>NC_087256.1:10375000-11575000 GCF_037042905.1 Lytechinus pictus | reverse complement strand
CTTGATATTATTTCATGCAATGTATTTTAAGTTTTTGATGAAAAGGTTATTCAGAAAAGGCATTTATTCTCCCTGAACCAAGGTTTCTGAAAGGGATCAAATATATTTGACTGAAAGTCATCATTATCCATTCATGAATTCATTATTGAATCAGTAAATTTTAAATAAACTTGTATCCTTTCGTTATTGATGATTAATCTCTTAATTTGTATTCATAAGAAGTCCTTTGGACTTAACCGCAATCATATTGCGTACAATATGATGTTGATCTCTGTACTTCATTTAAAAAAAATTTCATTCATGAATCATGATTCACTGAATTTTTTTTGTATTCAGACAATGAAATATTTCAAATTTGAGGGCATTTGATACTGCAAAAGTGTCCCAAATAATGAATGTTTGAATGTATGATAAGCTGAGATGTATGCTGTATTGTGTAGAAGTAAAAGTTGATTTACAGTACTAGTAACTTTGGGTAGATTGTTTTCTTACAAAACGTAATACTAATGAACAAAGGAATACGTCTGATACCTCAAGATTGAAAACACCCCTTCTTCCCCACCCCCCCCCCAAAAAAAAACATGTCGATGAAATGGTCTTCAGAACAAAAGGATGATTGGAATGAAAATTGATTACAATTCAATCTGAATTCCTTTTCAGGCCTTTTTTTCAGCAATACACTAAAAAAACAACCTGCCATTTGCGAAATTTTCAAAACATTTTAAATACAAATTTATCCCCCCCCCATCAGGAAGTATTGTACAGTGTATTCAAGACTTCCAAGCTCAGTGCAAACAGCCTTTTCTTGGTGAACAAAGGACCAACAAAACTCAATGGGCCATATTCTGCTGAAATCAACCGTGATTGGAAGTTTTGAACATTTGACATTTTTTTTTTAATACAAGGTTTGTTCAGCCCTCTGATAATATAATATTTTCCCCATTTTTTCAACACTTGTCATATCATTGATATTTGAAATATAATTTCATTTTAGGGATGGTGTCCTCTGAAATGATTTTGCAATATAGTAGCATAATTGCATGGCCAATTATTTTGTGAACATGATATTTAAATATTCTGTTAATTTCATTCTTCTTTAGTCTGTCCTAAAGTGTTTTCTGTCAGATATCTACCTGTGTTGTTTACATGTTGCATTTAATATTAAATAAATATGTATTTATTACAAAAGTATCTTGTACTGCTTTTTCATTTCAGTCACAATGGCATTTTTAAATAAGATGAGGAATAAAATTAATTAATGCAAACCAAATCCTTGGTATATACCATTAAAATGGAACAGGAAAATGAGCAATTTTACAGATTTTTTCAAATAAGTTGGAAAATTAAATTTATTTTCAATGCAATCCTCAAATTGACGATGGCAGGCCTTTATATACTCTCCATATTTTGTATAAATATATTTTTTCTTCATTATTGTATAAGATGCAACCTCTCTTAGACTCGAATCTTGCCAATTGTATCATTGCTCTTGGAACTAAGTTGATACTTTCCTACTTTTGTAATTGATATTGATAGAACTTTTTTTATTACTTATTTCAATTACCTTGACACAGACTTTGCACCCCCCTCCCAGATTTGATCTTTTATCTAATGAAGTCCCAAATTATTTTCTAAAAATGACAAAGGATTTTAAATGGCATAATCAATTTCAAAAACCTACAACGAGTTATTTCCAGCTGTGCTTCTTGCTTATACTCCATTTACACCAACGCTACGTAGTTCTCGCTACGTCAAAGAAAAATGGCCATGACGAAGTCGGAACTGCTGCAGCGTACTGAGAGCGTAGCGAGAACTGTTATTGACGTGGCATAGTCTGCATGATCTCCGGAGACAAATTTTCCACTACAAGGACTTTGAACATGTCCAAAGTCCACGTAGCGGGAGCGCCGTCTGAGCAGTGCGTAGTACTGACGCACCAAGGACCTTCTTATCGCGTACTAAAAGCTCCATAGACGTAGCGGACACGGAAAGAACACCATCAACGCACAATGAACGTATCAAGGACGTAGCACAGACGTAGCATGCACGGGACGATTTCATATTTTTCGAAAACAAGGAAGTTATCGCTACGTCCCTGCCATTTTTTTCGGAATTTCAAGGACGAAGCGGGAACTTCCTCCGGTGTAATGGGGGCATAAACGAAGCTGGTGCCACGTTGGTTTGCTTCTGAACTTCAAGAACGTAGCGGAAACTTCATCCGGTGTAAAGGGGGTATCAACAAACGCCCCCAAAAATACTTAACATGCAGGTTTGACTTTTTAAATTGTCTAATAATGAACTGCTTTCATTTTTGTCTCACCTGCATAGCAGAGTGAGACTATAGGCGCCGCTTTTCCGACGGCGACGGCGGCGGCGACGGCGGCGTCAACACCAAATCTTAACCTGAGGTTAAGTTTTTGAAATGACAGCATAACTTAGAAAGTATATGGACCTAGTTCATGAAACTTGGCCATAAGGTTAATCAAGTATTACTGAACATCCTGCCTGAGTTTCATGTCACATGACCAAGGTCAAAGGTCATTTAGGGTCAATGAACTTAGACCATGTTGGGGGAATCAACATCAAAATCTTAACCTAAGGTTAAGTTTTTGAAATGTCATCATAACTTAGAAAATATATGGACCTAGTTCATGAAACTTATACATAAGGTTAATCAAGTATCACTGAACATCCTGCATGAGTTTCACATCACATGACCAAGGTCAAAGGTCATTTAGGGTCAATGAACTTTGGCCGAATTGGGGGTATCTGTTGAATTACCATCATAACTTTGAAAGTTTATGGATCTGATTCATGAAACTTGGACATAATAGTAATCAAGTATTACTGAACATCCTGTGCAAGTTTCAGGTCACATGATCAAGGTCAAAGGTCATTTAGGGTCAATGAACTTTGGCCAAATTGGGGTATTTGTTGAATTACAGCCATAAATTTGAAAGTGTGTTGGTCTAGTTCATAAAACTTGGACATAATAGTAATCAAGTATCACTGAACATCCTGTGCAAGTTTCAGGTCACATGATCAAGGTCAAAGGTCATGTAAGGTCAAAGAACTTTGGCCACGTTGGGGGTATTTGTTGAATTGCCATCATATCTCTATAAGTGTATTGGTCTAGTTCATAAAACGTGGAAATAAGAGTAACCAAGTATCACTGAACATCTTGTGCGAGTTATAGTAGTTTTCAAAATCAGCACTGCTGCTATATTGAATCGCGTGATGCAGGTGAGACGGCCAGAGGCATTCCACTTGTTATTAAAGATTGCTTTATAAGTCTTTTAAGCCACCAAAATCATATTCTGTCCAGAATATATTTTTTTCTTCTAAATTTCATGAAGCTTGTTTTGGCAAGGTACAATCACATAGGTAATGGTACAATATACTGATATATGCTTGTAAAGTGGTATCATTCACCATTCTTTGGCTAAGAACAATTGTAATTAGTAATATGTTTGATATAATTCATTTATATTTGCAAAGTTCTACATAAAAATAATAAAATTTTAAAAATGGGAGGGGGAGGAAGTATAACTATAAAATGCAAAGTATTAATAATCACACCAAAGTAAAGAAAAAATTCAATGAGACATTTCAGGAACGAAATTGGTTTTTTATTATTTTTTTTTATTTTCCATCATCACACGAAGACACAATATTGCAACTATATAAGCAGGGGGGATTCCCCCCTTTTTCACAGACTACTACTTATAACTCACTATATGGCAAATTCCAGAGGGAAAAATAGTGTGTGTGAAATGTATAAAGAGAGGACAAGCACTCGCTAAAAGTAGAGGCTAGGAAAAATTAAATCAAATAAAAACATATTTCATAACCATCAAGATCAATAGAGCAATTAATTCTTTAACATAGGCATCAAATTTGGATTAGTACTTATTAAATGTCAGAAAAAACCCCACTGGTAATTATATTGGAATGCAATACCTTTAAATGACAAGCACTGGCGCAATTTATTTTCTTCTCTCTTTGCTGAAACGTCAACCATGGTTTTGTAACAGAAAAAGACTAATGACTATTCGTGTAGTGGTGTGATTTCCCTTTGATGGTGTGTTTCAGGAATTTTTGTACCGGAAACAGAATATATCTTAAAATATACAATGGGAGGTATCTGTAACCCCTAATGGCATGATATTGGTTTGGAATCTCGCAAAGATAATGACTGGTTGACCTCATTCATAACTGTGTAGGACCAGATACGCAGCAGGGAATACAAAAAAAAACCAAGCAGAATGTCAAAATAAAAACCAAGACAATCTAATAATCACTGCCCTGTCTTAAAAATGTTCATTTTTACATCTGGATTTTGAATTGAAGAAACTTTCAGTCATAATGTACATATACATATCCGCTTCTTCATACCATTAGACACATGTTTTGGTACAAGGTCTCACGTTTTCAAAACATGGATTGAACATGTACACTCTTGTGATAGACAGTAACATACATGTACATATTACAGAATACAGAAGAAAAAAGGTGAGTTCATTTCTATTTAAAAGGCTAAACTACCTTAAATTAAAAAGTAATACAATGAAATCCCTCATAACCATTCCAACTTACTGCATGTGCATCTTTCATTTGGTTTGTGAATAAAAGTTTTATCAGACAAAATACATCTATCAGATGATAGAAATTTGTTATTCATCCTCTAAAAATAAGATTCCATAACCAGCTAACCTAAAAGTCTTCTTGCTGTGGAGAACTAGTCTACTTTTCCTTTGCATAAATAAAATTATGACGTTTGGTAATATTTCTTCCAATCAGGCTTAGTCCAAGACTAAGGCAATACAATATGATTGGTGTTGAATTTAAAATTAAAAAAAAGCTGAGCAAAGAGAAATATGGATTCCTAAGGCTTTAACAATGAAAAGACGCAACGATACAAAAACAAAAATAAAACACAGTGACATTGTACCTAGTACTGTCCTTGTGATGAACATATTGGGCATTTTAATGCCGTAAATGAATACATTCTACAAAATAGTTTACAAAATTCCACTATAGAGGAAGCAAAGTAAAATTAACAAAAAAATTGGCCTCATTCCAAGAAACAAAAGAATGATATTTGAAATATACAGCATTTTAATATCTATCTTGTATCCTATCAAATTGCCAACAATGAAGACAACACGAATACATGACTGTCCAATATCTTAATCTTATTTGTTACCATGACTACATCGATGAATGAAAAATTATCAAATCAATGTTTATACAAGGTAAAAGAGAAAATCGTGACATGACCACAAAAAGTGCTTTGAAGATTATAAAAAATTGAAGCTGATTTCGAGAAATGACTTGAACATGTCCTCTCCAAATGATCACTTTAAAACATGTATAAAAAAATGCAGATTTATCACCCCCATACCCCCCCCCTCTTCATACCTACTGAAATCTATCTAAATTAGGAAACTAAAATAAGTGCAATGATGCATTGTGTTTCATTGTGTGATAAAGTCAAATGTGCTTCTACATAGATAAATGCAGCTACGTATAGTTTGATTGCATATTGCCTAAAGACAGATTTCGGAACATGTATAAGCATACTAATCTATATTAAATGTGTATACAAATACGAAAAGAGCCTCTACTTTTAAATCAGACGGGAGAGGATGGACTACTTTATCATTAAAAAAGATAATAGGAATACAATAGTCATCGCACCATAGGAGAAAAGAAAAATATACAAGTACTATAAGGTACATTTAAATTTGATACGATCCTTTACGTAGATTCTTAGAACACGGTATTTCTTTAAATATGAATAGTAATTGTTTAAAATTCAAATCCACTGAATACGTAATAATTACAGTACACTTAATTATCTTAGCAACATCAACAATGCATATGATTTCCTATTTAAATACAAATCACAGTCACAGACAAAAAGGAACCACACGGTCATTTCCCAGTTTGCCCATTTCTCTTTGTTAATTGAATCAAATACAAGAATATCATAAGCGTTTCACCTCTACAATCTCTTCATCTCTTAAAATGGCTGGCAGTTTATGCATGCTACTTTCTATCTTTGTTTTCTAGTCTATGCCTAACACTACAAATCGTCAGAATTAGATCCTTAACAAAATTAGCATTTCAATAAAACAAGGCTTTTTTTCATGTCTTTCACATCTATAGTCAGAGAAATAAAAAATATAATTTTCTTTTCTTTTTCCTTTTTTTTTTAAATCTTCAAATTCTCCAAAACTGTTTCAATCATCCGTCCAAGATAAGATTGAAAAGTGGACCAACTTTATTTCTTCTTTTTGGTACATGTACCTAGTATCTGGTTTGCATGGACACCACATGACGACAACATGCTGTGCATGTGATATAGGCACGTAGACCATGTGATGATCACATGATCGTCGCTCATTCACTCTAACCTTCATTCCATACCTCTATTTTTACTGTGCTTGCTCTTAAAAGTTGCACTAAACCAACTGAACTTGAAAGAAGAAGCACTTCCACAATCTTAATCATTACCTCTCACAAACACCAGAATCCAGACCAGACACAAAACAAACAGTCAAGATTCAGTTGCCTTAGAGTCTGTATGATAGCATTGCTGAGGTATGATCACATGAAAATTAAAAAAAGTACCACACAGTGCTATACTGATAGTCAATTTTTTATATGCAATGTTCCAAAATACTTAACAAGTTCACTAGCAGATACATCTCCATGTACATTTTAGTATCAAGTGAGGTTGGTTAAGTGCAACTTTATTCAGATGTACATCTAGTACTACCAAGGCACACATGCATCGCAGCCTACACACTTGCCCTAACTCAGCCTGACATATCACCATGTATTCATCAGTTACACACGATCACATGACTTAGGTGTCAACCTAGGTCTAGTTTCATAAACCTAACATCCACTATAATCATTTAGAAATGCTTACAGCTAATGCTCGTTGTTGATGAAATTCATGTCAAGAATCTTTTTTTAAGAAATCTTTTACCTGAATTTCAATTGCCGCCAGATCTACAAAACAGAGTAGATGACGTCATTTCAATTGTCTGTAACTGTATACATGTCGAAAATCTGGGAGGCGTTTCATCCAAAGTTGTGTTCTGACAAGTTGTCGGATCTGATAGCTTTCCTTGGGTTTTGATTGGCTGAGAAGCAAAAGTATCTTGACTGGTAACCGTTTGATAATGACAAATTGTCAGTGCTGAAAACTTTCATGAAACAGTCCCCAGATCTCTTTCCATATCTTGCTCAACAGTTGTCTGAACTGCCCATGCTCGATCTATTCAATCTGCTCTTCTAATGTGAGTATGGAATAGGAAGATTGACAACATAACAAAAAATGACCAATGGGTAAATGAAAAGACAGGAAAAAACCCCAGAGATGACAAAAACATGCGTTTGACAAACTTTCAAAAGATTATTTTCCTTATTGTTCTTGACGCAGCTCATATTTACAGAAAACTGTTGCACAGTAACTCATGTACAGATACGATCAACAAAAAAAAGGGTCATTTTATGCGGTATCCATCACCAATGCCCACAGCAACCTATACCCCCAAAAAAGAAATCTTACGACTTGATTTACTTTGTACAATCGTTTCTAAGCTCTTTGACTGGGCCTATTGCACGCCACACACAAACCTATCCAGTTTTGGAAATGCTAGTCCCATGCCTTTATATTCAAGTCTTGTTTTTACAATTTACAAACCAACTTCCAAGGGTCTCTTGAACCAGTTGAAGGTTTTTCCCAATCATGACTTTAACAAATTTAAGACATCAAATGTTGAAACACCATGTAAGTCCCATAATGAAAAGGGAATGATTCTTTTCATACCTAATTTTTTAACTTAACATTCACTGTGAAAATCACAGATTTTTGTCCACTCTCTCTATACACTACATATAACTACACTTCAACATTTCAGCAAATATAAAAAAATGAATTTTCAGTTAACCACGCAGTTAAGAACATATCTGTTCACCCACATGTTTGAATATGAATACACATGAATACACTCTTTACTTGAATCATAGAAATCAATAGAACGACAGAAGAAGAATTTTTTACACAATGAACTCGCTTGTCCCCACGACACTGCCGTTCTCATGAAACTACTTACAAAAAGACTTCATTTTCGCTTTAAATAACAATTCGCAATGGCATTGATTCTACAATTTTATACACAGTGCTTTTTTAAAATCAATTATAAGTTCACTGTCAGTGCACAGTGCTGTAATTTACACAACGTTTCATCTAGCATGCTACGATCTTTCCTCTTGAAACAATGTGTGTTTTGATGGAAAATTGATGATTACAAATAGCTCTAAACCACTAAAATTCTATCACGCATGCTTTCTTTAATTTTACTTTTATACACAATACACATATTTCATATACTACATAAGAATAAGTCATTTAGCATTATAATCAGTATATATAGCAAGAAAAAAAAACTACTTACAAGTACTTTTGGCAATAAACATGATTATTATACCATTGAAACGTGCTCACCTAATGAAATATTGTGTACCTTCGGGCAATTTCAAGCAAGAGAAAATCCATGGAAAATAAGAAATTTTTATTTCAGAACATCTGATCGTACATTGTTTTTAAGAGTCATTCCCATCTGAAACAATCAATGCATTTTTTTTACATCACTGATGCTTTGATTCAATGCAGCATAAACAGAAAATAAATGCCAATTTCAAATATTTTCCATGGATTACAAACAAAATTTTCAAGAGGTGTCTCACATGTAGGAAAAGAAGAGTCAAGGCAATAAGAATTCTTCCTCTACAGATATAAGAACATGAAATATTTCCAAACAAGAACCAGGCTTTACATCCTATCTACATGAGAACTTGATCATCACACAATCATGACAACAAGATCAGTACTTTTTCATTGAGAAAAAAAGATAATTGAGTATTCCCTACATTATAACCTCATTTTATATTCATCAACTCTAGAATGGCTAAGAAAATGCAAAGGATTGAATTTCTATCAACTATTTTTTTTAAAATTAGGTACACAGCGTAGATCATCGTTCTTAGGAAAACCTCAAGAGACAAGAGACCGTTGTCATTTTGAGTCGTTGCATACACTATATAGATATCATACACATGACAAGCCTTGATTTCTTTTCATCACCGACTCATCAATTTACATATATTCCATGGTATGTCAAAGTTCAACGCCATCACATGGTTTTACTCACAAATTACCCAGACAGATATCTTTGTATTTGATGATTATTTGTTTTCCCTTCAAACAACACATAACCAATCTCATCTGCATTGCATGACTCGACGATAGAGGGCACTATTCTCCTTTCTTCTCCTTCTTCTCTTTCTTTTTCAAGAACGATGGAGTACGGAATTTCTTTGATTTTGATTTCTTGGAGGGCGACATAGGGTCCTTTGTCGGTGATGATCCTGTGCTGTCTATACCAGGCGAGGGCTCCCTATCATCGTCCTCATTCTCGTCCCTACCGTTGATGGTCGTTTTCTCCGATACTCTTGTCTTGACTACCGTGGCAGTGTCGCCCTCTGTGAAATTTAACACAAGAAAAAGTTTTAAAATCCCATTTTACAAGCATTGTTTTACATAAGGGTACGATAGTTTCAGGAATGGCAAGCCGTACCTTTGAAACAGTCCCCTACCTACATTCTCAGATTTCACCACATGTATATATATATATATATATAGAACTGTTCCAAAAGTAACCTGTGTGGGTAATTTATTTGTACGCTTCATCCTGACACAACGGCCCAAATTCACAAAGGTGGTTTTTAATAAAACCATCGGTCAAACCCATGGTGTATGCAGATCTCCTGTATACATTGCAACTAATTTACCGCGTATATTAAAAACTGTCCAATGCTGATGCGCGTTTTTGTCAGATTGACGACCTGTTACCATTTTATTCATGAGACCACCGTTTTGAAGAGTGGACTCATTAATCCAACACAATAGACTCATGAATAAAATAGTTTACTTAACCATGGCAACAGGCATCAATTTGGCGCACTCTGACAAAAGCTCGCATCAGCATTTTAAATTTTTTAATATACATGTCAAATCAAGCATAATCTATACAGGAAATCTGCATAAACAATGGGATCGACTGATGGTTTTCTAAACCACCTTTGTGAATTCGGGCAAAAGTGATCAAACAAGGAATAGGTTTGAGTTATATAACAGGATCCAACTAGCACATCAATGATGTGGAGCTCATCCGGCATCTCGCAACGAAATTTAACACAATTTTAATGTCAGCCCAGTTGACACTGTAGTGAATTATAGTGGTGACATTAATTGAGGATATAGAATTGAAATTGATGAAGAAATGACATAGAAGCATTTTCTGTGATCTATGAATAAATTTCATATAAATTAAGCATAAATAATTTTCTAGTCAAAATTTCTAAACTCTGTGTAGAACCTTGGTGAACCTCATGTAGCTCTCAGATGGAACAAAAATAATCAAAATCAATCAAAAAATAAATAAGTATTTTTTGTGAGTTTGAAAATATATGAATAAATTAGCATATTTAATGAGTTTCAAAATTCTGTGTTGAAATTTTGTATCACCACCTAGAGCTCATATAAAGCAAACAAAATTGAAATTGATTAACAAATGAAGGAGAAAAAACATTTATTTGTGATTTATGAATAAATTTTGCATAAATTAGCATAAATAATTTTCTAGACAAAAATTTCAAAATTTTGTGTACAAGTTTGGTTAACCTCATGCAGCTCTACCAGATGGAAGAAAAAAAATCAAAATCGTTCAACAAATAAAGAAGAAGAGGCATCTTCTGTGATTTATGAATAAATTTTGCATAAATTAGCATAAATAATTTTCTACTGAAAATTTCAAAATTCTGTGTCGAAGTTTGGTGAACCTCATGAAGTTCTACCAGATGGAAGAAAAAAAAATCAAAATCGGTCAACAATTAAAGAAGAAGCATTTTATTAAAAATACACATAAATTAGCATAATTAATGAGTTTCAAAATTCTGTGGAGAAGTTTTGAATCCCCCACCTACTGCTATCATATAAAGCAAACAAAATTGAAATCAGACTTGAAATGGTGAAGAAGAAACATTTTAAAATTGTGGATGGACGACAGACGACGGACGCCACGCCACGGCATAAGCTCATCTGGCCCTTCGGGCCGGATGAGCTAAAAACCAAGAAATATGTATTTGCTGGGTATTTCAAGAGAAAAGGGCTAATAACGGCCCCATTACATTTAACTGGTATAAAAGAATGTCTTTTTGCTACTTACCTCCTGCTACTGTAACTGTTGTAGAGATCTTGGTAGTTGTGACTGTCTTGGTGTCACCCTGAGCATCTACAAGCTTATTATCCTCTTCTTCAGGAGCTTGGAAGATTAATTCAATCTCTTGTACATCTGTAAACAAAACAGCGAAGTAGTGTAAGTGTCAGATAAATTGACACTATGAAACCAAATCACAGAAACCCTCTCATATGTCTCTGAAGGGATCAAATCAGAAATCTTCTAAATTCCAAAGATTTTGTATGTTGAGTATGAATAATTCACATTTCCTGTAATATTTGATATTTTTCACAAAGTCATTCCTGTATTTCATACCCCAAATATGATTGTAAATATTTCATTTGCTCTAAAATCATGATAACTCAAATACTCAATGGTATGTTTAAGGGGATCTGTGACCTGGGAGATAAAATCAATACTTATAATTATTTATAACTTGGCACTAATCACAGTGTTTTTCTTTCTAAGTGATTAAAAACCCATTTAAAGTTAAACACTGCAATTTACCTAGGATCTCACTTCCAGTTCAGTTAAATATTGCTTTAATTTTTTCAATTCTTACTCACAGCCTATGCTATCTTGTATGTCTTAAGAAATAACCTTGGTCGACCCACAAGCCTATCAGGATGATAAAAGTTGGTGTCGCATGCATGCAAGAATTGTACAGTTGATTGTTATGTTAATGTTCTAAGGACAATGAGTTGATCACAAATACCAAGGTAATAAAGAGGATATGCCAATATACAGTTTGCTCATGATAGACTTTGCTTGAATGTACTTTCCCATTTTTCATTAGTATGAGCACTAACACTTTCAATTTAAGATGTTGTGTAAGCTTTCCCGATATAGCATCATGCGTTTTATATTCAAGTTCTAAGAATGAAAAACATGGCATAGACCAGGGATCTTTATCATAAAACTTGTTATAATAACAAATTTGAAATTAAAAGTTAAAAGCTACTGAAATCCTTCAATCTGATTGGCTGATATTAAATTTGTTATATAAATTTTGAATTTGTTATTATAACAAGTCTTTATGAAACGGGATCCATGTGACTAGAAAAGAAAAGTATGTCGGTGATCAAATTCAGAAATCGTTTGTTGTAATGTCCACTTTCCCACACTAATATTTGACCTACTGCCAAATACCAATGAGTATAAACACTTTGTTGGTCTGGATATGATACAAATAATATTTTAAAAGCAATATATGAATAATCATCAAATCACTATTGCTCATAACAGTAAATTTGAAAGATGGTTTATGAACATTTTGCTGGTCTGGATATGATAAAAATAATATTTCAAAAGCAATATATGAATAATCATCAAATCACTAATGCTCATGTCAGTGAATTTGAAAGATGGTTTATCTCCAATGTCTTTTTACTGGTCATGTGCAGAATGCAATTGCGAACTGGGTCCTGTAACACAAAGGTTAGCGAATAATCGTATGCTTGATTTCTATGATTGATTGTACATTGTAGCCAATGCAAACAATCGTAGAAAAATGTTCTAAGATCATTGTTAAGTTTTGTGTTACGGGCTCCTGGTCTATTCATTTCAGTCTTACCTTGGCCTGTTTTCTCAGCGATCTCTCTCTTGTACTCCAGGATATCTTTCTCTGTCATGCTACAGAATGGATTGGGTGAGTAGACGGTATAGACCAAGGCATCGTTCTGATGATCACGCTGGACGATGCCCTTTGACCCCACAGAGAACTGACCAGGCTGTATATTCTGGCCCTGGGGAGGGTTTAAAGAGAAGCAAGATTAACTGATGTAGTCCTTGAATGCCAACCAAGGAAAAGACCGACTGACTATCCATCACTGCAAAAGTTCAGTCCTATGAATCCCAAATGTATATGTGACCGTGTCTTTAATGTCAAATGTCAAAGCTGTTATACAGAAATCAATACTACTCTCTTCATCCTGATCAGCTTAGGTATTTCATGACTGATTTGCCAAACAATATTTAATAATTGGTGATTTAAGAAATCAAAACCTACAGGTTAATAAATAATAGCAAATCATATCATTTGTGTCAAGAAACACTTATTATCCAAAAAGTATTAAACATCCTCTTAACATGATTTGGGAAATTTGGGAAAGCGGTAAGCAAAGAAGATGCCAAAGAAAACTGGCAGTAGCCCCTCCCCCCTACATTTGAAGCTTTGAAATTTTAATTCCAAGATATTTCAAAAACTAAGATAAATTTGACATTTGAAATTTATAGAATTCCTACTGACTGAGATACCTCCTCTGATACACCCATTAGAAAGTCAAACTTGTTAGTGATAAAATTCATGAACGATTAACACGTTAGGAAATAGTTGAATTGAAATGTAATAGCATGCAACAAGCAAACAGGCAAACAAGCTGGATGTTGTCAAACACACGCAGAGGAATGTTAGGCAGCACTGGTGCAAAACTCTCCAAGAAATCATTACATCTGGAAATCAATAATTAGTTTTTTTTCGTATTGGCAGTGTGTAAATACAGCAGATGGTATCAACAAATTGCCTGCAGTCAAGCATATACTTTCAATCAAATATAATTACTGTTTGAATGCAAATGGGGATAAGGTTAGAATTTAATATATCTTTAATTGACTTATACTTCTTCATTATCATACTTGCAATTTTTGAAGCATACCGTTTCATTATTGAAGTAAAATGCTTTCATAATATGGTTTCAAGAGCCATAAAATATATATAATTTTTGTTATAATGAAATTCAATCTTGTGAACACATATTTAATAACTCCTAATATCTTTAGACGATGTATTCAATTTTCATTGACCTTGCAATCCACATTCCATGCTCCCTCTAAATATATCTTTTTATTATCATGATTACAGTTGAAGCATGATCAGTGAACTGATTGCATGGGTTAATATATTAATCGTAAGCTTAGTATGAAGGGTTAATACATAAAAATTGATTAGCAATATGAGGAATTATAATTTTTACGAGGAATGCTTTTACTATAAGACTAAGATATTATTAATGACAAATAGCCTTCCACCAATAATATTAAGAAAACTAGTAAACAATATGAAAATGTGAAATTGCATGAATTAGATAATTTATATGATATTAATTGAATATTTTGAAATATGTGGTATCATGAGGCAAAATCAAAATAAGGTAAACCCATTGCAAAATGGAGAGGGGAGGGGGACATTTTCAATGTAAAAATTAAACGATGTATCAATCAAAAGATGTTAGAATACAACTTATTTTCTAAATAAATTTTTTTTAAATGTATATATGATGAATTGGAAGTGACTTAAAAAAACAAGTGAAATGATTTTGCCCACAGTAATAAGGGAAGTATTTCTGACAGTTACGGGTATTTGATTTTTTCTTCTGCCAGTAGGGATGCAGTACCTATATCATGCAATTTACAATGGGATGATCTAGGTGAAATCTGTAACACATGCTCATTCATTTGTTCATCATGCATTAATGCACAAATCATTCATTCTAGGCCTATCAATCTACTATGGTTCATTCTTAAACCATTGATGACATCCGCAGCAAATCCGCATGATCTGCACATGAACGTTGGTTGACCAAAAGATTGTCTGTAAGTTGAGTCGTCTTCTTCGATACAAAAAAACCAACTCTCATGGGAACCAAAATGATGGTCTCTCTTTATAAACAGGTGTTTGTTAAATCTGGTTTGGTTACTCTATAAAGATATGGTAAACTGATGCATATCACTGTGTTTTCACGATCCAGAAAGTATACTCCATTCGCAATGGCACAGCACATTACCAAAATATACTGGTGTGTGCTGACAGGGCAAATGCGTACAGTAGCATCTGAAAACACAAAGGATAATGCCATGAAATTTGCACATCAGACCCCCTTCCTGAAACGATCTGTATCTGTTTTAGATGAAAAAGTTTGTATGTAATGCCCTTAAAAAATTTTCATAGCTTGGGCAGTTCATGAGGTGAAGTGAAAAGGGGAGAAAAATAGAGGTCGCACGTAACAAAGGCTTATCTTATGGAATTGCCCCAAAGAGTGAAGGGGTACGTCATCCTAGAGCCAATGGGTGTTTGAGGTGATGATACAGAAAGGAAGATACATCAAATACTTCATTCCAATGCACCACAAGCAGGAATCTATCTAAACATAGCACATAACATTCTATTAGCATCGCAACTGTGGGAGTCATCATCATACTGTGCAAGCCTCTTGAAATATCAGATGCATTTTACTCGTCCACGGTCCAATCACATCTTCTATTGTCAGCAGTAACTAACAATCATTCCAGATTTTGTTGGGGAAACACATTTTATTTGAAATAAATAAATCAAACTGCAGCTTACAGACACACAATCATTAAAACTAGCATTCGTCTACATGGATGATGTCATGGCAGAAGCACTCTGGGTAAAAAGCTGTGTGCCCAAGGAAGATCCAAACACACAAGACACACACACATACCTACAAACATGTGTACAAACTAACAACCTTGTAAAACATTCATTAAATCACTACAGAAAACACATGTCCAACCCTTTAATGAATGAAGGTCACTTTCCCCACTCTGTTAATGACCTTGGATATTCAAATTGTAATTTTTTAATTTCAGACAGACTCAATGCACAGTGGAAAAGAGGGATGATAATAAAATGAAATGCAAGCATGCTTTCCTCTGATTTTTTTGTTCTGGTATTTTATATATAACGGGTACTTTTAAAAAATCAATTGTTATTTGATGATAAATGAGCCCTTCACCAAGCTGTCAATGATCTACACCTGACAAGTAAAATATCTTCATTTCTTTATGATTTCATAAATGTTTCAATAAGTCAGAGCACATCCCCCCGTTATGACACATAGCTATTTACTTCTTCTCCAAACAATTGGTGTGAATCTACCTTAGAACCAATATCTAAACATGCTTTCAATTCTGCTCATATCTGGGGGTGTTTCAAATAAAGTTACGTGTGACATAGATTAATGTTTAATTTGAATTCTGATTGATGGATAAGGGTGTTTTGTTTTTAATGAAATAAATCAAACAGTTGATACTGCACTTTTGCCTGAAAAAAAATATTCAGAAATCTAACTAAACCCTCAACAATTCTAGAATGGTTTTCATCATTGAATTACATCAACCACTGGGTGTTTGATACCACTGATATGTTTAGTGCATATCCGATGAATGTGATGAAATTGTGGATCACTCGAACACTACATGAAAGGTTAATGCAAAAAGGTTATTACAAAAACGGATGACCTGAATGCAAAGAACAAATGACAAAATGTTATTGGGTAAATATATGATGGAACAAGCACAATTAATGCAGATGGGGGTTAATACAAAATTCTAATAACATCATCAAATAAATGAGAACTATGATGATGAAGATGATGGTGGAGTGGTGGTTGTGGTGGTAGTAGTAGTTGGTCGAAGGTGATGTACCTGTTTTTCGTTGAGCAACTTCTCTTGGGAATTAGTCAACTGGGCGTCGTTTGCCACGATCTAATAGACGGTGATGATGGTCAAACCGTTGTCATGACGATGTATAGACAAAGGAGGGATAGGAGAGTGATGAAGTGAATGAATGAGGAGGGAGGAAGTGGAGGAGGAGAACAAACAAGTTATGATGCCATGCATGAATGTGAGAACAAGACTCACTTCACTACTGGCTCCGATATAATACTACCAATTTACCAAATTGATTAAAAAACTAAAGGTCTATATTTCATTCCACCATATTATTAGATAAGTGATGATGAGAGTTAAAATGGTATGGAGTTACATTCTGCAGCAGAATGCTACTACATTTAGGTACATGTAGTTTATTTTATATCGAGGAAAATGCATCTGTTAAGGTATGATTTTTGTATTAGAAGCATATAGTCTATGGAAGTTCCTTGTTTAATTGGCATGAATGTCAAGTTTTAGCCAATTTGAAATTATAGATATGCATTATTTAGTAAAACCAATGCCAAACTTCTTATGAAATGTTATTGTATCTTTAACAGTTTGATAAAGTGATATATATTTGTTTAAGTGCCTTACACACAACAACAATTTTTGGGGGTATATCTCAGACTTTTCTCAAATCAACTTTAATATATCTAAGCAATTTCCATTTTCAAAAGAAAATATTTAACATATTTCAAGTGAAAGTTGAACTGCATTCACTGGAGAAGGCTGAAAGATTCAGCCAAATATTTGGATTAAAATATTTTCCCCTTAAATTCTTTGTATTTGGCTAACAAAATAACTAATTGTGATATTCCATGTTTCCTTGTATTTACTGTGCAGCAGGATCATATTTGGTTCACTCATTCTTGTGCATCTACAACAATCAGTGCTTGATGAATCCTTTCTAGCTCTACAAGTCTATCTATTTTTGCCTCTTTTACAATACATCAATCAGGTGTTGTTCAAACTATCTTTGATTGCTTGTTATATTTCACAAGGTTCAGACCTTCATAAATTGTATTATAATTCATATATAATTTTTTTTTAATCAAAATAAGGAACACCATATTTTATTCATTCATTATTAAACAAAGAAAGAAGTGTTGATATTCATTTTTTTATCATGGCTACAATCAATAATTTGAAGAAAAAAATATATAGAAAATGTTTTATAGGGTTAATGGTTTGGGTTTTCATTTGTGATAAATAAGGTATCCTCATAATTCAGTTTTTTCTCTTTGTTGGATACTGCCAGTTAGTTGCATTCTTCACATTGTATTACATTAGAACCACAAGCACTCTTAAATCAAGAAAATAAAAATAAGATGATAGTGAATAAACAAAATTAATACTTTAATCATTCACAAATCAAGTGGGAAATGTATTGCAAAATCATTATTGTTGTCAATAGCAAATATTTTAAATCATTTTTATAGAATGAAAATATCACATGCTTGTAAAAAAAATTATGGTAAATGTATTCACTGTATTAATTTATATAAATTAACTTCAAAATCATGCAGTGCACACTAATAATTCCTGAAATTTGAGTGAAATTTACATTCTCTGGGTATTAACTTTTTTGCACATTAGTACATTAAAATACTCACCATATTAATTTTATAAAAAAAAATCCTTTGTTCTCAATAATAGTATACCTCAAGGGCCCGATCTTACAAAGAGTCAAAATTGGTATGATCAATCTCACCTATGGTAAGCCATTGATGTCATAATTCTTTGTCAAAGAGGAATGCATTGTCTTTTTGTTACCAATAAGGAGCATATCAATTGGTCAAACAATGCACTCGATGGTGGTGAAACTTGTTTTCCATAGCTGACACTGATCGGCTCATTGCAACTCTTTATAAGATGGGTCTGTGCCTCTGTGGGATTCCACATTTTTTATGGAACGGCCTAAGTGAATTGCTCAATTGAGGAACTGTTGTATTACAAATGTAGTTCTTTATCAGGATGATATTTCTATTAAGAAGTAAACCATTGCTACACCCCTGGGTGGATATGAATGTTCCTTTGTTAGATGCTATGTAGTAGGATGTCTATTTACCTGTACTTTACGGCCGTCATCAATGCCAGCTAGGACCTGTGATGTGGGACCTGGGTTCTTGTTGTCTTTGAAGTGTTCAGCTGTCACCTGAGACAGAGAGAAACAAGTATGGATTTTTTACCGTAGTTCGAAGAGAGCAAATTGTCAATAGGATATGACTGAAGCTATGACAAACAACTGCTCTTCTTCTGATTTTCCTTCTTACAAAAACTTTTAGGGGGTTTACAGCTTCTCACAAAGAAGAAAGTAAATTTCGCACATGTTATGGAGAGTAAGGGTTGCTTTCAAGGTGGCTTTCCACCAGTATTTTGAAAACTTCAAGCAAAACTGCATTGATGACTGAGTTTCAAAGATTGTTCCTTGGCCAATGAAAATGCAAGATTTCAGTAGCTTATATCAGGTTTTAACTTGTCATTGATTACAACTTTCATGAAACGGGGCAAATAATCTCTTCTTGAGGTGCAGAGAATTGCAATGGTATAGTACAGTGTCTGGTTGACTTCCACACTTAAAAGCACCTGTTCAAGTCAACACATGAAGATCCTTGCACTTTTGTCCTTCAGCTATAAAGCAACTTTGTTGCTACCCTTGTCCTTGGTATATATTGGGTACTCAGCAGGATGCACACAAAATTGTCTACAAATTTCCCAGTGTTGTAACTGAACACAGCAGCTGGGAGCAGCAAACTTCCAACAGAGTAGAAGTTGCGCACTGCAAAAGTAATTGCATCAACTAACCAGCCACTATGGAGCACCAACGTGATGATATTACAGACATTGGTTAGATAGCATAGTGTTGATTCCAAATAAGAAATCCTTATGCAAGGCATTAATCAGTAGATTGGAGCTTGAATTCTTAATTATCAATCTGAGATCCCATTCTCACTATCAGGGTCCCGTAACACAAAGGTTAGCGATTAGTTGCACGCTTGACTTTCACAATTAATTGTACATTGTATTCAATGCAACCAATTATGGAAAATGTTCTACAATGATTTCTAAGCTTTGTGTTGCGGGCCCAGATTGGCTGGGTAAAGCATAGACATAGTCATGACCATGTTTGCCTAATATTTACCTTCTTTGCCTTTGTCTTGAATTCCCTAGGGTTATCACTCTGTTTAGCAAACTGCTGTGGATCTTGGATCTTTGTAGGTTGTCCTGATGTCTTGTCTTGTTCACTCACCCACTGGGAAATACACAAGAGAATCAAAGAAGCGTGAATCAAAACATCTTCATAGCACTTGATAAAGAATATTATCTATAAAGCAATCATGGTTTTTATTATTGGCAGCTCAAGCTGGAGTAATGATGATAGTGCACCCAATAATACATACTATTGAGACAGAAACCACAGCATTAATATTCTCTAAATGGGGATGTAAACAAATTTCCTAATGCTATCAACATTTATTTTCACTCTTGGTTGAGGCAAAACTGGTTTTCTCAAAAACTTCACTCGGTATGAACCACTAACATCTACCATCCAGGTGAGATGTCAACTCACTTTTGTCTTGGTCTTTGGGCTCTCCTCTCCGTTCTGTTCAACAGGTACTTCTACCTTAGAGTAAACGTTGGGTGTATTCATCCATTTGGTCTTCTCATTTGCCTTTTTCCTGTTCAGCATCTTCAAGGGTGACTCGTACTTGCTGCCTTCCACGTCGTCATCGTAGATATACGTGACGCCGGTGGAGACGGCTGGGTAGGCGACATCGCTGCGTGGTTTGGGGTCGGACCGCACCAGAGGGGCATGGTAGATGTAACCGGTTCTGTGACCCTAGGGAAAGAAAGGAAGGTACATGGTTAGGGAATTTAAACAAAACTGTATAACAATGATTGTGTCACAAGATTATGCCTCGAGTTGATTGAGCTTAGTGTAAGAATGGGAACGTCGTCAGACTTGAAACTAGTTCAGGAATAACATATGACTTCAAATTTTGCTAATTGCAGTGACAGTTCCTGCAAATTACAGTCTTCAATGAGTAGCAGAAAATTTAAGCATGTTTCATTTTTCACAGTCTTTTTCCAGTCCCTAAAAAGTGTTAAAGATGTCACAAAAAACCTTCTGGAGGCAAGAGACATCTCTATGACTCTACTTGATGCTGTTTGGCTCACATTAGAAACCACATGACTGCGTTCATCGAGACACCCCTCCCAGCCCTGACTTCTGTCAGTTTCCATGAGGTATTCCAGGCTTTGAACTTGGACAGTCGGACAGTCACGTTGATTTAGTTAAATATCTGTCAAGGGTCCTGTAACAGAGCTTAGCTTTGGTCATAGGGCTGATTTTGACAACTGCTTCTATTGCTCATTGCATACTATCAATCGAGCATATTAATGACACGATCAATCGCTAAGACTTATGTTGCAGGGCCCATTGCGCCTAAATATATGCCTTCATCCTACCATGTTATCCAATTGCCTCATCATGGCTTCAAACTCCAGCTCTCCCCAGCGCCACTTCTTGATCTGATCATCGCCTTGTACACCTCCACCTCCCTGGGAAGCGACCTCTCTGGTCTTCTCTGCAATCTCTGCGGACACCTTGATCAGTTGGTCTATACCTGCAGACATCGCTTGAACCTGAGGGGAAAAAGTGAAGAAAAGTTCACATGAGCTTTATCAATTCCTATAAAAAATGTTCCCTCAAACTGTTCATATCATTTTCGAAAGCTAAAAATACATTTAGAAGTCAAGATGTTGGAGCCATTATTTTTGCAATCAATCTCTGAAACATTTTTTTGTTTACCTCAGTCCAATTGATATCAAAAGATAAAGAGGTGTATTACTTTTACTTGTGTGTAGAGAATTCTCAGATGATGTCCTAGTGGAGGCTTTGACAATAACAATAAAAACAAGATTGATGCACAAGTTTTAATTGATTGTCCTCCAACATGTCTTCTTTTGGGAACGTTCTATACCTAATTCATTACAAAAACTGAAACACTGAACCTCACATTGTCACGAATGGTGGTGATCAAATGCTCAATTCAATAATCTGGGGAGCACTTCATGAAATGAATAGTCAGTAATTTTCACCATCTATTGTTATAAGCTACTGTAAATTATTGCATCTGATTGGCTGAGGGCAAAGAAGACAGTGAAAAACACTGAATAAAACTTTTCACGAAACACACCCCAGGTATTGGATGAATTTGAGCAGGATACTTAATAACAGACCTTAGAATAGAGGGAAATCTTCTTAAAGAAAGAACAAATAACCAATGACGCTTTGTACTAACCTGTGTATTACATGCTGCCATGACATTGACTGTAAGATAGTACGCCTCCTCAATGGTCTGTCCGCAGCATACAACACCATGATTACGTAAGAACAACACCCTCTTCTTGGGACCTAGCGCCCTGATGATGCTGTCCTTCTGTTCATCATCAATGACGATGCCCTTGTAGTCATAGTACGAAACCTCACCAAGGATGAGTGCTTCCTGGCAGATCGGCAGGAGGCCACACTCCATGGCAGATACCTAAGGATGAGACATGGAAGAACATGGTTACTTTGACGTATTAATCAGAGTAAGATAGTTGGGTTGAGGTTGAAGGATGTACTGAATTGTGCAAAGTGGACTACTGTATCTGATCCACAAGCCTCTTCACAAGGGGAAAATTAAACAAAGCAATGTAAAAGGTATGTATTCTCTCATACACTCTCCTTTAATAAGTGGAGAGGGTAGGTATTTTTGATCGAAAATGTCACGTCTCGACTTCTTTGTGTGACTTGGAGATGACGGCTACTATACTTACAGCAGCAACAACTGGTGTATGGGCATGAAGGATGCATTTGACGTCTGGTCTGGCATTGTGGATAGCAGAGTGAAGTGTGAAGCCGGCCAGGTTGGGGCCATAGGTCGTCGTGCCATGGTCGATGATGTTGCCCACGGAGTCGATCTTGATGAGGGATGATGCAGTGACCTCATGGTAAAGGAGGCCGAAGGGGTTGATCAGGAAATGGTCTTGCTCCTTGCTCACACGAGCCTACAGAAGTAGAGATTAAGAAATACAGTAATACTATGAGACATTTTATATAGTGTTAAATACAATGTTGCTCAGTGCTGCATATTACTATCCCAACATGGCTACTGTGAACAGGCACTCAATAATTCAATGAGCTCTTTATTACATCCATTTACTACACCTGGGTGGAGAGTGGCAAAATAAATGCCTAGCCGAGGGACACAGATGATGCAAATAGATTTAAAACCCAGATCTTGTGTTTCGAAATCCAGAGACTTATTTATCCACTGACCCACAACAATTCCAAAGATGACAAATAAAACAAAACGAAAAGAAGCGAGACGAATGGGAAACAGAAAGGCCAATGTTACAGTGAAGGCAGCAAGAGGAACTAGGAGAGGGAATTAGATCATAGAGACAATTATTATTTTTTTAATGAGGTCAAAAGAGAATGAGGGGGGGGAGATGAAATAGAAGATACAAGGAGAATTTTGAAGAAGAGAAGACGTAGTGATAACGTTAAGGGTCTATTATACACAAGAGTAGAAGGCACTCAAGGGAGAGAATGACGGAGTAGAATAAAGAAAAGATATAATTAATAACAGATTAATATCATTAGTGAGCAAGCGCTTTATAACATTAACACCTGTCAAAGCTAAATAACACAGAAGGTAATGTTTCATGAAGATGCAACTGGGTCACATAACACAAAGCTAAGCGATTGATTGTACGCTTGATTGTACATTGTAGTCTATCAATTTACCGTCAAAATTTATTTTGTGATCATTTCTAAGCTTTGTGTTACAGGTTCCTCTAGTTTCAGGCAAACATCAATAGCCATACACAGCAAGTAGTTATCCACTTTAAATACCGAAAGAGGGATTGCTTATTTCAAAAGCATAATCAAAATTAATTTTATTTCAAAGAAAACAATGTATAGAAGTTTTCACAATGTTTCCATCTTGCTTTTATATTGCTTAATCATTTCAATAGAATCACTAATTATTCTTGATAATAATACACAAAGAAAAAAAGATCAAGATTCATAAAGAGATCAAGAAAAGAGAGACTATCAATAGATGTACAAGAAGACAACAATTTTTCTTGTCTTGAAATTATTACTCAGTACTCAGAAGATGACATTCACGATCATATCAATCCACAGTCATTAATCTAGCCACAGTGTTTGTCTCAATCTGAAATAATGCGACAGTCTTTCTCCCCATGTATGAAGATAATAAAACAACTTTATTAGGTAGGCCTATAATATTATTTTCTATGCAATGAATGTTTTCTTCAGTTTTATTTTCTAAAGAGCAACAACCTAAAAGCATAAGGATCTTAACCTTAAAGCAAGATATCTGATGACGGACTACCAATACATTCTCCTGCTCATCACGATCACAACACTACATGTTCCCTTGCAGTAATCCATCCCTCCGTCTATCCAAGACTTCCGCTAAACTTCTTCCGTGCAGGCATAGCGTTTCATCATCACACCATGCTCCTCCCAGACAGTATCTTCTGCCTTGGGTATCACTGCAACCTACCCAGTCATTCACTTGGCGAGGGTATCAATGTCTCTGTAATTCATTTAGTCTTATTCTTACCATATGACTCAGTTAGGTAGACATCTAGTCATTATTTCACGACATGAATCATCCTCACGAAGGTGACATCATTTACATTCTTACTAGAGTACAACTTTTGAAAAAGTTACCCAACGACAAAATCAAAGGCTGACCGCATAAACAAGTGCCCTGAAAAAAAAAGCGTTTCCATGAATGGACATGCTGGACGTTTTTATTTATTCACAAGTCCCGTTTTATCCACCAGTTTCCATAGTAACAGTGCTTCTAGGCCAATCAAAATCAAGGAAAGCTATAAAACTTGCTGCACAAATGCCCCCCCCCCCCCGATTCAAGGATCCTTTTCTTCCAGGGGGGGGGGGTCCATAATTCTAAATTCATACCATCAAAACCGACTCCAAACCCACTAGTGGTATGTCAATGGGAATAGATTGACTAGTCTGATATTGTTGCTTGCGCGACTGTACCATTAAACTGATTCTGCAGTCATACTACAGTCTGGAGCCAGTTTCTTTGATGTGACAGGCTTCAGAATTACAACAGCAGCTCATGGATGAAGTCTCTTCCAAACATTCTTTTTTTTAAATGAAGTTTAAAATAAGCTAGAGTACTAATATAAAGATCTGATTTCTCTGAGACACTGAAGTAGTATGCTCTACACTGCCCTTAACTCCAACTCCCACACTGCTTGTTATCAATAACATTTTAACATTTTCATTCCATATTTTAAGCAAATATAGCATCAAAGGTCTTGAGAAATATCTCAAGTCACATAAACAGAAAGGGATCAGCTGTATATATCCGCATCATCCTTCCACTCGGTAATCTCTACTTCAATATATCCTTGTCTTTGCTCAGAGACATCCCAACTATCTTCCATCATCATGTCTCCTCTATCCCTACCAAACATCTGAGCAAGAAGAGGTCCAATCCAGCTCAGACCTCTTCAGACAAAAGATAAAATGTTGAATATTGATGGAAGGAGTTTAAGCATCATTTTAAATGAAAACTCCTTGTGTGAATGAGCTGTTATACAGTAAAAATGTAGCATTGCAAGGTTTAATCTTTTCAAATGATAACTCTTGGTGTTAATGAGCTAGTGCTACTGTATATCAATGTAAAGACTTAAGGCTAGCATCATTTCAAATGAAAACTCCAGTGTGAATGAGCTCTGAGACTGCGAGTCTGACTCATTCATTTAGTATGCCCATGTGAACCCTGATACATGCATAATGCACACTAAGCGAGGAAGGACGAAGAACATAGTCAATATTTGCCCAATGCCATTTCCATCAAGGTCCAGTGAGAGATGTATAATGTATAAAGAGATATAGCAGGTCTAAATATATATCATCATTGAGCTCATCAGACATCAGTACACAAAATTCATGTAGGCCTACATAAACAAAATATTGCAGTGTTCAAATGAATTGCTGCATCTCACAGCAGAGTTTATGTGTGAATTAACGATCCACAATGGATTGCAATATGAAATAACACTCCTGGGCCCCATCTTACAAAGAGTTACGATTGATCCAATCAATCTCAAGTATATGGAAATCCATTCATGTCATATATTTTTTTTTTGAAATTTGATCAATGTCCTTTGAAAACAAAGAGAAGCATACTGATTTTTCAAGAAAACTGTGAATGTATAAATATAAGTCATTTCTAGAAAGTATTTTGAACAAACATGTATTTCAGATGATGATGTTGCTGGCCTTCCATAGTCGCGATTGATCAGATCATGGACCTATGAAAGCTGGACATTCATCGGTTAGTTAATGAATTCACTAACATCTGACTGTCATTGTCATGTGAATAACATTCTCTTCATATTTATCTCCTGTGATACCATCATGGTCGCCGTCAATTAAACCATGAGTTACAGAAGCTTTCGGTGATTAGACATTTAACATTAGACAAATTGTATGCGCAGAAGGTAATAAATTGCCTGAATTCTCGGAAATTAATGTGCAGTTCTGGTTTACAAATGGTTATCTTAGTTCCATGGTTTTTATTTGGAAAAATGTATGAATATTTCAAGATAGAGGCTGAAATGAAATTGATTGATTGTAATTTATAATCACATTTTAAAGATTTCCTCATAATATTCCAAAGAAACATGGTGGGTTTCTTGTAGGGGTCGTCCCCCTCTCGTTGTTAGAAAAGTCACTATGAGTGTGCAGAAGCGTGCAAATCGATAATAATAAATTTGATATCACAAAAATCGTCTGCTTCTCAATTTGCTGTTCCAAATCTGAAACATCTTAATTGAAAGGTATAATCTGCTACAAGACATCAGCCAACAAACGGCAAAAAGAGCAAAACATTCCTTTGTGAAGATCAGATTCGCCTTGGTAGTCGCCATTGTCAAAGCACCTGTATGGTATCATTAATATGCACATAGTCAGGAGACGGCGACTATGATTGCATCAAAAGAATGCTCGCGTTAATCGTCTATTTCTTATAGGTCCATGATCAGATTAATCCCAACTCTTTGTAAGATAGGCCCCTGGTGGGTGTTTCATAAAGCTGTTAATTAAATTACATATGACTGGAACACGTTCCTAGGAGCCAAGTCAGTAAAATAGGCCTATGTCATTAAGAACAAAAAAGAGTCACCAATTGTATGTAATATCATTTGTAACTTACAGACATTTTTATGAAACACCCAACTGATTGGTTCCTAGTCAGTGTTATCAACAAAATGTGCAAGCAACAATGATCGTGATTGGCCATTACCACAAAGCAATTGATTGCGAATCTTTGTGTTAATGGGGCTTCCAGATTCCAATCTACATTTTCCCCATTGATTGATCTCAGTTGAGCCATCTTTTCCAAAATTGCTCGGTACATACACGCACATGCATGCAGACAACCCAATATGTTGGATTAATGCGGGCGACTTCCAAGGACTCATGTTATGCTGTTGACTGCGAAAGTGTAATATCTGCAAATGGCAAGGTAACAAGCCTATATTGGCTTACAGGTTGGATCATGAAAGTTTATGTATCACAAGCGGCACTTAGAAACATTTGTATTAAATAAAGCGAAGTATGCCTAACTTATCTGCTGATATTATAATTATTATTCTTATCATGTCTTTTATAGCGCTGCGTGTGTGGGGTCTAAACTCTTGAGTAATTAATAGACAGTCTATTACACTATATTTCTTTACATTTCATTCTATATTCACAAAAGTATTATAAACAGATTCTCTGAAGAAAAGAAACTGAATATGTGTGAGTTTTTTTAATAACTGATTGCAAAAGTAATCCCTATTTTGAGTAAAAAAATAAAGCATACATGATGATGAGCGCAATCAAGGTTCATGCAATAGCTCTATGGTTCATGTATAGGAAATACTAGTAACATGGCCAGGTTAAGAGAAATGATGAATTCATGGATGTTGCACATCTTTGTCTCTTATTTCTTCATCTTTCAAAGTACTTTGCCATGACAGTGTCCATAGAGCAGTGAAACATATTCATATCTTATTTTCAATTCCTGCAAAGGCTTTCTCTTAATGCTAGCACTGATCAAAATGATGGCTTGGGACACATCATTTCCGATTCCGGTAATCCTAGCCAGTTCATGTTGGTTAGCCGACCATGGAGTATTGAGGAGGCCTTGTGCAGCGAATGAATGCAAAGTAACGACTATTTGTGGGAAAAATGTGCCATTTTGCAGGCAATCAGAAGCACGTAACGATCATGTTGCTAATAAAGAATGATCAACCAAGAGTCTTCAAATGTGATGAAAATGTGTGATTGACAGACCTAGACGACATAGGCCGGCTGGTAATATTGAGTAATGAGTCATAAGTACACAGGTGAAATTAAAAGTGAAATGGGTCTTTAACACCAAGAGGAATTATCTAATCAATTCCTCCATATCTATACAGGATGTTAGGTTTGCACATTAGTACAATTGCATTTATTACTAAAAAGGCTGATTATTGACTGCTCCAAATCATTTTATCAAAGGATTGTAATGTAAAAGGGTGTGCAGGACTCATTGTGATTGAAGTACATGTCAAGCATTTAGAATGATAATTGATAAAGGTTCACTGAACATCTAAGGTACATGTAGCACTCTTGTTTGAGATAGTCTCTGTTTCTCAAGCATACTATTACTAGCTAGCAAGACAGTTTGGTGTGATCTAGCTGATTGGGTTTGGCAAGCTAAGGCTAGACCTGGAGCCACCATGCTCATTCTTCAGAAGTTCAGGTAGACTCATCCCTTATCCCTGGGGAATTCCTCTCACCATAGCAACCAAACATAAATAACAGGGATAGCTGGAACAAACATTGAGCAGGAGAGGGAAAGAGACAGAAAGAAAGAGTGAGAAATGGAGAGAAAAGAATGAGAGTGAGCGAGAGACAATACACAAGAAAGAGAATGAAAGCCCGGAGGGAGAGAATGTCACATGAACATGATACAGAGAGATGGAAGAGTCAAGCACATTGGCCTGAATTCACAAAGGTGGTTTTGAAAACCATCAGTTGAACCCATGGTTAATGCAGATTCCCTGTAAAATTACGCTTAATTTACCGCGCATATTGAAAAATGTCCAGTGGTGATGCACGCTTTTGCCAATGTGCCAAATTTACACCTGTTGCCATGGTAAGCACGCTATTTTATTCATTGAGTCCACTGTTCAAAACAGTGGACTCATTAATTCAAAACAAGGGACTCATGAATACAATGGCATGGATAATCATGGTAACAGGCATCAATTATGGGGCACTGTGACAAAAGCGCGCATCAGTATTG
Source organism: Lytechinus pictus (assembly GCF_037042905.1). Lineage (NCBI taxonomy): Eukaryota > Metazoa > Echinodermata > Echinoidea > Temnopleuroida > Toxopneustidae > Lytechinus > Lytechinus pictus. Next base: position 11,545,824 of record NC_087256.1, on the reverse strand, counting down.
GACCATTTTCAGTATACACGGTAAATAAGGCATAATTTATACAGGAAATCTGCATAAACCATGGGTTCAACCGATGGTTTTCAAAACTACCTTTGTGAGTTTGGGCCATTAGGTCTACATGATTTGAAGAGAAAGATAGAGAGAGAGAGTTAAACGAAGAACATGAAACGAAGAAAGAGATGGCATAGATCCAAAGGATCAAGTGGAATACCGCATCGGTGATTGAAAAATACCAATGATGCAGTCATGTTACCATAGACTGTTTTCACTGTTCCTATTTGCTTTACCCCCATCCTACTACACTCTCCTTGATTCAGACTCTCCCCTCCTCCCCTACCCCCCCCCCCCTTTTATCAGTCCTTACAACTTTGCCTCCAAGACTAATCTGAAAAATAATGTTCATTGTTTCCATCTTTGATAGTGCCCAACATCCTTCCTCTCTGATATTACTTTTTTTTCTGTTCCATCACTTTCTAACCTACTATAAGAGATTAAATCACAATGAACATGAATGAATGTATATGATTTATGTAATTTAGGGGGTATATCAACCTGAAATTGATGTAAATTGAATAAATGGAGTAACGTTAAACAAAGAAACCACTTAATTTTCATACAAATTCTTTAATCTGTCATGCCAGGATAGTTCAAAGGGGGAATCAACGATCTTTAAAAAGCTTGAATTAAATTTTCATAAAAATTTGATTAGTGTTTTGCTTAATTCCAATATTCAGAATAAAATCTAATGGAAGATCTTTTTATCATTCTCCATGATGGGATAGATATAGCTACACTGTATTCATAGGCATAAGGCCCTGTATAATGTATACAGTGGAGCGAGAGTGGCCTACATTTTTTGCCCTATAATCTGTCATGCCAGGATAGTTCAAATCAAGTAAATCTTATACTGAGATGAAGGAGGGCATGCAGGCTAGGCAGGTCCAGATACACACGTTATAATGTGCCGAAAGACATAGAGCAATGCTTTCAAGGAGTATGAAAGTGGTATACAAGTAAAGAAATACTCCCTTGGATAAATCAACAATCTTTAAAGCTCAGAATATTCTGCTTGCATCTCCACCAATAGGCGTCATTCACACAGCAAGCAAAAAACTGAAACTCATTCCGAAGTTATTAGAATCTACCTATTAAAATCACCCTAATACTAAAAGGACACCCTCCCCTTCCCCCCCCCCCCAAAAAAAAAAATAATAAAAAAATTTAAAAAAATCCCTTGGTCTATTAAATTCATTTATATTTTAGACTTTGACATTGTAAACATTTCCTCTTTTTTTAAACATTACTTTTGTACTAATTACTGTTCAGAGAACACCAAAGTTATTTTTGGATTTGGATTTTGTTTTCTTTTCGATCCCCTCAATTCTGTATTATAACACGTCAAAAGAATCAACTTCAAAAATCAACATCAATATTATGTTATCCAAGGGGATTTACAGTTTAGCAATATTTTTTTTAAACAATGTAAACGGGTCTTTATACATGTGACCAGCCCTACATCTTCAGTAAATCCTGTCGAGTTAGCCTCATCTTGGCTGAAGTAGGAATGTATCTAGTCGACGTCTGCATGAAATTTGTTCTTTCTATTCTCGTATCCTCTGAAGATGGCTAGGCTGGGTGGGTTGGATGGATAGGGAGCTCTGTATGAGGCACAGCTGACTAAATCATGTTTGTCGTTTCATGTTCTATGTGAGGGTAAAGCCAATTGAAATGAAGTCTCGTCAAGTGACTGCCAAATCTCCTTCCTACATGTCCTACTGCTCTACAAGGACATGCTATTATCTCAGCCTACCATTCTATTTCTGTGTTTTCATCTTCATGCACATTTTCAACTTGAACCACAATAATGTTTGTATTATAATTCCCACTTTTGTGGGGTTTTTTTGTCAGCATTGAATTTTGCTATGTTCTTAAAGGAGAATGAAACCCTTGAAACCAGCTGAATCCATATCAAAGAGAAATATCAAAGAAATATATTGTTGAAAGTTTGAGGAAGATTGAATGAATAATAAGAAAGTTATGAGCATTTGAATATTGAGATCACTAATGCCATGTAGATCCTCCCATTGGCAATGCGACCAAGATCTGTGATGTCACACACGTACAACTCCCTCATTACTTTAGTACTTATTTCACTTATATTCTCACTTTTATAGAGTCTATCACAAGGTGAGGTGTTCTCTTTATGAGAGGACAAGCACAGAGGTTTCACAACATTACTGTATATCATTGATGAATCGTTTGTCATATGATTAGAATGAGCAAAAAGAGATGTTTTGGGGTATATTTTCAGTGTCCAAAAGGGGAGAGTTGTTCATCTGTGACATCATAGATCTTGGTCGCATTGCCAACGGGAGGATCTCCATAGCATTAGTGATCTCGACATTCAAATGCTCATAACTCTTCTATTGCTAGTCCTATTTTACTCAAACTTTTGTTGATCTTATTCTTTGATTTTTCTGCTTTCACAAAAGCTAACTTGCTCCAAGAGTTTCATTCTCCTTTAATCTCAGTGAATTTTGCTATGTTCTAAATCTCAGTGAATTTTGCTATGTTCTTAATCTCAGTGAATTTTGTTATGTTCTTCTATTTTTGTACATTGGTTAAGTTTGGCTCATACATTTCAATTTGGCTTTGTGGAAGAAGGCCATCATTACCATCTTGTGTTATGTGATGAACTCAACTGAGAATTGAGATTAATGCTAATTTTACAAAAAATGTTTTAAATTTTTTTTTCAGCATTTGAAAAAAAGCATTCTCTATTACAATAATTTTGATAATCATATGACCTTCAAATAAAGTATAAAGGTAATTGAATGAGAATGACATAGCATTGAATACCTTTATAAAATAAACTTCAATTTGGCAAGCCTAAATTTCAAACAAATATTTTGATGGAGTTCTGCTGTAAATTTATTCAATACGTTAAAAAAGGGATATAACCATATGTAAAAAATAAGTTTATAAATTTTGATTGAAGCACACAGTATAGGCCTGCATTACAATCTCCATGAGCTCCTAAAACTATGTATATCTACCTGCATGTGGTTAACCAAACTACTATGGCTCATTTACATACAGAGGTAAATAATATTTTCTTCACAGGATAGAGGAGCCGACAGAGCATATGTTCTATTGATGAGGAAGTAGAGTGGCTTTTAGTTTTAGTGGCAAGGAGCAACGAAGCTCCGTTGTACCATCCCCCCCTTTCCTTCAAGCATCCATCTAATTCATGCTGCAAGCTAGATGGTGGTCTCCTATATTTTTATTGATGATATATATACATGTAGGTATACATTTTTTCAGTTCAAATACATGTTTTAACCATAACTAAAAATAATTTTTTTAAAGTATAATTCATATTTGAATCAGAATAATACTATGTATGTTTATCATTATGATGGAAAATATTTACTTATTGTTATAGTAAAACAAAATATTTATACTTGTAGGCCTACATTTTTGTTATTGAAATGTGAAAAAAAAATTAAATCAATACTTCAGGAAATATACTCATCTAATAACATAAAGGGAACATCAAAGTAGGATTGGGAGAAGAGTATAGTATGAAAATGACAAAGACAGAAAATGTATGTATTTATGAAGCATTGTTGGAAGTGACAGAGCAAAGCTAAAGTGACAAAGTGCTCTTTGAAAGTAAAGGGATTGAAGAAGCAAATTGGTAATGCAATTTTAAAGTGATATACAGAGGGCAGATGACATTCAGGCAGATAGCGAGAAAAATTGACTAGCAAAAGAACTGGGAAATATACTTATAATATCGATAAAGAAATATAAAATGAAAAGAAGATATCAACACAAAACACAGAAAGTAAAAAGGAAAAATCACATAGAAATTGACGTTTTGTTTGAGAGGAAAACAAGACAAACAAGAGGGGTCTAAAATGAGCCAACGAAACTGGAAAATGAAGAGAAGAAACCTATGGAAAGGGTATACGTAACTACAAAAAGGAAGGCTCTTAAACAAGACTAATTCTTATGGAATTTACATTCTTGAAAAGTGCATTGTATAAATAGTGAACTTCATCCATCCACCCACCCATCCAGGTCCCTCACAAAACATTGATGCATCACTGTGACATTGTCTGGTGTGTCTAGATAAATAATGGTCCGTTCACACCAAGGCAACCCAATTTACCTTGTCGAAGAAAATTCGAAAATATTTTAAAAATCATATTGCCCAAGAATTTTACCACCTTGATATTACATACACAAGCCGTCTGTTAAGTACACACCCTTTAATAATGCATTCTTAGTATCTTACGCAGTGGAGAAAAAAGTATGGTTTAGGGGAAGGGGATGTCATTTACTCTCATCAAACATAGCTATGCCACTTTTTCATACAATTATAGGATACAACACATTTATTTCAAATTGATGTCTTCTGGTATTGATATGTAATTGGAAACTTCTATAGAAGGGTTTTATTTATGCGAAATTTGCAAATTGCCAAACAGTGGCGAATTCAACGACATGCAAAAACTTATAATTATGCTTGGTCTTTGTTGACCTGTATATAAAATGAAATAAGAAAAAAAATGTGCAAAACACTCTGTATGCAAAAATAACAGCTTATTAATAAAGGGTTACAAAAACAAGACTGAAGAGAGCTTGATTGCAACTGGAAAGGTATGTGGATCATTTGCTATTGGAGTGTGTTTGCATGCTAATTTGGTTCAGGTTGGTATGAATGCAGAAAATGATTGTCTGGTAGGCCTGAACAATTTTCACAGAATTTACAGGTATTTTTTTTTACCATATGGGTGTGAAATATCTACTGATGTATATGTAGGTCCATGGGGAGAGAAACTAGTAGGGGGTTAAAATGATACCCACTTGGTTGCTGAGAATAATACTGCTATATGAGCAAGAATAACACATCTCTGATATCAAAAATTATTACTGTATCAAGACCATTATACTAGTCATAGCCTGCAAAAGCACATAGAATCAAACAATTTTTTTTTTAATTTGGAATAATTATCAACTTCTAAAGAGATCAGTATTGCTCCTGTGCATTAAAGGGAATATACAGGACCCCAGATAATAAATAGTTTCCCAATTCACTTTCTTTTGCAATTTTGTAATACCCATTTTTTGTGGGGGGGGGGGTGGAGCTCAAGCTTATTTTTTGTTTCATTTGTATATCTATCATAATTTTAAATTACTGGTATATGTTTAAAGTGAAATATACATATACACATAATCAGTTGTGAAGTATAGTAGTCCGAGAGTGAGACTAACCAATAAATAAATAGGTTCTTTGATGTAACAAGATAATGCAGGGTTAGCGGGATCAACAATATCCATTTCAGGGCGACTTTCCTTCATATCATTTCTCCTCTTCTCTCCCATCAATATCTCCCTTTCCTTATGATTACATTCAGGAGCTGACATTTAGGAATGCTATTTTAATAGCACAATAAATTAAGAGCTATGAATTATGATGATCAAATAATAGGCTTGGTGGATTCATTAATATGTCATTAAGATGGGTTGGGTATTTCATGTTGTAAAGAAAGGAGGCCAACTGTAGGTACACTCTGTTAAGCCATCCTGTGGAATTGGTGCTTTCAGTGCATTTGGTAGTAAATACGCATGATAACAAGTTGGCTTATGTCTTTCTTTTATATATATATATATATAGAATTGAAGCAAACCAATAGGTATTTCTTTCACAACAGCAGACAATGAATTAGGTATTCCAGTCAGTAAAACACACTACAGAGAATACACAAAAAAGAATTACATGTAAAAACTTAAAAGAAAATACTGCTTACATAGCAGTAAGCAGTATTTCAGAATGTCAATAACATTTAAACCATTTTCAGTTTATTCTATCGCTTCCGAAGAGGAATGCTAACACTGCCTGGGGAAATTCTGAAAATATACACAATACCATAGTTAACATCATAACATTTATGACCAGGATATGTTGCATCAACAATTGATTCTTCAAAAAGCAGTCTCTAAAGCACCCTTTTTTCCCCCTTCATGACTTAATGACTGCATGAAATTTTCAATGACTCTATTCAATCACCAGTCTCATTTTAAAATTTCCATTCCTTGACATTCATCAATAATGTGAGGATATCTGAACAAAATCATTTTTTAGCGTGTGATTTGATGAGCAGAGTGCACTGTGAGGGTTCATAAATAAAGAGAGAAAGGGAGGAAATGAGCATTAAATGACATTTTATTATTGGGGAAGTTTTGATGATTTACTGACTTTGGGTCACCAATACTTGACTCCCACCCAAAATCTAAAATACTCATTACCCTGCCCTTCCCCCTCCTGCCACACGATCCCCAAGCCCATAAGATTTACAGGGGTTAAATACTCCAGGGGAAGGTTTCAAGAAGCATTTTCGTGAGTGATTTTCACCGAAATTTCACTGACAAAATTGCTCTGAGCCAATCAGATTTCCAGTAGATTATGGCATCTGGAGGTAGAGATCAGTGATAAAAATCTTCATGAAATGCTCCACTGATCCCCTTCTAGTTCAAACTGTAAGCTAGCAATGTATTCTTGTGATCCTGTTTATGCATGGTTCAGATGGCCTTGGGCCGGCTTCTTGTCTACTATTAAAGGTCATTCCAGGACATGCCATCTGGTAGGGGTCATTTGAGGACAAGGGATCAGTTGGTGATTGAGGTCTTAATCAGAATTCCCAGTATCTGTACTAGAGATCATTGACACTATCCTGAATGAGATTTGGATACACATGGAGGCTCTGGCATGTGATTAGTTTGATTGAAATTGCCAGCATTTTTTCATAAACTTAAAATAGAATCCTTTATTACTGGCAAAATGATTTGACATCATGAAAATATATGATAAAAAATACCAATATGGCAGATTTAATTGTGTGAGATATGCAAAGAAATACTTAATGCTTGAATTTAAATTGGGATTGCTCTTTACTTCTACATTTATTCCTAATACTGTGATAGCGTAAAGTAGACAACTGTGTGCATTGCTGCATTTAGGCCTTGTTGCAACCTGTTTTCTTTTACCACATGTAAGACAACATCAATATCAAGTATGAAACATAATGGCTTCTCTGTAAAGACAAGCGTTTGTCATCAGTACTTCATGCTTCATTAAATGCTACTGCTTCTTTCCTGTTCCTCTCATATGACCGCAACAATACCAGGTAGACAACTGCTCAGAGACCACTCACTTCTTCTACCACATGTAGGACCGCATCGACACCAGGTTGACATGCTGCTGTTCCGTGGCCTTGGCATTCATTATCTGCGTGATTCATCCGTCTATCTATCTCCCTCTAGTGATCATATCCATGACAGGTTTCCCTCACCTTTATCACCCCTTAAACAGGTGTGGCTAAGACCATCTTCATGATCTAGTCTGCCAATGTAAACTACTTTCAACATGGATGTGATCTTCTTCTTTGGTTGGCTTGTTTCTTCTCATGGAGTGTATATAATCTTGATCAATGAAGCAAGCATGCAATGTTCACATGAAGCAGGAAGTGTTTATGCTTGGTGATTCTGAATGGAAGTGTTCTGTGATGTAGGGTGGGGGATCTTTTCATACAGGTGAAGGTAGAAGTGGGTGTTGGGAGTGGTAGATAAAATATTCATATTTTAAAAATGGTAACGATGACTATAATGGTGATGGTGGTGATGATGGTGGTAGTGGTGGTAATGGTGATGGTAATGGCAGTGAAGGTGATGGTGGTTATTATGGTAGTAGTGGTGGTAAGAATGGTTATGTAGTGGTGGTGGTGGTGGTGGTGAGAATGGTTATGTAAGTGGTGGTGGTAAGAATGGTTATGGTAGTGGTGGTGGTGATATATGGGGTTGGGATTGGTGGTGGTGTCAACGGTGGAGGCAGAACTGATGTTGCTGTTTGCAATGTGGATGTTGGCAAGGAAAGAACAGTCTAAATAGATCAAAGAGGCTACGATGAAAGTGGTTAAGATGAGTTGGTAGTACTTATATAAGAACAAGTCTGATTGAAAACAAGTGTTTCCCCTGGAACAAACTGGTACGTTCACTTCAATGTAAGAATCATTTTAATGCATTTGTGACAACAACACATAGGGCCTATTGAATGACCAAAAAATGTTGATACTAATGACTCCCATAAATGTTTAAAAGCAAAAATTGAAGTCAACCATTATGACCTATCCAAATTCCTTGGACCAATTCCAGGGCTACCAATTTAAGCAATGACCCATTGGAAATTAGATACCAATGGTCTGATTCCGGCCAGACTACAAATGACCGACTGACAGCGGGAGGTTGTGTTACCTCGCCATGGCTTCTAATGTGGTTCATCATGTCACGCTGCAGTGCAATTATCACTCTGTGACAGAAGGCTTATGACTCGGATTACCAATCTATGATATTACCTAATAAGATTTGCAAGGAACCATAACAAATGCAGTAGGATGCCATACGCTTTAAGGTAATTAACTTTGTTTAAGATCAATTAAAACAGTTTAAGGAAATGCACAGAAAGGGGACAAATGTCAATTTTTCAGTCAATCTGGAATATTTCTACAAGTCGTAACATCTAAAAGTATGAACGCATCTAGCATGAACGGAAGCCTGAAGTTCATCATGACAAGACATGCATGTCATCATGTATATCGTTCTCTATCTAATGGGAGTGATGTTTACCCGACATCCCTTCAAGGTGAATACCATTTTGAGTAAATGCACCTGCTGGCTTTTCATATAGACTTCACATATACAATACACTACGCCAACAATTGTCAAACGTTTTAGAAACGTGTAATCAGCCGTTACACCCTTTATACCTCCTCACCCTGTATTATCCTATTATCATGTATGGTTTCAAAAGAAAGAAATACATAAAGCATGTATGACCTCCAGAATTTACCTGCAGAGGGTGAATAGTTATCTCGTTTTCAAAGGATCCGTTTTACAAGGATTGCACAGGATCGGCCACTTTGACATTCACAGTCCAGTAAGCAATACAGGAGAACCAATTTCTTTCTCCACTGACTTGTCTACTACCATTGTGCCTGGCTTAGATTCAAACGATGGAATTTAACACCTAAATACATGTATTTTCAATCAGGACAGAAGATGGACATCACTTTGGTGGTGAGGGAGAATTGGACCAATGCTATCGGGCAATGAAGAGCAGATTTGGGTTAATTAGTGTCACTGAAGCCATACAAACGTTTGACAAATTGCAAAGCATCAATTGATGATAAAGGCCTGTAAAGAGGATATATTTCACAAACTAGTCATGCTTGGATGTATTTCCTCTCATTTTGAACCTCTTCATGACATAGTATCAAGAAGGGAATATCATCCCTTTTAATAACATGGGGATGTATAGGATTACAGGTCTATATAATAGACTCCTGGTGTTTTTGGAGAAATGTCACATTAGATGGACAATGCAACAGACTGGTGATGAGTGAAGAAACCTACTTGAAAGGAAGATATGTATTTCCAAGTCCATTATACACAGATACCAAAGAGTAATAGTCTATCAGATAAAGGGTGAAAGCCAAGTTAAGTTCTGATATCAAGTCAATTTGAAAGATTTCTGATAACCTATAATGACACAACACACAGCAGTCTGCAGTAGCACGATCATGTATTCCCTGAGCGTATCCCTGGCACGAGATCCTTCTCTGTAGTGTTGCCGTTCAACCATGGCATGCCAGCCATGTCAATGACTACTTGAAATTCAGTTGACCTCAGCAACAAGACTCTGATAATATCACATAAATTTACATCTAGCTTTATTACCCAACTGACTAACGAACAAGATCCATAAACAGATATTGCATGTGGGAGATTCTGAAAAGGGCTCACATCATCCCTGATGTCAAAACAAATGAAATTCTGATGAACTTGGCCCTTGAGAAAGTCACTAGAATAGAAATATCACCCACCATTATGTAAAGGTGATTTTGAAATATATTTGCTACAACATAAGCCTACATATAAATGGTGGACATCATCAAACCAGGCACCACTTTGCAAAATCAACGTTAACAAGGATCAATGTGGCTGAATGTGTAATCTTTACGTAAGCGTTCACATCATGACAAAAGCTTTTAGATATAAAAAGGTTTTAATTACATCGGGTCTTTTAAATCAATAATCACTTACTCCGTAATGGATATTTGCATGGGCATGAGGTCTACTTACAATGCAGCATGCTTTAGTGTGTCGATAACGACAGGTCAGCACTTCTTGAAGCATTAATTTTAAAGCAACGTCAAGTGCAGGCCATATAATTATGTTGCTTGCTGTAAACATTTTTCTGTAACACTCTGTGATTCTTTTTAAATATCTCTGAAAAGACTTGAATATTTGCCCCTTTTTATAATAAAGTGTATATGGGGAGGTTTGTGTGTTTGTTTTTTTACTTATTTCTTAATAGGTAAATTTTTAGTTAGAGTTCAAAGTTGCCAAGAGAGGAAATATTACAGATGTCTTGTTGAAGTTTATTCATAGGACTAACCCAGCATATTGAAAAGAGCGATTCCCCAAGAATTATGAGATTCTAGCAAAGGACTAGCCCAGCATATTGAAATGATCGATTCCCCAAGAATTATGAGATTGTGGTATAGCAATCATTATTCATAGGACTAACCCAGCATATTGAAAAGAGCGATTCCCCAAGAATTATGAGATTCTAGCAAAGGACTAGCCCAGCATATTGAAATGATCGATTCCCCAAGAATTATGAGATTGTGGTATAGCAAGTAGGGATGTGCTAACTGCACTAAGGTTTCAAGAAGACTTGTTTGTAAGCCGATTGCATTTTTTCCATTTCACTCCAGCTTCTGCCATTCTGGTACACTCATACACTTTTTGATCACTCCAAGTTGATTGTGGGACCACGTTTTGGTCTAGGTCCTTTTCTATTCCCTCCTAAAACCTGTTGAATTCACTGCAAAGAATATATAAATCAAAGCAGACTTACTGAGATGTGATTGTATATGAGATGAGTCCAGCCGTGTAGATCTACTAGACGATAGAGGGAGGCAAGCTTGCAGCGAAGAGCCTTCTCTCCCTTTGTGTAGTTGACTGAGTCGGACCCTCGAATATCTGCTACTGGTATAACACAACTTGTACCTACAATGGAAAGTAAAACAATGTAGTGATTAGCAGAACATTTGAAATTATAATGGACTACCACTTGACAAGAATTTGTCAAGAGTTGCAACATGACCTTCATTTCATTGTTTTATCAGAAGGTGATAATGCCTATACTTGTACGATAAAGCTCAACCTCTTTCTTATAGCCTGCCCAAGTTTATCTTGATCAAAAGGGTCTTCCATCTAGAGCCTCTTGGAAGACCAACCAAATTTAGATGTAAAGCATCTTGGCCGTTAAATGTTTTATGACAGTGAGGAGCTTTTGCTTGGCCCAAATCTTGCGAATTTGAAATACTTGTGTCAAGTGCTTTTCTTTCTGGCAAAAAAATGATCATCTGGCTAGCTAAAATCTTAAGCTAGATGGATGGCAGGGGGGGGGGTTGGACCTTCACTGGTTACAGTAAGTAATAACAAAACCAATGACAGTGTTGACTGACACTTATTTAATGAGTTTTTAGCAAATTGTGGTTAGATAAGTTTGCTATTGGTCTAGAATTGGTCTTGTAATTGTATCAAAGGTACTTTTGTCAGAGCTAAAATATTTGCTCAAATAGTATTGGAATGAAAACTTCTCAACTTATCAGCTGTCTTGTCATACTGCTAGCATCTCTGACAATCATATAAATCAAATTCAATGACTACATCATTGCAAGTAATATTTAACATACAATTCCACCATCACACTATATTTTTTTAAATCTTGAAAGAAAAATAATTAAGAGAAATTAAAATTTACAAGAGATATAACCATTCATGAGAACATTACATAATGAAATCAATAATTATACTATAGCAAATGAGAACATATTAAGCTAATACATATATAAATTGAACATAATAAAATCAATAACCAAATTTAAGACATATGAATCACAACACCTGAGATTTACCACAGGTTCACAATGCAGATCTGATGTACTTTTGATATAAATACAATCAATGTAAAATCATCCGGTGGGTGTTTCATAAAGCTGTTTGTAAGATATGAACGACTTTATGGACAACTGGTGATCCTTTCTTATGCTACATGATATCCCTGTATAATTAATTTATGACCTAAGAACATGTTCCAGTCGTTCGTAAAGTTGAGCATAACTTTACGAACAGCTTTATGAAACACCCTGTACACCAATAACACCTGTACCAATAATTTTTCAAGGAAATCAAAATTAAAGAAAATGGGTAGATTATTTTGGCCAAACACTAAATGAAAATAGGCAATTACAAATAAATTTTGTCAATTGCAAAAGTAAATACGACTATAGAAATCGGGCAGAGCATGATTTATGTCCATAATATGAAGAAACTGCATGAAGACATATCGTCTTGTTGGTGCAGGAACGCCCTTAGCACCACACTTCCGCGCACCTCATTGGTGCAAAAACGCCCTTATGCGCGCAACTAAGGGCATTTCTGTGCACATGCAATGCGCGAAAATATGGTGCTAAGGGCGTTCCTACAATGAAACAGCGATTTGATACTTCTTTAAGTTGAAAAATACTGTAATTGATCTTGTATAGATATGAACCAAAAAATAGGGATATATTCAAAGAAAGCATGCAAGCTTTTTAAACCTAAGATTCCTTTTAACAAATATCTATTTACAAATTTGTCATCATTTCATAATTCAAATCATCCTGTTATGGAAAAATGAAACTTAACCAATCTATTCAACTGTCTATCTAGATGTATACCATCATTTTGATGGCTACAGTACATGTTGTTACCATGGCAATGATCATTGATTACTACTTCAAATTGAGACAAGGCAAACTAAATTGAATTGAATTGAAAAGGGTTTATTAAAAAGCATTCACAGCAGCCAAAGGCTGGTTTCTTTCATAAAAACATTAAATTGAGGGTATATTTAGAAGCATATTTGAAACTGATAGAACTGTATGTATTTTTTACATCCACTATCACTGTAGTATTAAGTTAACAGAAAATTTATGGATCAAATTCTACACTAACATCTCAAATCATATTATTTTAATTCTTTAAATAGCTAAATCTGCTCAAGTTTTGGGTAATTCTAAAGATTAAATTTCAGAATAAGATATCAATTTCAGATAAAAAGACAGAGTATATCATAATGCTACAGGAAAAATTGAGTATCCAAATGAAGAAATTGATAAAGCTGCATTGATGACAAAGCATTAAAAATAAATATCCTTTTTTGGTACATAACCTCTTTTCAAGCATGGAATGCAGTGTAAATTTCATGATAAATGGCTTTCTGATTTGCAATCAACCAATTTGTTAAGATTTCATGTTCAAGGGAGTCATTTGTAAAGAAAAATTAAACATGAACAAGACAGGGCACTACACACCTCTACATTCAAAATTTCAATTTTCACAATGAATCAACGGCTGAAAAAAAATTCAAATGCCACTACACTTTTGTAAATTTGAAATGTTAGATGACACATTGGTTTAATTAGCATTATGTCCCTTTACCAAAGCCTTAGATGGGATTTAAGAATTTGCATAATCAAATTTAGAAAATGGGAAAATATTTCTAAGGGCTAAGCTCTTGATTATGTGTGATTACTGAAGAGCAGTGTGGATAGGAGTGATAGGGGGGTCAATGTCAGATGCTTGTTGCGAAGCCTTTAAATTACCAGTACATGAGATTATGATAGAGAGAGAGAGGAGAGGCGAGAGAGGAGGGAAAGAGGGGGGGGGGGGAGGAGAGAAGCAAGGGAAGAGGAATGAATGGAAGGAAAGAGGGAGAAAGAAACAGGGACAGGTAGAGAGAGAGGGAGTGAGAGGGGGAATAGTGGAGAAGAAAAGGAAAGAGAAGAAGTGAGAAGAGGGAAGAAACAGAGGGAACGAACTACTTGGATATATGGCTATCTTAAAAAAAATACATTTTAACATCTTAATGCAGGCTTAATCCGAAAGGTGTATTTACTTAGTCTCTATATCGGATTAGAACTACATAAAGATAAGAAGCATGACATCATCTCCTGTTTAGAGGCAGAAAGGTATTACTCATACTTAAGTGTACAAATATTATGCCATTATTGCTCTGAACAGGCATGCTCAAGGACATGCTGCTATATAGGTGAGAAGATACAAGTGAATGTATGAAGATGGCTGATTGATAAACTGCATGAATTAGACTGTTAGTTCATGTACATTAGTTTATGTGATATAAAACATTCTACAGCATGTACAGATATTATGTGCACTGATGATTTTGATCATTAATTAATATGTTAAGATAAAGGAAAATCAGGACCACAAAACTTTGGTGAAACTCTACAAAATGCTGCAATTGTTAAAATTTTTATTCCTGAATCATAATATTGATTCACTCTTCTTGCACTCAGTTTCTAATATTAGAATTCAATAAAAATTTTCAACTAAGCAAAATTGATATTGAGCAATTTCTAGTTTCACTCCATTGCTCGATTCTGTATGGAATGCCATGTCAAGGCCCACTTGGACAAATTATCTAAAGCCTGGTTACAGCATAAATATAAGAATGGGCACATGTGAAGTGGTAAATAATAAAGAATTTAGCATTCTTAGAATTGCAATTGTTCTGCTTTAATATGAATGTTAAAGTAACAATATCAACATATGTTAGAAAAATATATTAAACTGCAAAGCAAACATATTTTGGGAAATGAGATGTTATCAATGTTATCTAGATACATACGTGACCAACCACCCCAAAACCACCAGTAAGTCGCCAGGGAAGGTTCTCTGTTAATAGCCAAAATAGTAAATTGGTCTTCAAAAAGCCAAAATTAAAAACTTTGCTTGTCTGAAGGAGTATTTCTTCATCTTTACACTGTAAAAATTTTGAGATGTAAAAATTTTGAGATGTAAAAGTTGAATAGAAACAAGATACAAGAGTTTCTTTGACACAAGTTTTTGCAGACTGCTTGGAAGTTTCACTGAAATTGCAGTGTGCACATCTCATGATTGAGTTAACACAAACTTCAAATACTGTTTTCTCCTTAGCTTAGGATGTGATTGTTCAAACTCAATATAAATCTCAAAAGTCGTTTTGGGCGACTTATTATTGATTTTAGGGTGGCTGGTCACAAATATGAGGCAAAATAACACAATTAATTGAATAAAAAATGTATGATTTTTAATCATATAATTGCAACTGAATGGAATAACTTGCTTTAAACTGAAACAAATTATGATACAATGAAAACCAACACCAAGAAAAAGTGATAAATAAACTGCTCTAAAACCTGAGATAAAATTGCTTAAAATTAATACTTGACAAATATCTTAATTCTGTTGGGGTGGGGATGAAGGGCTTCTTGGGTGAGTAGTAGGGTGATTTGGTAGCTTAGAAATGAATTAGCAATGATTTGTATTAAATATGCAAAATTTCTTTGTGACAAAATATATAATAGTGTACTCCACCTGAATTGATTCTTCCTGATGTTGTGGATGGGGTAAATGGGAATCATGCAAGAGAACAAAGCAAACGATTATTCTTACAGTATACAACATGAAATATTTTAACTTACTACAAGGGATTATTGAATAACAACAATACATGCAGTACTCAGCACGATGCAATAGAAACCTATTTTATTCCTATTTTATGGTTACTGGTTAATGATATCAATAAGAAAAACCTCACTTGTTTTTTGGGGTAACAAATTTATCAATTCATTATTCATAATGATCCCTTTTGAAAAAAAAAGATTTTTATTTAAGTCATGAAAGTCATAACGCAAGAATTAATGCAGGACAAATTGCTTTAAAAATGATTGAACATATAAGATAAGAATGGCGTACACAAATTCAGATAGTTAGATAAACAATTAAGATTTATTGAAATTTCATTATTTTGTTTACATACTTTTGGGCAAGCAATTTCAGTATGGAATATTATGTTATATTTAACAATTCATTTCAAGATATATCGCTCCCTTTCTTGGGTAAATGCAGAACCCAAAACAAACTCTTCTTCATGTGCAAAATTTATGGAAATGTCAGAGGCCCTATAGCTGCCATTATTCAGCTAAATGTCAGTTATCTGTTGGCAAAGTTGACCTAAGTTTTAAATAAGCATGTTTGTCAACATGAGATTCTGGCCTGCACCTATTAGCACTCAAGCATTACAATGAATTCACTATCATGAATGTTTCAAGTATCATGCAAGGCTACATTATCTCATACAGGTGTCAAAATATCCTTCAATTTTGTAAGTAAATTGTGAGATCGAAGAGCAAAGTTCAGCTTCAGTTCAGACATAATAATAGAACATGAAAAAGCAGACAAAGGACTGAATCAATGCACAAGATTAGGCTAATGTGCTTTGGCCATTCCTAGTGGCAGGGTTTGACTGGCATGCCATTATTAAATATCTAACATCAATGTGGGTTACTGGGCCAATGCATTCTCTCTCAAAATACCTGTCTACCTCCCTCAAGTTCTTAAATAATCATGTTACCCTATTTTCATAAATAAACCCAGTTCAACCACCAAAAATAGTGACCACTTTTGATTCCGGTCTCTGGTTAAAAAACATGCCACTGCAATATCAATGATTGACAAACCCTCAATGTTTAAACACTCAAAGCATTTTGTATACCTTTTCAGTCAATTCCTTGCTCTAATAAGTTTCATTCTGCATACCCATTGATCTAGATTATTTCTACAGCTTGGTAAAGCTTGAGATAAATAGGACCTAAACTGCCAGAAGGTACACAATAGGCGGTGCTGCACCATCCCGAGTTTGCTCAATCTCGAGATTTTAGCCCGATCAGCCCTCTTCGCGATTAATCTCGAGATTCATGAAACCCCGTCTGCACCATCCCACGAGGAGCTATATCTGCTCGAGCGAGGCAACAAGCCCGATATTCCGGGCATGCGCACTTTCGGATCTTGGAGTTTCAACGGCCCGCGCTTTTGAATAACTTCCCGCGATATGCAAGCAATGAACTCCTTTCATTAGTACTTTCGCCGAATTCAACCGGTGTTATGCAACAATCCTTTCAGCTCAGCGAGTGAAGAAGTGATGTATTCTCCCGGTGTATTCTTCGTGAAATATGATGGCGGAGTAGGAGGCAACGAGGGAGAGAGAGAGAGAGAGAGAGGGAGAAGGAGGAAAGAAATGCTATTTGCTCACATATTGCGAAGGAATAAGACAACACTGCTGTCAGTGTTGTTATTGAATATGACCATCGTCGATGCGATGTCCCCCTTCGGTCTGGTCTCTCCCGGGGTCTCTCCCAAAATCCATTCACTGGTGGGGACACCATCGTTGCTTATGAACGCTATTCGCATGTATAAAGTTGACTTTCGCACGTGTTT
This sequence comes from Lytechinus pictus, assembly GCF_037042905.1. Classification (NCBI taxonomy): domain Eukaryota; kingdom Metazoa; phylum Echinodermata; class Echinoidea; order Temnopleuroida; family Toxopneustidae; genus Lytechinus; species Lytechinus pictus. The sequence goes on along the minus strand of NC_087256.1, from coordinate 11,528,364 downwards.
ATGTTTTGACCAAGGCGGAAGTGGAACGCGAATTGCATTATGGACTGACGTCATGAATAAATTACCCCGAGTCCAATCTCGAGTGCGTCTGCACCGACGAATTAGCGGGATAATTCGTAAAATAGCGCGCTATTTTGCAAATAAACCCGAGTTGACTTGGGATTGCAATCTCGAGATTAATCCTACGAACTAGCGCGATAATTGCGTCTGCACCGCCAACTATCTCGAGATTTTTCAGATCGGGATAATTTGCCGGATCAGAAATAGCGCGCTAATTTGAAACTTCGGGATGGTGCAGACGGCCCTATAGTTCATTGATATCCTACAGGAATTTGATCATGAGCAAATAGCATCTATATTAAGCCCATTCCTTACATCACTGTGTGTCTATAAATGCATAGCTTTCTTTGAGAATGATTAAATTGGGCTAATAGTTTTTCTCTTGTAATAATTCATGGGTCAAGGTTTATAATGTACTTTTAAGTTCTGGTAAATCTCTACCAAGAATATGATCTGTATATACGATTGCTTATTTTAGTACTATAAGCATAACAGGAAGATAATCTGAACTACACGTACCATACCCCGTAACCTATCTCAACACCATATCCCACCCTGAATACCACACTGCATCCTAATACAATATCAATCCTAGCAATATATTCAAGTAAAACAGGAAACCACACCCCTTCTTATACAAAATGACTCTTATACCAAACCTCGTGCCCAAACCACATCCTTTCTCATACCACTCCCCATCCCCATACCACACAATTTTATACCACTCCCATCCCCCATATCACATCTCTTCTAATACCACTCCCCATCCCCATACCATACCCATTCTTATACCACTCCCCATCCCTATATCACATCCCTTCTTATACCACTCACATTCCCCATATCACATCTCTTCTAATACTAATTCCTATCCCCATAACATACCCATTCTTGGACCACTCCCATCCCTATATCACATCCCTTCTTATACCACTCCCCATCCCCATACCATACCCATTTTTATACCACTCCCTATCCCTATATCACATCCCTTCTTATACCACTCCCCATCCCCATACCATACCCATTCTTATAGCACTCCCCATCCCTATATCACATCCCTTCTTATACAAAATGACTCTTATACCAAACCTCGTGCCCAAACCACATCCTTTCTCATACCACTCCCCATCCCCATACCACACAATTTTATACCACTCCCCATCCCCCATATCACATCTCTTCCAATACTAATTCCTATCCCCATACCATACCCATTCTTATACCACTCCCCATCCCCATATCACATCTCTTCTTATACCACTCCCCATCCCCATACCATACCCATTCTTATACCACTCCCCATCCCTATATCACATCCCTTCTTATACCACTCACATTCCCCATATCACATCTCTTCTAATACTAATTCCTATCCCCATAACATACCCATTCTTGGACCACTCCCATCCCTATATCACATTCCTTCTTATACCACTCCCCATCCCCATACCATACCCATTTTTATACCACTCCCTATCCCTATATCACATCCCTTCTTATACCACTCCCCATCCCCATACCATACCCATTCTTATACCACTCCCCATCCCTATATCACATCCCTTCTTATACCACTCCCCATCCCCATACCATACCCATTCTTATACCACTCCCCATCTCTATATCACATCCCTTCTTATACCACTCCCCATCCCCATACCATACCCAATTTTATACCACTCCCCATCCCTATATCACATCCCTTCTTATACCACTCCCCATCCCCATACCATACCCATTCTTATACCACTCCCATCCCCATATCACATCCTTTAAATACCACTCCCCATCCCCATACCATACCCATTTTGATACCACTCCCCAGAGTCCCCATCGCATCCCCCACTAGTATATCAAATCCATTCTTGCACCACTCCCCATCCCCATACCACACCCCTTCCTAATACCACACCCCTTCTTATACCAGACCCCACCCCACCATACCCCTTCTTAAACCACACCACACCCAGTCCCCATTACACACCCTTCTTATACCACTCCCCCATTGTGCCCTTTCTTACCTCCTCCAAGACTTCTCCCTGTACTCTGGTTGAAGCGGGACTGAGGCAGCACCAGTTCTGAGATTTGTTGTAGCGCTAAAAGGCTGGCAGGGTGTGGACCACTCTATAAGATGAAAGAAAAAGAGAAGAGAAAAACAGATGATTAAATTTCTTTCCTGTGTCAAATAACCATATTCATCAGTAATCATATTCATAAGTAATCAACTACCACATACATCACAAGATATAAAAGATAATCATTTGCGAATTCATGTTAAAAATTTACGAGGTCACTCTGACATAATGCGATTTCATCTGATATCTCATGAAAAATGCAAGATTTTGTGTGTGAATTATTCAGAATAATTTTGTGACTCATCCAAAAGCACAGTGAGTATTACAACTGGATCCTGGAGCATTTTATCAAGAATACTGGTACTATACATTATGTGGTACATGTTTTTGAAGCTAATTAACCAGGCTTGTATCATTAATGATTTAATTGCCTATATTTACAGATGCCAAAATCACATTGCAAAACATGAATAAGGATGCCAGAAACTGAAATGTTTTAACAACCCTTATTGATATGGTATTCCAAATAAAGAAAATGCACACAATAGTAACGCAAGGAAATTTAAAAATAAGCTTAGTTTTGAGCCATCTTTTTTTTTTTTCTTTTCTTTTTTTTTTACTTTAGGAACAAACCCTCATCAAAGGGATAGGGGAAGATTTTTTTTTTTAAATAAAAAAACTGACATTTAACTCTAAGATATTTGAATCACGATAATGATAAACAGGCTCAATTTCTGCAGCGATAACATGCAATGCTCACATAAATGTATGGACAGGGAGACACACAAATTTTTGAAGAAAAAAAAAATTTTGGCTAAGGTTTTTTTTTTTTTTTGGGGGGGGGGGGAGTGAGGGTCATTGCGTGTCATTACTAACACAAAGGCATTTGACGAGCAATCCAATGCACAGGACATGCCTAGTATTTCTTCATAATTATTGTGAAAGAATTTAGAAAGCTTAATAAATATTTTCATCTATTCCTTAATTATACTTTCCCTTTAAACTTAATTCTTGCATTATCTGTGACTAAAGCCTTGGTAACCACCTATGCAAATGAAGATTTTGATATCACCATCATTTATTAAGATCATGCCTTCAATTATGTACGTCACTGAACAATTCCAGTGCTTTCACACAAAACCAATCCAGGGTCTCCTCTCAATAGGATTTCTCAGTATAAAAAACCCACAAACACACACCGGTAAAGTGGAGCGATTATATTCGCCAGTTAACCGTCTCGCATACACGCCATATACATGAGCACTCGCATACACACGCCCTTACCAGTTGCCCTCTGCTTAAGCCTCCTGTATATATATCTACATAAATACCATTGAACGGGTCACGAGAAAGAGAGGGAGAGTAATTAACATAGACCCATAATTCAGTTTCCAATTAAAGTGCTGTAGCCAAATTTTATTGATTTTAAATGCTTGGGGTGGCTGCCAAGCTGCAAAATATATTTTTTTCTTCCTTTTCCCCGCTCTCTACTCCTCATTCACGCTGCTATACACGGCTGGTTGATTTAGGCACACGAATCACGGGAGAAAACAATAGAGGTTTTCAACCACGTCTAGGGCATATGCAGGTCAGCTATCTATGCATCTTATCTATATGGGACGAAATGAGAGGACACAATGATTGTCTGTGATGATTCACAGTGCAAGGTGCACTGATTAATGAAAGGGGAAAAAATCAGCTTTTGTCTGAGATTGGAATAAGCATGAAGATAAATTCATTTTCATACCAAAGAATATTAGATAGGACTTCTTCATGGAGATGCATGGATGCATATAATCAGACTTTTTTGTAATCTGCATAATATAGCTTATAATACAAGTTAGGTTTTAAAAAAATGCTACATGTACTGTAATACAGTTGTGTATAATTTGTATGATGTCACTCGCAAAGGAAACAAGGAGAGCTTAACTTCGAAATTGACTAGAAATATGATACCATTTCTGCCATCATGTCGAAGATTCTAACTTCTGCTTTCACAAAAACATTTACATTTAGTAGAACTTTAGCAAAATTTACTTTGGCAAACAAGTGAAGAATATGATTTCATGCAGAATGCCTTCAGGTTATTTTTTTTTCAAATTGAGGTTCAATGCCGTTCCCTCCTCTTATACCTCATTAAACTTAGATTGGTAAATAAAATTATATTTGCTTAGCTCTCCTTAACAAGGAGAGTGATTCTGGCAAATAACATTAAGATGTATTTGTATAAATTAAAGTGCTATTGACTTGACAACAATGAGAGTCTATTATACTCATACAAGTAGTCATGAAGTAATATGTAATGTAAAAGTTATAGAGTCATCTCTGCTGTTGCTTTGTGGTTTCCTAATTTGCAATATTTTCTTTGGATGACTGAATTCAAATCATAAAAAAATATTTTCTTTGCAAAGGTATCTTACCCCCTCCCCTAGCAAAAGCACAAGTCTTCATTTTAGTAATACACAATATGCATTTGCTGCTCATCTCATCACATACTGGAATTCAACTGCTACTACCAAAGTTTCCAGCTCAAGAACTCATTAACACTAATAAATGAAAACAGATGTATATTAAAGACTATATTAATGGGATGTCATAGCATCGTCTGCTTAGTATGAGATTGGCAGACATGGAATATTTGTAATTGTTTTGTGTTGTGTATCCTAACAGGTTGTTATGGCCAGCACCATGTACGTGTAAGCATGGTTGTAAGGAGGTGTGATGCTGGTTGATTTGATTTCAGGGGTCTCATCTGCCCTGGTGAACTCAGCCACACCTATCACTGCTCAGTGGCGGCGCTAAGGGCAGTCTAGGATGGGATGCAATTAAAAAGAACCGCATCCTCCTGCAGAGATAGAGGGATGGTGGGAGGCAGTGGAAGGGGGTGGGGGAGAGATACCAGGGCAGCCTAGTGTTTAATATTAATTTTATATAGAGGCAGTAATGACAGCTAGAGAGAAAAGAAAGGGCTATGGGGTATCCTTTATTTCGATGAATCAGAAGTAATTTCTATGGGATATGAGAGTTAAATTAGAGTGTGGAATGAAGACAATGATGATTTGAGCCGAGTAAACTCATTTATTGTTGAAAATAGTTGAAAGTGTCAGATTTACTTTTTAAAAATTCAAATAAAAAGTGGGGTGGATTCCACTGGGCCTACAATGGAGTATGATTTTCACCCCATGTAAATAACTGGAGCTCTCTTGACCCTGTGCCTGCCCCCTCTTCCATTTACAACATGGAGAGAAATAAAACTGAAGGATTCTATTGTTCCTACATTTTATGTCAAAAATTATTAAAGGGGTGAAAACAGAATGAGGTAATTGGTAGCCTACTGTATATCCTAAAATTCATTCTGCTGAAATGAAAAAAGGCATTACCTCAAATCAGACAAGACTGATACGCCCTTCTCACCCTTCAACAACATTTGAGTGGTCTCTGATTAATGGGTATGATATTCAGAAGGTGAACAAGGGTAGAATGGATGGTTATGGAGGTGTGAGTTTCTTGTCATTTATCTGGGCTAAGGTGAATGGCTGGGATGTTGAAAGAATGGAACCAAACATGAAGTTGAGGAGGGTGTAGGAGTGAAGTTTGAAAATGAAGGATGACGATGAGGACAAGGTGACAGGAAGATGTCTTGTTCCTAGCAGTGTTGGTGATGATGGAATGGGATGCGACATTATTTCCAACAAGATAGGAATAGCAGTTTAGCACATGTATTCCACTACCTAAGATATCCATTTTCTTTTTCTGATTGTATCTCATTTTGGGGCATGTTTATTTGATTTATATTTATTTCATGTATTTATTAGCGCTGTAAGTGTCCCCAGCCAGTGTGTGCACTAGACAAGTTCATAATCATTTTTTTTCCAAGAAAATCCATCTTTAACTTCCAGCCTTTATTTTGTACCTCATAATCCTTGCTATGCTATTGATGCAAATATACTGCAAAAAGGGTGGATCATCAAGGAGCCTATAGTATGAATAAATAAAGTTTAAAAAATGTTTTTTTATTAATATTAAAGTGCATCACATTGGGTGGCTCTTACATAAAAAATGCAAACCAAAGCAAAATAAAACCTCCATCTTCTTTTTTTTACCATTTCATCATCCTCAAGCCCAATGGTGGATCTGATAACTGCAATCAAAAGGTGAGGGAGTGTGAGCATCATTTTCTAGCCCAAGGTTCCAATATCAGATTGATTTGAAAAATGCCAGAGTATTATACTTCATTGAGGAAATACGAATTTCACAGTTAATCAACGTCGTGACGGAAACCCTGGGAAGGACAACGGTATTGACAGTGACGGGTAGAGGACAAGTAATGAGTATATGGAAAGAGAGGAGAATATATAGAACAGTAATGTTGAGGGTGAACTAATGAGATGGAGCAGCTATACAGAGCAAGAGGAGCGAGGGGGAAGAGTTGAAAGAGTGACAAAATATGACCTACAAAACAGTCTTCCAAGGAATGATTAATACCCCTTTCATAAACCCATCTTCAATTAGCCGCCTAAGAGTAATGCGGATAATTCAATAAAAATTGCGTTCACAAACTCCGAAAATAATCCGCACTATTTTTACGCCGTCCTGAAAAAGGCGGATAATCGTCATGGCAACCGCACACACCCCCTCCGATGCGGTTGTGTTGGAAAAGGGTGACCTTGTGACCGCACCATGGCAATTATCCGCATTATTTTGGAAATGCGTTCATAAAGTCAAAATCTGGTCCCGATGCCGCTATTATGCGGATAATTGCAGCATCAAAATAATGCGGATAAATCTGGTCCTCCTCCGATTTTACGACCAAATCATGCTGCTATTAGCCGCATAATTGGGTTTATGAAAGGGGTATTAGAGTTTTGCCTTAAAATGTCTTGCCATGGATCTGCAGCACAGATACATCTTCTAAAAAATCCTCTTTTTTTCCACAGGAAGTTCTCTACTCATGAAAAAATGTAAATCCATATTGCATTCACATTAGACTTTACACTACATGACATTTCAGTGTCAGTACCCAGATTGATGGGAATGTGAATTTGTGCATGATCAATAAATTTGAATCTGAAACAGCCGCAAGTTTCTAAATGATAACAGAGCAGCATCTTCACTACTTTTTTTCTGCCTGCAAATAATCTATAACATAAGGCATTCTTTCTCACTATTGCCTTTTGAATTTAATACAGATATGAGATCGTAAATAACTGCAAGAGCATTACTGTCTTGAATGGGACTCTAGAAATGATAAATATCATCCTCGTTAACATCTAGACTTGATTGCTTTCACGACCTCTTTTCTAGCCAGGCTGCTTTAGAAATCCTTCTGACTATAATATTACCCATGAGGTACCCCACATTTATTATTCAGTATGCGCAGGTGTAATGTGTCCAGAATGACTGCCAGAGATATTCATTGTCTTACTTCAGCATAATCCTGAATTCCAAATAAATCTTGATTCCCTACTCTGTTGTAGGTTTTTCTTTTCCTGAATAATTTTGCATTAAAGGGAAGTACATGTAGCATAGTCCTAATCTACTTTAGATTCGTTTTTTTTTTTTTTATTCAAAAACATGTTTTATTAATACTAAATTCCATTATTTTCATCTGGAAAATTCTTCAAATTTCAATACACATAGTAAAACACACTGACAGGTTTCTTCAGGTGGGCTTTTTGGTTGGTAACACGTAGCCCATTCAACTTCGTGTTGCACAGCATGTCTAAAATGAAAGTTGTTTTGACAGTTGCAATGAACAATATGAGATGAAACATTCAATTTAGACCTTCACGCTAGTGGTATTTGGATTCAAATGTATGGGTTCGACTCATCTCTATAAAGAATAAGAACCAGTCCCTTTATAGGAATTCATAATATTCATTAATATCATTATGCATAATGACAAGGTCCAAGTGAAAGGAGAATTATAATATAATCAAGATTTCGAAGGCATCTGGATGTGTTCTATCTAAGGGTTCTGTAGTCAGCCTTCAAGTAGTCTGGAGGCTGTAGTACTTGAAATGCAAGATGGCATGCTGGGATAGCCGAAGAGGACCGACCGCGGTGCAGAGAGAATAGGGGAATAGTAGAGTGGTAATGCCCTCCAGTGATATTTTAAAGCACGATGCGTTTTAGCGGTAGGGAGTCTGCATGCATTAGTAACTCCAGGGGACAGAGGGCTTACGGTTACTGTCATAATTGGCTTTCTTTATCAATTGGAAGGGTGGAGGATGTTCATCCAAGGGTTTCTGAGAGGTTTTATCCGAGGAATCCCACAGTAAATGTATGTAAATGTACACTGGTATTCATGTGGAACATAAGTCATTCCATGTTCAGAAGTGTAAAATTACTGACAATCAATACTTCGTATTCCCATTTGTTTTCTCGACCCATACCAATTAAGTACATTAAATCACAATCGACACCCACTTGTATACCATCAATCTAGTTTCATTCATTAACTTTCCTTGTTCTGATTTATAACTTGTGATATCTTCTGTGTAGCTTTCTTAGTATCACTATAACTTACATTAAAAATATCATAAGTATTAATTTCCTCAGTAGTAATTAAATATGAATTTTAATTATCATCAAAAAGAAGTTAAGACTTCTAAATTCTTAAATAGGACACTCTTGGCTCTCAATGACTTTCTCTACACCAAAAGGATTTTTTTTTTTCTTGTTCATTACAAAGCTGAAAATGCACATCATACCAAAGAAATATCAAAGGACTAACATGAGGTTTCCACCAAAAATGCTGGCAAAACAGTTTGCAGTCATTCTGGAAATTGGTGCTATTACTGGAGTATCATTTTCATAATTTTAATATGACTTTACAGACTCTGACTGAAATCATAAAAAAGTGCCAGGAAAACATTGCAAGGATTTTCAAAAGTAAAGGTATACATCTCTTTTGCTCTCAGAAAACAAGTCAATATTACAGTTGGTTGCACTTGCCCACAAAAATAAATTAATGAATGGAAGAAAATGATTTTCATTTAGACATTCATGCATCTGAATGAAAAAACATTTTAATTGCTTTGATCACCACTACGGAGGACATAATCTTATTTCCTCTGTTATTATCATTTGGTATTGTTGAGATTGAATTCTAATTTTTAGTTGTGTTTACATATATGTACAGTAGTTATTGTTATCTGGTTTGAACAGTGTAAATATCATTAATGAAAATGATTTTATGCCTTGATTAATACAAACAAAAACATGATCTGCGGGGGGTATCAATCTGTTGCACAAATCAAATAATGTCAAATTTGCAGCTTTTATTTCCTGTCCAAAAATATCCATATCCCTTGTTTGTTTTTCGTTTTTCCCAAGTATGCAGGCTTATACAGGCCAGCTGCAACTGCCATGGATTTGAATATCCAATTCCACATATTTGATTTTAAAAAAGAAAACATGCAAGAAGAAAAGAGCATTCTGCCATCATGCTATAAAAAATGATCCGTATAACCCCCCTGTCATCGTCCCTACATAGGAAAAAGTAAAAGAAATCATTAGAAAGAAACCAATTAATGAACAAACCATTTTATTAGTTTTGGGGTGCAAATTCTTAAGGTGAAATAACCATTCAGTGCAACAAACCTGAATACCCCGACAGAAATCGACATCAGCCCGACAGGTTGGAAATACACCCTGTCATAATAAAACAAGGGTAATATCGATAAAAGCCCTCTCCTTCATGAAAGAAGTCAAGAAGATACAGTATATATAAAGACAATGTTTATAATACTAATAATAGTACCCTAAAATTCTGTAAATGTTATATGACTGTAAAAATCTAAGTCAGTCTGCATAATATGAAAATAATAGTCAAAATAATGAGCAATTTTTATATAGCACTTAAATACAATGTTTCAAGTGGTGTATACTACCATGGCTTTCGTGCAGCTACTCTGATTGAGTGCTGGAGCATTCAGAGAATTTCTTCCTACTGGGTACCCATTTACTACACCTGGGTGGAGAGTAACAAATGTATGTTAATAGATACACCTGGGAAATTGATATGTTGATAAGAACAGAACTTCTTCATGGGCTCCATTATATAAAAAAAAAGTTAAGTGATGTGATTGAAATTATACTCCAACCCATGCAATGTGATTGCGTTGTAAACAAGCACAAAATAAAATTTACAAATTTTCATGTCAGTAATCTATGATCTTATCAATATCAAATTTATCATATTACTACATGATTACTAAAGTATAATAATAAACTAATTAATTTTTTTTTTTTAATTCCAAATTTCTATCCTCTCCTCCTAAATTTCAATTTCTAACGTTGGGCTTTTGAAGTTTCACTCAGAAAAGTACAGATAAAATCAGCATTGTACGTCCCACTCTCATCATCACCCCTCCACCACCTGTTGTATGAAACCCTAGATAAATAGGTGGTTTCAAACCGCCTCGATCATAAGAATCCTCGTTAAATTACGAGAACTTTTTTAGGCTAAAAAAAATACCCATTTATTATTCCTGCATTCACACCGCCCCGAAACATACCCTTCGGGATAAGTTCCTGAAGTTACGAGCATGCGCAGTATGGTCTGATAAGATTCAAAACCACCAGCTCAGCAGCCACCCACGGCGCCCGCACCCAACTACACGCTGGGCTAAAAGATCCCATAAATTGCTTTCACATTGCCAAAATACCTGCGACCTTGGAAAAATCCCTGCGAAAGTTCTCGTAATTTTGCCAAGTACCTACTATTTAGTGGGTATTTTCTTTCAGGGATATTACGCGTAATTTGCTTTCACATTGCCAATATTACCTGGTATTTTCTGATCGGGTAAATTTCCCGATCAGAAAATACCTGGAACTGACGAACTTCGAGGCGGTCTGAAACCACCTAAGGAGTACCAAGCAAAAGTTCCAATTTTGGTTTTGGCAACCAAAAAAAAAAATTAAAATATAGAGATGAAAATGTAATGGCATGTACCATATGGAATTATGAGATGAATAATACATTTTCCAAAGAAGTATAATGCTCATGATTTTAACATGTACAGTTCAGTTAAAAATATTTTTCATTCTCAATGATCTAGGAATCTTGGGTTCCTTCATCAAAACAGTGACAATATTAAACTTAAGGTACTTCTTTAGAATGTTTGATATAAATATAATACTATTCTTAAATATAAATCAATGTTTTTCCCAACTTCCAAGAATAAATCTTGATTTAGGCCTTTTAAAGAATCATCTAATTCATCTAGCTTAACAAGGAACCATCCATTAAAATATCTTTTAATTAAAATTTGGAGTTCTATGATTTTTTGCATTTTTAGTAAAGCATATTTACGGAAATCATGTTTAATACTGAGCAAATTAATTAAAAAATACAAACCTCATCAAACAATAAAATAGAATGGCTAAAGAATGATGAAAAAATTAACTGTTTACATGCATTATTGCATCTCGGCTAATGTAGATAAACTAGATTTATTTCAACTTTAATGACAGTTTTACTCTAATTCTAAATTACTCATGATCACTAAAAATAAAATTTGAAGTTGCAACACTAATTGTCCATTCACTATTACAATCAACTTTGCTCTAAATGGGAGTGAAATTGACAGGGTCCAAAAATTACCTTGGCGATAAAATAAAAGAATAGGGTGATCAATAAAACATAGCCTCTGTGCTAAACTACATATCCAAATGATGAAATGTGATATAAAAATGGCTTGTCTGTGGTTTAATGAATGTCTAAAACTTTCTCCCACTAAGCTACTGTAACGAACAATGTTTCACAAAATTCACTAAGCAACACAGAGTCATATTTTCACCAAAGAAGATATGAACACCTTTGAGAAAAGGAAAAGTATTGGGCCTCGTCATGTAACTGGTCTACTGATTAAAGATGGCACAGGTATGGATGAGAATGTGATGAAAGATGAATGTAACAAAACACTTCAACAATGGATGAAAAATTATTTCATACGGTGGGCGAAAATGAAGTAATGATTTGAAGTGAGCATAATGATGATAACTATCACGCATTTGATACATGTCATATGTCAGTTTTAAAAATGTTGTGATGATTCTACCGAGCAGAGAAAATGACTGCCACTCCTCTAAAATAACAAGCTATAACAATCTTACAGGCAAATTATTAATTCACCTCATATCACTTCCTCTAAAATAAAACTTCATTCATCCATGTGATAACAAAAATATTTGAACAAACAAGTCTCTCGAATTTCATCTGTCAAAAGCAACAACAAAATCTTTACCCAATGTTTTGTACCATATTATCATGTCAGAATAATACTTTCATTCAGTATCTTATACTTAGACCAGACATTAATGAATAAACTTACAATATATACGCAACACCTAAACAGTCATACATTTCACATACTGATATTGCATTCACTTGTGCAGTATTATACATTTTATTTCATGGCATAAAATCACAATAGCACTAATCATTTCATCAACCAAGATGCATGATGACACACAATGCATTCAAATTTAAAATTCAAATCCTCAATGATGTCATTTTAGACAACCTGCAACAACAATTTCCATCAATACATTCATGCATACATGTTCAATCTAGGGTAAGACCATTTCTGACAAAACTGTAAATGTACACTGGAGCAAACATTTCTGTATTTTACAGAATTGGAATAGGATTTATTTTTGTTTTTGCACCAGAGGAAATAAATAAAAATCAGGCAAATTATTTGCTTAAAAGTTTGAAAATAAATTCAGATAAGTGTGATAGATAAGTTTCAAATAGCAAAGTAATGTTTATAGCTTCAAACAAAAATAGGAGCAGAATAGAAAAAATAAACAAGAGGGACCAAGGGATAGGCAATAAGAAAAAATGTACCAAATGACTTTCTTTCCAAATAACAAACTATGTCTTGCATTTGAATATTACTTTAATAGCAATACATGTTTGCTCAAAGGTATTCTTTTTAGATATCTTAAGATCTTATAGGGAAATGAAGGCAGAACGATAAGCAACATAACATTCTATATTCATTTCTAAAAAAGCATTAGACAATAGCATGACAACCATTGTGCAAAAAAAAAAAAAAAAAATCATTTTTCTAAAGAGGTAAAATTATAATCACTTTGTAACAGGGCGTATGTTCTTGCTGCTTCAAGCATTGGATCATATCAATAAGGGTGGGGCACCATCGTTGGGCACCATATCTATGTAAATGTCTGCATGATGTTTGATTTTATGCACATTGCAGATATAGCAATGAAAGGTTTGCAAATTACAGTTGCCAAGAAGTAGTCTCACCTAGATAACTTGACCTAAATTGGTCGCTCTCGCAAATAATCTAATATCAGATGAAAGTAACCTTCAGGAGTTGCATGCTACACACATGGAACCAGCGAGGAAAATATTTACATCCACAGCTAAATAGCCTCATTTCAAGCTATGGGAGTATGGTTTATCTGATTAATATTCCTTCAAACTCTTTAAAAAAAAAGCTTTTGAATGATAATAATCAAAGGAATTTTAATATTTTTTACCATCAAAGAGAAACAAGTAGTTGGCTACCATCAAATTGCTGGACATACAAGTTTAATCATCTTTTCTTTTTCCCCTGGGGGGGGCACTGTTTGTGGTGTAATCTAAACCACTTTATACATACCTTGATAGAAATATGTATCATCCTTTATAATGACAACATATTGTTATAACATAAAATTGGAATCTGTATTATCTCCTAAACAGCATGCATGCCTCTTCTTAGATATTGATGAAAAATTTAGTTTGTCGTTGGTTTGGCACATAAGAGCACAGAGTCAAGTACTCTACTTTATGTACAGAACGAAATGCAAAACCAGTGACGTAAAATGAATGTAATGTGGATGATAAACAAAACTATGGCAATGACTGAAAAAAAAAGATGCAATGATGATGATGGTTGTCATGAGGATGCAAATGTAAGGGGGTAATAAAAAGAAAAGCAAGCAAGTTAGGTTGTCAGGGCACATACACTGTCAGGGTTCTGCAACCACACCTTAAAATGCTCCTTGTTTAGTTAGCAAAATGGGGCAAAGAAAAGGAGTAAATAATAATAATACATTAGTATGGGAAAATGCATATTAAAGGTGAGAACACATCAATAATGTGCAGGAGAATAATATATAGGTAAGTATCTAAAATATACCTATAACTATTTATAAATACATAATAAATTATATCATGTGGTACAAATACCATATTGGCAAATAAACATGTATATTGAATACACAAAGAATATTAAAGTGATCAAGAATATGTAAGCACATTTGCCCAATGGGCTTTTATAAACATAAGCACTATTGGATATTAAGGCAATGACTTGAATAGGGCCTTATGATATGATTCGAGTGGCAAATTATCTCCATAATACTTGGGGTACAGTATGTAGGCCTATATATTTAGAATACATCTCAAGTCCATGGACCCTTTGTATCACCAAGGCCGTATGCTAATACAACAATTCACAATAAATTCTCCTACAGTCATTTTAATTTTTCTTTCCTTGAAAGAATATTCTCAAAATAGTACTTAATTACCCTTTTTACACACGCTAAAATTTCCTTAACCCCGTACTATAGGTGGGGCTAAATTGCCATTTAGCCCCACCTATAGTACGGGGTTAAGCTTAGCCCACTTTCTTTTTACACAGCATTTTTGCAAAGTGGGCTAACCCCACCTTTAGTACGGGATTATTTGGCCCTGCAAAAAAGCAGGGTTATCCCAGCAATTGCGGTGCTAAGAGCGATAGTACGGGGTTAAGATCGCTAGTGTAAAACGAAAGTGGGCTAAGCTTAACCCCGTACTATAGGTGGGGCTAAATGGCAATTTAGCCCCACCTATAGTACGGGGTTAAGGACATTTTAGCGTGTGTAAAAAGGTACGAGTGAAGTACTTGTACTACGAATGATCGACAAAAACCACTAGTCCGGGGTTAGCGAGTTTCGTGTGTGAAAAGCAAGCATTCCTTATCCGGGGTTAGCGATAACAATTTGGCATGTGTGAAAAGGAAAAAAAATAGTACGGGGTTAAGGATAGTACGGGGTTAGCGATAGTCCGGGGTTACGAAAATCCTGTGTAAAAAGGGTAAATGAGTTATTTATCCTCAGGCCTACGTATATCTATGTCTCGTGATCATCCTGACCTTTTTTTCAATATGTGCTAGAAACAATGTTCCCTTCTGACTATAAAGCAGAGTTACACCCTGGCACCAAACCAATATGTCTGTGTAGATGCACGTCATGCAATAATATCCTTCTAGCACTGAGAAGACACTATACTAATCTTCCCACGGTCCAATATCCATTTGAAACATTGCACCAATCAAAATGATGCTTTTCCATCATTTTTCACTAATATACCTTATAAATATTACTCTTTGAGATTGTATTATAACCTTGCAAGCAGACACATAAGAATCACAGGAGGGCCTCCTTCACTACTACCGCCCAATGAGGCAGAACAAGCCTTTGCAATCCTACCCACCAACAAACTCACATGTTCAATCAACCAAGCAGATAGTTCAGAGGATGAGAAAAGGGAAACTACTGACGTCTATCTTTTTAATGAGATCTGTCACATCGAGTGTAGGAGACAACTGTGTCTGACTGATCGGTGCTTCCAATTGCCATTTCTATTTTCCTATTCTGGGCTTAATTGATTACTATGAGGTGCATAATGAATCCATTGATCGATATATAAATAGCGACAGATAGACAACCTATGCGATATGTGCAAACTCAAATTTATGAAGTGATTAAAAAGATAGTTGGGGTTCATATCATCTTGGTAAAGTAAACTGGAGTCCACACATTAAATTCATCCAGTTTTTATCTTTTTGAATTCCCAGTACATTTTCAAAAATGGAATGTTTCACCAACTTAGGATAGGTTTATATCTGGATTAAACCAACCCTCGTCTGAATCCCGGAAGTAGTTCTTTTTAAAGAAACCTATAATCCCATGAAGGTTTATGAGGATTTTGTAAGACATACGTGTAGTAGGTCCATGATAGAACTAGATAATCTACAATTTAATGAAGACAACTAATCCTGAGTAATGCAAAATCTCATGCTAACCCCAATTGTATGCAACAGCTTTAAATAATCTTCTCATCTTGAAGTCACAGGTGATTAAAGGGGAATCCAACCCAAATAAAAACGTTTTTATAAGGAAAAGAAAAATCAGACAAGTTGATAGGTGAAAGTTTGAACAATATTGGACAAACAACAAGAAAGTTATGAATTTTCAAATGTTGTAAATATTGGTAATCACTATACCCATGGAGACTTCAAATTGACCGCATATGGGATGTCATAGTGATGTAAGGCAAGGACTGCTCTTCCATGTACTCCAATACATATTATGGCTAAAATGTCATTTTTCCCAAAAGTTTTATTTCAAATTATATTTTTCTTTCATGAGGACATAAAACAAAATACTACCTGGGTTATATTTAGATTACTGCCCCAGGGGAATGGGTACTTAGGAGAAAACCACAAATCCCTGATAATAAAGTACATGGCCTATTGGAAAGTTGTCCTTGCCCCTTGTCATAATTTACTTACCCAGTTGCCAATTTGAAATCTACATAGTATTAGTGATCTCAATTTTAAAGCAGCTATAACTTTCTTATTGCTTGTCGGATTTCTTTCAAACTTTCACCATTCTGTTTAATTTATTTTTCTTCTTCCCAACACAACATTTTATGGCCAAGGCTGGATTCCCCTTTAATTGTATCAATCAGAACAAAATATCTTCTTGGAACCTAATAATGTTAACCTACACTGCAAAAAGAAGTAAGAGACAAGAAAAAATATCTTTTGCAGTATTGTGAAGATGTTGAAAGCTTCTTTTCCTGATTGAGGACAACTTATAAAAAGAGTTTTGTTGTATACCCGCAACAAGATAATCCCAGAATTCCAAGGGCAAACAAGCCTAATCCCTTCTAATCCCATTTATATACTTATCATCCAAGTCTAGACCATATTAAGACTAAAATTGAGCTGCATAATGGCTTCCACTCAAACCCAAACAATCCTTAATCCAGGTCTACATGGAGCAAACAATGTAAACAGTATATGGACAATTTGCATGTAACTGTACTACACTAGGCTATCAAGTTAATCTTCTCAAAGGGATTATGGATCTTCAGAGGGTTACATGAAGAGCCTTAATCCAAAGTAACAAATCTCTGTCAATAGTCCCTTCTGGCTTCAAGAGACCTAAGCTAACAATTTGCAAAGAAGAGCGATGATCTGAAGGGCATTTGGGAACACTTCTATAACTTTTATGGCTTAGCATGGCCTGATCTACAAAGGCTCGTGGGAAACTATCCACTCTTTCACACATTAAAAAATATAGTAATTTGAATGATTATTCCAGTGGAAAATAAGGCTAATGACAAATTTATAGCAAGTGTGAAACCAAACTAGATTATGATTAGAATCACGAATGCCTGCAATCATCATTACAATGATGATTCAAGATTCATGTGTAAAAAGGCCCTATGTGTTAGAGGCTGTTCTCACTACGTTCCTAAAACTAGTTTACTGGAAACTAGTTTAGTGGAAACTAGTTTAACACGTAGTGAGAACGGTCAAAGCGGTCTTGGAAGCGATCTTCCAAACCAGTTTGGAAAACCACCTCGCGATGTAGTTTTCAAGATTGCTTTGCCTCGTTAAACTGGTTTTAGCGTAAGTGAGGACACAACCGTTCCTCGGGAAGCGATCTTCGCACATTTTGAGCGCGCTACTCCACACGACAGGTGTAGAATGCCTATGCTGCGGTTTCGAATTCCGCGCGAAACGTGTCACCCCACTGAGAGCGTTTCCACAGCAACAAGAGCGCTTTACGTGAAGTGATTTTGAAAACCACTTTCGTGTGATCAAGTGGGAACGCTAGCAAAGCGATCTTCCAAAGTGGTTTCCTGAATCGGTTTCCAGTAAACTAGTTTTAGAAAGCGTAATGAGAACGGCCTCTTATTCTCCAAAAGAAAGATCCAGTTCCATAGATAAACAACAAAACAAACTTAATTTTCAATTCAGACTTCTATAGTATGTGGTAAGATTCACAAAGTGTTGGGAAATATAAAAAAATCAAATGAAATCAATCCAGAGGAAATATAATGCTATTTAAAGGCCTATATCTTACACAAGAACTTCTGGATACTGGCAATAACTTGATTTGGAACCATTCTACATTGCAGTCACAAGTAAACAATACCAGTGAAACAGCAAAATTCTATAATGCTGAGAAGTTTGAAAAAGATGGGTTTGTGATTGGTGAAAAAATAAATGAAAATGCGACATTAAAAGACCTTTTTCACTTGTGGCTATGACAAATAAAAGTCCTTGCAGAAAAACAGCCTTTTATATTAGATAATTTCATTTCTGCTCCAATGCGGCACTTGTTATTATGGGACAATCAAAGTGTATGGTTTTATGGCAGAATACAACAAAGTAATTTGTAAAATTTGAAATCATATAAAATGCTGTAATAAAACCCCATGGTGAGTGATCTACCATAAACTCTGAAGTCCATCATTAAACCATGATTAGAAATGGTTTATAGTTGGAAGAAATGACATAGGTCTGATGATTACTCATCAGGTGGTTTGCCATCAACCTAAGTTTGCTTTATCTCAAGCTTCTAGCTCAATCATCCCTCTTTGGTTTAATCTAGGGATTCACAAAACCCCTTTTCCATCACCCCAAGTTCTATGATATATCCATTGATCAAACAGACCTCAGGAATAAATATAATTTTTGACTCCTTTTTTAATAGTATGTGATGGTATGGTGGTAGAACAAAAAAACAATTCATAAATCAATCAATAAATAAATAGAATGAAATAAATAAAAATATTTACAAAATAAAAATTACCATATTTTTCAGGATTGAAACGGAGCTCACAAAATGTCTACTAATTGCGTCTTCATTACAAATAATCTCAAGATTGTTCTGATTGGGATAATTTGTTGCATAAGACATGGCCTGACAATTTGAAAACAGGGGGTCTGTTCAATAAATGAGTTACAACTACATGTATGGTAACTTCGTCATAAAGGCAATTACCATGGTAACAGAGCTCAGCAGCCAATCACAATCAAGGTTTCCATGGTAGTTACAATAATGGCAGAGATACTTGTTTATGAGACATGTACCAGGACTGATGGAGATGGACCTTTGGATACTAAAAATAAATGAAATACTATTAAAGGGAGTGGAGGGTACAGAGTAGATTGGTAATCAATTTTCAGTTGATTATAATCGCTTCATCACAGCAGGGTTCCCATGCTGATCTGTCCTTATAAAAAGGTCACCAGCTCATCACAATAAACACAGGACTTGAAGGCCCGTATTCTGAAGTCGGGTCTAACTTAAACTCAGGTTTAAAGTTGTGGTTTAAGTATGGGAAGCCAAAAGTGTCAAAATCTTTATTAAGTTGTAAGTTTCTTATGTTTACTGTGCTTTTTCCTGATGCATCGATGGTGAAGACAATCATCTATTTATACTTCCTAGACAATTATGAATGATTTGAGAGCCAAATGAGCTGAAATATGATATCTCTATTGTTAGTGATTAATGTAACAATTGGCTATCCATACTTAAACCACAACTTTAAACCTGAGTTTAAGTTAAACTCGACTTCAGAATACGGGCCGAAATGTTTACTTTGGATTGTATATCCACAGGGGAGATAGCCTCCAGTCAAGACTATCTTCAGAAACTGACTCAGAAAAACTGTCACAACAAATGAATTGAAAAAGTCATCATACTATGATCATATATGCGCTGGCCTATAGTTTGCACTTTGCACATGATACAGAAATACATATCCATACAGCTTTTACTTTTGATCCTATTTTTTACAATCTCCTCCTCAACTATTTTACCTGCTGACCCAGACAGCCAAGAAAGAGACACAAATTACAGCAAAATGTCTAGAAATAGGGACTTTCTTCAATTTCCTATTCATTACTACAGAAAATGTTTCACAAAAATAGGAGTATACACAGGTAAAAACAGCAATTTTAATCTCCTCCCCATCAGAATATCCCTATTCAATACCAACACGTGGCAAGTATGTTCTAAAAGAATCCATAGTATTTCATTTTTAAAAGAATATAATTACTTAGATAAACAAAATAAACAGGAAACATCCCCCAAAAGGTAAACAAAACAAAGTACATTACATAAGAAAATCATCAAATATTGCATTCTCTACTACAGGTAGGGGTCTATTTCAAATACAGGACAACAAATATGCACACCTTGCATGCTGGGAACATCACTGCGGAATGAGCGATAAGGCCTATTTCTTTAACAAAAGAGGACCCAAAACATCTGAAAGTAATCAAAATTGGAAACCAGATGCCTGTCAGTTATGGAGATGAAATTCACATATCAGTGAACTAGCAGCAAAGTTGATCATAAATCAGATCCTATCCTACCTGAAACTCTCAATTCCATTTTGGTAAGATCAGTATTATACAAGTAAAGACTACATATGTAAACTGTGATTGTCATCTACATGTATAACAAGCCAAAGATTTATCAAGAATGTATCAAACAATATCTAATATCACAATGACAGAATGAGTAGTTATGTAGTCAAGATGACAAGCTGGGATAAAAGTTGGTCACTTTTTTATCATTAAACTCAATTATCTTTTGACTCGGGACCCAATAGGCATGAACGTCCACAACTCCACCCCCAACCCAACGCTAGCCCTACAATTAACCAAGAACCCAAGAAGGTCACCAATGTACTAATTACATCAAGAGCGTGACTGACAAGAGGTTTGCGAAGACAAACTACCTACCCCTGGTCAGTCCCGAAAGCTTCATTAGTACCTGACCACGCATCGATGGCTCTGGAAATGGTCAGTTTCGGCACGGACGTACCTCGAGCCACGTCCAGCCAACCGATTGAAGGCATGCACTAGGGAATGTGTTTACCCTTCATGCCCCGATATCAACAGTGCAAATAACGCGGAGTGAGTGTTGTCCTGATGACGTCACTGATTAGCCTGATCAAACACTATCAGTATTCATAAAACCTGCAATCAAGGACTCTATATTTGCTATCTTCCTATTCCCATGTTGCAAGTATGTATGAATAAAGATGTACATAGACATTAGTTGTAATTGGATGCACGGTGATTACAGGACATGCTCTATATCATTGGAATGGTATAAAATATGCATAACATTCATTTCATGCCTGACCAGACAGGAGATAATTATGTTCTGGGGTAATAAGTGCTAGATACAGTAAGCCGAAGAAAAACAGAGACTGCCACCCAAAAAAGAAAGAATTGACAAGCCTTGAAATAATTCTTAAAGTTTCTTATTCAATAATAATTGTTAAAAATAAACACGAGTGTTGTCTATTCTGTGTTTCTACCATCATGCATTAACCACGAATATACACTGACATGTATAGTAAACCACAAGCACAACCACAAATCTATAGGGAATGCAACAGTATTCTAGTGCAAGATCTTTCTTCCTCCCTGGCTCCCTCAAAAGTTCATCATCCTGGTCATACGAAAATCGCAGCAAATTAGTAGCAAGCCTGAAACCATTGTTTGCTTTCTTTTAACAAATTGGAATTGTTTAAAGCTTGGTTACTTGTTGTCTTCTATGATAATTAGATGCGATTGAGAGTGGTGGTGATGAGGGGGGTTATCAAGGAAATGGTGAGGGACAAAGAGGAGGACTCAAGTTAATTAGCTTGATGGAGACAGTCCATGGGAGGATGCATATTTGATTGCGCCGGGGAATTAATAAATGATGCATGTTCCACCTATGGTTTCCATGACGATGATTAACAGAGCATAATACCATGTCAGATCCAGGCATAGGGATTATCCATGTCGGATTTATTTTTCGACAGTGCATGGGTCCCAGCCATACTGCTGTCATTGGAGGATTGATAAACCAAACGATCCTAAAAATAGAATAGATGGCATTGGTGTTCTGAGATCAGATCATTTTGTCCTCCGCTTTAAATTCCCCCCCCCCCCCCATTTAAAAATTAATAATTAAATGGATGGATTAATGAAGGATGGATGGTTGGGTGGATGGATGGATTGATGGATAGATAGATAAAATAAAAAATCAATATTTGCAAGTTGAGTTTGTTCAATAATGTATTGGTCAGATCATGCTGAGGCGAATGCACACTACTCTACAGCATACATATCAATGAGATAATGTGTTAGAATGCACAGTGGCACATTAAATAAAAATGTTTAATTCAAAGTCTTTAATTCACACTTCCTTTGCGAAACAGCCCCAGGTTGTCTAAAGTTGTTATTATTATAGTCGTTTCTTTTGCTGTACTTTTCCCAAATAACCAAATAACATGTTATTTTGAAGAAAAAAAATCATTGTGAATTTGCAGAGAGAAATTGATAGAGGTAGTAATTTCCTTGAAATAATTCCACTCTATTCTGTGAAGCATTTGACCTCCATGGTGTACTGTACACGTGGGCCTTAGAATTTATGAATAAAAAATTCATGGGGGAGTGGGAGGGGGCATGTAATATCAGTCATGTATATACATGTAGGCCTATATACATAAGCCATAAATTATTATGTGAGATAACATTATTCTTTTAGCCAATGAACAGGGTTTTCCTTTTATGACCTGAAACTAGACGACTAATATCCTGGATAGAATGAGGGATTTCCTAGATCAGGAAGTTCATGGAAGTAATACATGGATCAACAGGGACATCCTTTTCCTCAACAGACGTTACAGACCCAGGTCCCTAAAAGTACTCTGAACCTACAGCAAAGGATCACATGTGCATTTGCATGGCAGATTACTTCAGTGAGTTTTAAAGGACAAGTCCACCCCAACAAAAATTTGATTTGAATAAAAAGAGAAAATCCAACAAGCATAACACTGAAAATTTCATCGAAATCGGATGTAAAATAAGAAAGTTATGACATTTTGAAGTTTCGCTTAATTTCACAAAACAGTTATATGCACATCCCGGTCGGTATGCAAATGAGGGAACTGATGACATCACTCACTCACTATTTCTTTTGTATTTCATTATATGAAATATTCTAATTTTCTCCTCATTGTCCTGTGAAACAAAGTTTTATTTCTCCCTGAACATGTTGAATTACCATTGCTTAACATTTTATGGTTCAGTCAAATTGGTCCTTTATTATTGTCAATAATGTTTAATTCGAAAAATAAAAAACAAAAGAAATAGTGAGTGAGGGACATCATCGATTCTCTCGTTTGCATGTGACTAAATTGTGCATATAACTATTTGTGAAAAATAAGCGAAACTTTAAAATGTCATAACTTTCTTATTTTACATCCGATTTTGATGAAATTTTCAGCATTATGCTGTCTGATTTTTCTCTATTGGTTCAAATCAACATTTTTATGAGGTGGACTTGATCTTAAAAAAGAAATTACTATCAAAGAAATTTCCAGGTTGCTTGGGCGTCCATTGCGTTGGTCCACACTCCATGCCTTTGAATTGTAAACAAAAATGCAACTCTCCACAATTTTACAAAAAGACACTTGGGATCGCTTCATAAACACACAATTAGCACATTCTTTTGACACAGAAAGAAATTATACAGGCCTACATCACTATGTTTTGATAACAGATAATCATGTTTCGATAACACCTTTCACATGTTATTATGGCTGACCAATCACAATAGATAAAGAATAGTCTTCACAAAAAACTTTTTCTTTAATATCAAAGATAATAATAATTCGTCATAACTGCTACTAAACATTCAATGATATTTGCATAGGATTAAAAGTAGACAGACCTATAAATATATAATACCAACAAAATATCTTATGGTTGAAACATGTTGATGCTTTGGTTCAATAAGTGCCAAGCAAATCAGCTTAATCAGGATAAAACTAGCTGTTGGATGTCCAACAAACAAATAAACAAGAGAATAAAAGATTTCACAAAAAACAACCCCATTTCAAACAAATGCATTTTTCACACTTCATACAATCTCAAATTAGGCCTAGATTGAAATAGTGGGACCACTCTAAATTAAAGCAACCAGCCATTGAAGGCCTAATCATGCCCCATTTTAAGCCAACTTTTAGCAGCTTGTAAATCCTTGGTTTAAGCACTCCAAAACATGATTGGGAAAATAAGATGATTTAACTTGCACCTCGTATCTTAAAAATCTGTGCTTTTGTATGATCCCGCCAACGCAACATGACTCAATTCAAATGAGGTGGATCAGGGAGACATTCTCCAAAAGGAACGGTAGAGAACTAGTGACTATTAAAATGGAGGGATTTATCTATTATTATTCATTTATCTTTTTTACTAGAGTAAAAAGTTCCTTAGATTATTTTTTCTTCTTTAAATTAAGAGATTCATTTCAATTCAATTACCCCGGTATCTGTAAAAGATAAAATACCCACACAGTTTGTTTTCATTCTTAAGGTATCCTAAAAAAAACAATAAAAAAAACAGCAGAATGGCATCAGTGCTATGATAATTTACAAAAAAAGTTGGCTTGGAATAATATTTTATTATTGTAATCCAACTTTGTACATGTAGCTAGGGAATAAATTGTAGTATAAAAAATATGCATATATGGTCCACAAACTCCCCGCATGTACACAATCACATGACCCAGTTCGAGCGCTGTGATGCAATGAGCATATCTGCCTTATGCAGTACTATACTTTGCGCTTACTCTATGACTCAGCCCTATGTCAGACAATGAGTCACAAAATTGGAGTACAGCTCATTCTCAATCAGCTTCGACTATTATCTTACTCATATTTACTGTGACACACCACCCCTCCAGTACACCTTCGATTGTACCGTCTTCAAGACGAAAAAAAAAATATTCAAAAATTCTTCTCCAAGGATTTCTCCCTTGAGGAAGGATTTCCTTGCATTATGCGGACAGGAAAATGATTAGGCCTATATGAAGTGAATGCAAGACCTGTAGGATTTTACAAGTGGCTATGAAATTTCACTGCCAGCAGCAGGATTTTTATAATTCATGAAAAATACATTCAAAATGAGGATTGTGACTAAGTGTGACTTACCAGACAAATTCATTTCATTTGCAAGGATTTAATAGTTCGAAATGTGCTATTAAACACAACAATAAACAGCAACACCATGTGTACAGTATTAGGTAGGCATATATTTTTTAATGGCTGTAGAGACAGAAAGTTCAAATTGAATATCGTTGAGCCAAATAATACTTGTAAGGTATAAAGAGAGTATGAAAAAATAAATATCTGTGGGTGTTGTTTTCATTTCTGTATTTATTTTGACAGGATATATGCCCTTGGGGTGATACTACCCATGCTGTTTAACAAGAGAATTGATGAATCATAAAATTAAAGCCTATTTGTTGGTTGGCTAACCACAATGGTGTCAAGAAAACAAAGATTATAGAGTTTTCCTCATCTGATACAAACGTAGTAGATAGAAAGACTGAAATATTTCATATAAAGTTCTTCAGTAAACACTGAAAATAGTCCCAAATGGAGCCAGGCAACTATATAAAATGATGGGGTCCTGAATTTAAAAGTATCTTTAAAGCCAACAGCCTCTTAACAATCTTTCAGCTTCTAAAACAGGGGCACCACTGATGTGTGTAGCAGCAGATCCCATACAATAAATGAAATACAATTACAGAAAAGGTACCCCACCCTCCCCCTGAATAACCACCATTCTCGGAGCATTTCATTAGTTCCCTGATATGTTCAAGTGCCCTACAAATGAAAAGGAGATGAATTATGATGCCATCGTCCATGTAATTAATTTAAAGATAACCTTATTATGCCCGAGTTAGTCTCATAAACATTCGCAACAGGAATTTCAATCTGCCGATCGGCTATAATATGATGCATATCCATGTATCTGTTACTTCAAACCCCTGATATTTATTTTTGCACATAAATTTCACATAGTCAGGGTAAAATTGTTTTTCTTAAATTTATAATTTGGAGGCCCAAATCTTAACTTCAACAAGGATGCTCAAACTCCATTAGTGAAACAATGACCCAACAAAATTCAATGTCTAAATATATGAAATAATTTCATTTTTGGCCACAAATATAGCGAACATGAGCCTTACTTTAAATATATAATATTTGGGGAAAATATATCCTTCATTGGGGTACAAAACGTAAGGATACTTTTCCTATAAACCTAATGCATAAGCTGCTTGAGCTACCATACTAGTATGTGGGCAGACAGTCTGACTTGAATAAATACACAGTGGACAGTCAAGGACAAGGTCATTTCTTCCTGCTGATATGCACACAACAATCTCATGCCCTTAAGAAAGTCATGTTCACAATCCAACACTAGCTCCCCACCCCAACACATGTATGTATCATTGTCCATTTCAGAGGGTAAAAATGAATGGTCTTGGCTCACATATTCTTTATTTTAGTCAGATGGCCAATGTGTAAACTGTTGTTGATTATTCAACATGGACCATGTTTTTTATTGCACTCTTTAAAATCTTAAACAGCGTATTCATATCCCAATAACCATTGGAATATAATATAATCATCTGGATATTTTTTTTTCAAACCTGCAGCTGCAAACATCCCTCCCCCCCCCCCTTTCCTCCTACACCATAGCCTACATGCTTGGCATGAGCTAGGTGCACTGGAAGTTGGTAATTTTAAAAGGCAAGTTCATGATCAGGGCAGGAATGGTGCTGGTCAGGTGAAGTAATTTACCAGGTTACAAAGTAAACACATAGCCTACTCAGTGACCTTCTTTAACCTTGACAGTTCAAGTTCAGGGGGCTATTTCACCCCCCCCCCCAATCAAGTGGACAGGAGATGGGCACGGTAAAGTGAGTACCTACAGGTAATTTCATAAAGGCATTCCATGAACATGGCTGGAATGTTGCTGTTATGGCGTGTGAACTCAACTGCCTGATTATGGGTAAGAGAAAAGGTGAGGAAAGACAGCCTTCAGCAAAAAAAAGCCCCCCCCCCATCAAAAAAATTGATGAGACAACAGGCTTTCTTCTAGAACAATGTAAATGAATTTTACATCTTGCAAACATAGCGCTACACATTCATAAGATATTTTGACTGGACTGTCCCAAACATCAGAAGACAATGCTGAAATAATCGAGGAGATAAATATTTTACTTCTGAACAGATCCCTGGCAAACAAATATTTTCTGTAACATCTATTCTCTGACCATTCCATACAAGATTTTGCATAATAGGCCTAGAATAAAAATAACAATATTCCAATACCGTTATTTGTGAAGTCTAAAGTCTCTAGATACATGCTTTTAAAGGATTTTGGATATTATTATCCTGGCGACTTTTTACAGCACACAAGCATATTTAAAAAAATGAATTCTTTCCAGGTACCCATTTACCTCACCTATAGCACATACGTACATGTGCATGTACATTGATACCTCACCAAAAGAAATACATGTAGGTGCAGTGGCAGGAATACAGAAACCAAATAAAACTTAAAGGCCCGAATTCACAAAGGTGGTTTTGAAAACCCACGGTTGAGTCCATGGTATATGCAGATTTCCTGTATAAATTATGCTTATTTTACCGCGTATATTATTATTTTATTCACGAGTCCACTGTTTTAAATTAATGAGTCCACTCTTCAAACAGTAGACTCATGAATAAAATAGCGTATCTAACCATGGTAACAGGCGTCAATTTGGCGCACTGTGACATATACGCGCCCGATATGCGAGCTATATTAAGTGTAATTTATACAGGAATTCTGCATAAACCATGTATTCAACCGTGGGTTTTCAAAACCACCTTTGTGAATTTGGGCCTTCGGGGCTATTTTCAACTAGACATTTTTTTAATGTTTTGGTGGATGAATTACCCAAAGCCTGAACTTCACCAAATTTTTGTCCTACAAAAAAATTAAATCTACATGTATACAGGTGACCTTTTACTTCAACGTAAAACAAAACCGAAAATGAATCTTGATTTCTATTCATGAGTATACAACAATGAAATTGTATATCTAGAAATATGTTTCACTGGATGGAAGTATTCATCCAGGTATCTGTCACATCAACAATGTATCTATGTATTAAACTTTTAATATTACATTATTCATTTAATATACTATTCATAATAAAAATTGAAGCACTAGACAGAGTCTTGACTTATTACAAACTACAAGGTTTGTTTTCCCCTACACGAGACCTCTTCACATGTCCATGAGCACAAATTGCATTCCAAAGATGCAATATACACAGCACCATCGCATACAGCGCATCAGACTGCACTAATACACACAGTCTACATCTTCTCTCTCTCTCTCAGCATCAGATAGTGTGTAGGGAGACACACCCTTATTTTGTAGCTGCCTTCTTTGCAGCGCTCTGCTGTAATGTATGGATGGAGAGAGAGGCAGCATCGCCTCTTCTTCAGTGAGAACATGAACGAAGGTACGGATAAGCTGGATGATATAAAAAGGATGATGTGATGGGCCTCTGATGAAGGGGGAAGGAGGGGGATGGAGAGAGGAAATAACTATTCAATGTTTAATGATGTCTCACACAGTTGAACATTATGGGGTTCATGTTTGGGTGTACCTACTTGTAATCGAATGTAAACGAAGACATTTATGGATACTCGGTTTTCTAAAAGTATGCTGTAACTGGGTGTAATTACATGTACGTCCCGTAGAAAAATCAAAGTCATAGGCAATTAAAGCTGTTAGATGATGCTAATCGTGGTTACAAGTAGGCCTATATTGTATGTTCATCAACGGCTGATTAATTAGATTCACTTTAGCATGAGCACCTCTGAAGGTAGGCCTAGGCCTAAACAGCCTGTCAAACCGTGATTTTAATGCATTTTCTTTTATATAAAAAAATACTGCATACTAAAACAGCATATTGACATGAAGTGTATACGTTTTGGTAAAATCAAGATTAAGAATAATAGGTCTGTATCATAGACCCATAAAATAGAAAGTCTATGATCGGGAAAATATGAATTCTGCTTCAAATTTCATTTCAATTCTTTATTTCATATTACCGTAATACATGATAATCTCACAAGCAGGCTCTACAGCAAACCACATAAAATAGAATTGATTATATCAGGGCCCCATCTTACAAAGAGTTACGATTGATCCTATCAATCTCAACTGTATGGAAATCCATCTATACCATAATTTTTTCTACAGGAAATTTGCACAATGTCCTTAGTAAACAAAGAGAATCACAATGAATTTTCAAGAGAATGATGAAGATATGCATATACACCATTTCTAGAAAATATTTTGAGTAAACATACATTCTAGATGTTGATGTCACTGGCCGTCCATAGTTGTGTTTAATCGGATCAATCGCAACTCTTTGTAAGACAGGGCCATGGTCTGTATTCAAACTCAATCAGGAAAACCAAACTGGCAAAGTAGTAGTGGCATGCATCATGCTAACAGTTCACTCTGGGGAGGGTAAAATATTTGAGGAATGACCTTTATGGACTATTTGTGATTCTAGCAGAACATAAACTTGAAACTGACTTGGATCAAGAACTAGCCAAGTCAAGGAGAAAGGCAGGAAATGTTAACTATACACAGCTATTCACTATTCCATGTTTATTCTGTTTCAGGGTAAATAGTACTACTATACACCAACCTGCAGGATAGAATATCCAAACTATATCAATCACCAGTGCGATCTTGGGTTGCCATTACAAATATACCCTAAAGTGACCTAGATATTGTCCCTTATGTATGTAGAGGCCACAGGCAGAAATTCTTACTTAATTCCTAGCCTGAATAATAGAAATTTGGTTGGAATGATTGTGAAGAATAAGGATCAGTGATAATAGGCAAACTATTCAGCTCTGAGGAAGTCAGATTAAGGTTTAATTACAGGCATTCGATGGATGTTTGGACAATTTTCACCTGAGTTTTCATTCTTTATGCAAAGCTTTTAAAATCAACTATTAAAATAGAAAGACAATATATCATGCCTTAGCTCTGAACTCCACATATTTTTGTGTACTAAAAGGCCATACAACTGTAATATCTCGGATACTAGCATTACACGTACATACAGGCCCAACATAAAACAAATTTTACTAAAAATTGGAGGTGGGCTCGGGGGGGGGGGGGGCAGTCAAATATATTGCTGTACACACGCATGACCAAAATAAAACGTGTTTAAAGGGGTGTTTTTTTCATTTTTGGATGTGGTGGCTAAAAAAGGGTCTGTACTTCAAAACTACTTTGTCCCTACCTGTGGGTAATGTTCTGAATTCATGGTGCATGCATCAGTGATTATGCACTTGGGAGCCGCATGACATGGGATCAGGTTGGTAAGAGCAACATGAATCATCATCATCACCCTCCTACTACCTTAGGCTTGGCCCCCCAGACCCGAAACATGAACTGATAGTCTACTTCACAGACACAACAATAATAGATAACCTCTCTTTAAGATTGCAATTGTTGCTTGCCTTCACATAACTTTCTATTATAACAGCGTTTGATCACAAGACTGATTCTGCATTGACTACAGGGAAACCTTTGATGGGGAGAAACTCACTTTATTGAACATTTGCCAAAGCTGTGTTAATTCCATTATAATAATCAATAGTCATTGATTGATTGTCGATTTTATTTTATTTCTTTAATGCATGTCCTCGATCTAGAGGCCTATAGTATTTATATTAGGCCTGTATCATTGAATTCATTAAGCGCTGATAAGACTCTATACATGCAGGCATACTTTGTCTTTAAATTCTGAATGAAATATTTTCTTCTAATACTCTTTCATAAATTTAATACAGCCAATCAATTTTGTACTGATAACAGTAGGCCTACATGTACTACAAAAGCTGTATCGCAAACATCTTGTTTGGCACCTTTAAAATCCCAATATCCCTTCACCAGGCTCTGACTCATTCATCAAGGATTTCCCAACTTCAAAAGCCAGAGTGACAATCATGAATGTCCTCTCCTTCTAGTTTTCTCCTAATTCTCATTCCTGTGATGAATAGATACAAATACCATGCAGGGACATCACTTGTCCGGGGAAACCCTAAAAACTAGATAATGTTTTTCCCACAGAATTCAACACTGAAATATTTCACAGAAGTCCTTCAGCCATAGTCTCTTTAATGTTTAAGCCATTTAAAGGAATGTTAAGTCAACTCACAGTATTCACCTTTTACGTCTTACCAGAGGCAATTTATATTGGATAATTTGGATTGATGGTCATCATATCATTACCTGATCAAAGTTATTTCAAAATTAAGTGTCGTAATATAAGCAAGAAATGTTCAAATTGATGCAGGAGGCCTATTACACCATATAGGCCTACAACATTATTGATAATAGACTTCACTGGGAACTGCTTTATTTTCAATCAGAATGAACAAGTGCATACCAAATGCTATTATTTATGAAATGCGTTCGTTTCATGAATTAATTATTCAAAAGGTCCCATTCACAAATCAAAATCATTGACAAATCTTCTTGGCACGGTTGAAGAATAAGAGCTATAAAACTACAATTGAACCTAAATGCCTAGAATAGATATAAAGACCTACATGTAGATCCATTTTAACAGGTTTTTACGAGATCATTGCAAATAGCTGTAAGGACGGGATGTTATGGAAATCAGAACACACTGATAAATTAGACATATCCTTTGGATAGTCTGAATATTATTTGCTTTCTGGCTAGGGAAAAGGTAAAGATAAATAATAAAACTCCCAGGTAACCCTCGGTTTCCTTTGCAACTGCAAGGGCAGAAATAAACACAGAGCAAAGGAAATATCTCATATAATGTAGAAGGAAACAATTACATCCTATGGATACAATTACATGTATATCCTATGGATTCATCTGTTTGTACTGTGCACTAGAAGCATGGACCTACTTGATTTTAATTTAAAAAAAAAATTGAAATCATAATAGTTCAGGCAGGCTACAGTTGTAGACCAGTTATTAATACTTTTATTGTTTGTATAAAGATTGCAAGGTATTACTTTAACTAATCATAAATTCTGCTAATTTTTATATTCAGATTAGGTTTATCATTAAAACTTACAAGTGAATATGTCAAAGTCATACATATGTCTCCAGAGACCATAAAAATGTCATCGTGGAATTCGACTTAGAAGAGAAAAAAACTTGCATTAATTGACCTGAAAATTGTTTTGACCTAAGCAATTATTTGGCTTAAATACAGAATGTTGATTTCTGCAGATCTTTTCTCCCTAAATTTCCGATAATTTTTTTTTTCAACATATAGAAATCCTTTCCAAAATTCATTATCCTTCCAATTTGTATGGAAACTGGACATCAAAATGGTCCAATAATTCACAAATTAAGCTGCAATCATAATTCCAGCACTTTCTCCTTTTTGCAAATGTACAGATTTTATCTTGATTTATACTTGCTCCACATCATTAATTCTAATGGCACCAGACGAGTAACTCCAAGCACTTACTGATCATAATGGGCCCAGACAGACTAGATATCAACATCTCTTTACATATTATCTTTCTCATACGTATCTGGTTACGGAAACCCAAGTATAACAAGAAAGCCGTTAACTATATGTGTTATTATTAGACAACGTCTCTTTAGCACTAAAGAGAAGACAGACTGCAGACATACATCATCTGAAGAAATGAAACCTTACTCCATATGCTTGCTATTTAATTTCATCTTTAACCATTTAAGACCATCCCCCAGTATTACAGAACTTTACAGTACCACATAAAAAAGAACCAGACACATTTTAGAACAAATATATTTTGATCCCATGCTGCCCTTGTCAATTGGCATTCATAATTCCATGGTTCTATTGAATTAGAATAAATTGATAATATGAAAATGAAAACATTTGGCTTTAATAATATCAGAATAATATTTTGAACTTTTGAAGTGTTTCATATGAAGTCCTATATCACTACCCCGCTATCAGATTCTGTCTTACCCAGTAAAGTTTTGTATCTTGGATATGTCTTATTTTTCATATCAATTGTAATGAATAATAGGTATCTACCAGTCTTGTTGCATATTTCTTTTTTTTTCCAACTTATATTATATGTAATTTCTTATAAACATTTTGTTGACAAAAAACCCTTTTCAATTTTCGAAGTGTAATATTAATATTAACTTTCAAAACTTGATCAAGATGTCATTAATCTAATAATTTTTCATCCACGGCTTACAAAGTTCCTTATAATCTATAAGTGTCATGTTAATAGCCCATGCATTGTATGTACCTGTAAACAGTACTTATCCTGACTATGAAATAGACTCTAAGACGAGCTGAATATTTCATTTGGGTTTTAAAAATGGAATTCTGGAGATGAGGAGGGATACAACCGTCATGGTTGGTGTTGTGTATCGTTTTCCTTATCTTTAATAAATTTCTTTAGACTTTGATCTTTCAGACACTTTAGAAAATCACCTGTCTCAGAGTAGGACTATGAGTGGGTTGGAAAGCAAACACAAAGAGCAGCCTACATGTATATACGTATTGAATCAATTGGAAATGGATTCTATGATTGGATTCTTTAATGTGCACCCATAAACCTGACAGTATTCTTGACAAGTAATCAGTGGGGAAAATGAAAGCAAATACAACTGAAATGCACATTCTCCCTGTTTGCAAATACATAAAGAGTATAGAGTCCTATTCTCTATAAAATTCTTAGAATATGTTGGATTAGACTATTAAAGATAGTAGTTAAAATATTATAAGTTTATCCAGTGTACCTTACATTTGTAACAGTATGGATACTTTTCTGGAACAAATGCCTATTAAGCCTAAACTGAACGTTCTTGCTTAAAATTCAAAAGAAATCCTTAAAAGATATCTTGATCTCTCGACAAAAGCTTGAGTAATGTTATCTGTCAGCAAATCTGAAGAAAGAAAAAATATATGATCACACACTTTGGTGAAACACACAGAACTCAAGTGACTACATAGTGACACCACCTCATGCATATAATACTTTTGATTTCAGGACGCAAGTTGGAGACGCGGGTCTTACCTTTAGTTGACTGTCGATGATGGCTTCTAATTCTTCTCTAAAAGCTTGACTGTTTAGAATAAGTGAGACCCTCTTGTTTCTGTCCATCTCTCTGATGTCATTCTTGATGTGTGCCGGTCTCTGCATCTCCCTCTGTACTTCCGGATCATCCAGGTCCATGTTGTCGATCTCCCGGTGTCTTGATGATTTGCCATTCATTGCTGGACTCTGAGGGGCTTCCTCAACCTCGTTCGGTAACGTGTCGGCCATCCTAGATGTGTCTGTTTGAATGTGTTGGGGTGTGTCGTTCTACCAGATATCTACCAATCTGAGAAGACATGAATAAAAGTTTTTCATTAGAAACTGGCTCCAATAAATGAAATATTATTAATAAATTTTAAGTTACACTCCCATCAAGCTATCAAAGGCTATATCTAATATTAGTAAACCTATCTATGTACATCTTTTGTACACTAACCACGTGGGTTTTAAAAATTGAGTCTTATGGTGAAAAAACACCCCTCCACACACAAACTCTCCCTCACACAGTGTCCTTTCACTTTTCAGAAGATGTCGATGTCTGTTGCTGCATACCAACCAAAACTCTGTTATAAAAAAAAAAATCATATTACTATGTAAGGAAAATGATTGGCTGTGTTCATAATGGTTATGATAAAAAGAGAACACAAAGCAAATAATCCACACAGGCTCAAGGTTTGTATGACCTTGAATTGCGTTTAGGAGCATACAATTATCAACTTTGTACAAAACCAGAAAAAAAACATACGCACAAGAAAGGAACAGAAGGGGTGCAGCATACTCTCCAATCATGCCAATTATAAATGAAAGGCACTTGTACAGTTGTATGGTCATCATAAATTTACATCATTAAAAAACACTGCATTTTATCCTCTCAATAACTTGACATATATTTGAATATATGAATTCAGTTATTACAAAAATGGTAGATGTATGATTTTGGAGACAAAAATATATTGTTGATCAAATGCTTTTATTGGAGGTCTTTTCTTTTTAATTAAAAATGTTTTATTTGGAAATCAAATAACTATTATTTTGACAATAGTCTTATGGGACCATGAAGGACAGATTTTAGTGAGGGAAAAGAAAAGTTAATGAATAATTATTTAGAATATATAATCATACATAAGCATCAAGGCAAAGAATCTTTAAAGAGAAGGTTGAGTCGTAGAAACATTCGTTTCTCAATTTTTATTGGAAGTGGTAGAAGGTAATTGAGAATGTGGAACACTAGAATTATGGATTTGAAAACATTAATAGCGACTCAGGTAACAGGTAAAGGATGTAAACAGAAGAACAATCTGGCAGTAAAATGTGTGCAGCGCCTTTCTTTTTAAATACCTGTGACATTTAGTTGAAAACTATGTCAATTTGTTATCATGTTGATTGTTTCTAAAATCTTACAGTACACATCAATTATCAAATGCTTTATCTGCTACAAGATCAACATTATAAACTGAATCCAAATTAGTCTCATGATCATCATGAGTAAAAAAATCATTTTATTTCTAATTGCAGATGAATAATCAAATTCTTTGAAAGTATCATATATTTTCTGACTTTTTGAAACAATTTTCAGTTAAGTGTCTTTCTTCTATCAAGAGGAGCTATTCAACTTGCACGGGGCGGCATACAAATCAGAGCAAATAACACTTAATGTTTTGTATTTTGTTATTAACTCAAAGTAAGCCGGCAAACAAACTTCAAATTCAATGCCAAAGCACAGCATCTTCGCCTTGAACTGGACTGTTGGGCACTATTTAATAGACACATGACGATGATAAAAGTATTCTTACAGTGTAAATTTACATTGATATAAGGTTGAGTTTCATTGAGGTCGGATTTTCTCAAATGATCACATTCACTGAAGATTACAAACAGTACAAAACTCAACCATTCCTAGCATTATCATCTCTGCAGCTTCGACCTACATGTAATTTTTAAAGTTTTCTTAAATAATGAGAAAGTCACTTTGTCAAACTTATGCCAAGAACCTGGTAAAAATTATTCTGAAATTGGTAGTGTGAATTTTTGTTCAATGACTAGCACAAGTGCGAAAGTGGAAGATGAGCATCTTGTACAGATGCGAATGCGATCCAAAGTACAGACGAGTGAATGGTCAGTGACTGTATACATGTAGGCTACCAAAGCAACACCTTCATTTTTGACCAATGCCTCCAGCCCAGGTAAAGTCAGTCAACCTATCTCTCAGCACCATTCAACTCCTGTCAGTCTTGCTATGATAACACTAAACAAGCTCTATTGTATTGATTTATAGGGCTTATCTATCTACTGAGGATCATCCCATTCAAAGACTGTT
Source organism: Lytechinus pictus (assembly GCF_037042905.1). Lineage (NCBI taxonomy): Eukaryota > Metazoa > Echinodermata > Echinoidea > Temnopleuroida > Toxopneustidae > Lytechinus > Lytechinus pictus. Next base: position 11,491,832 of record NC_087256.1, on the reverse strand, counting down.
CTGTGAATACTACACAACCAGTCAATCAACAACAAACAATTAAAAAGAATAATCCATGCTGAAAATTTCGCAAATAAGAAAATCTTCGTAATGTTACTTTAGGTGGTTTCAAACCGCCTCGATCACAAGAATCCCCGTTAAATTACGAGAACTTTTTTAGGCTGAAAAATACCCATTAATTATTCCTGCATTCACACCGCCCTGAAGCATACCCTTCGGATAAGTTCCTGAAGTTACGAGCATGCGCAGTATGGTCTGATAAGCAGCAAGGCGCGAAATTCAAAATCACTAGCCCAGCAGCAACCCATGCACGGTGCCGCACCCAACGACACGCTGGGCTAAAAGTTCCCGTAATTTGCTTTCAGACCGCCAAAATACCCACGACCTTGGAAAAATCCCTGCGAAAGTTCTCGTAATTTCGCCAAGTACCTACTATTTATCGGGTATTTTCTTTCGGGGATATTACGCGTAGTTTGCTTTCACACCGCCAAAATACCTGGTATTTTCTGATCGGGGTAAATTTCCTGATCAGAGAATACCTGGAACTGGCGAACTTCGAGGCGGTCTGAAACCACCTAATGTATGTAGGCATTATGCAAGAGATATTGAAAGGCACATCACTTTCTACACTGCAACAAAGTTTCTTGATGGGAAAAAAAAAATTTGGAAGTGACAACATGTAGAACTATGGTGTTGTATATATGGGGCACAAAACGTGAACAAATACAGATTCCATTTCCTTCACACAAGACTGATTGTTAAATTAATCTTTCATGGTAAAATAAAATAATTAAATGTGATTGTATTTCTATTGCATAAAGGCCTATATAAACAAAGATATAAATGTACAAGTACTTTGTTTTATATACAGTGGTGTATTACCAGTATTCACTTTGAAAGTTCATCATGTATCCTTATGTATTCCGGTTTTACAGCATTAAACAACAAAAAAAACATCTAGGGCAAATGTAAAAATCAAGTAGAATTAATATATGCACCAAGAAGCAATGTGTATGTTGCTATAAAATAGGCCTATATACTGGTCAGACCAATCGCAGAAGCAAAGTTTACCAGAATTGTTGCTATTTTGGGTAAAAACACAAATAAAAATTGTTCCTGATATGGTGCATTTCAATGTTTAATGACTGAACATCATTGTACTAGAGTGTTATAGAGAAAGCTGAAATCCCAAACAAATGCTATCTCCCGCCATTGCAATCAATGCTGTCTGCGCGTCCCTGCCTAGATGTTCAAGGTTACACACGGCTTACCCCTTTATACCACAAAGGATTCCTGATCAATACAAACCACATTCATTACAACCATTGTCTATGAATGGGATTGATAAAGAGATTCTAGACTCTGCTTTCACACCTTTCCAATTAGGAAAAATACCCGGAGAGCATTTTGGATTAGTGATTTACACTCACTATTTGTTATGATCTACTGGAATCTTTACACCTGACTGGCTCAGAGCAAATTTATTACTGAAAATAACTTCAAAAAGTTCTTCATGAAACCATGGAGAACACTCCTCGGATATTCTGCCAGGGTGATAAAAAGTACTTGCAAGATCCTCAAATTGAAAATTCTTGTCATTTAAGGAATTTTTCTTCATCATGTTGGTGTGAAAAATGTATGCAAAATGAAACCAAAGTTGAGTATACACTACAGCAGGTGCGTCTGAATAATTACATTCTCACTAAAGTTTGTAGTGTCTAAAGTATGGAATCATATGAACTGAAGTTCCCGGAACATGATCGTTACATGTAGTATGTGTGTCCTGAAATTGTTGTGCACATTGGGAAAGGGGGTATTTTGTAATCTGCGGCACATATTTTTTGGTATTAGAATACTGGATTCATTTTAAACAAATTGGAATATAACAACAGTATATGTTGTACATGTATTTCCTTTTTTTAGAACTCTCCTTGTATCAGAAATGTATTTTTTTAATGTAACTTTGAAGGTACAGGTAATTGGTTTCGGAACCTCAACAAGTTATAAATCACCTCAAACAATACAGCATTTACATCAACTTCAACGCAAACCACAACACATGGTTTCCCAAATAATGCAAGATGTATAATATGTACGCATCATTAGATCCCTATAATTCTCATTTATGAATCAACGTCCATGGTGCCATTTGGGTGGGTCAAGGCTTCTACCTACTCATGATTTGCAGCAGCAGTTTTAGATTTTACAGAAGAGGAAAAATATTATTCATTCATTCTTCTTTCTTACTTCTTTTTTATTTAATTCTCTATAAACAATGTGATTATTTTCAAAACTCTGAAATCTGTATCAGCTATGCAGAGCTAGAAATAGTGGTTGTTGTAGTAGTTTGTTGACTTGTTTACCTGTGCTATCTACAGTGTCAACTCATTGTATATCAGCATCAAAAGCATTTACAGAACTTGAATGTTTACACCTCACCAATTAAATGATAATGAAACTCATTCACCTGACAAAATTAATGATTTTTTTAGACAAATTTAAAGTTAATGATAATAGTTTTAGAAGCATTAGGCTAAAATGGTCTCGGTGAATATAAACGAATATATCACCTTTGAAACATTGATGGCTGATGCTCCATAGCAATTGCCACATTGACAGCATAATGCTACTTGGCAAGCCAATGAAGATGGGCTTCTATTGGCATAACATGACCCATAAATCACATCGCACGTTATCCATAAAACACACTCCCAGAGAAATATGATCTCAAGTTGGCTTGGTTTATGTAGTTACATACCTGAAATTAATATGATAATATCCACTCCTGTTACACGAACCTTGGGCTATAAATACACTGCACCATGTGGCCTGGGTGGTGGATATATTCCAACAAGATAAATTCCATAGAGACCAAAAGGAAAGGAGGATTGTCTCAACAGGGTTGACTGTAATGCAAAGAGTCTGCACAGTGTACTAACAGTCACGATCAAAGTTCAATGCTAAAAGGCATTCAAATGAAATGAATGGTATTAGTGCGTAAAGTAGGCACAGTGCTTGAATGGCGCAAAATGAATAGGAGGGAATTAGCACGCTTAGACTCCTTGCACAGGCGTCGAGATAAACAATAAATAGGAAGGGAAGTGAGAATCAACAGTGGTCCATGGGGTTGGGGTGATTCAACAAGCCTATGAGTGAAGACAAAGACAGATAATTAGTGTGTTCCTTTTCTGTAGTCCGCCAAATTTAAATCTGGGTTGTGTGCATCACATGCGTATCCCTGAAACTGCATTTACCCATGGAGGTCTACATTATTAAAGCAGCAGGTGTATAAAAATAGAGTTTTTAGAATATCCATACACTATCAAGATCTAGGTCTTAATATCATCAGCTTCTGGTAGTCTACATGTAGCTAATAGGGCTTGCAAGTTTGTATATGATGATGGTCAAAACATGCTTTTATTACTGTATAACAGGGGGGGGGGTGATATTTGGAGCATTCCTGTAATTCACCAGGTACCAGTGGAACGTATCATGAAGAGTTTTGTTGGTGATGTTTAACCAACGTATTAGCTCTCAGCCAATCAGATGCACAGATTTGCAGTAGCTTATAACATCTGTGGTTTTACATTTACATAACTCTTCATGAAAAGCTGCTTCTCTGAACCACAATTAGCCTGGAACAGACAAAAAATTATTTTTTCAAAATACAATTTTCGGGGCTACTATTTACAACTTGATGCCTTATCCGCAACATTGGATAGGCTTTTACATTAGAACAGGGATTTTCCAGGATTCCTTTTTTATTTATTTCCAGGGCTGTTTTGAGCATTTGGTGGGCGAAATCGCCCCGAGCCCCCATGTAATTTTTCCCTAACCTGGAACAATATCCAATAAATGACCTGTAGAAATGGTACAGTACTTAGTTAAAAGAAAGAGGACAGTGACTGAGCTCCAATGGTGAATCAGATGGCGAGACTGGACTTCTTTAGTCCGCTGGACAATGCATGGATAGGTAATCAATAAAATACATTCTCGGAGGACATTATACCCTAAAACCGCAAATTCATTGGGGGATATCAGGACCTATTGTTTTCACTTCACTATTCAACTGGATTTTTCACTCGTGCATTTGAACCATTGATTCTCGCAGAGAGCAATACTTTACAGTGAATATGATTTGATATTTGAATGCAGGTATAAATTATCAAACCTGCTTACTGGTAGTATTACATTCTGCCTTTGGATAAAAAGATAGTTCCATACATCATAACGAAGACATGCTGTCATCACTGCAAGTGCTCTACCTGTAGGCAAACTTCCTGTCGAAGGCACTATGCTCATCCATACTCATTCACTCTGGGAAGAATTTTAACACTGGTCATCCCAGTCAGTCCGCAAGCCCCTGTGTTAATGAGCAAATGAGCAAGATTTATCCAAGTCCTCTCGTGGCTGAATTCATGTCCCTGCAAAATCTCGTGAATTGTGAGACTTTCTTTCTCAAAGAATTTAACCACTTTCTCCTTGAGTAATATTGATTATTTTTGTACCATGGGCAAGAGTAAATGTTACCCTTTTATATTGGTCATTTCTTTTGAATGAAATATTTTGATAAATAAGTGAATTTTTTACCTGAAAAGATGCATCAAACAGAATTTTCTTCCTCTGTTTTCACTTGCAAATTGTGCAACATTTTGTGTTTTAGGCACCAACATTATTTATATCATCAGAAAGCTCAAACTCTATACTTTCTTACAATGTCACTCTTGATATGTGGCATCTTTTAGATGGGTCAGCAGCCAGTTATTTCCATCAAGATGCAAGACGAGATTTCTGAAATTTCTGAGTAACATAAAATCCAGAGTTCTGATTGGCTGAATACTGTTTTCAAAACAAACAGGCGCGGGTAATTTGAAGAGATTACCACATGGTGAGTGTGACCTTGCAGAGGCCCAGTGTGGGGAACATTGGAATTTGCGTGGGTGTGTGGTCTATGACCAATCAGAGCGCAGTATTCTTGTTTTTGAGCTGCAAAATGTACTTGGCCTATGAAAAGCTGGCTGCTGACCCATCTAAAATACGTCTTCTTATAAAAATTATATCATATTAAAGCTTAGATCTTCAGCTTTATCATGATTTAAAAATCATTTGTGCCTAAACAGAAATTAAGTGTGAAAACAACAACTTTTGTTGCATGAAAAAAAATATTTTGTTTCATGTTTTAGATCAAAAGTTTTTCCTATATTACAACATTCTTTTAAAAATCCAAACACATGACCTGAAAGAATGATTCTTCTTCTTTACAAAGATACCAAAAACATGAAATTTGGTCATTATTTAGAGCAGCAATGGCCGAATAAAAAGAGGTGTTTTGGTTCGCACCAAGCTCATTAACTATGCAAAAACCCTCTTGTCATGAATATCACTTGGATAAAGGAAGCTACTTTTTCAGGGCTTGCGGACTGACTGATCCATTTTGGGGTACTATTGCAAACCAATATTCCACCACAATATATAGCCGAATGTGTGTATTGGTAAATGATGATCACAAAATAACCTATGCAATTCCTTGTAGGCCTAGTGAACATGACACGTTACATGTACATGGAAGAGAGTTTCAAAAGCATCACACTTTAAAAGTTGCAGTATATTCATACAGTTTTTGCAGAGTTAATTAAATTCAGTCATGAATTTTACAATATTTCCTAGAACAGTTACAGAGAAAATGCACTAATTGCGTTGCCTATAAAATTACATTCTTACAATATACATTTAGTCTTCGATGGAGACTAATTTAAAGTGCCAAAAGGAAAAGATCTGTTACTGTCGCCAGTTCTATTGATTCCCGGTTTCCTGAGCTTTTTGGTCCATCTCAAAACAAACAGAAAAAAGGAGAAAACATAGGCAATACTTGGCACTAATGAAGCTATAAAATAATGAGGGTCACCCAGTTGGCCAATCCCAGGGACTTCCAGTTTGGCTATTGTTAGGTCTTTATATATTTTCCCTTTTTTACTGTATAAAATCACACAAAATATCCATTATAAACATACAAAAGTAAAGCAATCAATGGCCTCATGCATGTGAGTACAGTGTACATTGTGGAATAGAATACAAATATTAATGAAAGACCCCCTCAGCTTTGTGAATTCTTCTGTGCATATACTTCATTCAACATATGAATACAGTTATTTGTATAATATTTGTTAAGATACACTGTACTTGTTGGCCTGGAGTATAAAAAGTCATCTCTTTGTTCATATGGAGTCTGGAGAGGAGTTTCAGGAAATATCATGCCATATGTGTATATATCCAGTATGTAAAATAAAATCTTCAGCTATTAAAGGAGAATGAAACTCTTGGAGCAAGTTAGCTTTTGTGAAAGCAGAAAAATCAAAGAATAAGATCAACAAAAGTTTGAGTAAAATAGGACTAGCAATAGAAGAGTTGTGAGCATTTGAATGTCGAGATCACTAATGCTATGGAGATCCTACCATTGGCAATGCGACCAAGATCTATGATGTCACAGATGAACAACTCTCCCCTTTTGGACACTGAAAATATACCCCAAAACATCTCTTTTTGCTCATTCTAATCATATGACAAACGATTCATCAATGATATAATGTTGTGAAACCTCTGTGCTTGTCCTCTCATAAAGAGAACACCTCACCTTGTGATAGACTCTATAAAAGTGAAAATATAAGTGAAATAAGTACTAAAGTAATGAGGGAGTTGTACGTGTGTGACATCACAGATCTTGGTCGCATTGCCAATGGGAGGAACTACATGGCATTAGTGATCTCAAAATTCAAATGCTCATAACTTTCTTATTGTTCATTCAATCTTCCTCAAACTTTCAACGATATGTTTCTTTGATTTTTCTCTTTGATGTGGATTCAGCTGGTTTCAAGGGTTTCATTCTCCTTTAAGGACGTTCCACAGTTAAAGTGAAATCCATGTCATTTTCACCAAACTTTGCACATAGATACTTTAGAACCTTAATATTCGAAATATGCAAAAATTAACATAGGTCCATGTGCTTGATTTTTTGCTATAGAGCTTCAAAGTTCACCCAAATTGATGTTCTTAAGAATTGCGCATTCAAAAGAATTTGGCATTTTTAGACCGCCCAAAATTACTACAATGAGTTTAAACCTCTATTATTCAGTCAAAATACATGAAAAAGTCATCAAATTTCGCAAGAGAGTTAATAATTGTATAATTAGAATGGAGAATCTATTTATAGTCCTATTTGTTTGCAATATTTAGTTTAACAGCACTGTCAGTTCTTAAAAATGGCGTAAAAGATAACAAAATCCCAATCTAAAAAATTTGAAATTTCAGTAACAAACTACAAACGTACAATAAATGCTGCACTTTATTCGAAATCCATGTCATTTTCACCAAAATTTGCAGAGTTGTAGAGGAAGGTATAACTAAGAGGTACAAACATTAAAAACTAGGGGTTCATGTGCTTGTTTTTAAACTATCAGCATTTTTATCATGCTTTGTATCTAAGTGAAGAAAAAATCAAAACCACTCTACCATTTATTCAAACTCGGGGTAATATTCGTGATTCTTGGCAGCACTGCAGAGTAAAGTATTTTGAAATTGTAGAGAATTTTTTTCTAATGGTCCAGGGAATAATTCCATTTTTAAGCTTCATGAAATAACGCATCGGATTTGCAGTTAAAGTGCAGAAGATGAGAAAAATCAGCTCATACCCGCAGCTAATTAGTCACCTGTTCATCAATTGTGACGTCAGCGCGCAGAGTGTAAACTATGCGCAGATCATAATGCGCACAAACATAACTGTGGAACGTCCTTAAGGAAAAATACTTCAATTTAATAAACTGGATCAAAGTACATTTCCGATCATGGCCAACACCGAACCTACCTACATGTAGGTCTATTCATAGTGTTTGCATGTCTATAAAACTGTTCCTTAAGTCAATACATCCAAAAACCTCCCTTCACCTCTGTACAAGCAATGCCGTATTAAACTAAGAACTATCATAGCTTTCGGTTCCCTCACTCCTTTTCACAAGCAGTTACGATCAGATCGCCCTATTCGTTTCTGCAAACATCTGATTAATATATAATCCACAGTCACTCAAAACGTTGAGTAAATAAAAGCAATCAAAACTATTAAAACAACAAAGATGCCAGGGTAATAGTTCCGGACCAGTGTATGAAGTCGTTGTGACAATATGTGATAGGTATCAAGTCTAGATAGAAAATGGATCCAAAGAACTCACTCTCATTGTAAACAAATAGCAATGCTGCAGGCTGTGTACATACAATTTAGCACAATTTCTAGATTAAAGCTATATTATTGGCAAGAAAAACTAGAAATAAAGGAAATATAAAGAATATAAAATTTCACAATTTTTATTTGAGTTCCCTTCTACAGGTTCTGTTTCAAAACTTCTTTTTCAGTTCAATTAAAGAGCCAACTCTTTTGTAATGAGCGTAATCTACAAGATATAAGATACCGTTCTCATTACCCTTTCTAATACTTAATACTGGAAACCGGTTCAGGAAACCAGTTTGAAAGATCACTTTGCTAGCGTTCCCATTTGATCACAAGAAAGTGGTTTTCAAAATCACTTCATGTTAAGCGATCTTGTTGCTATGGAAATGCTCTCAGTGGGGTGACACATTTCGCACGAAATTCGCACCGCAGCGTAGCCATTCTACCCTGTAGTGTGGAGCAGTGCGCTCGAATGTGCAAAGATCGCTTCCCGAAGAACGGTTGTGTCCTCACAAAATACGCTAAAACCAGTTTAACGAGGTAAAGCGATCTTGAAAACTACATCGTGAGGTGGTTCTCTGAACCGGTTTGGAAGATCACTTCTAAGATCGCTTCAACTGTTCTCACTACACGTTAAACTAGTTTTAGGAAGGTAGTGAGAACGGTGTCTTAGATTGTACTTCATTTCAACTTGCACATCTGAAAGAAGCAAGGATTGCAAAGGATTAGAAACATGGTTGAATCAGCCATCTCCATGGTTATCGGGACACACTGTGCTTTAATTGATCCTGTTTGTCATAGCAAGAAGCACCAGAACTTCACTACATATTCAATATTAGTTCTGCCTATAATTTCCTTGTTAATGTCTCCTATGATAGTACAATTAAGCAAACTGAATTACATTCTGGGGGAGCATTTCACAAAGAGTCAAATCTGTCAGTGATTTTTCACTGACATATATAATTCATCTGATTGGCTGAGAGCAAAAGTTTATAGTGAAAGGTCAACAACAAAACTGTTCATGAAATGCTCCCTAGGACCCTGTTCTCATTCTCATTACTGCCCTAAAACTAGTTTAGTAGAAACTAGTTTAAAGTGATCATTTCACTTTGTTCTGATTTAAAAAATTATCCTTTTGGTTCCTGAAAATGGGCTAAACATTAGGCTTATAGTGTAAAAATACCATCCCAAAAGTTTCAAAGTATTATATTTACAGGATCAATTTTAAAACCTTGGAGATGTAAACCAAAGTTTGAAATAATTGGGAGTTGGTTTCAATGACTATGTGTATACAGGGAATCTGTGCACCACAACACATTAATTCTAGATGAACACAGCATGACCTACATACAGTGCGTACAAGGTATACACTGAATGTACAGTGCAGCTAATAGTGTGTGTATAGGAGATACACACAACAGATGGCAGTCAAAATAGCCAAGGACTTTTTGAATTGGAGGAAACTGGTCATAAGCTGAACTCGTCTACTAGACGGTTCTCAAAATCAGGCTAATAAATTGCTACTTGTATCTAAATTAGAGTTTTTCATCCTATATTGTGGTCTGTTTCAGGGTTTTTGAGGACAAATACAGGCACTCATACGCACGTTTCAACTCAGTATGAGAATTTTTTTAATCAGCTGCTCACAAAGTTAAACGATCCCTTTAAACGTGTAATGAGAACGGTCAGAGAAATCTTGGAAGCGATCTTCCAAACCAGTTCGGAAAACCACCTAGCGATGTAGTTTTCAAGATCGCTTTGCATTGTTAAACTGGTTTTAGCGTGAGGACACAACCGTTCTTTGGGAAGCGATCTTTGCACATTTTGAGCACGCTACTCCGCACACTGTGTGTAGAATGTCTTTTCAAATTTCGTGCGAAACATATCACCCACACTGAGAGCGTTCCCGTGGCAAAAAGGCCACTTTACGTGAAGTGGTTTTGAAAACAATTTCCGCTCATCAAATGGGAACACTGGCAAAGAAATCTTCCAAACTGGTTTCCTGAACCGATTTCTAGTAAACAGTTTTAGAAAGTATAATTAGAGCGGTGTCTATGTCTTACTAGCATGATAGATGCATCAATTTGTAATCTGAAAGTTTGCCCAAGTTTCAAATAAATTCCAACATCATTCACCCTTCCCTGGGCAGTCACTGTATAGCTTACTATGTCCTCCTAGGATTACATAACATATTGGTAAATGGGCTCAATGAATATTGATTTTTCTCTCTTGGATTCAATGGAAATTGATTGTGAAAGTTCAAGAAAGCGCATAGGCCATGGGGTGATAGTTGAACATGTGCAAATGGCCAATCAATTAATCTGGGTAGGCTAATCATTCTGGCATTAGATCTTTCCTCCACAGGTTATACATGTAATGCAATTTATGATCGTTGTTATATCATTAACAATTTATCATAGTGTAATATTCTTGAACAAATTTTATGGTTTCTTTCTCCTTTATCTTCATTCTTTGCTCTTCTCTTTTATTCTCTCTATACTTTCTCTCAATCTGCTCCACTTGTGTCAAATCCCACCCAGTTCAGTCATTTCACCACAGGGAGTATAAATCAATGTGGCAGATATTTACTACCTACTACAGAGTGACAATAGAGAGAACTTGTTCTGCCAAATCTTCATTCATACTTTCTCTTTTCTTCCATATCATTTGGAAATCAAATCTTCAAGTTTCAGGGACAAACTCAAATGAGAATACTTGATTACAAGATTGGATGAAATAATTGATTGCGAGAACACAAATATAATTGACAACCTTACCTGAAATTAAATTTGCTTTATTCTGTAGATTTTGGTCACATAATACCAGGAACATTTTTTTTATTAATGTAATTTCATTCATGCTATTGAATTCAAAATCAGCACTCCCTCCTGAATAATATCAATAATCTTTTACTGAGGCTTTCAAAGTCAATCTCAAGGAGCTTATACCCTTTTTACACAGGATTTTCTTAACCCCGGACTATCGCTAACCCCGTACTATCCTTAACCCGTACTATTTTTTTTCCTTTTCACACATGCCAAATTGTTATCGCTAACCCCGGATAAGGAATGCTTGCTTTTCACACACGAAACTTGCTAACCCCGGACTAGTGGTTTTTGTCGATCATTCGTAGTACAAGTACTTCACTCGTACCTTTTTACACACGCTAAAATTTCCTTAACCCCGTACTATAGGTGGGGCTAAATGGCAATTTAGCCCCACCTATAGTACGGGGTTAAGCTTAGCCCACTTTCGTTTTACACTAGCGATCTTAACCCCGTACTATCGCTCTTAGCACCGCAATTGCTGGGATAACCCTGCTTTTTTGCAGGGCCAAATAATCCCGTACTAAAGGTGGGGTTAGCCCACTTTGCAAAAATGCTGTGTAAAAAGAAAGTGGGCTAAGCTTAACCCCGTACTATAGGTGGGGCTAAATGGCAATTTAGCCCCACCTATAGTACGGGGTTAAGGAAATTTTAGCGTGTGTAAAAAGGGTATTAGAGGTTCAGACTTGGCTTTTACAGATTTTGAATGAAAGGTTTCAGAATCAAGTTTCATCATTGCAGCAGCATCAAAAATCTAGATCTAGATGTAGGTCTACATGTATATTCTTAGTTTAATTAGGCAAAAATGAATCATAATGTCACCAACACTCAAAACTTTATTTTGGAATGCATAGAATTTCCTATAACAGAGCTGGATAAAAGGTAACACGACAAATGCTCCTGCAACAATTGCTACGGTCTTAATACCTTAGAGGACATTGGGTTAGGACTGTAATGGAGTTTCGAACAGCATAATGTAAAGATAAGGATATGATTTATTTAGTTTTGGGGGTTATGTTTTAGATTTGACTTTAATAATGTGCAGATTGTCAATCAAAGCAATTGTCATGGGAGCAAATGTCATGGAACAGGACAAAATGAGGGGGGGGGGCATTGCCATGTACACTTGGTATTTTGATCTCTCATTACAGTTAGGCCGTATATAAATGCAAACATTTTGTGGTTAATTTAATCTGTGAGAATTCATTTTGTGATTGGATTTTACTTTTAACTTTATATGTCACAAAATAATAGAGAACTTTTCATGTTTCCTTTGTTGAGTGTGAACAACCCTACTGAGTTTAGGTGCTACTCTGATTTGTTATTCCCTCTTATTTCTCTCACCTGTCAGGGCTCAGTTCCTGCCGAGCACTATAAAAAGACAGATGTCAATGATACAAGTTGCTGAATAAAGATTTTCTATTTTGACACTAATCTAATTTCCATGCTCAAATAATATGTATAATCATATATCAAGGAGTGATCGTGTGAAATTTCATCATAATCTATTCTTTGATCAAAATATTAACATTGAAGCAATTTTGGACTACGAATTATCAAATCAACATTGGTTTTCTTTAGTAGGAAATGTAGATCTCTCATGAATGGTCAACTTGGTGAATCTACAGCTGTGAGATGTACAGTAAATAATTATTTTGAATCCTACAGGTAGAGGACCAGTCTGACCAAACATGGAGGAAAACTGATTTGTTCAGAGGTACTTTTTCAAACAAAGTTCTTCTATTCCAAAATAACAACTTCAACAAATGTCCAGGTATTCTGTCCAATCTAAACTGACAACTGCCAAAAGTGGTATAGGCTTTATATTAATATAGCTTGATCCAATTGGTACCAGTACACTTGTATATTTGGCAATACAAATGTCATTTCAGAATTAAGACCAGATTTACTACATGCATTATAGGTCTACCTATTTCTCATTCCTCATTGATACTCAGTCTACTTTGAAATTGGTTTGTCAGTGATCATCACAAACCCCCAATCATTTGTTTGATGAATGACCTGTTAAAAGAACCTGTTGACTGTAACTGTAAACTTGGTGAATCAGTCTGGAATCTCCTAATCTCTTTTAAAATGCTGGATTATCACCTCCTAATCCTTTGTTACATCATGTAATCTGATACTGTTTATTGACTTTTAATAGTATTCACTCAAGAGACTTTCAAAATCATTGACAAGCTAGATTATGTAACACCTTATCACGGTTTTTATATACATGTACATGGGCCGTAACACAAAGCTTAGCAATGATTGTTGAACAAATTTTCACGATTGATTCCATTGACTACAATGTACACTCTATCATGAAAATCAGTAACCTTTGTGTTACGGGACCCAGGGCTCTGTATCACAAAGCATAATGATTGATCTTACACTTGATTTTTACGATTGATTGTACATTGTAGACAATGCAATCAATCGTGAAAATTTGTTCAACTATCATTGCTAAGCTTTGTGTTACAGGCTCCTGGGCACGTATTCCATAAACGAGATAAGCTTTTTGCTTAAGTTTGAGCAATTTGTCTTAGCATTTTGCTTGTCTAAGAAATCTTCCCTAGTGATATTCTATAAACTTTAAGACATTTGTCTCAAGTCAGATGATATGGCTAAGCCAAAGTCTCAAATTCTATGACGTCATGAGAAAATTGCAACTTCGTCACGCAACTTTTGTCGCGAACGTAACAGCTGCTCCGCAGTAAAAAGTCTATGCGTTTTATGTGTTAAAGCAAAAATCTCATAACAAATATCAAGATGGAGGCTGAGAAAAAAAGGAAGGCAAATTTCACTGAAGGAGAGATAATTATGCTAATAGCAGAAATAAGAGAAAGGGAAGAGATCTTGAGACCCACGTTTAATTCACGTATCACGTTTCAGGATAAAGAAAAGGCGTGGGCCGAAATTGCCTTGACACTAAAACAATTAAGACAGCTCACAACTGTCTCAAAGTTATGGCAAAATTTTCAGCCATGTTGTATTTATGGAATACAGACTGCAGTTTTAAGAAAAGTTGCTTTAATAGCCATTCATCCTTTATCTGTCTTAGTCGTGCAAAAACTCTTAGCCAAATTCTAAGACAAAATTCTTAGCCAATTCTTTATGGAATACACGTTTTGGCTAAGAATTTTGTCTTAGACAGAAAATAAGACAAAATGCTTAGATTTTTTACTTAAGCATGCTTATCTCGTTTATGGAATACGGGCCCAGATCTTCAACAAGTACAATGTAGGTCTATATTTAAATAAAATAAATAAAAATAATAAAAAAATTATTTTTACATGTATGTCATAGTGTTTGGTCCTCTAAGTTTCTGAAGATCTGTTTACATATAGTTCTGAGGTAATTCTTATGAATACAGTAGTAGATAAGTTCCTACAGTTTATTCTGCTTTCCTTAAAAAGGCTGGTAAAAATGAGAGGAATATATTTTTTTCTTGAATATCTGCTTATCAAGGTGGAAGAAACAAATTCAATTTGTCTTTTAGGATAAACACACAGCGATGAACTAATGCAACAGCATTTTTTACACGCATGCCTGATTTATTGGACATCCAATATCACTTAAAAGCCAAAGTCAAAGAGCTATAGATAACAAACAGAAATCTACATAGCTCTGCGAGGTATGAGCACGTTCAGTACATGTAGGGAAACCGAAGGCTTAGGCCGACATGTACATGTATATGTACATTACAATACTAAATTGCTACCAAGAAATGTAATAGCAGGTCATGTAGCAGCTTTAAATTGAGAGTCAGAGTCCAGGGGCCCATCTTACAAAGACTTACGATTGATCCAATCAATCGCAACTATGGAATGCCAGCAAAGTCAACATATAAAATGCATGTTGCTCAAAAAAATTTCGATCCATAAATTCATTGATTTCTTGACAGTTTGGTGTGTTCTCCTTTGTTTACAAAGGACATTTTGCACATTTCCTGTACTGTAGATAAAATTACAACACTGATGGATTTCCATAGTTACGATAGATTGGATTAATCGTAACTCTTTGTAAGATGGGGCCCAGATGTGTTTACACTTGATTTTCAAATTTAAACAGCAACATAAATCATGATTCAAAACGCAATAACAAAACACAGAAAAAACGCAACAAGCGTCTCACCATACATATACACGTAGGTCAATCATCTTTAAATTTTGTGCTCTCATCATCACAAGGTCAACTCTGGCGTGCTATTGTGTAGGTTTCCACATTGAGAGTACATTTTAAAGACGCTTGAAAACGCCATTGTGTTCAGTGTCACAGTTCGTGCATTGATACTGATCGACTTTCAAAACACACCGTTTTATAAGCTTTAATATAATTTTTTCCTAATTGCGATCTGAAAGACATTTACTTTTACAACCAGGAATGGGGGACAGTGAACATACCCTCTGTTTCTCTTTCTATATTTGTTATGTAATTGCATTGTGTTCAGTGTCACAGTTGTTGCATTCACGATACTGATCGTCTTTCAAAACACACCTTTTTAGGCCTTAATATAAATTTCCTCTGAATTGCGATCTGAAAGACATCTTCTTTTACAACCAGGAATGGGGGACAGATAACATACCCTCTGTTTCTCTTTCTATATTTGTTATGTAATTGCACTTTAAATCATAATTCATGTTGCTGTTTGAATTTGAAAATCAACATTGAAAACACACTCAGTTTAAAATAAAAAGGATAGATACTTCCCTTTATCCAAAAAAAAAAATCTACAAATAGAAGACCTCAAATCTCACAAAATATTTCTGTCTGAAGGAAACAGAGGACTGTTCTGTGTAATCCAAAACCTCATATTTTCCTGTATGACTAATATGGCACTGAGGTCACAGGTCAATCACAGAGGTCACGACCTAGGAGCGAATACAGTGCTAAGGAGCCCTGGGAAGAATTTCTTGGGCAAGGTTGTGAGATTTGTCTCTTCCACAAGCATGTTCACACGGGGCTGGCATAGTTTTAATATGTGAAACCTCAATCTAATGTACATGTACCATCGTAATAAATCCCCACTGATCTTCATCGAAAATGCACGTAACTATTAACAGGGCTGCTGATACATGACAAACTACATGTACCATGACTGAGGACAAAAACATCAGAATTTGTTAAAGATAAATTCCAGTTTTGGTAACGATCTAAAAATGACTTTTTACAGAATCTAATATAATGACCACCTAAGTGTCTGTTTGTATGAATAAAAAATATGTGCCAAAGGATTCTGGAAGAAATTGTGTAATTGCTGAGAAATAAGCAAAATAAGCGCGGATTCGGTCACTTCCGTCGGGTCTTTATTTTAGCAATAATAATACACTGTCCCACGTGTGCCTATCTGTGTTGGTGATCTTCAGTGTGAACATTTTTCAGCGTAGATTTCAAGATTTCACAAAGTTCAGTTTATGTAACTGTACCAGATCTAGATCCTCGATGATATACTGACAATTAAGCCTTGTTTTACAGACTTTCTCATGAAATCAGTGTTTACTGCAAATACTGGAATTTCTCTTTAATTCTTAGACAATGTACATGTATGTGAAGAAGTACATTCAGGGTCCCGTAACACAAAGGTTAGCGATTAATCGTACGCTTGATTTTTACGATTGATTGTACATTGTAATGTAGTCAATGGAATCAATCATAGAAATATGTTCTACGATCATTGCTAATCTTTGTTACGGGCCCTTGGTCATCCCTTGGACTCTTGGAGTATCCTTTGAAATTTTTCAGTTTTAAGAAAACTATCTGCGATATAAAGTAATCAACTAGAGGATACACTCCTTCCCATCATTTAGTTTATGGAAACTTGAATTTTATGGATCAAGTTCCATTCTGACCCACGACGTACACTTTATTGTGATGGAATGTCGTGTGAACCTATCTCAGTGTCATGTCAGGCTGTGAGAAGAAAAGAAGAAAAGAAATGCGTGGGAAGATGGGCTGGGTGTGTTTGTATCATGTGAGTGGTTGTTGATGTGGATACAGAGTGAAGTACATTCACCGCTCCATCTCACTTTTTGGAAGAGGAAGGAGCACAAATGCAACATCAAAACAAATACTGATTTACACTTTTGTGATTCATCTCTTTTTACTCACTTATCAAATAGGCCTACAGATATATTTGATAATGTGAAAATATGTTTTTCTCTCCTTTTTTTTCTGGGGGGGGGGGGTTAAGGTTTGACACCAATCAAAAGCACACAGCCTATATTTCATACTGAAAAATGTGTTCAGTGTAAGGCCTACATATAGACTTACGTACATAATGAAAGATATGTCCTTCGTGTAATTTAATTGGTAATCAACTTGACAATAAGTGCACCTATAAACACACTTTGCTACATGTAGTTGAAATCTTGAGGTCCTGATGTTTTTACCCTTCCATTCAACCTTGGGCTTGTCATTCATAAATTTCTGTCAACAAGTCAAACAAAACAAATTATATTCCAATTGGAGACATTCACCACAAACTCAATTGATACAAATGAGAATTACAGAAAAGTATTTACTGACTCTCGTTTGGGCATGTACATGTACATGTATGTCAGTTACAGCTTGGACAGCTCAAATACCCCTTTCCCATAATGAAAATTTTGGCCTGCCAAATCTTTGGGGCCATGTGCAAAAAGCTGTATTACATGTAGGTCTGACCAGGGCTAACCAAATTTGGTAGGGAAGGGGGAAAAGGGTTTGGCTGGTCTAAATAAACTGCACATTGCATTTTTGTCTCTAAAGCTTCTAGGGCGTTGAAAAGATTGTGGAATATGGAGTCTAACATTGCAACTTCCACCCTCCATATAAAACATACATTAACCTCATAGGGACTGAAATATGAAAATGAAATGAAATTTATCCGTGTATATCCATTCTGACTATACACACAGTGGTTGATAATGCCCCTCATTTGGCCTCCAGTTATCCCTGATAAGAGCGATGCAACCATGGTGGTGCAGTGTCTGTTGTCATGGCAATGTGAATCACTGATGCTGGCGGCTAGGAGCCAATATGACAGAGTGTTTATTGGACTGAGAGCAGGCAGCACTTTGCCTTTATGCTAGCTACACTGAGCATCCCCCTACATGTATCTCTTATTCATGCAACAAGAGGAGTGTGCCCACAGTGGAGTCATATGTTTCTTTGATAAAGATTCTGTTGGCTTTTTCTATACAACCTACATGCACCCTAATAAAGCAGTAGGATATTAGAAAATGGATGAACAATAAATGCAGATTTTGGATTTTTTCTACATCAAAATAAGGAATATAGTATACTCTACAGTACCATACTCATACTACATGTAAACCTGAATCAAAGACATTTTTATAAAGACATGAAAAACAATTCAAAATACTTGTCTTCTTCCTTCAAATAAAATTTTCTTGAATTTCTTCCCCCTCCTCATTCCTCTTCCCACTCAAGTAAAGCAAGAGAAACAATATTTTTAAAATTTTGAGTTATAATTTTACATGATATTTCACAGATAAAAAGTGATATGTTCCAAGATTTCATTTGTAAAGCGTTATAGGAAGAATAAAGATTTTTTTATCTGATATGTATGTTTGAAACGGAAACAAGCACATGCCCACGTCAGTATAAGACCTCCTAACGAGAAACTCAACATGGCATGAACCCTCCCATGTTCCTGTCGTACAAATATGTAATTTTTTCCATTTGGTGAAATCATCAACATTTTCTCAGCTGACTGCGGGACATAGGTGACATGTGATGGATGTCAATGTCACATGTAATTTGTCAGGTCACAAGCAACTGTGATATCTTTAAGCTACATGTACACATATAAATTATTAACCTGAGATGACTTACATGTAGGCCTACACAACAAATATTCTTTATACTGTTACAGCATCAAAGGAACTATATACAGACTTGAGTCTGATTCAAGAAGCAAATTAAAATGTTCAAAAGGATGGAAGAATAGTAATTGCGTCGTTATTTAGTCAGGGTTCCCACAGAAATTTGAAAACAGAATTCCATGACTTTTCCATGACTAAATTGCTGCTTTCCATGACTTCCTGTGATGTCCTGGGAGTTATGTAGAATTTGGGATGTCACAAAACTGGGAAAAATGGATATCATGAAAATCAATTATAATAGCAGAGTATAAGAGTTGCGAGACATGACAAACTGGAAAGCTGCCATAGCCAAGAGGTAAATGCAATTCCATAATTTTTCCATGACTTTTCACAAATTTTCCAAATTCCCTGACTTTCCATGACCACAAACTTTTCCAGGATTTTCCATGACTGTGGGAACCCTGTTTTATAGTTCACTACATGTATTATTGTGATCGGTGCTGATTGTGATAAGGCACACAATAAATCGGGAGGGACTGTTAAGGCACTATTGATCCTTTACAGGTATACATGTACATGTATGATGACAAGATAATTTTACAGATTATAATATTCAAGACATTCCCCAAATCTAGAAAAGCAAATGAAGCTTCTTTATGTACTGTACATGTATGTGCCTTGTGCCTACAGGAAAAGAGTTTGGACACAATCCAAATTCAGTCTGCAATTTATTTTATTTCCACATTCATTTTAATTACCCTTTGATTTTGAACTTTACCCTTATACCAATAATCAACACATACTGAAAAGCCTCTCTTCAAGAGAAGTGCCAAACCAAATATATTAATCTCAATGTGTAAATGAAGAAAGTCCAATGGGCGCCGCATTATGCACACATTCATGCACTTTACTTCCTTATTAGGCCCATGATTTGAATCATAACATTTTAACGAAAGTTGTCAACTTCTTTTATTTTAAAAATTTGTTGGCCTTGTGGATTTCTATTACCGGTATGTTGCAGGCCTATCTGTACATGTACTGTGGCCCATTGTATAAAGAGTTGTGTTAAGAGCGACTAAAAAAAATAAAATAAGTCTCTAATACATGTACATGTATTTCATTGGTTGATAGTCAAGTTGCATTTGATTTTCAGATTTGCATTTGATAGCAACTCTTTCTGTATTAAGCCCCTGGTGTACTGTTTTTATTTAATTTTCATGCTGATTAACCAAGGTAGACCAGTACAATTCTATGCATGTCAATTGAATGCTGCCCCAAACATCAAGATATCCATCTCTATACATGAACATATAGGCCTGTTCTTAGAATTTCCTACCCTTTCCCTTCTTCAGAAAATATGACTCTGTTGACATCAGAGTCTTTCTTAGCTCTTCAAATCATCCTTTCTCTTGCCTAGGAGTATGAGCCTCAAATACGGCTAATAATTCCCCTATCTGCTCACATGTACAGTACTAGTAAGATCCCATTCAGACCAACAGAAATAATGGCTTCACGAAAAGCAAATGATACTTTTCACATAAATTTACTTTCCTCTTTTGAAAATCATATATGTATCATTACTGAATGTAGGCCTACCGTATATGTCTACATGTTTATCCGGTGAAAGCTACATGTACATGTGCACTGTAGGCCTACACTGTGTGTTTGAAGCTCTTTGACTGTATATGTACACCGGGGGGGGGGGGGGGGGGCACTCAGTATATAATGCATAGTGGGTATGTGCCGCGGAGGGGACCCCCATTTTTACACTCAAATTTCGGTTCCAGGGCATAGCATTTTCATCTTATTGAGAAAAAGAACTAAGAAAGCCGCTCCGAAGCATAGCATTTTCTTCTTGTCGAGACAAAAGAAATCCGCTCCAAAGCTTCCCATATTTTTCGTTACGCCGTTCCGGTCGCATTGATCCGCCACAATGAGCTGCAATTTTGGTGAAAAGCGGCCGCAGAGTGCTGTCCGACCATCGCCTCTGCGCGAGCGCACGCGTCGCCCGTGCCGCTGGGCTATTTGCATACACGTATGCCCGTTCCATAGGATGCACACGCAGGTGACCCGTTCCAAGGAGCCCCGTTTTCACAAACATTTGTAGTTCCGAAGCCCGTTCCGAGGACCCTCCTTTTTACAATAAGTCCGCTCCAAGGTCCCCGTTTTTTGTCTCGCCCGCGGCACATACCTACCAAATACATAGCAAATGTTTGTACTGTATGTCATATCATGGGATATTTTGTACTGGTTTCCTTTGATCCCTATAGTAATACAGTTTTTGTTCCGACATGTTTTATACAATTCCTTTGAAATAGTCTTAAAAGCTGATATAATTATACTCCATTTGCAGTTCAATTTCATACAAACTTTCTACAGTCTGAACAGGCTATTGCTCTGTTCCTTCACTGGATTCCCATTTATCCACCATGTCCACAGCCCTTTTTTCTTCCATTCAACCAATATTTACATTCCTGTCTCCAACACTGTGTGCTTCTCTCCCTCTTGTTTGTGCCAGTGAGCCCTTCCTCAAATACAACCACAATGCATCACAGACACCCATTTGATTCAAACCATTCTGCCTTTAAATATTACTCATCCCTTGTCATTTTTTATAACTCTATATTCAATACTAGAATATAATCAAAATAAAAATGCAAATCTAATCATACACGTATCTGTATTAATGAGTGGTAATTGCATTAAAACACTATCATGACATGAGCAGGCCTGTAAAACACAAAACTACGCACCTACAGTAGAAGAATTTATCAACATTCACTTTATATTTTCAACAAGGAGTAGGCCTGAACATCAAAGCAACGTCCACAAATAGTTGCATTGTAATCTATGTTCAAAGGAATGTGCTTTTATTCTAATTTTCATTATACGAAAGGTACATATATAGGCCCACTGTACATGTATGTTACAATCAATAGTAGCTGATACTGTGACTTAAAGTCCATATCACTAATAAACTTCCTTGGAAGGTACATATACAAATGTAGTTTAGCCAAGCAAATCAAAAGGGTTCAAAGCTCAAGAAGCTGTTCGATATTTCAAAGATGGCCACTCAACCATGAAGAAACATTGAAATGTTCCCTTTGAGCACCTGCACAACTAACGCCTGAAAAAAGAGGGATTTCATACGCGTATATTTGTTCACACACCCACCCATAATATATTTCATTGTCTGGCTTCAATTTTACAGCCAATGGTAAGCAAACAATAGCAAGAACTGATATTAATATTGATCTTTCCAGATCCGATAAAAATAGAGCCACACATGGCAAATTAATATAAAAATTTCATTCTCTTGAAGGGGAGCACTGGAATACAAGTACATTGTAATTGGAGCTGCTGGTGTTGACAATGAATTCTAAAATAAACTACCACAGATTTATTGAGAAATCCTGATAATTGATGTACTATGAATATCCAAAACAAAGGGCCGTCTGCACCATCCCGAGTTTTCAAATTAGCGCGCTATTTCTGATCCGGCAAATTATCCCGATCTGAAAAATCTCGAGATAGTTTGCAGTGGAGACGCAATTATCGCGCTAGTTCGTAGGATTAATCTCGAGATTGCAATCCCAAGTCAACTCGGGTTTATTTGCAAAATAGCGCGCTATTTTACGAATTATCCCGCTAATTCGTAGGTGCAGACGCACTCGAGATTGGACTCGGGGTAATTTATTCATGACGTCAGTCCATAATGCAATTCGCGTTCCACTTCCGCCTTGGTCAAAACATAAACACGTGCGAAAGTCAACTTTATACATGCGAATAGATATCATCGCGAATAGCGTTCATCAATTGCCTAATCAGCAACGATGGTGTCCCACCAGTGAATGGATTTTGGGAGAGACCAGACCGAAGGGGGAGGCGCTCATCGACGATGGTCATATTCAATAACAACACTGACAGCAGTGTCGTCTTATTCCTTCGCAAAATGTGAGCAAATAGCATTTCTTTCCTCCTTCTCTCCCTCTCTCTCTCTCTCTGTCGTTGCCTCCTACTCCGCCATAATATTTAACGAAGAATACATTACTTCTTCACTCGCTGAGCTGAGAGGATTGTTGCATAACACCGGTCGAATTCGGCGAAAGTGCTAGTGAAAGGAGTACATTGCTTGCATATCGCGGGAAGTTATTCAAAAGCGCGGGCCGTTGAAACTCCAAGATCCGAAAGTGCGCATGCTCGGAATATCGGGCTTGTTGCCTCGCTCGAGCAGGAATCGCTCTTCTTGCGATGGTGGAGACGGGGTTTCTTGAATCTCGAGATTAATCGCGAAGTGGGCCGATCGGGCTAGAATCTAGAGATTGAGCAAACTCGGGATGGTGCAGCACCGCCTCAAGACTACAGTGTACATGTCGTAAAGGACTGAACACAAACTTTTGTTTTAATAGCCTACGTGTCATCACAAGACAAACAAAAACATAATGAATTTAATATGTTTCCTTGAGTTCAATGCATGACATAATTAAAGGAGAATGAAACCCTTGAAACCAGCTGAATCCATATCAAAGAGAAAAATCAAAGAAACATATTGTTGAAAGTTTGAGGAAGATTGAATGAATAATAAGAAAGTTATGAGCATTTGAATATTGAGATCACTAATGCCATGTAGTTCCTCCCATTGGCGATGCGACCAAGATATGTGATGTCACATACGTACAACTCCCTCATTACTTTACTTATTTCACTTATATTCTCACTTTTATAGAGTCTATCACAAGGTGAGGTGTTCTCTTTATGAGAGGACAAGTACAGAGGTTTCACAACATTATATCATTGATGAATCGTTTGTCATATGATTAGAATGAGCAAAAAGAGATGTTTTGGGGTATATTTTCAGTGTCCAAAAGGGGAGGGTTGTTCATCTGTGACATCATAGATCTTGGTCGCGTTGCCAACGGGAGGATCTCCATAGCATTAGTGATCTCGACATTCAAATGCTCATAACTCTTCTATTGCTATTACTATTTTACTCAAACTTTTGTTGATCTTATTCTTTGATTTTTCTGCTTTCACAAAAGCTAACTTGCTCCAAGAGTTTCATTCTCCTTTAAGCACCAATTTTACTTTTCATAGAGAATTGACGATCTTCGACTGAAAGAGACATTGCCTCCGGGCCAGTAGAGCAACTGAACACTATTGAACATTTATGAATACCAGGAGTCCAGGACTGACATACATGTATGTAAGATGCTCAAATTGTTCATAATACATGAAATATATTCCATGCACCAATGCACAAAACGGGAGTGTCCTAATATGGAAAAGGAAACAGCTTTTAAAGGGGCATTATGAATCTATATTTGTGTGAACTGATCAATGATTATTTACATGTACCGGGTAACTTGACTACAAAATTCACCACCAGGAAGCATTCAAGCTGAATGATTTATCAGCACAGCAGAAGATGCAAAACTTTTGAAAGCACATAATGCAATCTTTTGTAGTTTACATACAGACTTTGAGGCAGGCATATTAACATACATGTATATACACATACATGTAGCTAAAAAATTAAATATGCTTTGCATTATCCACACCTTTACATGTACATGTATTGTACTTTCAAGAGGTGTATATGGTTCATTTCATGATTTTTCTGATTTTTTTTTTTTACAGCCACCAAGCATGTTAACTGCTACTTTAAACTATAAACTACACTAGGACTGAATAAATAAAATCTAAACATCTACTGGTGTATTCATAATTTCCAATGTTCTCCATTCAAATTCCTAATTATCCAGCCTTTCATTTCTATGAAGGTTTGCGAAGGATGACAACAAAAAGGGCAACTGTGACAGTAGGTGGTTTCAGACCGCCTCGAAGTTCATTAGTTCCAGGTATTCTCTGATCGGGAAATTTACCCCGATCAGAAAATACCAGGTATTTTGGTAATGTGAAAGCAGACTACGCGTAATTTCCCCGAAAGAAAATACCCGCTAAATAGTAGGTACTTGGCGAAATTACGAGAACTTTCGCGGGGATTTTTCCAAGGTCGCAGGTATTTTGGCAATGTGAAAGCAATTTACGGGAACTTTTAGCCCAGCGTGTCGTTGGGCGCGGGCACCGTGGGTGGCTGCTGGGCTAGTGGTTTTGAATCTCGCGCCTTGCCTGCTTATTAGACCATACTGCGCATGCTCCTAACTTCAGGAATTTATCCCGAAGGGTATGTTTCGGGGCGGTGTGAATGCAGGAATAATTAATGGGTATTTTTTAGCCTAAAAATGTTCTCGTAATTTATCGGGGATTCTTGTGATCGAGGCGGTTTGAAACCGCCTAGTGACAGCAGTGGCAGGCAGCGTCCTTCTTTAATCAATGTCAGGACGAGCATGGATTGTGACCTTACCCATCCTACAGGTCATGTTGTCCCATCAACTCCCAAGAGTTTATTGGGAAGCGATGAGTGAAACAAACAGTGTGTGTTTGGAATGAGACATTATGACTTGCTGAGACTGGAAGACAAAAGAATACATGTACATTCAGATCACAAGTATCCGAAGAACACACGACTAAAATGTTTTCGACATTGAATTTCAATTTCTACAAATTGCAATAACAGTTTACACCTTCATAGTATGAACCTACATGGACATGTAGATATATGTTGATTGACCCAGATGTCTAAGAATAACTCTCGATATTGATGTACAGTGTAATTATGAATCCATTGACCTGTTCACTATAAAAGTGATATTACATGTAGAGATGGATGTTCCTTTCCTGGGAGCCCTAGACAGAAAGTAATCCTAAACACATTGGTAAGTACATGTATATGTACATATCTAGGTCAACTTTTTTTCTCAAAATTTTCGTACATGTACATGTAGTAACTGATACTGTACATTTGCGATTCACAAAAATATCAGCCCTGATTACTATAACTTCCGCTTGTCTGTGAGTGTGTTGTGTGACAGATGGCAGACACGGTTCAGTATCCTCTACCCCCCCCCCCCCCATCTTTAAGTAAATCACTCACTCAGAACATAATCTCATCAATGACACACGATATATGTGACATTCAGGATTGCATTTCATGTAGCAAAAAGTGATTTTCACTGGCAACTGTTATAAACTACTGAAATCCTTGGATCTGATTGGCTAAGAGCAAATTTGTCTCTGAAAATCACTGACGAGCTGGTTCATGAAACACTTCCAAGGAGTGCTCAAAATCCAAGTGAATGACATCATTCTTGTTTCCTTTCGCCCTTTAATTCATCAACCACATACTGGGGACATACATAGGCCTACTTGATTGTAAAGTGATGCAATCTTGTATTATTTCATTTTACATTTAAAAAGGTTGCTACTATAATGCAGAATTACACCCTAGTTCTATAACCTGTCAACATGGAAAAGGTTGAATATTTATCAGAAAAATGTGTCAGTTGTGTAATATCATATTAATGTCATTGATGACTGAACAATATGAATTTAATTATGATTTTCCATATATATTATACATGTACATGTAGGCTGCCTATTTATAAACTTTCCTTGTCGGGCTTTAAATTCTTTAATAAGTGATAGAAGAGCAATTAGCACAGTACATATACGTGTACTTTGACTAAATATGGAAATTGGCATTGTGATCACTGAAAGAAATTGCACTGCATAATTTTTGAACTTCCATTACCATTCCGCAAAATTACAATCCGATCACAGCGAGCAATTCCAAGCCCCTGCACTGTCACCACGTGCCAATGTTAAACATTTTAACATTCAACTCCTATCGACCGCGGACTGTCATTACTATTATTATTATTCATTAGAAGCTGGCACGTAATAAGATATTAGACGAGATGGAGTCTACAGATGTTCCTCCATCCAAACAAGCCAATCAACTTTGTGAGTCAAGGGTGCACCAGCGGCGTCTTCTATCCCACCTTGAGACAGCGCAACTCAGCTAACAATCCCTTAAAATATCACTTTAGTATCGATGAAGGCCAAACTGATTAAATCGTAATCACAAACCAATTGCAAAATATGAGTTGTCAATTGCGATTTAGAGAAATTGCCATCTTGATATGCTAATACAAGTAGGTGTAATGACAAATTTCTGGGAAGAAAAATGTGAAATACACTCGAAAGATAGCAGTGCATGTAATATAAGATAGAAGTTTAAATTGTAAATTAGTAGTGAAAATGTTTCATAATTTTCCTATTTTTTGTCTTCATGTTTGCTAATCAAAATCTTTACATGTACACTGTAGGCTATTTGATACAGTAAAATCTTGAATAAACAAAAATTTCAAGGTCTACAAAACAGCATCAACAATGATAAAAAAATCATAATTCATAATTCTAAACCAAACACTAATTAATATTACCAGGAAAGTAACAAGAAAACCATACTTAAAAGACTACAACATACCTGAAGAAAGTTAGTTCAAGGACAACTTTGTTGAACTGCTGATGGACATAAATCCAATAATAAATCCTCTAGCAAATATATTCACAGGTATAAATCCAGGGTTTGGCACGTCAGCAAAGAAATATACACATAGCTTTCCTTCTTATTAATGAATGCGGATATTATAGAATATCTTTATCATTTATAATTGATTCCTTGTGGATATAAAGATGCAGCTTGTTGAATACTGTATTCATGTAGTTTTAAGGAGCACATGGAGCAATATCCTGTGTGCAAGTGGGAGTGAACGTCTCGACGATAGGATTCTAAGACGGGAGGATGGAAGCGTTGATGTGTCTCTATGGCTCATTCTTTTAGAGTATGAGCGGACAACACACACCCATCATCATGCATGTAGGAAGGTTCATCTAAAGTTCTCTGCCAAAGTGGATGATAGAGATGGGAAGAGGAGAAAGCATCCATTGCTTGTCTGAGACTGTCACAGTGCCATCATCCTACACACCCAAGACACATCCATTTCACTGCAGGGTATGCCAGCTTCCATATCACCAGAGGGACTGAATTTAGAGAAGTAATTAAGCCTGCAAGGCAATAAGCTACCAATATGTCCTACGAATGCTTCATGCACATAACAGGCCTATGTGTAAATACTGTACTTGTCGCCTCCATGTACATGTCAGTGAAGATGTAATGAAACAATTCATCACATTGGAAAGAGTCATCTTGGATTTTTTTTTTAAATAGAAGATAAATCAAATGTATGACTTTACATTATTAGCAAGTGAGTACACAAGCTTAATCCCATTCGATAATTTAGAAATTAATCTTTCTGTAAATATGGAACACAGAGAGATCATACTATACCTAAATACTTATACCCTTTTCTAAAAAACATTGAGGTTTCACCCCTGTCTAACTTTAAACTCATTCTATTCTTACATGTAACTCCATAATGTATATTTTTTTCACACGGGCCAAATTTTTCTGCCTAAACCCGGCTAGCTAAGGAATTATTTGATGTTCTCACAAGAAATCCATTCACCCCGGACTAGTGGCAGCCATTCATGAGTGCTTAAATCTAATTTGACAACAGCGCTGGCTCCATTGTACATAGGGCATACATACATGAAGCAGCGCCCTTGGCTTGGCAAGGTTTCTGTTCTCACGATGACTCTTGACTCCGGACTTTCACAATAAACTAGCAAACCGAGAGTTAACAGGGCCATATAGTCCCGTACTATTGGTAGGGTGAGCCCACTTTGCAAAAATGTGAGAAAAGTATTAAAGTGGACTAAGCTTAACCCTAGACTAATACATGTAGGTGGGGCAAAAAATGATTTAAAAAATACAACAGAAATAAAGAAAATGTTTACCCTACTTAACATACATGTACAGTGTGTGGCAAAAATAGTCATTCATGACTTACTGCCAAATAAAAACAAGAAATGGATGGATGGCTAATATGCAATTTAGCCCAATCTTTAATAGGCGAGATAGTAGGCCTACATCATGTCTTCAAGAAAATTCACTTTTTGAATGTGAGAAAGGGGTATCTGATCTAACACAACCTACAACCACAACACAGCACAACACACAGTATAAAGAAAATATCTGCTGACAGTTTCTCTAACATAATTTTTCTCCATTAAAATCTTGATGAGAAGGATTTCACAATTTGAAAAAGCACACAATATAGTGACCACCATTTACGGAACACCCAGACAAGAAAATAAGAGCATGATCGGTTAAGGGTTAGCATTGAGGTGAAATTTTTTTTTATAGATATTTTTATCAAAATTGCTTTTAAGATAATCTTTGATATCTCAGGTTTCAAAGAACTCAGTTTCATGAAGATTGATAAATCCGAAAGTACTGGAATAGTCCATTTTATTCGTGGGGGTGCTATTACCTCTCATCACGGACGGACATTTTTACTCAAATTAAATTCTCTCTAGTTTTATTGTTTTTAAAGTTATTCTAATTTGGTTTGGATGTTCTTGCACTCTGAACATTAATCTATTATCAAACATAAATTAGTAGAAAAAAAATATTGGGAAGTAATTTTTTTTGGTAGGTGTGAACATTTCCATTTTGAAATTTCCGTCCGTGATGAAAAAAAATATAAAAAGTTTTTTTATTTTTTATCAGAATAGAAATAAAAAATAAAAAGGTGTAGAGGTATCTCACTAAACACTATACATCATTTTATTTGAACATAGCTGAAATCCATACATTTTATCCATATCATAAACTCAATCAAAAATGATCACGGACGGACATTAATTTCATCACGGACGGACAATGTAAATTCACTCAAATTCAATTCACTCTAGTTTTATTGTTTTCAAAGTTACTCCAATTTGGTTTGGATTTTCTTGTACTCTTAGCATTAATCTATCATCAAACATAAATTAGTAGAAAAAATATGGGAAGTAAATTTTTCTGGTAGATGTCAACATTCCATTTTGAAATTTCCATCCATGATGAAATTAATGTCCGTCCGTGATCATTTTTATTGAGTTTATGATATGGATAATATGTATGGATTCAGCTTTTTATTCTTTATCAGAATAGAAACAAAAATAGAAGTGTGTAGAAGCATCTCACTAGACACTGTACATCATTTCATTTGAATATATCTAAAATCCATACATTTTATCCATATCATAAATCAATCAAAATAATCGCAGACGGAATAAATTTCATCACGGACAGACAATGAGCAAATACTGAGCAGATTATGAATTTAATTTTAGTTCCAATTTGCAGTGAAAAATGGTACTGAGAATTATTCAGAACTCAAATGGATGGAAACCTACAACTCTTCACAATTTTTTGTGAAATCTTTCTTTGGCTGTTATTGGGGCTTAATTGTTGTCAGGAATTTTTAAAAAAACATAATGCAGATAGAGTTGGAAGCTACATGTATGCCAAAAAGCAGGAAATGAAATAGAGCAAGAATAAGTCAAAAGCTGTATATTTCATCAATTGAAGCTTGCAGAAAGTGATGGAAAAGAAGAAAGTAGAATGCATATTCTGATAAGCAGGAAAAAAAAAATCATTTTTTTCCATGTACAAACCTATGGATTCACAATGCTTCTAACAGAACATGACATCACGTCCTTGAGGCTTGTGAAAAGTACAAGAATTCCTTTTTTTTTAAAGTCTGTTTTGGAGCTAATTTTGAGCAAATTGTTGATCTGGTAATCTTGAAAATGCATGCAATTCATATAAAGCTTGCACTGCAGTGTTTAGAAGTTTAATTGGTATCTGATTTCAATTTTGGATTCGGTCAGGGCCTAAATACATGAGGGCTGTTGATGTGAAGGGGTGTCTCCACTTTAATATGGACAAAAGATGAATTTGAAGAGAGCCTGGACAAGTGTTGTGGTTGTACTTGATCCACCAAACAAGCATAATGATCAGCAACCTGTGAATATTTTGGATTTACTTTATGGACATTAAAAAAATATGTGCTCTTCGAAAATTAATGCCTAAAAATGTATGAACATGTATCATCATGATATATCATAAAAAGTATCAACATGATCATTGATCCACTGGATGTTGATTTGGTACCAACTATAGTATTCTCTAAATTTAAAAGAAGACAATGTGCATTAGGATATTTGATTTTGAAAAGAACTGTGTTTAAAAGCAATCATATGGCTAGATTATTTTGTGTGTCTAGCATAGAAATCATGTTGCTACTAAATCAAGTTGTAGCAACTTGATTGTGCAACTAATATTGTTGAATCATATAAAAAATGTACAAATCGTCAATACAATAGCATTTGTTCCCCCAAACAAGTAATAAGAACTTCTTACAAGGTACTTCCAATGTATTTTAATTGTGTCCGTCCGTGATGTCCGTCCGAGATGTCCGTCCGAGATGGAAAATATTTGCAATTCTCTCAGAAGTTTGATATTGGTTAAGAATTCAATATGCTGAACATAGAAGCTAACAATCCTGAGTGTAAGTTGCATTAACAATTATTGGTCAAAGTTAAGCTATTTAGATAGAAACAATAAAAATGTTCAAAGATTCTGAAAACCACATTTCTATCATGTCCGTCCGTGATATGGCACATTTAGTGGCTACCTATGTTTGTAGGTAACCATGGCAACAAACTTTTTTCATCATTCAGCATACTTTGTCCTACCCTTCACTATAAAACACAAAGGAACCATGTTCATCTTATTCCTAATTTGTTACAAGCCTTCAAAGTTTTCAAAATATATCAAATGTCCGTCCGTGATGAACCGATCACGCTCATAAACAATGTGCTGCCCAACTTCCATTATTCAATTTCATTATAAAACTTAAATTTGAATTTCAAATAAAAAGCTGAAATAAATATCAAACATCACAAAATCATATCAAGCTCTCTGTAAAACTTTATTTTCAGGTAAAAAATACTGAGAAGTTTGGGGGCACCAGGGGCTCAAAGATTCCGGGCAAATTGGGGCAGAACATTGGTACCGGTACTTGAAATAGATTCTTTGTAAAATTTAAATTTCGAACGCTTGGTCATTATCATTAGCACCCTTTCTCAGTAATTTTTTTTTGGGGGGGGGCCGGGGGGCTAAATACTTTATACTTTATTTAGTGGTTGGATATCAGAAAGCTACAAAGATCACTACGGTATCTGAAATGTTCACAAATATCCATGTACGGAGATAAATTTGATTGGAAATGTCATGTGAAATCATTTCATATTCTTCACTTAATGTACCATCTAGTCATGAAATGGAATAGTGACATGCACTTGGGGGGGGGGGTTACCAAAGGTTCCTTTAAACAAAATATAACAAAAATCTGCAGTAATACTTTGTAATTGCATACTTAACAATATTTTTTTTCTCTACAATATTGAAACAATTACATGGAGCTAGACTTACCGGTAGTTGTCTATAAGTTCATCTCACTTTAATAATCAAGATATTATTATACACGTAAATGGTAGTGTACAAAAACCCCAGCTCTGTTTGTGATTTTTTGTACATTTGCATGCTGTAAGAATTTCTTTTATCAGATGCTGTACATGTATGCACTTGCACACTGGACTTCACCAGTACGACAATACACCACACGGTGGCCTTTACTGTTACTTGAAATTCAATTATTTTTATAGTTTTGTTTTCTCTCATACTTTTCTGCCATTTACGACCTGTAATGTCATACACAACAGAAAAAGTCGCTGTAAATTTCTACCATTCTCCAATCTCCAAGAAGTTTGGAAGATGATTCAGGCCACAATTCCTACTTATTTACTCAGCGATAATTTCATACTTGATTATTATATGTCACAAGAAATCAATCTAAGTATCTTAAGCTCAAATTCATCGGTCTACATGTAGACATTCATTCTGAAGGTCAGTTTAATTTGGACCATGGTTTAGGCTAAACTTTGTACTCAAAATTATGAGAAGCAAAAACTGTCAAAATTTGATTTCCATTGTGTACATATTTTTACGTGTATATTTACTGTGCTCTATCCCCATTCTTTAAGTTTAATGGCGAATAAAACTATTTTCGATGTTATTCTAAGACAATAATGAATTATTCAAGTGAGAAACTGGTAAATCAAACACATACTTTTTGAGATTTCTGTAACATTTGGCTATCCATAGTTAAACCACAACTTTAGACCAGAGTTTAAATTAAACCTGAGTTCAGATTACGGGCCACAGTGTTTTCATCATGCGTGCTGGCACACAAAAACAAAATTTTCATTTCGTTCAGGAAAAAAATAGGTACCGGTATTAAAAACTGTCATCATAGGTGGTTTCAGACCGCCTCGAAGTTCGTCAGTTCCAGGTATTCTCTGATCGGGAAATTTACCCCGATCAGAAAATACCAGGTATTTTGGTAACGTGAAAGCAAACTACGCGTAATTTCCCCGAAAGAAAATACCCGCTAAATAGTAGGTACTTGGCGAAATTACGAGAACTTTCGCGGGGATTTTTCCAAGATCAGGTATTTTGGCAATGTGAAAGCAATTTACGGGAACTTTTAGCCCAGCGTGTCATTGGGCGCGGGCGCCGTGGGTGGCTACTGGGCTAGTGGTTTTGAATCTCGCGCCTTGGGTATGTTTCGGGGCGGTGTGAAGCAGGAATAATTAATGGGTATTTTTTAGCCTAAAAATGTTCTCGTAATTTAACGGGGATTGTTGTGATCGAGGCGGTTTGAAACCACCTAGTGTTAAAACCACCCTTTCCCCCTCTAGTCTTCAGTTAAAGCTATCAAACTCTGTCACCAAATGGAAAAGGCAGTATGAATTAGGCTTGAATTAGGCATACAGTGTAGTTAATTCCATGCATGATAAGTCATGTGGTTTCTCAAATAAAGAAATTATATTCAGATCTATGCTCATGAAAAATCATAAAATAAATTGATTAAAACTCATTTGTTAGCTCATTATCATGAAATAGGGAAAAAAAACTGTTCACTTCATACAGCAGCGCCTCATTCTGTCACACATAGCCAGGAGGTTCCTAGAGAGAAAAAGTTCATTAACTAACGTGTGCTTACTCTCCACGGAGCCAGGGATTGTGCTTATCATGTGCGCATGGGACGGGCAAAATTCAAATTTTCGCCACACTAATTTCTACCTTCCCTGTAAAATTTCTAGCCTTAAATCATGTACATGTAAATGGGCTAGAACTTAATTTCCAACATTCATACATTATTCATTTCATTTTTAAGCAAATATTCATTTTAAAAAATACATATAGATCTATATATTATAAGACAGGAAAAAAAACTTTCCGATGCTTACATCGCCATCTTGTTCTCTTTGTTAGTAGCTACGAGACGCATATATAGAGGGCGACAATATCATGCCGCCCTCTATATGCATCTCGTAGCTAAGTTACTAAGAGAACAAAATGGCGATGTAAACATCAGAAAGTTTTTTCCTGTATTCTCATAATTTTTTTTTCTCAGTTTTTTTAATGAATATTTGTTTAAAAATAAAATGAATAATGTATAAATGTCGGAAATGAAGTTCTAACTTCTAGCCCATTAACATGATATAGGGCTAGACATTAATACAGGGAAAGTAGAATTTGGCGTGGGGAAAATGGAATTTTGCCCATCCTGCACGCACATTTGATAATGATATAGATCATAGACACAATCCCTGGCTCCGTGGTAGGGAGTTCGGTGAAATGCCACTTTCAGAATTTGTAGCTGTCTGTGCACCCACATTTAATGAATAAAATGATGTATAATTCAAGGGCATGCCTTGCCTCACATAGCAGCGCATTGCACTTAAAAAAAAGGATCACACAGTCCCATTCATTGTATTTTGTGTAAGTTATGAAAATCTACTTTTGCTGTAAAAAATCTGCACATTCTCCCCTTTAAGCAGGAATATCTCTGTCAATATTTGACATCATGAGTTAATTTAAGCACCATTCTTTTTCTTATTTCACAAGCTTTCTAATAATGGTACCAAATTTGTTGAGATTCCTTCACGATTTCAAAAAGCCACTGTCTCTCCCCACTCAAACAAGCCTTTTTTGACAGAATAAAATCTGCATATTTTCCCCTGTAAATTGGAATATCTCCGTCAATACTATAGGCCTAGTTATCAGACAATGAGTTGATTGAAGCACTATTCATTTTAATAATCTTATTTCACAAGCTTTCCAATGATATCAAATTGGTTGGGATTCCTTCAAGATTTCAAAAAGTAATCGAAAAGACCAGAAAATCGAAGAAGACCGATGTGATGTGATGATGATGCTCATACTATCATAGATCTAACTCGTTACATCTAAGTTAGATGCGTTAACATTAGGCCTACAGTGAAACTGAAAAGATTAAGAAAGTCTGAGAGTGAGACAATTGCAAAATAGCACATACTTGTACTAGAATCTAGATCTAATTTACACCAACACCAGTAGTACAGTACCAGCTGGGCCAGGTATTTTTAATTTAAAGCCCGAGTATAACTGATGGTCACAATAACCGTTAGATCATAAAACATATTTTCACATTATAACTTCTTTCGATCCTGAATTTAAAACAGATTTGTGTGCATGCATGCGAACATAAAGAGGGGCGCTGGCTTAAGTCAATTTCAAATCCAAGGTCAGTACACTGTGCGATGCCGAGAAAACGGGCACAGGGCGATCACCGATTGTGAACAGAAATGACACAAGAGCAACATATATCTTACAAGGTTTTTTAAAAAGTAACATATAAAGCAACAAGCTGTTAAGATCATTACTCACCTACCCTTGCTTATTATCCCACAGGCACAGTCGCCGAAAGTATCCGAAATTCACAATTCTAGGCGACAGAACCTGCAGCAGACATACATGCACACAGTAGTTAACGTTGTGCAGAGAACTGATGGCTATAAATTGGATATTCTATTTATCGAGTTTACTCCCACATCACCAACATATCTCGGGCTAAAATTATGATAACAATGAGTATGAGAGAATAACTGACGATAAAATATGTAACTATGTAATATAAAAGATATCAATACAATCACTTATAAAGTCTTTTTTCTTTCAATTTTTATTTTTATATTCGAATAAAATTATTGATAACGGCGGAGGTACAAATAACGTAACATACAGGGGGGACAGGTTCTTCTCGTATATCGATGGATGCAGCAGAAGATGGACAATTATGGACACAAGATGGCAGCAAGCTGAAATGCATTTATGAAACAATTTAAACCGCAGTAATATATCTGCGTTACGGTTGTATAAGTTACAGGTAAATGTTGTTTATTTCGTTAATGTTCGTATACTTTGCAGGAATACATAGTCAATAGGGTTCGAAACCCTGCATGGGGTTCGAAGCCTCCGTGGAATGTAATTAAAAGTGCATTGGTGCATTGGAGCGCGGAAAGAAAGGATAATGAGCGGTAAGGTATCATTCTAGCTGCTTGTTCTCTCGTCAGATCACGACAAACATACAGAATTTGAAATTTCATTTGCAAAGCGAAAGTGTTCAAACTCTTACAGTTTATGGTACTCTGATAAACAGATTTAGAGGGGGATTTTGCAAAAGTCTCTCACAGTTTTTCAGAGTTTTTTGCTCTCTGTTTTTTTTCAACTGATCTGACTTGTCACATAATATAGGGCAAGAGGTCGGCTCATGTGTCATTGTAACATTACAATAAATAATATGTTATGTCATTATATAGATTTCTAATCCTATCAAGAACGGTGTTCTGCAAGTTTGGTATTTGTTTTATCATTTACATGTATAATAAAAACGATTGGTCGGCTCCTAGTCTTCGGGCAAGCTATATCACCCCGGTATCATCCATGATACTCGTTGTTACAAAGAGTCTCTGTAATACTAAATAAATGAATGAATGAATTTAAGAGGTGTGAAGATTTTACAGAAATTATAGAACAGACCAAACAAAATCGTTGTTTCAATGTGTTCTCATTCTCAAGTTCTTTCAATTTTATCCATGATCTTTCTTCTTGACCGGGGGTCCATGCAATTATGACAGGCGTGGGACCAAGCTATATAGGCGCACGAGACTTCATGTAAGAAACCAACCATAAAACCTAATCTCCCAAACTAAATTAATCCTAATCATAATCTTTACATTATTCTGAACCAAAAAGTCTATTACAATCCTAACTCTAACCCTATGTTGCACGAGCATAATAATTATGTCGTGTCACCGATACTAAGGGTGCCAGTGAGTCCTTATATAGGAAGCCGACTTTG
This sequence comes from Lytechinus pictus, assembly GCF_037042905.1. Lineage (NCBI taxonomy): Eukaryota > Metazoa > Echinodermata > Echinoidea > Temnopleuroida > Toxopneustidae > Lytechinus > Lytechinus pictus. The sequence goes on along the minus strand of NC_087256.1, from coordinate 11,454,856 downwards.
TCATATTTTCCCCATTCTTTATAACCAATAATACAATATCATAATTATATAGTTATGTGTCATTTGGGGTATCATTTAACATGTTTAGTCTGCGTCCCATGAGATCACATCACACTTAAGTTCAATGGAATGAAGAAAAAAAACGAGATTATATTTAAAGTATCTGAAATACGCACATGTTTTGCTTCCTATAAAGCTTTACATGCATTTTTATATACCTCGGCAAAAATGACAGCAGGCATTTAGATCGGGGCAAGTTTATTACGTTTCATGAATTTTGACACGCTAGGTAGGGCCTACCTTGTCAGGGCCCTGTGAATTTTTTTTCACAGGGGGTGCTGATGTAAATTTGAAAAGCCCCCTCCCCCCCCCCAAAAAAAAGGAAAAGTTTTTCACTACAAAATGAAGGTCATTTTGGTCCAGAGAAATTTGACAAGCCCCCCCCCCCCCCAAAAAAAAAGGGGGGGGGGTCTCCAAAATGAAGGTTATTTGGGTAATATTTCTCCATTTTGCCACACCTATCAGAATTCCAGGGGGTGCTGCCAATGGACGCAGCCCCCCAAGAAAATCTTAGGGGTTCTCTACAATAGCACCCAGCCTCTCTAGGATAATACTCGAATCCTCAAGGGCAATGAATATTCTCATTCACTACAATTTTTACTGTCTTGTATATTATTATGTTTATTCGTAGAATTGTAAAACGCATATAGAGAACTAAATAAATATCCTATATCCTATTATTACTATTATTCATTTTTTTAAATATGAGGGGAAAAATCAACTCAATCCATCTTTTTATTTTCCGTAGAGCTTCGTAGCATATACCGGATGAGGCCCACTTCACATGCAGGCTTATACAAGTATGCATGTATAATAGGCAGAGGCGGATACAGCAATGTCCAATGTGGGAAGGGGGGGGGGGGGCGGCGACATGTTTCATCAAAAATCTTCCTCGATTAGCTACTGGGAGAGCTAAAAGTTGTTTTCCTTTTTTTTTTTTGGGGGGGGGGGATAGTCGTATAGAATGAAGTTGAAGTAGGCCTATTCTAATACAATGACACGTTTAATAGATGGTGCAGTAGGCCTATATACAAAAGGACAAAAGGAAAAGGTCGAGGGGAATAATTCAATTCATTTTTATTTCACTCGATAAAAATAACATATATACAGGTAAATAACAAATACATAATGGCAAGAAAAAACAAAACAGAGTAACGAAAATGATAATAAAGTAAATAATGTACAAAACAGGCTTCGCCGAGTGTGGACTGGAATTAAATATCTGTTGGATCTTGGAAGTTCCAGCCCAGTAAACAGATAAAGAAAGAAAAAGAAGGGATACAAAATAGAACGTACAAAGACAAAAGCATACAAGGGAAAAACAAACATTAACAAAGTTAAAATGAAGTGTTTGCCTTTCTAAAAAAATGATAGAAAAGGGTAAAGGACTAGCGTATGTGGAGGGTCACAGAAAATCGACAGGTGAAATTAGTAAGAATAAGTGTATAGGAGAAGGGCAAACACAGACATTTTGTTATTGGGTGTGAACGCTGTTAACAGAATTTCTTTGTACTGACGTTGATAAACTGTTTTTAAGTTTAGGGGGAAGAGGGGTCCATAATTTGGGATATGAATACATTATAGTTTTTTAGTTAAAAAATATGAATGAAACCCTTGGAACTGAAAACAGAAAAAACAAAAAATAAGATCTACGAAAGTTTTATCATTCGTCAAATAATAAGGAAGCTATATAAGCATTTGAATGTTGAAGTCACGAATGCTATATGGAGATCATCCCATCGGCATTGTGACCAAGAATAATTAATTGTAATGTCACACATGTACGAATCTCCGATTTACCATGTTTGCACACTGAAAACATTTATTTTTGCTCATTTTCATGATTTCAAAAACCTTTTGTCCATGATATATTTTATGAAAAAACCTATTACACGTCCTCCCTCAACAACAAAAAAACCCACCTGATCTATTGTAGATTTAAAAATGACAATGTCCATCTTATTAGTGAAATCAACATTGTATTGAAATGGTCATAACTTTCTTATGCAGTTTATACTGGGCCCACTTTTATTTTCAATCTATATAAATGACATCCATAACTCTTCGAAAATGTTATCTTATATTATTTTTGCAGATGATTCAAATGTACTTTACTCTCATCCTAATCCCGATATTTTAGTCAATGTATTTAACATTGAACTGGATAAGCTAGTACAATGGATAAGGTCTAATAAGTTGTCAATCAATGTACACAAAACGAAATGTATGCTTTTCAGCAATTCTTTAGATAAATTACCATACGATATCAAATTGGACAATACTGACATTGAACAAAATTTTAGGTCTGATAGTAAACAACAATTTATCTCAAAAAACACTCATTGATTCTATATACCGTACAATTTCACGTAATATTGGTGTTATTAATAAGGTCATTTTTTTTCTTCCAACTTCCTCCCTAAAAATGCTTTATTCAACATTAATTTTACCCTATTTAAACTACGGGAATATTGTCTGGAGAAATACACATACATTTCATACCTAGAAAGAATATTACTTTTACAGAAAAAGGCGTTGCATGTTATTTTTAATATGTCTTGGAGATCACATACAGACCAATTATTTATCGACAATAAAATTTTAAAAGTAAAAACATTATATCACTATAACTTGGGTCAATTCATGTATCAGTTAAACCATCAATCTTTGATTCTTCATTTAACAAAGACAAAGCTATCCATAAATACCCTACACGTCAATCCGATGAATTTCATTTACCTCTACCCCGGACAATTCTTGCCAAATCAATATTTTCTTTCTAAGGCCCTCGACTTTGGGGCACTCTTAATAATACTATCAAAGATCCCCCAAGCCTAAATTCTTTTAAATTTACATTTAAAAAGTTTCTCCAAGATACTCGTTGGTTTTTTTTAACTCTTCGTCACTCATACAATATATTTTTTTCAATTTGTTTTAATTACTCAGCATTACGAACCGTGGCTTATGATTTTTTTTGTTTTCCTGTTGATCCGTAATATTCGCTGTGAGTGCCGAGACAAGAATCTGAAGACTATCAATCTCGCTTTTTTTTTCATTTTCTCTTTCTTTCTTAAAAAAAAAATTAAAAACTATACATTCAACTGGATTCATACTCAAATTTCTACCATGTTGTATTTGTGTTTTGTTTACATTGATTATACTAATATTTAATAGGAGGCTGCATTCTATACAAGCTTTGCTTTTTAGCAGCTTACTCCGTTTCCGACCTGATAGTATGGTTATCTTGATTATTACACATATAAAGTTTCCTTGTTTTATTGATATATCAAGATATACGTAACAAAACTTATTTTCAATGATTGTTGGAAATGGAAAATAAATGAAATGAAAATGAAAGGAATTAAAAAAAATTCTAACAGTTTCAATATATTTATATCTTTTGTTCATCTGTTTTCATTCAATTTACCTTCTTCCGAGGGTTTTATTATCCTTGAACTTATTTACCCGGAGAGAGAGAAGGGGCACGGGGAGGGGAAGGAGAGATTGATAGAGAGAGATTATATAAATAAATTAAATGAATGAATGATAATTTATAAAAAAAAAAAATAAGTAAAAAGAAAGAAAAAAGAAAGAAACAGAGAAAGAAAAAAAAAACAAGGGAAGATTGAAAGAAAAAAGAAGAAATGCATACAAAATAATTTCTTCGATTTTCAATAACGTACATTTGAGAGGACCTATATGGAATATATCCCTTGCAAATAAAGAGGATGTCTTGTATTTAGTAGTGCTAACATTGTGTGCAGTATTAAAATGCCGACCCATTGTTCCTTCCCTGCTTCTTATTCGTTTCAGCTTTTTTCTCATTAACCCCCCCCAAAAAAAAAAAAAATTCCTCTTTCCTTTTCTGTCCATTCTCTTTTTAACTGCTCATAATCTACGCCTTTCAGTTTTTACCTTCTAGCATTTCTCAACCACTCTCTCCTTTTATTTTGTTTCTTCATCAATTTATCTTTCTTGGATGCTTCAATGATACCATACACAGCAAAAAATGTGGTGTTAACAGGTGTACATAGAGGACCACACCAGTTATTTTATTTTACACCGGTGTTGAATTGGTGGTGTTAGTTTTACACCTATAGGTGTCATTACAACACCTTTGGTTGTTACATTTACACGCTTTGGTGTTATTTTTAATCTCTAGGGTGTAATTTTAACACCTCGGGGTGTGGTCCTCTATTAACACCAACTGGTGTCAGTTTTAACACCGCAGTTTTTACAGTGTAAGAGGGAGGGAGAGAAGAAAATACCAGTGTACATGGTAAGAAAGAGGGAAAGGGGGGGGGGGTGGGATGGATGGAATACAGCAGCTTTTAACACTCTATCGTGAAAAATATGTATAAAATAAAACTAGAATACACAGAACATATTGATAAATTGACTTTAATTTAGCTCTTCTTTTATAATTACATATCAATAAAGGTTACATCATATCACCAACTACGACACACATAATATTTCAAAACAACACCTGATATAAGCAAACTTTAATAACATTATCTGAGAGATTCACAACGAGAATGGGCATGCTCCTATCTGGGTCTCTTAAAACAAAAGTTAGCGAATAATCGTACGCTTGATTTTCACAATTGATTGTACATTGTATGCAATGAAATGTTAAAAAATTTGCTTCTTTTCAAAGTATTGGTGTCTCATGACAACATTCTAATATGTTTCTGAGTTCATTGATTCAATTCGACACACACATTGGATAAATCTTTTTTTTTTCACAAAGCAAAATAACCGATACATCATTGATACAATATCACCCAAAATGAATTATACATGGTGATTCTGGGAAAAGTAAAGATATATAGATTGTAAGTTATTTGCAGTAATATATTTTTTTTGTATTTACCAAAAATAAGACAAAAGGCAATCATGCCAAAAAAGACAATTGAAAATTTGGGTTCGTTTTTAATCTGGATATTAGAAAGGAAAGCAGAAGAAGAAATAAGAAGACATATTTCATAATTATGAAAATTGAAGCGACATGAGAACTGATATTGGTTTTTAACAAAGTTTGGAAGGTTCAATATTAACCTCAATGAGCATAAAAGAATAAGATTAAAAAAAATGATCAGGTTATTGGATACAAAATCTGTGGTTTATTTACGTTTGATTTCTTCATAATGCATGATTTATTCATTTTTAAAAATCAGTCTATTAAATTTTCGAAAGGTGGGGGGGGGGGGGCAGAAGCATCTCCATCATTATCATCAGTCAGCGGTTAAAAACAGGCGTTGGTGTAAATATGTTTTCTGATTTGATTTTCACATAAATGGTGACCAATGTATATAAACATGTTTCCTCTTTAGATGATTCATATATTTTTAAACAAATTTAATGACTGTTACCGTGTTCACAATGTTATCAGTAAACGTGAACATGACACAAAGGGCATAATCTTATAGCAGTTAGTGTGGCATATAGACATGCAATTATGATTGTCGTGTCTATTTCAGCTACTGTATATTGTGACATTTTATTGCACAAAAGCTGAGTAAGTCTGAAGTGTAATACAAGCCATAGCAAAAACGAATGATAATCACCTATCATCACCCTCAAGAATATACAATAACATCAATGATAATGGCAAATGGTAAATTTTCTTATATGCTTTTGATTGCATGTTGAAATTTAGAGCAGACTCCTTTTTCACAGGATGTTATCAACTAAGGGAGCTTCATATGCTAAGGGTTTGTGAACGAATTGATTTTAAGATCCTCTTGCTTACTTTCGAATGTTTGATAAAATCAGCTCCAGTCTATCTTCAACAGTTAATATCAGAATACTCACCCTCCCGCAACTTGCGCTCATGCAAAAAATCACTCTTAGAAGTTCCTGCCATCAACACCCAGTCTTATGGTTCCTGATCTTTTTATTTAGCATCCCCTCAGCTTTGGAACAACCTACCTCAGAGCATAAAACAAGCAGACTCAACTGACAAATTCAAATCTATGTTAAAAACTCACCTTTTCGTTAAATAGATCGTCCTTAGCATATGCAGCTTCAACTGTCTACTTTCAACTGTCAACATGTATAATTTAACTTTAGCTGAAATTTCTTGTCTTTCTATTTATTTTCCTTAAGCGCTTAGAGACATTCTTTGTGATAAGCGCTATATAAATGATGTTAATTATTATTATTATTACTTTCAAGTACTAGTATCTGAAATGCATAATTATTCATGATTTCATCATTTCTTCCAGCAGTTGCCCAATAGACTGATTTGGTCAGAGTTAGTGCAGCTTTACATTCCAGAGCCATAATTTCCTAATTCTAGTTTGAGATTCAATTAAACTAGTGGCAAATTAGCAGGCCCCATGACTTTCCTTCAAAAAATTCAACAAATGGGAAGAAATGTTGAGAGAGTCATACTTTGACAATGAAAAGCTTTCAGGTTTATTCTGTCTTCTCAAAGGACAAAAAAAAGGACTTTTGACAGAAATGATTTAAACCGATAAACAGGGATGTAAATCAAGGCCGGCAGTTCCAGTTACCAGGCTGCTAGAGAAAACTTCTTCCACAGAATATGTTCATGTGACACAGGCTGACACTAAGGACAAGGCCGGCGATATATGGGTCCCCGAGGCCGGCCTTGACCACATCCCTAATGATTAACCTTTCACTTTTTGCATACTGATTCTAACAACTAGTTTGTAAAGATTTAGGTAAACTTTGAATAATGACATCAAACAGGGGCATTTGAAGAATACATCATTTGACACAACGATCCTCAGGACTCTTGATAATCACGAATCAAGTAAGTTTCGAATAAAATTTTAAATGTAGTGTTGAGTATACGGTAATTCAACAATATGATATACATCAAGAAGAAAACATTGGCACTTTAGACGACTGAGGCATTCTAAGTTTATTCCTCCACGTTTTGACATATCCCGAGAGAAACTTTGGTCCCTACACATTATTTTCCAGGTCATTTCTTACAATCTGTACAATGGACCTGTATTACAAAAACATGTGTGTAGTCACTTTCATAGCCGAGTAAATGTTTGAACTTCCATATTTTCCATACCAAACTGTGTTATGACTACGTAAGCCTCCAAAAGTCAGAGGATGCAATGATCGTAGGGTCAATTCAGGTTATGAACTGTAACACATTTCTGACTTTCTGAGGGAGGGAAATTCACAGAGGAGTGTAATCATAGGACCAAACAACAAAAGAATCAAAGAGAGAAAGAAAATAATAGAAACTGTATATGTTTAGCACATTCCATCTATTTCTATATTAATTCTAATGAGACATCAGCTTCTCTATGAAAGCAAAGTTAGCCACAATTAGGTAAAACCTTGCTCTTAGAAGCCAATTTGAGATTTATGAAATGAAATATCATTTCATCTGAGCATAAGAGTACCATCAATCATTACAGCATTCATTCATCTTTTATCACAAAAACACTACGACCTGTCCTAATTTTGTTGCACATAACTATGGATGTAATGTGGTCATCCTGACCAACATACAGGTATAATAACGATGAAGAGTCAAAGAATGCTATATACAAAGCCATAATTTACATATATTTCGCTGCTGCCAATTTGTATATTGCAGCTGTTTTTCTCGAAAAATAATGTCCATCAAGCAAAAAAGAGTACTCAAATTAAAAATAAAAAGAATCATGCACCCAAAAAAGTCAAAAGGAATATCATAAACTTCAGTGATAATATACATGGCCATTGCATTTGCTTTTAAATAAATACAAATTATCTACATATATATCATGGCAAAATAGGTAAGATCACGTGTCTTCCCTAAGTATGATTCTCATAAAAATAGCTTTCATTTTTTAAATCTTTCACAGTCTTTGATTAATATGTAAATCAGAAAAAACAATATAATTTATACAATGATGTGTATGTTACATAATATAATACATGTACATAATGAAATACATTATAACTTAGCACTCCTGAGGACAATAAATTCATTAAAAAATATGAGATGACATAAAGTATATAAGATTACACATATTACCAGGCAAGTCAATAAAAATGACACATGATTGAGTAAGCAGCCATTTATGGTTCCACAAATTAAAACGATGATTTAAAATGATACGTAGGTTGGATAGAATATAAAGCATAGACTAATCCCAAGTTAGATTACTGTCATGAGGTGTTTTACAAAAAAAAAAAAAAAAAACCCAAAGAATTACACGTAAGTCTGACTAAAAAGTAATTCTGTAAGTGTCAACACACAAATATTAAGCATACTCATTGATTACTGTGTAATAGAGCATGCCCCCAAGATTTCACCCATGCCAAAATTTTGTTAAATGTGTATGTTTCTTTTTTTTCTCCTCATCCTTCAATTGTGAAGAAAACTTATTTACCATTTACCATTCCCAGACAGTTCAGAATGATTTGAGTGTTAAATAAGCTGATAAATTGAACTCCTGCTGTTAGATATGTTGCAATTGGCTTTCCATAGTTAAACCACAACTTTAGAACACATTTAAGATTAAACCTGGGTCATTATGATCAGACCTTCCTCTCTTGGAACATGCATCATAAAATGTATAGTCAAATCTAACATAAACAAAAGTCAATAAAAAGCATGCTGAATTTTCACAAAATCGACCCTCATATCATCACATTAAAAATATGTGATTTTTTTTCTTTACATCTCTCTTTTTAAAGTGGGCGGAGGGGCATATAAACATGCATAATGAATTCAGAAATATGCAAGTGAGTTAAGCAAACAGGCCATAACTAACTTACTATGTGAAAAAATATGTGAAAATCTTCATTTTTCTTACAATGGGATATTCATGAGGTGAATTTAATTGATCTTGATCAAAAAGTTTCAATTTTCATATCTGATACTAAAAATTGAAAAAATCTTTTGTCACTGAACATAATTATCTACCACCAAGGTTATCTGAAAACCACACAAAAATAAACACAAAAGGGTAGTGACCAATACTACAGCCATCTCCCTAAACTGGTTTTCATTTCTACTATTCCTCCTCAATATTTGAGTAGGCCTATACATCTTTATAGATGTTATGGGATATATTAATGTTTATCATAATCATCACTATGATTATTACAATGATATAATTCATATAACTATTAATTACATAATTTTGATTCAATTTTGTCCCTTCTCATTCTTACACACAGTTGTACTGTCGAGCTTCAAAGGAAAATTAATCAGTGGGTGCAATTTTAGATAAGCTATTTCCCAGGCAAGATATAACTGTTAATGAAAATCTCCAAAAAATTATGATTGGTGTAAGTCTAGGGGAAAAAATGAGAGAAAAATAAGAGAAAATATTATAAGCAAGAAATGTAATGTTATTTCAGATGCTAAATAAATGTTCTAAGCCATGAAGAATGTGAAACTTTAAAAGTCCTCTGATAATAATTTGTCTGTAACATTTCATTATCCTTGAGACAAAGGAGACAAAAGCATCAATAATAATTCTAACAATATGTAGCTGCACAAAATATAAAGTTACTTGCACTTTTTAGCATGTAAAGAAAGTTAAAACTTAAAGGTGAGTGACAATTTAATTTATTCATACCTTTTTTAAACACATATCATGGCTTAATCTACCTGTACAATAATGCTTCCAGGCATTTTATAGTCTACTTAATCTGCAATATTCTTGAGAATGTATGGCACTGTGAATTTTTCTTGTTTAAGATTAAAGAGAGAGAGGGGGGGGGGTGAGTAAAATATAAAGACATGAGATCACATACTTATGGAATTTCCCGAACAATAATAGTTTCTAACATGTTATAGAAATAAGACTTATATAACATTCCTTTCCAATAGACTGGTCACTGCTATCGAGTCACCCACGTACTCAACGCAAACGTGAAAAGATGAAACAAGTATTCATCTTTGGAAAGTGAAAGTGTCGTTAAGGTGTGTGATTGATGAATGAAATAACATATGGAATGATAATCATTGCAAGACAGCACAATGATGAGCAGCAGATTAGTTTGATCCAAGGCAAATCAAAACTTGCATCGATTACTGGTGACAAAGGGGTAAGAGTGAATTTAAAAAAAAGCACCTAAAACCGATACTGTTAGCTATACGATGAAACCTAGCAAGTTAGATCTTTTGTCTAGAGTGGTCACCAAGAAATGGGGTGTTGCAAGAAAATATTTGCAATCAATTTGCGAATTTCTGCAGCTAATCTACAATTGATATATTCATTATAACTGCAACAAAAAATGGATTCTTACTACTAGTTGCAAGAAGCGGACAAGCAATCAAGTATAAATTTGGAATTAATTGCCAGACTTGTGACTGATTTTGTGACTTGAATTTGACTTGCCATTGGTTGCAACTTTCTTGCAATGCTCTATAATTAGTCTGTCTTAAGAAAGAGAGAAACATTGAAGAACGTTGTATTCTGCTGACGAGACATATGCAAACTTGGCAACAGTTTTACAAAACTGTTCAAACATTAAGCACAATGTTACCAACAAACACCAAGGGCATTCAAGTCTAGTGAGCTTTTCTGTTAATTTCACTCACATCAGCTAATATTGATATTTGCTAAAGAAAGAAATAAACAACATTGCAAAAAATACAGGTAAACTTGTAGGAGTTGACTTCCATAAGCCAAATATTTGCCAAAGTCAAAGCCGTTTTTACCTGATTATACAAAACATCCCTATAAACAAAGATTCTTGTATTTTGCACTGAAAAATGTAAATATAAATTACAATGTTCACGGTTAATAGGTCTGCATAAATTCATCTAAGATAAAGCAATTTATTATAATAGAGAGTCTCATTAAGATTGTCATACATTAGTAAAGATTTTATTAAGAAAAGACGAACTCATAGACATCCTTAGAAAATTCCTTAACTATAGTGTTTTCAAAAGGTAAAATACTGAAGGGTAAAATCTCTCTCTTAAAACAATACTGACAAATGTAATGCCTAATATAATAAACATAGAGTGCTCTAATTAACACATTTTTGGGGTCAAAGTTCATTTAATGACACAGGAGTGGACTCCCCCCCCCCTCCCACCCTCTATCCAAACTCTTGATGAACATACAAATTTGAATAGTTCTTCCATTGTCAATTTTGGGACTTGCACTTGACCCGACACTTTCAAAATATCAAAAGTGATATGATATTGTAATATAATGGGTGGAATTATCATACAGTAATGCATTGGAGAATTATCATGTAAATGTCCACTACACAAAGGTTCAATTTAATGAGGGTCATATGTAATTTGGCCCCACTTTGTTAAATCAGCATGGAAATTAGGGTGTCTCATTAAACAAAAGAAATGTGGTCTAGTCTTGAAAACAACTTAATAAAGCATCCCTGACAGGTTTAACTTAGTTTATGCTTTAAATATCCATCATTGTCTGCCAGATGAGACCAAGATTCCCAACAAAATTAATCAAATCAAGAAATAAATTGAGACTAATCTGCATTCGATGATGTTTCCCCACTAAATAAAACATTATTTTATACTGATTATACACAGTTCCTTAAGAGCGATGAAGCTCAGTCAAAACAAGCTTCTTATGGTCATCTATCACCTTGTATGTACATACACTTTCATGTGTCTCAGTGCGTTTATTCTTAAGATTCCAATGCTTTATACATCCATTTCAGCAAATAATATATATTTTTATCCAACAAATAGCATATTTTACATATCAGTAGAGATCTTTCTACAACTCACGAGTCTCTAGCACCATCACATAATAATTTACTTCAATTCATATTTTAAGAAGACACAAATTCTTGCATTTCAGAAGTACAGAGTGAACTCACTCAAAATTACACTCATCACATAATGTATATATGTACAAACACTAAAGCCCAGCGCACACTATGCGATCCGATGCAACACGAATTTTGGAATAAATTGCAGTTTGCATTAAATATGAAAGTTTCAAGAAGTCAAAATCATTTAATTTGAAGTTCTGCATAATGTCAGGAATAAGAAAATAATTGTTTTGCTTTGTGGCAAGCCCTGTGGTTGGAGTAAAGTCCAAATCGGCTTCAGGTCACAGCCAATAATGATGATGACAATTTGAATTTGCTTTTATTTCTATAGGGAGGCTCGACCCAGACTGAATTTCGATTTCAGTAGTCCTACCACTATTCTGAAATCTGATTGATAAGATTTTACTGGTTGACATGTTTATATCAAATGTTATTACAATTTCTTTAAATTTGGATTGCAACGAATCACATATTGTGTGCCGGGCTTAAGATTAAATCTTAATAAAGTTCAATGAAAAATAAACAAATGATTTAAAATAATGGGAATTGAATAAGTTTTTGTTCAATGTCTGGGACAAGATTCACAAGAAATCAAATTTCTTCCTTTACTCATTTCGGTTTAGTCTAAACATCTTTCATAACAACCAATATTTTGCAAATAATATGGAAAACGAAGGTGACATTTTGCCCAATCTGAGTTTCTGCACTATAAGCACTGACTCATAGACTTCATTCCATACCCTTGTAAGTCCATTCATATTGGACTTCTCAAACTAAAGCATAATAATTGGAATAATAAATACTAGTATGGTCAGATGATTATCTGTGGCCTTTTTTCACAATGACTTACAATAATGGAAACTTTGCCAATATATGAACTATCATTGTGGTTGGCTGGTTAGATCTGTTACCATAGTAATTAAATAAATGGTACAACCTTTGTGAAACAGTATCCTGGTTTCTATCAAAAATATCTAGACAACACAAAAATTACTGTTTGATTGGTAGTAGTGCTTGACAATAATTTGAGGCTTTTAAATCCATAGGATCTATTTTTGTTTCAATAAAACTACCTAAATTCTTCTCTAGCATTAGAATATAAGTCGAATGGTACTGTGAAATCATTATTACCCCTTGGCTCAGTAACATACAGCATAGCAAATTGATTGTGGGGCTGCTTATATGATTGATCAGTCCAAAGACCAATTACTAAGCTTTGTGTTACAGGCCCCTGCTTTACTGAGTAGCCATGATAAGGCTCCCAGGGGTACCTTCCTACCAGCTAAACACTTCCTACTCCTGCGTGAAGAGCGACAGACAATTAATAAATACCTTGCCACAATCAACCATCACATATGAGTTACATTCAGCCCCGCACTTCATCCACCCTAGACAACATCAAGAGCTTTAATGTGAAAACAGCAGCAAAACAATATCAGGGCACAGAGGGATAAGACCTGCAACAGTCTTTGGTAGGGGGAAAGGAGTCACCTAGAACCTGGATGAAATCATCTCAGACACCACTTGTGTTTCTTGGTCCGAATGTCATTGCCTTTCTTCAGCTCAGCCAGACATTTTTCAAAGTAAGCTGCTTCGTCTAGATAGTAGGCGGGTGGCCACCGCTGGCGCTCTATCTGCTTGCGATACTCTGGAGCAAGCTCCTTGAACAGTTTTGGTCGGCCCTTCTGGACGTCGATGTAGCGTATGGTCATGTAATGGATGCACCAGCTATGGAGCTGGTGAGCATTGTGAAGCTGAAAAAAAAAAAAATTACCAACCATTAGTGTTGTTGGACAATAATAAATACAGTCCGACCTCTCTTATCCGGACACGTTGGGACCAGCACCAATCCGGATAAGGGATTTATCCGGATATGGGAGACCCAATATTAATACACGCAGCTGCCTCCCCAACGGTGGTAGCTACACGTTATCTATTGTAGTGGGCGTACAGACAGTATTCACTGCAGTGTCAGTGCAAATTATAAGTGGTATTTTTATGGAAATGACATAGATTGATGACCAAAACTCTTACCTGCTAAAATGATTGAGGTATACATCGAGCATACCACGAAAGAAAGAGAATGACTCGATGAAACTAAGTTTTACGATTGGATCATCGCAGCAGGTATCGCAGCTTTGCAAAGTCAGCCATTGTTACACTGACTGTAGGCTCAACATGATAGATGGTGCTGTCTGTATTGAGGCCTAGCGCTAGCTTGCGAGACATGTAATGTTTTTTCGCCCGAGAAATAAAAAGAGAACATGGGCATTTTCACGGTAACTGACATTACACAGCACAATGTTTTCACACCTTTCATTGTGTGTATCTCTAAAACAACAAATGATGGGAGTTTGCTTTTGATAGAGTTAATAAAGTGAACCTTGCTGTATACTCTGATACTAAGTTTTCCTATGTAACCACATTTTTTTACGCATCAGCAAGCAAAAATGTGTCGGTAACTGACATTACGCAAAAGGACATGCAATTTCAGGGTGTTCATTAAAATTGAAATATCTCATGTCCCTGAGTAGATAGAGTAATAATTTGAATATGTAAATATACCTCAGTTACTAGGTTAAGATGTGTCAAAATATTAAACAATTCGTTTTTGTCTTTTGGGGACTATGATAATTTTTCCACAACCATGCTGGTAACTGACATTACGGTAACTGACATTACACTTAATTTGCCATAGAGATAACACATGGAAGTCAAATGTGTGGAATCATTGCATTGTATCTTCTGTGCAGGGCTTCACATGAAAGTGAGCTTGATGGGGAAGTATACCCAAGTTTTTAGGAACAATCCAATGAAAAAACTTTTTCTTTTTCTTAATTCCTTTCTTTGATTTGAACATTTTTATCATTACTAGTCGGTAACTGACAATATACACATTAACATTTACTAGTGCTTTATGATTTTCAAAGGCATAATTTTCTTGGTACTTATATGTAAGGCTTTTTAAAATCATAAAAGTTTCATAATACTTCACATTTTTAATTATCCAAAGATAAGAAATGTATGTTTTACTTACTCCGGGGGGGGGGGGGGGGGGGGGGGGGGGGTCATAGCAGCTACATGTTTTCCTATAGTAATTTAATATTGCATTGACTGTACACATGGATTTTTCTGATTATACACCCATAATATATTCATCAGTTTTATATTGACTTTTTAAACCTTTTCCTTCTCCAACCTCCCCCTCCCCTCAAAAAAGGCAAAATGAATAAGGGTCTCCTCCCCTAGGCTACATGTACCCCTCCCCCGAATCTCATGCAGCCATGTAGTTTTATTGATTTCTATTCTGGTCAGTGCAAGCAATTTCAATTCTCTTCATAATTTGTTTAATCATTTTCTTTGCTAATTTGTTTTATAAGCTGTCAACAAAAAATAAACTCCAGCTTCTAAACTGAAACTGAACTATTTGTAAAATTGAAAAAAAAAACCACAGTTTTAGTAGATCCATGCAACATTGATCAGAACTGTCAAATTTCACTTTTCATCTATACTTGTAAACCAAAAACAAAATTGTATCACACATCCACACTACTAACAGGTATAAAAACCAGGAATTTACTTTTAGCGAGGCAATGCTCAAAAGAATCCTAGAAACTAAAAAAGGGACCCTGGAAATCCCCTTCATCACAATGTTAAGCTTAAAAAATGTTGCAGATTTAGGCAATAGGTTGGGAAAAGTACCCCCTACCCCCCCCCCCCCCGAAAACCAAACAAAAAATTGTCTGATACAAACAATTAGGTACTTGGTAAGTGCATGTACAAAACAATTTCACAGTAATTTTTTTTGCACGATGGGAATGCAACTTCCTTCATAATTTCATATAGTATTCCTTGTGAACTATACCTTTTAAAAGTCAATAGCAAGCTCCTTCTGGTGTGACTTTTAAAGTGAAAGACTTAAATAACAAGTATACAATATTTCTTCACCATAAAATTTACCACATATTTGCATTTCAACATTGGTAACCAACGTTTTATCATGGTAACTGACATTACATCTCGGTAACTGACATTACATTTTCCACTTGGTAACTGACATTACATATATTTAATGGTACCCTATGGCTTCATTGTTAATTGGTAATCTTTAATTTTGGTGTAGAAGGGAGGGGTGTTACCTAGAGAGGAAATCTACCAAGTTTCATATAATATATCCTCTTTTCCAGGAAATGAGAAAAAAAAGTTCATGTTTTCGGTAACTGACATTACATACCATATCACATACTTCATCAATGTTTTTTTATCAGATGAATGAATTACTGGTGTTCCTTTCTGTGGGATTTTAAAAAGTGTTATAATAGCAAGCTAAATCACAGGCGAAAACATCATGATCAAACCTGTTCTTTAAAAATCTGTCAAAACAAAATATGTATCAATATACTATTTTCAACACTAATTTGTATCCATACTTTGGCAGCCATTTTGAAATAAAAAATGGCTGCCAGAGTCGGAAAAAAATTTGTCTCAGAAACTTCAGGTCTTGTTTTATTAAAAAACATAAAGCATTTGACATGAATATCTACTTGATTTTTTTGCCTCTGTGTACATCTGTGGTGAAAATGCCCACATGATTAAATTTTTGCACTGCGCAGTCGGATCATACAGAAACGAATCAGAAAGCAGCCATTTGTAAGAGCTGAATTTCTCATAAACATCTAAACATTGGCATCATAGTGGGTAATCACTGACCTTGAATACAAGACTAATTCAAACACTTTTCCTTGTCCCTAAAAGTACTTCTACATAAGAAATTTAAACCAGTATTGCATACAGACTTCAAATGTATCTAAACTATATTCATTTTCATACTAAAACATAGATGGTCCACCAACTACAACGGAATATGTCATGTTGAAGTATTTGTTTAGTTTGAAAATGTACACTAAAATATAAAGCTCATAAAAAAGATGATTCATTCAATGACATATAGTGTATCAACCTTAGATTGTAGCCTTCTATGACTGCTGTAATGCGGGGAAAGCCTATCACCATATAGGTAAATGTTCTAGAGGACACGGGCCCTATCCTGGGAAAGCTAAAGAATATACAAACCTTGGCTAACTGGAGGACACTGACAACGGCTTCATCAAGGACTTCTTGTGTCTCCATGCTGGACTGGAGCTCATGGACAACACTCTTCTCACACAGGGCAACCAGGTGGGGCAAGCACAGGAAGTTGGCTAGCTCTAAGAGAGCTAGAGCATCGGAGTTGGTCTCTATGTGGCACTGGTCAGTGTACAGGTACTCCAAGAACAACTCAAAGGTCGACTTCTTGAAGGTTTTCATAGATACCTGCATCAGAGCAAATAAACCCTCATAAACGATACCTTACATCAAATAAATGGTTCATGTAATAGGTACGGTACATGGCTAGAATTTATTTCAACTATTTTCTGTCAGTTCAAGATTACATAAAGGTGTATGACTATAAAATGTCTATAAAAAAACTATCAACTTAGTTTGGTGTACACCTTAGAATAAAACAAGTCGAATGCCTCTGGCGGTCTCACCTGCATCACGCGATTCAATATAGTAGCAGTGCTGACTTTGAAAACTACTATAAAATAATTATTCACAAAAAACACCATTCATATAATGATACAATACTACGTTCATTGACATTTGACCTTGATCATGTGACCTAAAACTTGTCGGTGATACTTGATTACCCCTATATCCACATTTTATACACTAGATCTATAAACTTTGAAAGTTATGACAGCAATCTAATGATTACCTCTAAAATGGCCAAAGTTCAATGAACTTAAATGACCTTTGACATTGGTCATGTGACCTGAAACTTTGACGGGATCTTGATTACTCTTATGTCCAAGTTTTATGAACTAGACCAATAAACTTTCAAAGTTATGATGGTAATTCAACAAATACCCCCAACTTGGCGAAAGTTCATTGACCTTACATGACCTTTGACCTTGATCATGTGACCTGAAACTCACACAGGATATTCAGTGATACTTGATTACTCTTATGTCCAAGTTTCATGAATCAGATCCATAAACTTTCGAAGTTGTGATGGTAATTCAACAAATACCCCCAATTTGGCCAAAGTTCATTGACCCTAAATGACCTTTGACCTTAATCATGTGACCTGAAACTTGCACAGGATGTTTAGTGATACTTGATTACTCTTATGTCCAAGTTTCATGAATCAGATCCATAAACTTTCAAAGTTATGATGGTAATTCAACAAATACCCCCAATTTGGTCAAAGTTCATTGACCCTAAATGACCTTTGAACTTGGTCATGTGACCTGAAACTCAGGCAGGATGTTCAGTAATACTTGATTAACCTTATGGCCAAGTTTCATGAACTAGGTCCATATATTTTCTAAGTTATGCTGTCATTTCAAAAACTTAACCTTTGGTTAAGATTAGATTTGGTGTTGACGCCGCCGCCGTCGGAAAAGCGGCGCCTATAGTCTCACTCTGCTATGCAGGTGAGACAAAAAGCAATTACATGCATATGAGTTTCTTACATATGAGTGTCTACTTACAAATTTAAAAAAAAGGAAGGTGTATACATGTGCATCCTGAAATCTTCAGTATAAAGATGTTCGTAAGTTACGAGTGACTTTACAAGTGTCAAGTGACTTGTGATCCAATTTCGTGTTACATGATATACACCAAATTTTCATTGATGTTAATATAGCACCTGAGAAGGGATCACCAGTCATTCGTAAAGTTGCTTGTAACTTATGAACAGCTTTATGAAACACCCACCAACAAACAACAAACATTTATGAGTAATCTCATATTACAGATATAAATACCTCTGATGAGCTTTCCTTAAAGTTGCCACTGAGCATAGCTAACATCGGATCACATCTCACCATGACCAGACACTTGTGACTCTTCACTTGACCATCTTCAACATTAATCACTAAATCTGCAAAGGTAGATGAAATTACGACATGAGAACTGCTAAACATCTCCGGAGTACATCGTTAAATGTACAAGTTACTTGTTGGAGTCGATTTATTGCAAAATCAATGCTTCAATAGATTAAGATTAAACTTTTAGTTCAATCTGAAAGACTTTAAACCTCAAGAAAATTAGTAATGGGAACATTTCTAATTTTTGTTTATTGCGATGATTTTTTATGAAATCCTTTCCGCTGCTTTGATGAATGGTTAAAAAAATATGCTTCTGCTAAACAAGCACTTCTCCTTCTTCATATCATCTACATCAATTTTCCTTAGACTTGCCACTGCTTCTCATGAATGAGTTTTGCAAATCATTTACTTCAATGAATAAATCTACAAAAGGAAATTTAAGTTCTGCAACTACAATACTGACTCACCTGACAGAAGGCCTTGGTTGGCAAAGAGCTTGGCAAACCGCTCCTTTCTTTTATGCAGAAAGTTGTCTACTAGATCTGCATTGAGAAACACTTCCTGATTCTTTACATTGGCCACAAAGGCAACCAGGTCCGATAGGTCCAACAAAGATGCAGCAGTGATGATATCGCTAAGGCTACTGTACACCTTGATGTCCAATGAACCTGTGTATAGGAACTCCAGAACTGCCCTGAATGCTTCCGCTGTGATCTTGGGGTTAAGGACAACAATGTGCCGCTGGATGGTTCGACCACCCAGGTTGTCGGTGACCTGCTGTAAATGGATGGAGTCAAAGGCCTGGTGATTCAGAGTCTTTGTCGGAAGGCATTGGAGGTTGGCAGGCACTGTGGGCGTGTTGATCTGCTGCAGCGGTGAGGACCTAATGGATGGGGAGGATGAGCGAAACCTGGTTGGTGTTGAGGTCTGTTGATGGTGCGATGGCGATGAGCTCATCGCAGGCTTGGCCTTGCTGCAGTTTTTGTGCTGAGCGGAGCCGGAAAACAGGCACGTGTTCCCATTGGGTGAGATGCTCAAACACTGGTCCTCTGCTAGGAGGGTATTAAAGTTAGGGTGCAACCCCAGGGGAGGTGAGGGGCAAATGTTCTCATGGTTACATTCGGGTGACTGGGACCTGTCTGGTGTGGGACTGTGACAGCACATCGGGGACTCTGACCGAGGACTTTGATGGGGAACGTTGTGGTGGTGTGGTTGAAGGATATCTTTGGCTTGTGACTGGTTCTCATTACTTGAGTTGTTTACAGATGATGAGGACTGTTTGGACAATTCTATTTCTTTTTCATCATCGAGGAACAATTCACTAAATATAGGTGAAGCAGCCAAGAGGCAAACCTGTGAAGATACAGATGAATGATTGCATAAAACTACATTATAATCTGACTGCACACAACTTTAACATTTCAGTGATATCTAACAACATAGGGAGGGTAATACAGAGAAAGACAAGAATGAAAAATACATCAGAGAAATAGGATCTGGAAGAAACAATGAGACCATGAACTGTTACATTTGTGTTCAATTTAGAAATACTTTATGTATTAACTTTTGTATTTGGTGATTCTATGCAGTGAGAATTATTCTACCCAATATATTTGTCTTGAACTATTTTGATAGTAAACAGAAATGATACAAAACTACTTTACAAAGTTACAGGGTTAGCGTTAGAATAGTTCAAACATTATTTGCATAACAGATATCAGTTTGTCATGGTCAATGGTGTCCAATCACAGCGTAAACTTATTAAATATGGAATTCCGCAAGGATCTATTCTCGGGCCCCTCCTGTTCCTCGTATACATAAATGATATTACAAATTCTTCAAAATTATTCCATTATTCATTATTTGCTGATGACACTTGTATTATGAATTCTCACAAGAATATTTATGATTTAATATCTATTACTAATAAAGAAGTTAACAAATTGTATGATTGATTCTGTTGTAATAAACTTTCTTTGAATTTTGATAAAACTAAATTTATTATTTTCAGAACAAGGAACAGGAGGGTTCCAAGCAACCTCTCAAATCTTACTATTGGTGGTCATGATATATCACGTGTTGAAAATATTCAATTTTTAGGTATTACAGTTAATGAATACCTCTCTTGGAAACCACATATTAACAATGTGTGTAATAAAGTTTCGAGGTCTATAGGAATCATTTCAAAGCTAAAATTCATATTGCCTAAAAACATACTTATTACTTTGTATTATAGCCTAATCTTGCCTCACTTAACATACTGCAACTCAGTTTGGGGACATACTTTCAAAAGTCATCTATCTAAATTATCAATACTCCAGAAAAAATCAATAAGACTTATTTCATCATCTCCATATAACTGTCCAAGTATGCCATTGTTTATCAAAATGAATATTTTACCTTTATCTGATCTCATTTCTATGGATTCCCTTATTTTCATGTATAAATACAAATCTGGAATTTTGCCAAAGATATTTGATAATATGTTTACTCTTAACTCAACAGTATATGATTATAACACGCGTCAATGTAAATTATTTTATCAACCCAAGGTCTCCTCTTCCATGGTCTTAAATTCATTCCGTGTGCAATATATCAAATTGTGGAATAGCCTTGACCACTCTACTCAACAAAGTTCAACACTTTCCAAATTCAAACTCTCTTTAAAAAGACTGTACTTTACTAAAATGAATTCATACTGAGTTACAATGTATTATCTATATGATGTTAAATTCTCATCCTCTTTTCTTTTATTGTGAATGGTTTTTATCATGACTCTTTCCTTTCTACCTCTTCCACCTTCTCTGTCTCCCCTCTCTTTCTGTTTCTCTCTCTCTAATTTATGTGTATGCATATGTGTGTGTGTTTTATTGTTACATATGTATTTTTAATGTATAATTTGTATTATGTTATAATGTATAACCTGTATTATAATGTTTACCCTAAATGTTTATGTTGGGACCCTGCTTACAAGCACTGTGCTTATTAAGGGTATCCCTCCATTTTTAAACTATGTATCGGTATTTTATGTCATATTTTTTATGTACACTGATTTTTAAAGATGGTGAATAAATTGAAATTGAAAGTCAGGAATGTCAGGCATACCTTGTGTGCACAGATCAGCTCTCCATGTGCTGTGAAGATGACATCAGCACAAGCTGGTTCCTTGAGTAAGAAACTGATATCTGAAGCATATGTGGATTCTGGGATGTGGATACTAGGCTCTCTAGGACAACCTGGTAAGTAGGGTGCTTGCAGGAGTGGCTTCTGGACCTGAAGAAAGAATAAGAAAAAGAAGAAAAAATAAAAAAATAGTTAGGAAGAAAGTGCCACACTCTCTCTATCTGTCTAGATCACTATGTCTGTAATCCTTGGCGTCTGAGTTTCAGTAGTAGTATCACTGCATTTGAGTGAGTGTGCACTGTTTGTTCAAAGATCAAAGTTTAAACCACTCAAATGAGGATAAATATTTTAACCATCACCATCACGATCATCATCTAAGTCTGTTCCAAGGTGCCAAAATCATATCCACTTTGGTATACATCTGTAAAACCATAACAGGCACACACACAAACTTGACCTGGGTATAATTGTTACAGGGACACATGTTGTACAACCACTCCCTCAGAGTCATACCTTCTTTAGATTGGACTGCCAGAACCTATGTTGCCGTCTGTAGATGAGCGCCGCCCTCACTACATTGTCAAAGACCTCCTGGACTCCATACAGTGTGTAGGAACTGGTTTCGTAGTAGACGCAGTTGGATTCTTTGGCAATGTTGCGGCCTTCTTTTGGAGGAAGTATACCTTCGGGGTCAAAGGCTCGATGGCGAGAACATTGGTGGCTGAAAATGAAACAAAATAAAAAAGTGAGGCATAGGAGATTTTCTAAATAGGATAGGGCAGTAGTGCACAACTGCACATGATGTTAACTCACAATGTTGACATATTTTCTGGAAAGAAATACTTGCTTGCACAATAATGTGATCAAAATGAGAATGGAAAAGTGTTTTGAAGGTTGATGTGGTTCAGAGAGTTCTGCTCTTTTAAATGACAGACCATCTAGGTCCAGAAGTTCATCTTATAACAAGCAACTCCCCGTTTCTTGATTATTTGTGCCCAAATTCCAGTGAATATTCTGAACATCCTTATTCTTATATTCTTGCATAAAATGTACCTCGCTCACACAGTTTTACTCCAGTACCACTTAGCACTTTCTAAATCAGGTGTTTACATTGTGTTTAAACAATACTGCAGTTTATTTTCTGAGGATCTTCGACAACAACGGAGGAAGGATGCAGAAGAAGAAAAACACTGCTTGTTCTGTCTACTCTTTGAACACGTTATCCATGAAATAATAAAGTCTACTTTTGTGTTCCCAATAAACAAAGTTGTCAAAGTTGTCATTTGGAAGTGGAATGCAGGGTTAGTGACTATTTATTTACCAAATGGAAATATGTTAGGTAATATCTATTTACGGTTTTGAAAAGAACCCTGTGGTTGCAAGTGTGTACAACAATAGGGAAGAATGACTGGGGCAGATGCCTTGGGGTCTCTCTAATCATTACTACCTAAATCTATCAAGGCACATTATGATACAAAGTTACAAACAAAATAGTTAATACTCATTTAATAATAAAGAAATATCATAATTCTACTCATCTCTCATGAGACCAAGTTTAACAGCAGATAACGGAATCTACTGTTTGCTCAGGGTACTACCTTAAGGGAATCAGACCTTCTTCTGTTAACAATTCTGTTATATACCTATATTCTTTTCTGACAAGTGATTTTGTGCAATTTATATAAAAAATATGATATATGGTAAAAATGGAAGAAAAAAAATGTTTATTGGAATGACAAAATATGAAATAAGTGCCACACAAGCAAAATTTAGTCTTTCAGAAACCCTTGTATCTCTCCATTTCTTTGTCTCATGAATACTATCAACACTTTGGAGAAAGAAGAGAAAAAGAGGAAGAAGATAGAGGGGAAGGTTGAGTGAGGGATGGAAAGATGGTAAGAGAATAAGTGCTTGGGGAGGAGTGGGAGGTTGGGGTAAGAGATTGAACCAAAGTATATATAATAAAACAATGTCATACAGCATTTTTTTTCAAGCTGAGGACAGATCTAAAGTCGAAGGTCTATGACCACCACACACCAAGAAGGTCAATGCTTTGCATCATGAATGTAGTTACCATGACAACTGCATCTTAATACCCTCTTTATCCTTCATCCAACGAGTAGAGTGGATATAGGGCAGTGATTCTTACCTCACTGGCCCCCTTTCTTTCTTCAGGGCCTCCAGGTCGGCGTAACGGAGATCGTTTTTGCATCCACACATGATGATGGGCGCCCGGGGGCAGAAGTGACGGATCTCCGGCAGCCACTTTTTCTTCACGTTCTTCAGCGAGACGGCATCGGCAATGGAGAAGCACAGGAGCACGACGTCTGCCCTGAAAGAGAGAGGAGAGAAATGGAGAGATGACGCGGGGTCGTGCATCATTTATGGAAATCGGTACAGTGTGCGTTTTTATATCTTTTAAACCTTCATACGATGACTAACTCTGGGTGCTACATCCTACGATGTGTCATCTGGTCTTGACAGAAAGAAATTCTTGAAGGGGTTGAAAGGATAATCATTCAACTGGCAAGTTTTATAATCATCTTTATATCAACCATTTATTTCATAAACATACACACCTTTTCAAAAATTCCTAAGCCTGTACATTAAATAGGAACTGACTATTTTCATTTTTCCATTTTTTTATATATTTGGAACTTTTCCTAAATAAAAGGAATTAAAAAAAATACGATTGATATTTACATCAGTTGATATACAATATCAAAAGTTAATGGAGTTTCATTCGAAATTTAATGGACAAATGATGCTTCATTCAGCTTAAACATCCTAGTTCAAATAAAATCTCAAAAAATAATGAACATACAATGTCCATTAATATACAAATAAAGCAAATATAACCTGAAGAAGTTTAGAGGCAAATTTTATTTTAGTATAAAACACAGAGGAGTATGCAAGAGCGAGCACTAACATAGCTAGTAGAGACCTTAGAGTGAACCTTTCAAGGGCCACTTCACTCTGAGGGGGTAACAACCTATTCATAATTCAGAAAGGTTTCATTTAATATTAGAAGAATGCAATGCTGGACCCTTAATAAAAACCAGCGTGCATATACGTCACCCCATCCCTGCCATTCCCTGAAATATGCATGCAAGTTGGGACGATGTGAGGAAGGCAAGTATAACATAACGTGATACACAATAATGCACTCCGTGAAATGAATTAATGCCTAATTTGAGGCAATTCAACACCTGAGTGCGTCACAATACAATAGGACTCTTTCTCAAGGTTATCTATAAATAAAAAAAAAGATTAATGCAAACTCCATAATATTAACCTCATCCCATGAAGTCATCTATTGGGCCCAATTTTTCAGTTTTCCTTTAACTTCTGGTATGAATAGTAAAAGGTTTAGGTGATAGGAAGGGGGTGAACTTTGCAAGCTATCTATCCCCTTTCATCATGTCATCTTAACAAAATATTAATAGCAAATGTATATACCCTGGTGTAAAAGCTGTTTTTACTATAATTTCTAATATCAATTCATGACAGTTATGCCAGAAATTTTGACCAAACATAGTTCAAATATGTCACATCAATTTTTAAATGCAAGTCTTGGTGAAATTTTCGTCATTAATTTCAATTACATTCACCAATTATCAATTGTTATGCACAATATTCAAGTTTTTTTAAACAATTTATGAAGTAAAAAAGTTAGTTTTTTTTCTTTTGTACAATCTAATAAACATTTCAATAGAGACCTGTCTTTCATTGATGTACACGTAATTGCAGTTTTGGTATACAGATGCTTGAGGTTTTACTGATTAAATAACACAAGAGCACCAATTACCCTGCCAAGTTCAATACCAGCTCTAAATGGTACACAACATCATTTCTCATTAGATTGAATTGCGGCTATGTTAACCAGACACAAATTGAATATCATCGAATATAAGGGCCCCACTTCAACATTAGAAGAAACACTCTAATCCAATCTTATTGCATGTTCATTTCATTAAATGAATGTGAGCTTGTCAAATCTAAAAGTAGCTGTTAGTCTATAGATCTTCTGAATACAAATTTGCAAACTTTGACCAATCCAAGTTATCAAGCATTAGGGATCTACACTGTACTCATCTGAAAGAAAAAAAATATATAAACCCAATTCAATTATTTCTTCTAAAAACTGAATTGTTAGGGAGATTTCCTTCATAAGGAAATTATTTTCATATCAAAACCTGGAAACAAGGCTACTTTGGATGGGTTGTGAAGAAAGGGCGTAAAGATCTCATTAACTTCTCATTAAATCACACCTCAGTGGTTTCTGAATACCAAGACCACTTGAAATCGTCGAGAGGTCAATATAACAAGGGAGCGTTCTTGACTAGGTTGACATTCACAAGTTAATATTAAAAAACATTGGAGTAAACAATGCTCAGTAAAAACCAATAAAAAGTACCAGAGAAAGGTTTCACCTGCAATCTTCAACGGCATAAAATTCATGGAGACAGTGATCTTCGAAAAACAGAAAAAGCCAGAATAATACAACACCTAAATGCCCCTGGGCTTCTTTAGATAAGCCATTTAATTTTATAAAATCTTTATCATATTTCAAGAAATATGGATCTCTCCAATGTTATATTTAGTTTCATTGATGCTCGGTAGAACAGTGTAGAATAATGTGACATCCTAAGGCTTCTTATGGAGAGCTTTTGACTTTTTCACTTACCTACTTAAAATACTTAATATTGCATAAACTGAATATTAGGTTAACTTTTGAGACGAGAAATACACTTTGCAAAAGGTATCAAATTAAACACCAGTCCTGGACACTATGTAATATAACAATAACAATATAATTTGATGTACATGTACATATATATACCTGTTTTGCAAGATTTCATCTTGCTGACCTCAATAAGAGTGAAAAGTATTAATGTCTAATTGCAAGTCAGATAAAAACAAGTATTATTAAAAATGTAACACTTTTCTTGAAAAGGATGATACCTTGAACACTTCCAATAGAAAGAATTTGCCCAATAATTTGGAAATTGGATGTTTATTTCGCAAATGACAGGGATTTCTCAGAACACTGTTAGATGATTAATGACATACATCTTTCATGTTCTCACAACATTGGCAATGCTATGTGGTTGTTAGTCCCTCTCCTACAAATCACTGTGGCTTGTTTAGATTGGCGCTACATGCAAACAGCATTCATTAGGCCAGCCAATTACTCGATACCAACAACGGGTATGACGGTGGAGCTGTTAATCACATCATGTCACGTCACAACCCCTGTAGTTACAGGGCCAACAGCTTGAACTTGGATGGGTTTAACTATTTTAAGCACCCTAGACTTTAAAGGTAAGGGTAACATTCATGTGTGCTATTCTAGTTAGAAGGTTGCTATTTCTAAAGTATGGCACAACTGATATCAAATGCCAGCAGTTTATATGTCTGAATAATAAAACAATGAAATTTTAGTATTGTGCATTCATCAAGCTAATCAAAATAAAAATCGTATTCAGTTCTTGTATAGCCCATATCATGTACCATTTAACACCTCTAGGTGCTTCCAAAGAGACTTGGATATTATTACCCTAAGCTTGATCGAGCCTGGAAAGCCTTTAGAGCACATGAGCATTACCTGAAAAGGAATCTGGGAATTCTTTGAACCTCAAATACATGCAGCTCTACATGCACAACAGATTTGCCAAAAATGTGAAAACAAAAGAAAAATTGAATTATTATTCATCTTGATGAGAAAAAAACAATCTAGTTATGCACTTTTATCGCTATTAAATTCACAAAGAACCTGCCGTTTGCTACTAAACAGGTCATGCCAAAACTATGTTTGAGCTCTGACAGAATCGTAAGAGAACTTGGCTTCACATTCTGGTTGATAATACTAGTAACAAATTTAACAAATTTGAGGATACAGATCTATTCATGCCTGGGTGGCTGTTCGTTGTTTTAAATTGTACGTCACTTGAGCCTATTACCCATCATTACTGAGATGAAATAATAAAATGAGATAGAGTTATCAACTGAGAACAAAATGGTGGTTAGGCCCTAACTGTAAACCACACAGGAGTGTTTCATGGAACATCTTGTTAGTGACTTTTCACTGAGAATTTGCTCTGCATCAATCAAATACAATGATTAAAGTAGCTTATAACAATAGTTAGTGAAAATCACATTGTTTCATGATTTTGCTGCCGAAATGCTTAAAGCTGGGTGAATACCTACCTGCCGTAAGCGAACTGTCTATCTTTTTCATGGTCACCGAAGGTATCCCAGAGACGCAGGGACACACTGACCCCATCTATCGTCTCCCAGGAGTTCTCAAGAACCTGTCACCAAAGAGTAATTAGAGCATTTGAATTCATAGACCAAAGACAGGGATTGGCTCTCTGAAATGAAGGACCCATTAAGGGCTTCATGATCATCAATGATTCAGACTCAAATGTGCTAGAGGAAGAGGAGGAGGGGGGAGGGGGGGAGGAGGAGGAGGGAGGTAGAGGAGAGGAGGGAGGTGGAGGAGGAGGGAGGTGGAGGAGGAAGAGGAGGAAGAGGAGGGGGGAGGAGGGAGGAGGAAGAGGAGGGGGGAGGAGAGAGGTGGAGGAGGAGAGGAGGGGGGAGGAGGGAGGTGGAGGTGGAGGAGGAGGAGGGGGAGGAGGGAGGTGGAGGAGGGGGGAGGAGGGAGGTGGAGGAGGAGAGGAGGAGGAGGAAGGAGGAGGAGGGAGGTGGAGGAGAGGAGGAGGGAGGTGGAGGAGAGGAGTCGAGGAGGAGGGAGGGAGGTGGAGGAGGAGAGGAGGAGTCGAGGAGGAGGGAGGTGGAGGAGGAGGGGTGGAGGGAGGAGGAGGGAGGTGGAGGAGAGGAGGAGGGAGGTGGAGGAGAGGACGAGGGAGGTGGAGGAGGAGAGGAGGAGGAGAGGAGGAGGAGAGGAGGAGGAGAGGAGGAGGAGGAGAGGAGGAGGAGAGGAGGAGGAGAGGAGGAGGGAGGAGGGAGGTGGAGGAGGGAGGTGGAGGGGGAGGAGGGGGTGGTGGAGGAGGAGAGGAGGAGGGAGGTGGAGAGAAGGAGAGGAGGGAGGTGGAGAAGGAGGAGGGAGGTAAGGAGGGAGGTGGATGGAGGTGGAGGAGAGGAGGAGGAGGAAGGAGCAGGAGGGAGGTGGAGGAGAGGAGGAGGGAGGTGGAGGAGGAGAGGTGGAGGGAGGTGGAGAAAGAGGAGGGAGGGAGGTGGAGGAGGAGTCGAGGAGGAGGAGGGGTGGAGGGAGGAGGAGGGAGGAGGAGGGAGGTGGAGGAGAGGAGGAGGGAGGTGGAGGAGGTGGAGGGAGGTGGAGAAGGAGGAGGGAGGTGGAGGAGAGGACGAGGGAGGTGGAGGAGGAGAGGAGGAGGAGAGGAGGAGGAGAGGAGGAGGGAGGAGGGAGGTGGAGGAGGAGGGGAGGAGGGAGGTGGAGGAGGAGGGAGGTGGAGGAGAGAACGAGGGAGGTGGAGGGGGAGGAGGGGGTGGTAGAGGAGGAGAGGAGGAGGGAGGTGGAGGAGGAGAGAAGGAGAGGAGGGAGGTGGAGAAGGAGGAGGGAGGTAAGGAGGGAGGTGGATGAAGGTGGAGGAGGAGGGGGAAGAGGAGGATGAGGGAGGTGGAGGAGGAGAGGAGGAGGAACGAGGAGGAGGAGGGAGGTGGAGGAGGAGGAGAGGAAGAGGGAGGAGGAGAGGAGAAGGAGAGGAGAAGGAGAGGAGGGAGTTGGAGGAGGGGAGAGAAGGAGGGAGGAGAGGAGAAGGGAGACAAGTAGATTACCCAGACCAGAAGAAAGCACTCTGAAGTCATATACTGTGGAGATGATTAGGATACACTACTAAACAAACTATGCACAGAATCAAGAGTAGAATTGCATCACAATGAGTTTTATCACACTGTGAATGATGTGTAGGATGAGGGAGAATCTAGGTAATAAACATGTCATCATAACACAACCAGGATGAGAAATGTGAAGTAAACATCATCAATCAAGTTATAAGAAAACACACATGATAAATGATATGACTAATATTCACTGAACTAATAGCTTGGTTGATGGTAACCGAAACCGAATGGTAAACTACACAACATTAAAAATGCATATTACTAAATACTTTCAGTTTAGAATAGATATGGATGCCAGGTTTTTGTCTATAAAAGAATGGCATTTCCATAATGTATTTTCATCCAACTCCTCATGGACCTTCCTGAAATGATTGCCTTTGCTTAATGCTTCACATGAAAAGGGATTATGCTATGAAATTATCACAGCTTGAGCGGTTCAAGCAGCAAAGTAAAAAAAATTAGGATGAGACGTACCAAAAAAGTTCATTATTTCATGGAAATACCAAGAGTTCAGTCTATGCAGCAATCTCAAAGTTAATTTGAATATCATGATAATCTTTTTTTCATGGGAGGGCTTCTTTTCACATCTTCGACCCCGTTTACAGTGAAAAGAAAAAAGGCCCGGACAAGCCTGGCCTAAAATTCACTGTAAACGCTCAAAAGGCCTAATGCAGTACCCAAAGTGTCTGCGCATTTGGCCCAGGTCTGGAGGTTGTCTCGGCCACTGTAAACACACAAAATAGGGAGGCCGAGTAGCGCAATCCAGCCAGGCTCGGCCGCAGCTCGGTCCAGCCCTGCACTGTTAACGGGGTCCCAGTGAATGGGGATTTTTCCAGGGATTAATCTATTTTTTCCCTTGATATAATCATATTTGTCAAGACAATTTACCTCTTGGCACATGCGATACTGGTCAATGGCCCAGACGGAAGGAATGTGAGTCTGGAAGAGCTGCGATCTAGTCATTGCTTGGTTGGTTGCCCGGGCTACGATCAGTCTGGTCTTGCCCACCGCGCTGTCGCCGACCACGACGCACTTGACCAGTTCCTGGCGGGGCAGTTCGTTGTCCATGTTAGCAGCTGGTCTGCTCGTGCTCAGTCTGGGTAAGAGTTAGGACATGGCCTGTCATTAGTCAAACAACAAACAGGAAAAAATTAAAAGATTAAATCATCCAGGAAAGAATATTCTAGAAAATCTCAAGCCAAAGACAGGGAAAAACATAGGGAACAGTAGAAGCAAAAGGGGAGCTTGCTCTGGAATTTTCAAAAACTGATCAACAAACGGAATGTAAGATTTTTGTTATTAATACCCCTTTCAGACTGGCCTCTTCATTTTTCCCCGGCGAAGAAAAAAATGTACCCTTTCGCACTCACATCTCTTCCCCGGCGAAAGACGACGGGTGATTTGCTCGGGCGGAAGTAAGTGCAAATAAAAGCGCACGGTTTTTTTAATTTGAATTTTAATCAGTGAAGTTTTGGAGATGACGGCAGGTAAACACTACTCAGCTGCTGCTGCTGCTGCTGATCAGCTCACTCGGCACGTCCATGCAGAATTAGAACGAACGATATGAATATTGTAAACATTGCTTCTTACCGATTACAAAAAGGTGTACAAAAATTACAACATATTCTAGAAATATAAGAAGAAAAACAAAAAAAGAATCAAAGTATTTTGATATATTAAGCGCATTTTCAGCATGTAAGATAACGCTTTTATAATAATAAATATCGTTAGTGAAAAAAAATAAAAATTGTATGTTCCAGAGCATTTAACTCTATAGAATGATTGAATCGCTCATAAAGCGTG
The DNA here is from genome assembly GCF_037042905.1 of Lytechinus pictus. Taxonomy (NCBI): domain Eukaryota; kingdom Metazoa; phylum Echinodermata; class Echinoidea; order Temnopleuroida; family Toxopneustidae; genus Lytechinus; species Lytechinus pictus. The sequence continues at coordinate 11,423,408 of NC_087256.1, read as the reverse complement.
GCCTTCTACATTTAGCCACAAAAATAATAGCTAGCTAGCGCACAGAATCTCAGTTCAGGGGATTTCGGGGAGGGAAAAAAATGACCTCTGACGTCATTAAAGAGGAGAAGTTCTCCGGTTTGCTTTCATACTGGCTGTTTCACAGGTGAACTTTGCTGGGGAAAAGTTTCACCAGCAAAGTTCTCCACCTCTAGAGGTGGAGAAGTTTGCCGGCGAAGTTCTCCTGTGTACCTTTCATACTGGACACTTTCCCCTTCGCTGATGAAGTTCGCCGGGGAAAAGCGCAATATGAAAGGGGTATAAGACACATATCGAGCTTGCATGATAGTCTCAGAGATGTTCTTCAGTATTATCAAGACACTTTTAGGAAATACAAGATAAAAAAAAGAAGATTTTCGCTTTGGATAAGCGACATCAATACCCCCCACAATAAAAAAATATATATTTAAAAATAGCTAACCTTGCATTTGTCTGCTCACAAAACAGTGAAAATGACAAGAAACATCATTAGCAAATTTCCAAGTCATAAATGTATTAAAAAAAATATAGGCTTTGAAATTGAAAATGAACATCAGGGGAAACAATTTGGCTTGTAATCAGGTAGGTTTTTGTATTTCTTGTGTAACATTCCATTGGTAATAGAGCCACAAGGGTCTCCAGAGACTAAAAGAATGATTACTTCACCAGCCATGAAATGTCTTGTCCCTTTAGTAAAAAAAAGCACAATAAAGACATGTCATGCTATCCCAAAGAGTCCAATTAGTTCATATGCCAGATTTTAAAAAATGATGACAACTTGATAATAAGAACATCTGTTTGACCGATGTTTGGCTGAGAGAATCCGGCGTCATCTGCTATTTTTGGCTGGTACCTGGAAATCCACACGCCTTCCTGTCTGAACCCTTGGTACCATGCGGGTTGTTAAATTGGCAACAATTTAGATAGAGATTTACTCTGCTGCAGGTTCATTTCATAGTTGAATGGTGGCTATAAGGAATGATTTATACCCCTTCATTTCCTTTAGAAACATGGTTTAATTTCCTGCCATATGCTGTTATCATTCCTTTGAGGTATACTAAGTCAAATATTAAAGGAAAGCGGTAACTACCATCATCATGTACTCAAACTGATTCCTCTGGTCATTCCTTGTTTCTGTCTCTTACCAGAAAAAAAATATTATTCTAAATGAATGTAAGCATTTATTTCAGAGACAACTTAAGCGTAACATTGAAGTGTACAATTAGGAAAAAAGCTTAAAAACTAAAACTCTTGATGAAGTGCTTTTTAGAGGTTAGATAAACAGTGTTTTTCCTGTTTATCATCATAAATAGGCAAGATATTAAAGATATCTGTTCGAAAAAATCAACAATTGTGTATCATGAGAGTATTATTTTTGAGCATTGACTCATATTTTAGTGTTTAAATATACTATATGAAATATAATACCATTTTTATATAAGAATTGTACTACACAGTAATGCACGAACAGTGATAAAATTTGAGTATCATGTGATCTGTCTGACTATGGCAATGCTGTTGTCCTGCATGTATATGAAAGCTAATTTTATTGCTGTGCATTATGCACTAAGTGCCATTATACATTTAGGGAACTTATCTAGAATTCATTTGGAGTCATGCATGCCACAGCATCATATTCCCATAGAGCGGAGAAAGAGAGAGAAGAAGAAGTCTGTGGTCAAAATAAGGATGGTTAGATACCATATATGCTCAAGGGACAATTGTGCAAGAGTTTATTTCAAGCATATATAAGTTAATTCATAATAGCATAATATTTTCATTTAATCAAAATATGTGTATGGGCATTAATGGTAAAATAGCGATGAAAAGATGATGATGAATAATAGCAATGATGACCACCATCATCACTGCCATGAACACCAACAGAATATGAATAAATGAAAATTGAGAAAATACATATGGAAATATATCAATAAACTTTGAAGAAAAAAAAAATGAATATCAATCTAAAATTTGCTCATGTTACTTTCAAATTGGCAACAGTGCACGATTGCTGTCATAGAGGAGCGGTCACCAATTGACCTAGAAACATAACTGTAGCACAATAAATTTGCATGATCTGGAGAAGACGATACAGAATATTGGATTTCCGCAAACAAGTATCTTCAAATCTGTGTCAAGAATACAAGAGGCTTGACTTCTACCCCCACACAGCTCTAAAATACAGCAATATCTATGTAGACTTTGTGGTACTCTTGTATACTCTGGTACAGTGATTCATCTTCACACATGGAGTAAGCATCTTTTCTGATTACTGCTTTGGTACAAACATGGTTGAATGAGCCCTTACAATTTCAGAAAAAAAAACAATCGCATACATTTCTGAACAACAGAAAAATGGGGAAGAATGTAAAATCATACATCTCTACACATAATAGTAATATCTAGGAACAGATGGTATAAACCCTATATTAAGTTTAATGGTAATGGATAATATGAAAATGTGTGATTTAAAACTTGCCACATATGACCTCAAAATAGACTAATTTGTGGAAAATGAAAGTGAGAGTGATATATAAACCGTGATAGCTACACTGAAGCCTAACAAAGCTCCTAGGTAATCTACAATTTCTACATAATCAATGTAATACTTAACAGGCTTTAGTTTTAGATTTATAGTGATTAGTAGGCTCATTAATGGTAAAATATGATTGATTACGCATGTTTATTTTGCTCAGGGTTAATTTTTACATGGCAGGATCTGCTTTCTATTATGCCAGGTACATACCATGTATTATGGATAACCGACTTTTATTGAGTGAAGGTCATTATAAAATAGTAAGGTGTGGCACACTCAATTGATAGATAGATATATAGATAGATAGATAGATAGATGGATGGACGGACGGACGGACGGTCAGACAGACAGATAGATAGATAGATAGATAGAGATTAGATACATTGATAGATAGAAAGATTGACTGATAGATGGACAGATGGATGGATAGGTAGAAAGATAGAGATAGATAGATGGATAGTCAGACAGATATGTAGATAGAATAGATAGAAAGACAGATAGATGTGGATACATACATCAGATAGATAGATAAATGATTTTAGAATAAAAATCACATCATTGCTACATACAAATGGTGATTTACATTGATGTACACAGGTACCCATGGTTTGCATGTCGAAAATGCCCCCCCCCCCCAAGAGAAAAGGAAAATGTGTGTGTTTCTGATGCCTCTTTGCTGTATCTTCCTACCATAATTTTCTTGACTGTGGGATCTTAAAAAAAATCATGGTTAGGGCAATTATTGATTTGTCTATTGGTACAATTATCATCTCTAAAGATTCACATTAGGCCTATGTGTAGCTTACAAACATATTTATCAAGGAAGAAGGTTTATAATGAAGTAGAATGTTCTTGACTCAAACAAATTACAATGATTTCTCAGCAGTTGTAATTTATTTTCAACATGCCTCTAATAGCATGTACCTATACAATACATGAAATAACAATTCTCACGAAATGTTTGATAATGTTTATCATATTTATGAATAATCATTAATTCTCAAAATGTACCAACAACCATATACATGTATGCAGCAATCTACTGTATGTTGATAAAAAATTGACAGACAATGTCACAATCACTTTGCCACTAATTGCAACATGATTATTATCGTGGAGCCTGTACAATGCCACTTTTTACAAATTCATGTGGAAATGTATGCAAAGTCTTTACAGAAATGATCAGATTGCCAGTATATCTGAGAGGCTTTTTTGTCTATTAAAGCTGATGTGTAATGACTCTGAAATATTTAGGCATCCCATATCAAAGGCATTATAGCCCTTCTAATCAACCCTTGAACGAACCCCAACAAATCCATTCTCATCCGACTCATTCATCATTCAACACATTACCAATGATGGTGGCTAAAATAATGGTGAGAAGACATGATCTATACTGCGGAGTATTTCATGAAACAAATACGTCAGCAAATGTTACTGACCATTTGTTATAAGCTACTGAAATTCTTGCATTTGATTGGCTCAGAACAAATTACACAATGCTTAATGAAAACCCCTCATGTTTTTCTACAATTTATCTCTGTTTTATTGAAGAGTCTTAAAATATATGAAAAATTGGAACTAAAATATATTTCTTTTTATTTGAGCTAAACTATTCAAAATCTCACAAATCTCATCAATAATCTCTCTCATATTTCAGAGTTTTTAATGGTCTCATTAAATTCTTTAGATCATAATATCAATCAAGTACCCTGATAATGATAGGGCAAGAGCAATACCCAACGAAAGTTAACTTCTTTTTTGACACCAAACCTTTCAAAACCAATCAGGCATAGCAACAAACTATATTCCGTTGCAAAATCAAGCACATGTTTTCTGATTAAACACAAATTTGTGAAATTGATTGAGCACTACTTGCAGTTGATCAGGATTGGCTGTCAAATTGCGATTCAATGGATTCACAATACGGTGCGCCATCTATCGGTTGCAGTGGACAAGCCAATTTCCAACTTCGAGGTCGACATCGCGTGCAGGTGCAGGCAGCCCACAGTGCTATTGTACTGTAATGTGACTGTGATGCTTTAAAAATGAAACAAACCTACGGCAAAAGCAGAGGAATAATTCACCGAAAGTGGTCCCAATTCTGCAAAGAAATATGCGGCAAATTTCTCCCCCACATCCTTGACCATGGTAACTAAACAGCATAACCGCATGCATGCATGCAATAGCGAGTGAAACACAGTTGTCGACTTTTTCCCATGAGGCACTGCGAATTTTGGCCTGTCCGCTGCAACCAATAGGTGGCGCACTGTATTGCAAATCCCACTAACTGATTTGCTGTTGAATCATGCGAAATTACAACTCAACTTTCTTGCAAAATCCCCCACAAGTCACACACTGGTAAAAGTGTGGTAAACTGGGGAGCGTTTCATGAAAGGACTTGTCGGACGTTTTATCCGACAAGTCCCATTTTATCCGACAGTTACTATAGTAACAGTGCCTCTCAGCCAATCAGAATCAAGGAAAGATGTCAGATCTGACAACTTGTCGGATGAAAATGTTGATGAAACACTCCCCTGATGTATTAACACGTTCACATCTACCTCTGATTGTGACACTGCCCAAATTAATGTGATATACAAAAGGGCTTATTGCAGTACTCACGTTATAAACAACCAATAGACCAAAACAACAAAAATCTGTACGCCAATATTCCATTGTAACATGCATAATGCTAACACATGCAACGCTGACTGTGTCTGGATTGTCTTTTTCCCAATTAGATTCAACAGGTTACTTGTCAATGGCATATATCCAATGTTGTCGATGGTCAAACATTTTTTGCGATTTTCACTCGATTTCCAAATCAGGCTGATGGATCTACTCTGTCAGGAATGAATCCAAACGATATTCAAATTGTTTTTAGGCGGTGCAGGGTGCTTGCTGGCAGAGGCAGATACATGCATCTTAATTGGGTTTATATGAGAATTTATGCTAAAGGGTAGCATTGAGGAATCCGGTGGAATGCGATACTTGGGAGATATGATTTCCTGAGTGCGGGATGCAACAACATGTGCGGATATCTTTTAGCAGGGAACAATGTACAGCTGGATACCATATTGATCCACGATGGGAGTGAAGCCTTTAATCTGGAACACACTTCCCACTTGAATGTGTGCAGGAAGACATGTAATTCTGGAAGATGAGTTCATACTGAAAACATGTTGGGAATTAAAATATAAGTGATTAATCCTATGAAGGAGATGGGATGGGCTTTGGTGGATATTACTTGGTTAATTCAAATCAATGAACAAGATTATGTAAACTGTTCTATACATAATAAGCACTAAATAGTACATGTAGAAGCTGCAATGCTGGGTCCCTAGCTAAGGGCTGAAAGAATTGCATGGTAGGAAATATTTTTTATGTTTTAGGGGCTGGCTTTTTTTCCACATTGGGGCGATTTTAGAATTTTTGGGGCCATCTCTTTCATTTTCAGGGCTACTTTTTAGGGGTACCAAGCAATTATGCAATAAAAGCAAATATTATTATTCTGTCATAGTTAGAATAATGATTTTTCTACATCTTGAATACTGTTTGCAACAGATCTCGGGGCGACTCTAGAAAGAATGGTTGCCCCAAAACATGCATTTTGGGTGAATTTTAGGGTTGATTTGGGCTGTCATGGGGGCCTGTCACCCTCATGTATTTACTAAGCTGACGAACTGATACTATATGTGTTTGAGTGAATTGAAAATGTAAATGATCCCATGAAAGCCGAGGTCTAATCTGGTAGAACCTAAAAAACAAAAATTGTCACAGATTTTATGTTTATGGCTGGTCGGTTGCGACAGGCAAGACAAAATCAAAACTACGGTGCTGTATTGTATTGTTTTTTGGCTCATCAAGATAGAAAAAAATAAAAATACAAACTTGAAGTGTCAACAGGACACTGATGCACCTAATGTATGCAATCAGTATTAGAAAGCATTCAACGGATCAATTTTTATAAATGAAGATATTAATTATTTTACACTTTATCCTGTATTTCAAAAAGGAAGAATTAGCAGCATGGGACATACTAGTAACTTTCAAGATTATTTTCATTCAAAACAAAGGCTATTGAAAATAGCTTGATTTCAGTATTCAATCATTCTAATACCAAGTGTCTACTTGCTGTAAAATATATGTAGGTTTTAAACAAATTTTGAACATTTTAAAGAGACATAATGGTTTGAGATAAGTTTGTATACCCTAATACAAATCCCCTTCATGACTGCGTAGACACTGTCACTGTCAAACTATGTCATAAAACGTCCAATAGATGTCATTATCTGTTGTCATGTCAATATGTTAGGTATTTTGGGAAGGCACTGGCCTGGATCTAGCCTGGATAAGTCCACAAGCTCCGGCTGTTTCAGATCATCCTTCAGAAATCTAACATGATCATTATAATGCGGGCTATGTAATCTATTAATGCACATCAAAATTTTTATCCTTTTTTTTTCATGGAGAAAAAGATATGGTGTGAACACATGTGTATGTACAGGTACATCCATAGAATCAGTCAAATGGTAAAAAGAAGGGTAAATACTTGATGCAGTTGGAGTACGTATGTATGACCCACATTAATAATAATAATAATATGTCCATATATATAGCGCAGTTACTATGTGCATATACTCAACTGCGCTTTGATACTTGGTATCATATTATTACCCCGGCTGTAGCTGAGCCGCTATATTAATAGGCGCTAAAGCGTTCGAGGAATAAATCCTACCGGGTACCCATTCACCTCACATGGGTCGATAGCAGCACAATGTGGATAAATTTCTTGCCGAAGGAAATTACGCCATGGCTGGGATTCGAACCCATGACCCTCTGTTTCAAAGTCCGGAGACTAATCCACTGGGCCACAACGCTCCAACGCTCCACATTGCTGTAAGGAGAGGAGAATCTAACTAAAAAAATATAAACAACCGACAATCGGTATCAATATGATGGTAGTCTATATGTACGTGCCACAACGTATAAAGCAAAAGCGCACCTTGTAGCAAAATATTTCCATCTTTAAGCATCGGAAAATCATGGATTATATGAAGTTGGATACAAGTAAAACATTGATAAAGAAAAAACTAACTTTCCAATTACAAAGTTTGATCAGGATAAAACAGAATCGACAGGTCTGTTTCCACCAATTTATCCTAGATTTGGTAATCTTGGCAGATTCTATGGTGTCATATTTGACTTGGAATGGCAACAGCTAGGAGTCAAAATAACTAATTTTCCAAGTCACTTCTACTCAGAATTGAGTTATTTTCAGCTGATAGCATTTGGAGTCAAATGAATTAAGAATGAAATTAATTTGAAGAGTTGACTCCCTGTTGACACCATTCTGAGTCAAATTTTTTAGCGCCATGAGAATAAAAGTGTAATGTAAAAGAGCAAGTGTGAATGCCCCCTTTGGAGGGAGGATGCATTGACGTCACTACCAAGGCAACGGTATAATCCCAGCCCCAGCTACTGATATGCCTGCTGCTAGCCTGACTGCTTTTACTTGCATGCTTCCGTGATGACCCGGCCTCCCTCAATATACTGATGTTCTGTGTGTGAAAATACATTGGTTTGATTGTCAGGAGGGTGATAGATGGAGACAGAAAGAATGAAAGATGATAGAGTGAAGATAATAGAGGAGATAGGGGAGAAAGAGAGAGAGGGAGGGATAGAGAAGGGAAGAGAGACAGACAGACAGAGGGGAGGGAGATGGAAAGAGGGAGAGGGAAAAAGAGGGGGAGAGAGAAAGAGAGAGCGATGTCTCATGAAACAAGTCAATTTTTAATCCTAAAATCAATCACAAGTCTGGCAATTAATTAAACAATTTTCACTTGTTTGCTGGTATTTTTGCACCAAGTAGAAAAGGTCAATTTTCTCTAGATACAATTGATACATACATGTATATCAATTGTAAATTTGCATCAAAATTTTGTGTTTGATTGCAAATATTATCTTTCAACGCCCCATGGACATATATATTGGAGTATAGAGGGGTATACAGCAATGGGAGGGGAGAAGAGAGGGTGATGCAAAAGAATAGAAATAGAGCATACGAGATGATGAGAAAAAGAGGAAGGGAAAATGAAAATAAAAGAGGGAAGATACATAAAGAGAGAAGAGAAAAAAGAAGAGGAGAGAAAGATGAAGAGGACAGAGAAAAAAAGAAAGAAGAGCCAACCATAATAGTGACATTCTAGAGCAGAGACAAAGCGGTGTAGAAGGCATGCAAAAGAATACAAGAGAGAGACTAAAAATAATTTATGAAGCCCGGCTCATATCCACACAGCATCATCATACTAGGCTGGCTTGTTTGCGGAAAGCTTTCATTTGGTAAATAGCGTACGTACGCAGAGGACCAAGAAAGAAAATCACATCACTTCTGGGCAGAGCACTTCAATGTGCATGGCTGCACCCATTGAAGAATGAACAACCGCAAAACAGCTCATAGAATGAAAATAAAAACAAAAAAACACAGACGATACCATCTCCAGAAGATGAATTATTTGAAAATGTTTGGATGAAAATATGAATAGCGATGAAGTCCTTTTAAAAGGATGGGTGGAGTCGCCGCAATCTTAAATATTGATTCATTTGTAATTCTTTGATGTTTAAGGTTCTGATAAAAGTATTAGGGAAACTTGAAAATCAGAGAGTAATGTCTGGGGTTGGCAAATTTCACGGTTTTTCACAATTATGAAAGTATTTCAAAATACAGTTCTTTGGTAAAATATCGATGCTAGCTTTGCTGATAAAAAAAACCCCTCTTTACATTTGTTTTCATTTTGCATTTATGAACACACCATCAATAGAGAGGTAAACTCTGAATTTCAGTCAATATAACACTTTTTGAAGCTTTGAAAACAGCGGTCGTGATGTGTACCAGATGTCCAACATTAGTAGTATAGATATATGGACTGCTATGAGAGGCATGGTTGTTTCTAGGCTCAAGGGAACGGCAATGCAATCACCACAGAAATCAACATTTTGCATGCAATCAAATGGGGATCTCAGATCAGTCAAATTGAACTATGCCCAATCGGGGGGGGGGGGGGGGGGCAGATCAGGCAACAGGCGTAAATCTTGTTAACTAATAACTATGCAAATTGCCCTTGGTAACCAACTAAGTTTGTTGTTTGCAGACATGGTGAAATAGATGATCCCACTTTTGACCAATCAGAGGAACAGATTATTTGAAATTCTTAAAGAGAGGTTTATAATGAATATGTGATTTCATAGACAGCACAAATTGTGCACACCAGAGGCAAGGGTCAAGTGTGTAGTTGAGATTGTTGACCGTGAAGTAATTAACATACCATGGTACTAGTATACTATAAACTTCAAGAATTACATTTAAAGGAGAACTATTAATAGATTATGATTATGGCCTTACTATATATCAATGGAAAGTAATGATGTGGGTATTATCATTATGTCATTTGAAAAAATTGAAGAAAAAAAAAGGCCTCTCCGAAATATGTCTCGAACTGTCTCTGAATTGACTCGAATTTGATGACGTGTATGCTGGTACAAGAGATGTAACAGCTATCCCACATCAAGCTCCACTTGCATGCAAAACCTGTTGCAAGGGTACGTTTTCTCCACACTGTCACTGAATACTTTGATCACGAAATGGAAAATAATTTCTAAATCCAAATCAACTCATGAATAGCAGCAGACGATATCCGCAAGACGCACAGAGCATCAAAAAAAGAGCTAACTTGCTCGCCCTTGCTGAGAGCTGTGCTGGACGTGCATCTACTCTCAGCGAGGCGACCAAGCTAGCTCTGTTTTCAATGGGTTTGTTTACAATCCCATGCAAGCTACGCATATTGAGGATGAACTTTTCCATCTAACTTTTAATTTACCTCAAATACTTGCTTCAACAAAGGTTTTATCATTATTAGAAAAATAATTATAGGTTTTACTATATTTTTATAATAAAAAAGAATTCCTAGAGTTTCATTATTTTGTCAAAATAATGAGACCGAAATTTGATCTATTAAAAACAGAATGAGCGAATATCTATCCCACCCATGTGAAGTTCATCGCCGGTGCGTATTGTCTGCTGCTATTAGTGAGTTGATTTGGATTCAGAAAGTATTTGGTTCGGACATTTGTTTGTAAGTACAGTATAAGCATTTTTGGTCTCATTTCGAAGTCAATTTGTTGAGTGAGTGAAGAGAATATCTGGACGTGGTGGACTTGATTTTCAAGGATTTGGTGGTACGGCAGGGTGTAGTTACATGTGAGTTCATCCGACTCACCATCACCGGCGTAATTCCCCTACTCCACCTTCATCTTCATCCACATCACTTTATCGTTCACTATAGCTACAATCTTCATCATCAAGCAGTTCTTCTTCAAAATCATCAATTTCTAAATCCAAATCTCGATAAACTTGGGTTTTCTTCCATTTTGTGATCAAAGTATTCAGTGAAAGTGTGGAGAAGACGTACCCTCGCAACAGGTTTTGCACGCAGGTGAAGCTTGATGTGGGGTAGCCAATCACGTCTCTCATACCAGCATACACCTCATCAAAAATCACCAATTTCACGGCCGTTATTTCCGTGTTCGAAGCATTCAGAGAGAAAACTCTAAAACTATCAAGTGACTTTCATCCGTCTCCATGATAAATGAAGCACACCACCGTGTTCTTCTTATTTTCTGCTTTAATTTGATACATGTATATAATTTTCCATTTTATTGGATTGGCAATATATTTCTTTAAAGCCAGTTCAGCAGTGAATAATGGCCAGCCAAATTTTAAGATTTATTTTTAATCTTAAGGATTAACTTTTAAATCTGAAAACAATTTAAATTCTAACCTTTTAGATTTTTTTTTTTTTTTGGGGGGGGGCTTGTCACTATTTGTAGCTGATCTGGATTTATTAAAAATGCTAGGAATGTGGTTGTCATGTGCAGCTTTCAAAAATCCTTCTAAGGATCTCAGCAAACGCACCTTGTGGTCCTGGACGTTCGTTCTATGAATTAAAAAAGCTTACAGTTACACTCACTCCACACCCACAAATTTATGAAAGTGTGGAGGGGTATTCTTCTTCAACAGCTTTGAAAATGTTTCCAACCAGAACTTAACAATCACAGAATATCTGGATGGGACTAGTCATGTGTGTCAGAAATCATAACTGACCTAATTATCTGAATGAAGAAATTTGACAATTATTTGATTATATACGAAATTACAGATTTTTTTAATTACTATTCAAGACACCTTATGCAAAAGCCATTATATTAAATTAGACCTGAATTGATGCATGTTACAATTTCATATGACATATAAACACCTCCAGATGTATTCACTGACATCCTTTTTTATTGCTCCATCATTAATCTACTGCGAATATCACACGTGTTGAAAATTTGCATGATAAATCAACTGATTTGATTTGTTGCTTCTTCAATGAAATTCCTCAAAAGTTAGTCGTGAAACAATCTAAGTAAAGATAATGAGGAAACAGCAACATTACACAGAAGAGCTATAAAATGAATGTAACAGTTTGAATTTGGTGCATGGTATTGGTTGATTAGAATGTAAATTAGTGTTGAGCTAAATATCTAATTCAATGATATAATTACCACCAACCCCACAAAAACCCATAATAAATTAATTTCACAGAATGGAGGATAAAGATTGAATACAATAAGTAGGCATCCTTACATCCATGTGATATGCCAAGACATATAGGTCTACATGTATAACCTTTTAAAAGTAAAATCGCAAAATGAAAACAAATATTTACTGGACTACCCTTTTTAAGCTACCTAACACTCTTGGCAGAGAATCAAGAACAATCATCACTTGCTAACAAAAGTTAATTTTCTTTATCACTTTTGGCAAACATACACATACATCACAAGACAAACATTAATACAGAGTTTTGCTTTTTAATATTATGTTTGCACATTTCAAATGTTCTGGTCTCTTGGCACCATAGAAATATTTATTTCCTGACATTAAGGTATTTCTGTCTTCCATCCTAGCATATAGATGTATTTATTTTGCTTTCATAAACTGGATATGATTAACCTATTCAATATCCTCCCATGCATTCATGTTCAGTAAATACCTGATGAAATGTATCTGGATCATTTCGTCGGCAGTCCTACGAACTGTCGTATCAGTCAATTTTGGTCCAAAAAAAAAATAGATTTTGAGATTTTTGCAGAAAATAAAAGTACAAGTCCTACTCTATTCATAACTAAATTTATAGGCAGCAAAATATTTTATTTTCTGAGATATGAGAGGATTTTCAAAGCGATAACATACAAAATTTTAATAAAATGCACAAATCCCATTTGAAACGTGTACTGTTGCAGGGCAATACGACGTTTTGACCAAACCGCCGTATCGGCACTGGGCACTGCATTGACTTTGCACATGAAAAGCGATACGACGTTTTGACCGATCGCGCGCACTGAACTCGCGGTCAGTCAAAATGTCGTAACACTTTTTCCCTATGGCATTTTGTACAGGGAAATTCTAAGTCGCTCAAACCCAAATTACAAGCATGTAGCTCTTTTGCCATATTTTCTTGGATCCTTACTTTTGTGTAAAAATAAAAATACCAATGTCAAGCAATTTTCTTGTTCTTTCCAAACATGTATTTTTCAAGCAATGAATATGTTGTAAGGCTGGGGAACTAAGTGAAAATTATAGTAAACTTTGAAGTCGATTTTCTCTGAAATGGGTTTGCCCATGGGTTCGGATGACCGCCGACGATTTCTGGGAATCATGATTTTTTTTTAAATTAAATTTGATTTCGATATGATGAAGAAGTTTACCTATGCTTTCTACTGATTGCTTCAAAATCAAATAAATTTGGAGGACAATTAGAGATATTTTGTCAGTCTTACAAATCGACGTAAGGCTGAAAAGAAATCATTTCTACTTTAATGTTTGCAAGTACATACTAGAATCTATGTAACAACAGAAGCTAATCACTCAATATTATTTTTTTCAAAGAAATAAACGTTTTCATATTTTGAAGACAATTTATCATCCTCAGGAATTGGTGAAAAACTATCTTTTAAGCTGCATTAATCATTGTAAATATGTGTATTAGGGAATCACTGGCTCTTATTAGCAAAGAAGACCCTGGATTTATTGAATCAGACTTTGCACAAAAAATTTACTTTGTTTGTTATTCAATGATAAATCGCACTGACTTCAAAGCATGATCAAGGGTTAGATCAATGTATTTAGTAGAGTGCAATAAGCTCTACATAAATGTAACTACTATTATTATTATATTATTCCACAACAAAAAAATACATGAGCATTTCATACAAAAGTGAACTTGGGATATGGATAATCAGTGTTTGAATATGTGTTTAGATTCACTTTGTAGTTTGCATGGAATGTTGCACATACACACAAAGATAAAATCAATCTTACGATGAGAATCATATCGAAGGTAATTGACTGCATCACGAAAGGGGAGTATTCCACAAAGCAAACTGTCAATGATTTTCAACAAGTAAATTTGTTTTCAGCCAATCAGATGCAAGGGTATCAGCAGCTTATTAATTATATCAGTTGTCAGTGAAAATCGCTACTGGTATTTATTTCATGAAATGCCCAAGGCGAGCAGAACAAGTTTCTAAATCTTATTTTTTTTTTTTGATAGATAATAATGAGGGCGAGTGTCAACTGACATGTCGCATATCAAGTAATTTTGTTGATATATGTTGCTATAAAGCTACTGACAATACAGGAGTATTCAGACTGCCTCAAAGTTAAAGAACACCAGGGCCCCGTCTTACAAAGCGTTACAATTGATCCAATCAATCGTAACTCTATGGAAATCCATCAGTGTCATAATTTTTTCTACAGGAAATTTGCAAACTGTCCTAAGTTGTAAACAAAGGAGAACACACCAAATTGTCAAGAAATCAATTAATTTATGGATATATATTCATATCTAGAATTTTTTTTGAACAAACATGCATTTTATATGTTGACTTTGCTGGCTTTCCATAGTTGCGATTGATCGGATCGATCAAAACTCTTTGTTAAGGCGCCCCCCGGGTATTCACTCATTCGAAAATTTCCCCTCATCTCCCCAGATCAGAAAATACTACATGTATATATTTTTGCCAATGTGAAAGCAAAATATTTGTAATATCCCTGAAAGAAAAAAGCAGCTATTTAGCAGGTATTTGCCGAAATTACAAGAACTTTCTCAACCCAGTGAGTTGTTGGGTGCCGGCTCTGAGGGCTGCTTTTGCCTCGCCTTCTAATTAGACCATACTGCGCATGCTTATAACTATGAGAACTTAACCAGAAACAGTCTGCTTTATTCGGGTCGGTATGAATGCAGAAAAATAATTATCAGGTACATGTATTTTGAGGTTTGAGTAAATGTAATACACCTACTAAATTGCACAGTCCAAGGGTGGAGAGCCAAGTCGGGAGCGTGTCTTGGCTCCCTGTCGCAATATGAAAAAAATATGAGTAATTCGAAGTGGGTGTGTCTCCAGACTATACACCAGGATCATTGTAAGCTTTGAGGAGGTATATGAATAATATCAAGATTGTTAATACTTCTAATCATAATCTGGTTATTTACAATGTGCTTGAGACATATATAGTGCATATCTATAAAGCGCCTTAACAGATTTATTATTATCCTGGTCATCTGATTGAATCAATCATTCCCACACACAATGAATCCACATCCTCCACTCCATCGGGAGTATCTCAGTCAGTCGCCAATGAGGCACATACTATATGCTGGACAAGCGATTGACTTTCACATCTTACCGGGTACCCATTTAGCACCTGGATGGAGAGTGGCAAGGGCATGGATTGATGCCTTGCCAAAGGACAATGGGATGCAGTCATAATCGCACATACGACCCTTTGATAACAATGCGAGAGTCAGAAGCACTATACAGTACACCATGGCTGTTTCGATCGAGATAACAAAGGGCATGATAATATGAAAAGTCAGGCATGATTATATAATAGGCCTACATGTATAATCATGGGAGGTCCATGGGATGATAAATCAGGCAAGGCATGAATATAAGATAAGGCTCTCAGAAATATAATTTCATTAACATAACCCTTACTGCAAGCATAAAAAGATAAGATACATCCATAATAAAGTCCTACCACCTCTTATAGAACAACCCTTCATGAGAGAAATTGCAGTAAGAATACCACTGTAGTACACTGCCCGTTTCTTCAAACCATGCTTTAATAATAATAATATTAACATTATTATTAGTTTTACACTGCCTGTTTCTTCAAACCATGCTTTAAGAACATGCAATCGTATCATCTTCCGTCATGTCATCTTATTTCTGGTTTATTCACTCTTTCAAGCAATCTTTCTGGATAATTGTCTTAATGAGGTATCCATTAGAACTGCGCATTTCCCCACAGAACTTTCAGCAACTGGCTGTTGCTCCTCCAAGGAGCAAGGCTCAGTGGAGCATGGTATGAGCAATGGACAGGCCTACACTAATGTACCTGGATGGATGAATGCAGAAGCCTTCCATCTGACCTTGCAAGGCTTGCATCATGGACAATGAAGAGAAATGAAACATATATGCTTTTCACACTGCATTTCCTTAACCCCATACTATCCTTAACCCTGGACTATCCTTAACCCCATACTATCTTTTTTTGGTTTCACACTGTCTTTCTTAACCCCATACTATTTGCTTAGCCGGGGTTAACGCCTTAACCATCAATCAATATTCAATATTCATAAGCTGTGCGATAGTCCGGGGTTAAGGCGTTAACCCCGGCTAAGCAAATACTATGGGGTTAAGAAAGACAGTGTGAAACCAAAAAAAGATAGTATGGGGTTAAGGATACTATCTTTTTTGGGTTTCACACTATCGCACAGCTTATGAATATTGATGATTTGGCCACACAGCGCGTGATTAATGTGCAATTTCGACTTCTGTGATTGGCTGATGCTTAGCCCTACTTTTCCTTAGCCCGGTTTCGTCTCACACTGCATTTCTTAGAACCGCAATAAGCCGGCTAACCCTGCTTTTTTGCAGGGCCAGATAGTACCGTACTATTTACCGTGCTAGCCCACTTTGCTAAAACATAAGTGTGAAAATGAAGTGGGCAAAGCTTAACCCAGGAAATTGGTGGGGCTAAGACCCCTCCTTATACCCCTTTCATAAACCCAATTATGCGGCTAATAGCAGCATAATTTGGTTGTAAAATCGGAGGAGGACCAGAGTTATCCGCATTATTTTGATGCTGCAATTATCCGCATAATAGCGGATAATTGCCATGGTGCGGTCACAAGGTCACCCTTTTCCAACACAACTGCATCAGAGGGGGTGTGTGCGGTTGCCATGACGATTATCCGCCTTTTTCAGGACGGGCGCTCGTAAAAATAGTGCGGATTATTTTCGGAGTTTGTGAACGCAATTTTTATTGAATTATCCGCATTACTCTTAGGCTGCTAATTGGAGGATGGGTTTATGAAAGGGGTATTAGCCCCACCAATTTCCCAGGGTTAAGGAAAACATGTGCAGTGTGATAAGCATATTATATATATGTATTTTACACAAAAGCCCTATCGAAGAGTGTGTTAATTGGCTATGGACAGAGCAATTTTGAGAAGAAAAAAAATGCAGAGATGAGTAATGAATAGCACCTACTCATAGAGCCATTTCTAATGTAACATTTTCCTGCTAAAAACTCAAGTCAATGAATATTGTCACAACGTAACAATTATTTTATTCAAAAAGAGTAACCATTCATTTAGAAAATTCATTTGTTAAATCCTATTACCAATATTCATTGAATCTAGATCAAAGTTTAGTTATTTATGTCTTATTTCACTATCTTAAATTTTTATCAACTATTGTATGTGTATTGTACTAGGCCTATGTATCAATCATTTTTGTAAATTGTACGCAATTCAGCCGTAAGGCTGCTATGTGCAATGTTTTTTTTTATACCGAAATAAGTAAATAAATAAATAAAATAGTTGGAAGCAGCATACTTCCTATGATTATCATAATATATTTATTCTGTAAACCAATATAGGACTTCCCTTCCTTTCAATGATGATAATAAAATTATGAGGGTCATTATCACTGCTACAAACCACAGATGGGACCTATAATTACATAGGAGCATCATTTATTATTAAGTTGATGGCCAAGAGGACCTTGCCTAGTTTGAAGGTACAATGTATGAAGCCCAGGTTTGTCAAAACAAAATGGTCTGAATCGTTATTGGGAATGTAAAGAGTTGTTCCTTCAGCAATAAACTTATGTTTCACGAAATATTTTGTTCAGCATTGACCCTGTTCTCATCTATGTCCCATGTAAAACTAATTTGAGTGAAAACCAGTTTTAACACTTAATGGGGACGTCCGACGCGGTCTTGGAATTGATCTTTAGTGGTCTTCCAAACCAGTTTGGAAACCACCTTGCATTGTGGTTTACAAGACCGCTTAAACAGGTTTAAAAGTAGGTGAGGACACAACCTTCCTTCAGCAAGTAATCTCCGCACATGGTGGGCACGCTACTCGGTTGCTCCATGCACATGTAGAATGCCTACGCTGCAGTTTAAAATTTTGCATGAAACATGCGGCACCACTGATATGCTTTTCACACTGCATTTCCTTAACCCCATACTATCCTTAACCCCATACTATCTTTTTTTCGATTCACACTGTCTTTCTCAACCCCGTACTATTGCTTAGCCGGGGTTAACGCCTTAACCCCGGGCAATCACACAGCTCATAAATATTGATGATTTTACCATACAGAGCGCGATTAACGTGCAATTTCGACTTCTGTGATTGGCTAATGCTTAGCCCCACTTTTGCTTAGCCCTGTTTCGTTTCACACTGCATCTCTTGGCACCGCAATTGTGGTGCTAGCACCACAATAAGCCAGCTAACCCTGCTTTTTTGCAGGGCCAGATAGTACCGTACTATTTACCTTGCTAGCCCACTTTGCTAAAACGTAGTGTGAAAACGAAGTGGGCTAAGCTTAACCCCGGGAAATTGGTGGGGCTAAGACCCCCCCTTAGCCCCACCAATTTCCTGGGGTTAAGGGAAAAAAGCGCAGTGTGAAAAGCATATGAGAGTATTCCCATTACAATTTAAGAAAGTATACTGAGAATGGGGTCTTACAGTGTCCTTTTATGAAACACTTCCAATTAATTATGTTATTGTAACTCCGTAGGAACTCAGCAGGACAGCTTTCTGCTGGTATAATGCTTAGCTAGTATATAACCAATGACATCAGAAACATTTTACGTCTAAGTAAATCAAGCATAGTAGCTGACCTTATAGACAACCAAACTTATCCTTGGGACTTTTTATCAAAGTGGAGACAATGGCAGAGAGGGATTCAAACTCACGACCTTGCGATTATGAGTCCAATGCTCTAACCACTACAGTGCGTCCCAAAAAAAACTATACACTTTTGAAATGGCTGCCAAATAAAAAAATGTACCACTTTGGGGGAAAAGACTTATAGATATGGAAAGCCTATAAAGTCAACTTTCAAATGACACCAAAAAGTTGGAAAACTATTCATGCTTGAGCGAGCATTGCCCACTGAAACAAAGGGTATGAAAATTAGGGTGGGCTGGAATTAGCCTTCCAATTTCTTTCAGTTTTTTTTGTTTGGTACTTGCAAAGTTGATGGTTATTTGGTGAATTAAAGATCAGTTGTGATCAGTTTGTTGTTTGTGAAAATTTAATGCGTTATTAAATCGAAATTTAATGCATGAGTGATCATGAATTGGGTGCAGCATTTTGTCTTATCATGTGGGTCTCAACAATGTGTTCACGACAGTCAGGAGAAGAGGGGGTAATATGAATTAGGTAGGTGAAGTACGTTGGTGGGATAAAGGTCAACAGAACATTTAGCAACCCCTCTCTCAATCTCACCCCCCCCCCCCCCCCCCCGCTTATCTCCTCCTGAGAGACTAATATGCTCAGCTAAAGTAGGATGGGCAGGAATTAGCCTTACAGTTTTTTTGAGTGGTTAGTCCTTTGGAACTTGTTAAGCTAAATTAATGAGTGAGATAAGTTTTGGTTTCTTAGGCAAATTTCATGAGTTACTAAATTGAAATTTAATGCATGAGTGAACAGGAATTGTAATTTTATTGTTGCATATTTATCTTGTGAACCTCAGCAGTGTGTTCGTGAGAGTCAGAGTAATGTGATGGTACCTGTTACAAGCAAGAGGGCGAGATATGCTAAGACTTGGTTAAAAGGGCATTCCTCTTCTTTTTTTTCCTTTTACAAATTAAAAGTCATATGTACCCTCCCCTCTCCACCTCCATTTCCCAGCCCCCCTCTCTCTGTCTCACTTCCTGCATCATTTGTAGCCTATTCAAAACTTAACTGCCAAGTGACCGGTGGCTGATGGTCAGTTTTTTTTTCAATGATTACCAAGAAATTTAATGATTATGATGATTAATGAAATAATTAATTGAAAAAAAACTGAATGTTTGATTGATCACATTGCACATTGAATAAGTTGATTTACTGATAAATTGTTGATTAAATGATTGATAGGAAAAAGTTGATGTCCCAATTCAGAATTAATCATTAAATCAACATTCTGCTCTGGACTTCACGCGTACATGACAATAGCCATCAGTCTCTCAACAGGAGGGAGGGCGGGAGAGAGGGAGGGGGCGGGGGCTGAATGTTCTGTTGACCCTTATTCCATCAACCTACTTCTCTGACTTAAGTCCTATCTCACCCCCTATTCTCCCGACGCCCATGAACACATTGCTGAGATCCACATGATAAATTTGAAATGCTGCCCAAAAAGAGATCCAAATGATAAAGTTTAAATGCTCCCCAAAAAGTGTAACTTGTGTTCACTCATGCATTAAAGTTCAATTTAATAATTTACTTAAAATTTGCTTAAGCAACCAAAACTGGTCATGGTTGATCATTAATTTATCACATCGCCCTTAACTTTGCAAGTTCGAAAGGATTTGCCTCTCAAAAACTTACATAAATCGGAAGGCTAATTCCAGCCCACCCTAATTTTCATACCCTTTGTTTCAGTGGGCAGTGCTCGCTCAAGCATGAATAGTTTTCCAACTTTTTGGTGTCATTTGAAAGTTGACTTTATTGGCTTTCCATATATGTAAGTCTTTTCCCCCAAAGTGCTACATTTTTTATTTGGCAGCCATTTCAAAAGTGTATAGTTTTTTTTGGGACGCACTGTAGACCACACGACACTCTGAGAAAAGGGAAACTGCTGAACACAATTTTAAGAACATATATACCACAGTATCACTCATCACATAAACATGAATGTACATGGAATTTTTTCAGGGGCGGGGGGGGGGGGGGGAACAAGACACACATTTTCTACTTAACTCAAACAATATTGCATTTTCTAGAGTAAATTTAGAATTTGAAGGAATTCCAGCACCCTTTTGGTGAATTTTGTGAAAGTTTACAGAAAAAAAAACTGAACCATGCCACCCCCCCCCCTTTGATACGGCCATGCACATAAAACAAGTGTTATAAAACTAATTCTTACCTCTAGAAACATAGTCCATAAACATGCAACAAAATAAATGCCTTGGGATATGAGCACTAAAACTACAATATACCACCCAAATATGGCACCAAGTTATAAACTCTGTCAATGAGAAATATACTGGTACAGAGAAAGCAACATAGATGTAGCTAACATACTCAGAGTTTGAATGACAAACAAAGAGCAATGACATCTTTCTTGAGACCTGTCTACATGTATGTTTGGATAAATGTGGACTTTGGACGATAATACACTTCATCCTGTTTGCCATGCATGTGAATATTACATGCTCAGTGTTCCTGGTCCAAACTGAAAGATATCACCGAATAGCACATAAAAACATAACCAAAATAATATTCACCTTACATCATTATCAGGACTTATTTTTTTCTTAAAACATGTTTTCTTTACTCCAGGGACTATATGAGCTTAAAATATTGTGCAATATTCAGGGAGCCAGAATATGGCATATGACATATGAAGGAAAATACAATAACATACAAAAATAAACTATTCTTTTTTTTTCAATATGAATGTATTTTTTTACACAAGGATATCCAGGAGTCATTTTTAAGATTAAACCAAATGATATTTCAAACCAAAAGTGAAAAAATCACCCCCAAAGGAAACAAAAACGCAAAATTTGCCTTTCTGTCGCAGGTTTAGGGTCCTGCTTGATCGCTGGTTGGTGCAGGGTCAGTGTTGGGTGTTGATATGTTTGCGAGAGTCATGTTTCTCAGCTTCTCAGCAAGACAATCTGCAAACACTGGCTTCCTTTTTTCCTAGAAATGTATCTTCTTGTCACTTTTTCCTTTTTTTTCCATTCATTATTGCTACTATTAATACCTTGAATTTTCTTTGTTACCAATGATATATAAATATTGTAATATGACTACATGTATGTACTCTGAAAAACTTGCCAGGCATTAGAATTAAAGGTAAATGCTAGTTTTGGTAACGATATCAAAATGAGTTCGTACAGAATCCAATGAAATGACCACCAAAGTGTCTGTTTGTATAAATAAAACGCATGTGCCAAAGGATTCTGGAAGAAATTGTGTAATTGCTGAGAAATCAGCAAATAAGCACAGGATTCGGGTAGAGCGTCGGGCCCGACGCTCAAAGCAATAATTATACACTGTCCCACGTGCGCTTATCTGTGTTGGGGAAGTTCAGTCTGAACATTTTTCAGCGTAGATTTCAAGATTTCACAAAGTTCAGTTTATGTAACTGCACCAGATCTAGATCCTCGATGATATACTGACAATTAAGCCTTGTTTTACAGACTTTCTCATGAAATCAGTGTTTACTGCAACTACTGGAATTTCTCTTTAAATACCACCCTTGTATTGCACAAGTAACAATAAACTCAATCCAGGGGCCCGGGGGGGCCACTTACATTGACGAGTGGATACCATGCGCGACCAAAAAAACACGTAAAAAGGATGTCCTTTTCACGATAGGGCACGTTACGTACGTAACGTGATAAGGGTGTCAAAAACACAAAAATAATGAAAAAAGGGTGTCTATTTCGCTAGGAAAATTACGTGTTTAGGGTCGAATTTGCGGGAATGATAAAACAAAATTAAAATGTTTTATAAAGGATGTCCATTTTGCCCCAACACTTCGTGTTTAGAGTCCGATTTGCGCGAGGTGTAGAAAGTGGGGTCGTACTAAACCAAATAAGGTAAAGCCGACGACCGAAGGACCCGGAACAATAAAACATTCCTGTACTTGTTTAGGGGTTCATTTCAGGGAATATTTGCCAAGAGTATCGTTTTGTTTCCAATACTTGTTAAGGGTAGGGTTTCAAGCGCCAATACTTGTTAAGGGGTGCATTTTCAGAATATGGAAATTACGTGTTTAGGGTGCTTTTCGAGACCCCATGGTCGCGCATGGTATCCACTCGTGAATGGAAGTGGCCCCCCCGGGTCCAGGGGCCAGGGCATCAATAACATTATATTTACCTTTCACAAGTACAACCCATTTATATTGTACAAAAGCACGAACAATAGTAGAAACATGAATGCCTGGAATAGCAAAAGGTTTTGATATCATAAACCAAGGAGATAGAGGTGATATCTCCTTGCATAAACTGAGCAGAATCCTTGCTCAAAGGAAACCTGAAGCCTTGGGTATTTGAGATACACATAATTCACAGTAATTCTAACGAAATCTTGAAATTGTACTATTGTACATACAAAGCATAATTACATACATGTACAGTACTGTAATTTACCACAAAGGCAGAAACTGTGAATCAATATTGCCAATTTGAGGATCATCATAGAAATCAAACAGATAAAATTATTTTCACACTATCATATTCTTTTTCATTTTTTTATTTTGAAGGGCATTTTTGTTTGCTGATTTCTATTTTAAATAAAATTTATTTCTCTAATATGCTTTTCATATTGCACTTTTTCCCTTAACCCCAGGAAATAGGGGGGGGGGGAAGAGGGGGGGAGGGGGGAAAGAGGGGGAGGGGGGGGGAGTCTTAGCCCCACCAATTTCCCAAAGCTTAGCCCACTTCGGTTTCACACTACATTTTAGCAAAGTGGGCTAGCACGGTAAATAGTACGGTACTATCTGCCCCTGCTAAAAAGCAGCGTAAGCCGGCTTATTGCGGTGCTAAGATATGCAGTGTGAAATGAAACTGGGCCAAGGAAAAGTGGGGCTAAGCATCAGCCAATCACAGAAGTCTAAATTGCACGCGGCCAAATCATCAATTTTCATGTGCTGTATGATAGTCTGGGGTTAAGGCGTTAACCCCGGATAAGAAAATAGTATGGGGTTAAGAAAGACAGAGTCCAAAAAAAGATAGTTAACGATAGTATGGGTTAAGGAATTGCAGTGTAAAATGCGTATAAGGTTTTGATTCCTTTAATCTCTCCTTGACCGCAGGTTCTAAGCTATTTTCTACTGGTATGAAATCCAATGAAAATGTCTACACTAATAAACAACTGACAGATCTGGTTTGAACCAGATCTAAGGTGAATCAGTAAGATAATAACACTTGATTCTACAGGAACATTTAATTAAATATGGAAATAGAAAAAAAAGGGAAAGTCCCTGGCAAAGCACCACTAATTGTTCATCGATCAATTTCCATCATAGATACAAGCTTTCACGAACATGTCTAATTTAAAGATGAAATTCCAGTAGTATTGTCATAATTATGTGTGATAAAAAAATGCATACTGTACTACACAATCAGATGCATGATGAGTACAATTTTATATATCAATATTTGAAAAGTATTGGAAAAGGCAAAAAAAAAGAAAACTTTGAACTCGATTGCTTAATACATGTATATCATTGGCATTCACTCAAACCATGTTAAATTGAGTAAAGGGTTTGCAGAGCAGAGCTACATGTAGGCCTACCGGGTACTTGTTTCAATACAAAATAAATCCAATATGGAATCTCGACCAAAATTAGTACAATCACAAACTTTTGGTTTCGTATAAAGTCCATGGTATAATGCTGCCGAGTGTAATACAGACCTTAAATTCACACCTACATTAATCCATCATATGATAATTATCTCTTTTGGATTATGTTCATTAGTTCATGCACATAAACCACAGGTGATAAGTTTAAGGTGCTCTATAATCCGGAGTTGAAAATCTGCCAAATCATTTGCAAGCACTTAATAGGTTACAATGTGCTTTTGATTGCTAAAATAAAATGTATGGATTGATGTCTAGGTTTGGCATGTTATCTGTTAAAGAAGGATGTGGCTTATAAAGAGCTTGATATTAAAGAGCATGGACCCTACTACGAGCAATGATATGTTGCTACTGTATGTGCGTGTGTGATCGCACGTAATAAGGTCTTGCTCACAACAGTTGGCTCAGAGGCAGGAATCTTCAAAATCCGTTCCAAAATTAGGTCATGAGACAGACAGTGAAAGCTCAAGGAAAGTCATCTACTCATCTTGCTGATTTTTGTAATTTTTCTTTGTTCCAGGATAAATGTTGTCTGTTGGAAGTTAGCATGGTGTATGTGAGTTAAAGTCCTTTGGCTCTGTCTGCAAAGGTTCAAGTGAGATGGACTCTGTTGATAGTTAGTCTTTGAAGCTCTCAGCTAAGTTTTGAAGTTTAAGAGAGGAAGGAGGTAGACCACGGATTTCTTTCTCATCCTACCATCTTTAGTGAGCTCACGTAGACACACGTAGGCATTACAGGTCTGATAAATAACATTAAGCTTTCTTTGTTTCTAAATCTCTGAGGAGACCCAAGTTCATTATCCTGTAAATTCCTGTAGACAAATCAGGGAGTGGGAATGTGAGTAAAACTACATATAGAGTACAGCAACAGCATGGACATCACTTTTATTTCTGGTATACTGGAGGAGGGTTCCATGACATTTGGTCCTGTGAAAATTGCTCTGCTGGAAATTCCACACACTAATCGATTGGCTATTAAACTTCAACCTAATACCCAACCCTAAACCTCACCCTAAATGTCAACATAAACCCCTATGGCAACCCGAACCCTAACCCTACATCACAGACGAAATAAAGCCCAGAGCAACCATCCGCTTTTGTTGCAGGATCAAAGTTCATGTCACCATATTGTAGACCCCCTAGATCCCAATATTCCCCAAATACCCTTTTTACACAGGCTAAAATATCCTTAACCCCGTACTATAGGTGGGGCTAAATTGCCATTTAGCCCCACCTATAGTACGGGGTTAAGCTTAGCCCACTTTCTTTTTACACAGCATTTTTGCAAAGTGGGCTAACCCCACCTTTAGTACGGGATTATTTGGCCCTGCAAAAAAGCAGGGTTATCCCAGCAATTGCGGTGCTAAGAGCGATAGTACGGGGTTAAGATCGCTAGTGTAAAACGAAAGTGGGCTAAGCTTAACCCCGTACTATAGGTGGGGCTAAATGACAGTTTAGCCCCACCTATAGTACGGGGTTAAGGACATTTTAGCGTGTGTAAAAATGTACGAGTGAATGAGCTACCACTAGTCCGGGGTTAGCGAGTTTCGTGTGTGAAAAGCAAGCATTCCTTATCCGGGGTTAGCAAAAACAATTTGGCATGTGTGAAAAGGAAAAAAAATAGTACGGGGTTAAGGATAGTACGGGGTTAGCGATAGTCCGGGGCTAAGAAAATCCTGTGTAAAAAGGGTAAAAGTGCATCAATCTTGTACCACTCTGATCAGTGGTCTGGTCTGGACTTTTGCTGCATAATAGAATTATACACTAAAATAGAGCTTGAAGGTGGCAGGTAGGCCTACTTTACCCGCTTCAATAAAATTCATAATATTCTGATCCTTTGAAATTTGAGACTCCCAAACTTACATTGTAGGCCTAATTATAGTTCATCCTTCTTTCAACACTTAATTTCATCCTGGGAATCAAAGTTTTTATCAAATTATATTTACATTACAAGAAAAGTCACAATGGCTCTGACCGGAACACAAATCTCTCTGCCTGAGCCAAGAAATCAACACGCATACTTCTCTGAACTGTCAACCCATATTTCCTATGACCCTCCGCATGGCTAATCAAATGGAGGTCTCAAAGATTCCCATAAATTTGTCCTTGATTAAATTGCTATTTATCACATCTTGACTAAGATTAGTCAGAGATGATCTTCGTCAGGGGAATAGAATTACAGGCCAGTTTAGGCGATCTGCCAACCACGATTCTCAAACATCGGATTGGAAAGGAGGCGGGCGTACGCAAAAGCATTGTCCTCTTCCGAGTCTATCCAGAATTTGATCAGTGTATTAATGCCGTCTGCCAAGTCTAGACTCTTAGTGGGAATTTAACAAAACTTGATGATATCAAAATCATGGAAAATAACAAGCAACATATACAAGAAGTCATTAGTTTCATTCCAAAAAATGCTGGTCAGTATGGGTCCCTTTCAAAATAATCTAAAAAAGGTTGAACACATTTCATATGTGTCAAAGGATTACAATCAAAATCTGAAGTAAAAGTTAAAACAGGTTGTATGCCACTTCTATTTCAAGACAATTTGTAATAAATCTATCCTTTTATAAACAATTTGAAAAGGCTTTAAACATACTGTACATACATTGATTTAAAATCTGCTCATACTGCTCCTGAATCACTCAAATATTAAAATCTGATTGAAAAATTAATTTTCTATTCAAAACATTTTAAAAAAAATTATAGTAACAGAATACACCATGGTATCCGTGCATGGGTTTTAAGTGGTGTAATTCAACACTCATCAGTAGCAAAGTATTTTATATCACAAAATCTCTCAGCTTACAGATCTATTCTATTCTAATAATGAATATAATACTGTTTATGCTTATATATTTGTGACGAATCTCTGATAACCACATTGTTAATTAATTCAAGGCTCTTTCCCCCTGGATGAAGGCTAATATGTGGGAGCAATGTCTGTTGTAACGTCCTGTTACAACTACGTCAGAAACCTGATAGAAGTGCTAATTCACCGCTGTCATTACCTAGTATTTAGACACCTAATCCATGGGTCTCGTTTAACGTGTCCCTGAAACAGATACTTCCGTGTGAATGCTTCTCCTGATTCAGGCTCATTCAGAGCTGCTACAAGAACAATTCAGTATCTTAAAAGCTGAAAATCAGTATATTGGCGAGGAAATCAGTATTTTCAAAGAAATGCCATAGGACTACACATACAGTGTAACACTGAAACTTTAGAAATCAGTATTTTGCATGAAACCATTAGTATTCTCATTTTTCAGTACTAAAAAACAGGGGAGCGTTTCATGAAAGGACTTGTCAGAAGTTTGTCAAAGCAAAATGTTAATACTTTTTTTAGTTGACTCGTTGAACCGCAAGGAACTAGACATTATATTTAAATTGGATGGTACTATTCAACATCGTTTTGCATCGAATTTCGTTGAATAAAATTTGTGAACTTGTCCAAAAAAAGAAGAAATTGGTGTTTATTTTTACGACAACAGGAAATTGCATGATCACAAATGATTTCCATATTAGTCTTTGAAAACATTGGAAGGAAATGTGTTGAATGAATCCAGACAACATGTCTGGTTCTGTTTCAAACAAGAATCAATTTTGCTGTGCACCAGCACACCTGTAACCAATGATCTTGCCCTCTTGAACTTGAAAGAGAGGGGTACCACTTCCCTGCTTGATCTAACCTAGCCTGTTGTCGAAGCCCTGTCGGCTGCTTTCCGAGCGAACATGGCTAAGCAAGGCAGAGAGCGAAGCAGAGCGCCGCGAGACAGGGCCTCTTGACATCTGAGCCGAATTTCACCGACTTTCTTTGTTATTGTTTTTTTCCAATATTCCGACCAAGAACTGGTAGGTGAAAATCATCCAATGAGAGCGCGGGCCGCTATGATGTCATATTGAATATTCATGAGCTCATCTTGAATGGCGACCCGTGGATTCTTGGCGAAGAGTGACGACGAAATATCAAAGAGCATTGAATATGCCTCTAAAATGCTGAATATTGACCGATTTAAGGATTTGCAAGTCGATGAAATTAAATCTGTCATTGTCATTTTGCCTCCGACGAAGATTCTGCTAGGATCGAAAGCTTAGGCCCCTTTTGACTTTCGAAATTAAATCTGCACTGAAAGAACGAGATGTTTTTGTAAATCTACCCACAGGATATGGAAAAAATGTAATATTTCATGCGATTCCACTATGCGTCGATTATCGATCTCCGCTGTGCAGTGAGGGAATGCTGGAGTGGAGCTTCCCCTTGACTCGAGTCTGACCAGCGGCTGACCTGTATCTTCCGGGAAGTTTCGGGACGGTGATGGGTCTGTTACGGCCAGTACTAGTAGTAGCAGTAGTAGTACCACTACTTGTAGCATTTTGCTAGTTATATCCCCTTTAGTGTCCCGCAATTAAATTAATCCCCTGTAGAATAGTGGACTACTATAGTATTCCGAACCCCGGACGAAACAGCTTTGACATTTCATTGGTTTACTAGCTGACCGGTAATATCATGACTCATGTATATTCATTAGGAAGACGTTCCTCATGAATATATAATTCAGCTCAGATGTCAAGAGGCCCTGGCTCGCGCCAGCGTGAATTAGGAAATCCCACGCTTCGCTCGGGAAGCAGCCGCCAGGGCCTCGACAAGAGGCTAGATCTAACCCTGCTGACATACAGCGTACTTGATAGGAAAATATAAGGATGACCATAAATAGGTCGGAACAATGATTGCATGTTTTGATGACTTGATTTTTTTCCATATGTTTTCAGCATTTGAAGTGAAATGAAAGTATGATTGATATGCTAAAACTAACATACAAACAGTTTACAGCCATATGCCACGAACAATATATTTCAAAGTATCATTGTGGCTGTTTGGGAAATCACATTTTCATTTTATACAGGTATCAGTATACCCACATCCACTATACAGTACACAAACAATATTGGGTCATTCCATGCCAATTCACCCAATGAATGTGCAATTTTGCACCCGACCCTCTCAGAATTCGTTGTAAATTGGTACATATAAAATTCACCATGGCCCACGCACAAAACAAAAAAAATTAGTCCAATTGGTCCTTCGGTTCTCGCGCTACAGCCCGCCCTTTTCTCCTTGTTTTGACAAAAATGGGCGTGACCTTCAACTTTCAATGGCCACTGCGTCGTAACGTGTTGACCAATTTTCATGAAACTAATACCATTTATTAGGAAATTCAGAGAGGAATCCAAAACATGCATCAAATAATGTATTGGAGCGATTTATAAGGTCGTGACCTTTGACCTTTACTTTGACCTTGAGTTTGACCCCCGGACAAATAATTTTTTAACTTGATTTTCGTGTATGTTAATTATTAGTATGATATTGACAAAATATGTTAAAATCAATAATGATATTTTATTTCTTCACCTTTTAAAACTCTTCCAAAGGTACCATGAAATTTCACTCTAGTCCTACATACTGATATTCATGTTAGTAAAAGTGTTTACCAGTTACATGATTTCTTCCAATCTTAAGTTACAGTATGCATGCACATGAAAAGAAATTAAGCTAATCGGTTCACAAATGAAACATTAAACATTTATGCTCATGAATAGGTATCTGTTTAGGCATTTTGATGTTCAGCAATATATATCATATATATATATATATATATATATATATATATATATATATATATATATATATATTCTTGTTAGTAAAATAGGCATATACTCAACAATTTGATGATAAAAGTAAATACTTTACTAACAAGAATATATATATATATATGATATATATTGCTGAACATCAAAATGCTTAAACAGATACCTGTTCATGAGCATAAATGTTTAATGTTTCATTTGTGAACTGATGAGCTTAATTTCTTTTCATGTGTTTGCATACTGTAACTTAAGATTGGAAGAAATCATGTAACTGGTAAACACTTTTACTAACATGAATATCAGTATGTGGGACTAGAGTGAAATTTCATGGTATCTTTGGAAGAGTTTTAAAAGGTGAAGAAATAAAATATCATCATTGGTTTTAACATATTTTGTCAATATCATACAAGTAATTAACATACACGAAAATCAAGTTAAAAAATTATTTGTCCGGGGTCAAACTCAAGGTCAAAGTTAAGGTCAGAGGTCACGACCTTATAAATCGCTCCAATACATTATTTGATGCATGTTTTGGATTCCTCTCTGAATTTCCTAATAAATGGTACCAGTTTCATGAAAATTGGTCAACACGTTACGACGCAGTGGCCATTGAAAGTTGAAGGTCACGCCCATTTTTGTCAAAACAAGGAGAAAAGGGCAGGCCGTAGCGCGAGAACCGAAGGACCAATTGGACTTATTTTTTTTGTTTTGTACGTGGGCCATGGTGAATTTTATGTGTACCAAATTACAACGAATTCTGAGACGGTCGGGTGCAACCACTGGGTGAATCCAGATGGAATGACCCTATTGTAGAATCGTAAGCTGCAGAACAACATAAATTCCAAGATTGGAGCCAGTTTCGTAAAAAGTAAATGTTTTGGTAACTTTTATTGTAACTACCATGTGGAAACCTTGATTGTGATTACCCGCTCAGAACTGGTCTATGGTACACCCAGGGGGGGAGGCACTCACATACATCGTTGGTACGGGGACGTGCCACTTGGAAGACCTCCTTTTTCAGACCTTGATTTCAGAACTCTAGATTCTCCATATGACAAAGGTTCCATTCAGAAGACAACCCACCCTGCTCATAAGATTCCTGTTAAAAAACATCTCCATTCCCCAGGCCTACAGTACACAAATAGTCCAACGCGAGCAGCGCAAATTAGCTACATGTAGCTGCTGCACAGACAGCTTCACAAAACCCTTCACTAGCTCCATACCACACCGCTAGGGCCATGCATGGCTTGCGACCACATACACGGACAAGCACAGCGCCGGCGAGCATCATAACTACAGTACATGATACAGTATACAATACTGCGATCCCGTTCCATGGACCGTTTTTCACACTGCCCGGTATATTTTCAGTTCCCAAGACCCCGTATTTTACCCTTAAACTTGAAGTCGGTTTCTTAGCCCCCCCCCCCCCCATTTCAGGGTTTCATGAGGCACACCCCCATCAAAATACAATTCGAGTGCCCCATCCCACCCACCTGGGGATAGACCACCACAATGGCACAGTTTAACATTCGTCTTCCCATAAGGTTGGGGCACAAATGAATAAGCATTAAACTCAATACATACTACACATTTTGGAGGCTTTACATTTGTATAAGGTCCATACAATTTACTAGCAATTTTGTGCCAATTATATTCATTTTTATGAAGTTATTGAGCAAGGGTTAATCATGTTACATGGACAAGGTGTCCATCTAGCATCAGGATATTTAGATTGGTTCTAAAAACTCAAATTATGGTAATTAGATTGACCAAAACTTTAAAAAATATGGACATTAAACTTGTTGTCAGAGAGCTATATACAGATTTCCTACATATATTCAAAAATGAAAAAAAAAATTGTCACTATGGGCATGCTACTCGGTGTCCACCAAATTCATTGTTTCATATAATAAAAAAAAAATACAGTAATATCATTGACTCTCTCAATTGAATATTACTGTGTTGTGAACACTTTCTTTTGTTTAAATTAAGTGAACTTTTAAAACACTTAACTTTAATTCTTAAACATCCGATTTCAATGTAATTTTGGCATGTTGCTTGTTTAATTTTTTTTTCTCTTTTCATTCAAATCCACTATTTGTTGGGGGTAGAATTTCCCTTTAGTGATAAAACAATGTTACATATACAACTTGGTAAAGATGAAGCAATGCCTGAACCATCCTCCTAGCAATAAACTTTTTTCTTACTTTTTCATCTTGATTTAATTAATGACTGATTCAGGCTGCAAGTATTGGATTTGCTTTTTTTTGTCAGTCTTGCCTCAATTTCAAACAAAGAGAGAAAATTAGCAGATCAAGTTCTTCCCAATACTGGGATTTGAACCCGTACCCTTACTATTGTTAGTGCAAGGTTTATACTGTATGTACCTTTGCGCCACGCTGACCTGTTACTCCAGTCATTGCATAATATCTTATATATGTAGCTTTGCGATTCATGTTTATGAATATTAATGACGTGTAGTCTTTGATGGAATAGACTCTATTCTACAGTAATGCCGTGGAAAAAATGTCACAGAAAAACAAGCTGAGCCTTGATAACTCACTATTAAAACAAGCCTAAATACATATATAATGCACACAAGCCTTTATTAACTTTTCTTGTCTGAATGATACCCCCAAATTAAACTTTGTGAATAGTCATGCTCAATGTGACCATTGTGGTATATTCCAGGAACAAAACAATTTATAACATAACAAATTTTCAAAGGAAACTATGCATACAGTATGACAAAAACAAATGCTGAGCAATCATCTGAAATGAATAATTACTTCTGAGAAAATAAGTCTTGAAATAATTGTAAAATTATTTTGTCATTTTGAAATAATTTCAGAAGAGATTCCCCTGACTGTATATCATTCATTGCCAACCTCCCATCGTATCAAAGCAATTAAAACACAATCATGTAAAAACCGATGATTATGACCTACATTACAGAATTGTTTGATGGGATAGGTCACTAAATCGAGCAACTAAAGTTATAATGCTTGATTAGTTGGAATTTTACATGTAGATACTCACCGGAGAAACTACTGGATAACGCAGACAGCTTTTGGTTTTACACACACAAGGATTCAGAGATACCGATGATGCATATGAGAGCAAAAGATGTTTCACGGCAGTACTGAAGAAAAATTATGCTCCTCTTCTCACAGATCCGAGTACACAAAAATGCCAATTAGGGAATCCTAGGAACAAAAACAAAATATGAAAGTGATAATCAGCTGTGAACCTTTCACTGATTTCCGGCTTTTGCAGTTCTGAGCAGCTGATACGTAGACAGTATAATGGCTGTTACTTAGGGTATCTTTCAGAGAATAGAGAGAGAGAGGGGCACATCTAGTCTCTTCGGAGCATACACATATACATGGGTGGATGCCCAGACGCATCACTAGCTAGTAGCGTAATGAGAAATGCACTCAAATGATTGCAGGGTTCAGTGTGTGTGTACATGTGCGTTGGCATGCACAATAAAGTGAGGTCACCCTATGTGTACTTCAACTTGCTCCTCGATCCCCCCCCCCCTTTCCCCTCTCTCTCTTTATCTAGTACTCATGATCCCCTTTCTTTTTCCCATTTACAGCCTTTTATCTCCTCCCTTCACATATAGTTATTTCTTTCACTGTTAATATTTACTACCAAATAAGACAATATATATGACAGATGTACCTTGTCATCTTTCCGTCCATTTCTCCACTGCTCCAAACTCTTTTTCTTTTCTTCCATTTCCATCTTTTACACCCCCCCCCCCTCTCTCTCTCTCTTTCTAGTTACAGTTTAAAGCCCCGGTTCCTCTTCATTCTATGCCTGTTGATACATGATGTAAATACACAAGGTGTTTTTTGGCTTCTATTCAAGAAGGATGATTCAAATCGAACCAAACACAAGATGAGTCATTCTAGGCAGTATTAAAAGGCCTAGAATCACATGCAGGCACACGATATAGGGTCCTCTATTCAAGGAATCTACGTAAAGCATCTGATAGACTAGGCAATTGAATTTTTAAAAGTATTTGAATTTTTAAAGGTATTAACAGGGAATAATTTTTCATGAATTCAATTGGAATTTGCAATGCATTTTTCAAAGACTGCTGAACAAAAAGTATTTTGTGTGGCTAATTTTAGATAGGACTGTACCACATAGTTCAGAGCTTTTCTCTTATGGCCAATAACTCTGAAGATAACTAACACAGAAAAGCATATGTGGGACAGTGTTTTAATATTGCTTGGGAAAAGACTCAACATTTAATGGAATGTGCACATGCTTATTTTGCTTATTTCTCAGCAATTACAGATTCTTCATGAGCCATCTGGCACATGTTTTTTATTCATAAATTAACTGGTCATAATATTTGATTCTGTTCAAACTGATTTTAATATATCGTTTCCACAACTAAACTCAATTTTTTTTTGGGGGGTAACAGCTTGTATTCTAATGGAGACTGCAGGGGTTAGTATAATATTATGTTTGTTCTCCTATTTTAGGTACAGTACATCCAAACATGAAGGGTTTTTTATATTTTTTTATAGATTTTTTTTATAGTTACATTTAGCATTCCTTTTATGTCAAAAAATATTTATCAGCAAGTCATGCACAGAATAGGCCCTATATGCAATAGCAAACATGATCAATATTCATCTTCCATACGGACCCCATTGAACAACAGTATTGCCATGTTGACAAAACTGAATGTGGGCTATCCATCTGTTTTGTATTTTTTGTTGAAAATAAATACTATACTTAACTATACTATAACAATGTGGAATCTTACAAAATAACCATTAGCCATGAGGAAATTGCAAATTGGCACCAAATGTAAAATTCTGAACATACATTAACTCACACAGGAGCACTTTTAATCTTCCCTCAAGTGATGTTAATTTAAGTTCAGATTTTTTTTTAAATTGAATTTATCATTTATTTCTTACATTCTGGTAAAAATATTCACACAATTATTGCGAACAAAGTACATGTATATACAATTTACATTAAAATATATACGATATTGCGTAAAGACTGATAATGGAAAAGGAGAACCATTGGAAAAGCCTGGTATGGCTTTGCAACATAATTATACATCAGAAAGTTAAAGAGATTTAAAAAAAAGAGCAAAGAGACCAAAGAAACAATGAACAAGATAAAAAGAAGAAAACGGGTGGGTGAATTATCATAGATACTTTGAATATAAATGAAGTTTTAGCCATTTTTAAGAAGTTGAATTGGATTTTATTAAACGCATTTGGTATTTTGTGCCAAATTATTGGTAGGGTATTTCTCACAGATTTTTTTTTGACAGAGATGTTTTACTTTCCATAAATGAAATAAGTTACAGAGTCTAGGAATGAATTTGATTTTTAATTGAGAAAATGAACAATATATTATTTGGAAATAAATCTACAATGAACAACATATCCTGTACAAAGAGGCATCTTGGTAGACCTTTAAAACAAATGTATTATTAATATAATTATGAGTCACCTACTATAGACTAAACACACCATACATATACAGTACAAGAGGTTTACAACAATTTTTTTTTTAACAGATAATTTTTTCTATGATTGAGTTATGCTATGGTCACATACATTTACGAACATTGTACGAATGATTTTGTACCATTGATTGCTATTTTAAAAAAAAATGTGTGTACGATGTTCGTAAAGGTAATTGTGACCATAGCATCACCAGCAGACAATATGCAGGAAATGAAAAAAATCCATAAAAGCTATTTGCAAAACTTTGAAAACCCACATGTTGTTTTGGTGAGATTTTGATGAAATTTTCAGTTGTTTTATTCAGTAAATTTTACTCTACCAGGAGGAGGATAATATGACTCCATGTTTCTGTCATCTCTATGTTTTTTAGTGGTCACTGTGGTTCCATGACATTTGCTTTCGTGACAACAAAGATACTACAAGGGGAAGATTGGACACTTAGGCGATTTTTTGAAACGCTCGATAAATGCTCATGGGGAAGGACACCCACTAGCGTTGAGTGAGTAAACCATCGCACATCGGCACGCAGCTGTGTATAAAACATATGGGGAAAATGAGAGAGAGGAATTAGGGGAGGGCACAGGGGCGGCGCATGGAAATATTTCCACCTTTTATTACTCAGAAACCTCTTAAATATATTCATCTCAAATTTAAGGGAAGAAAACAAAATCTTAAAATGTAAAAACAGTCTATTCCTTCACCCCTTCACCATTTCTCTCATATGTTTTGTACACAACCATATCGCCATACGCAAAGGTAAAAAAAGGTGTAGGCGCTCTTCTCAAGCATTTCATTACGCGGTCAATGAACTGTCCGGTCTTCCCCTTGTAGTATCTTTGGTGACAATTACTCCGATATAAATTACACACACTAATTAAATGACTAACTTCAATCCTGGATTTAACACTACACCCTATCCAAGACCTAACCCTACACCCAACATAAAACCCTATTGCAACCCTAATCCTACATTAGACTAAGGCTGCGTTTATGCGACCTCAAGCCAGAATCATGATTTGAATCATGATTTGAATCATGATTCAAAACACAAACATGAATCACAATATCACAGAATCAGCGTTTAGACGACCTTCATTCCAATGCTGTTTCTCCTCAGATTCGGGCCAATCCAGTGCGCATCACTAGTGCGCAGTTTGACAGAGGAAGTTTTTCGCACGTGTTTCGGCTCTCGAAAATTCTTTTGCTTCCATCAGAATTCAGTCTTTACCTCATTTTGTTTACTTCTATCATAAAGGGTCCATATGCATCTATTCATCTTGTTAGTTTATCCAAAATGGTGTTCGGAAGTGAATTTCAGCCCCATTTCAGCGTAGATCCAATTTGATATTGATACTGTATACTAAACAACAACTGAGATCATTGTCTGTCCAGTTAATTCATTTACTAGAACTTGAAGTTGAAGACATGACCAAAAAATGAAAAGTAGTGGACGATGCGATGACCAACACAGAACTTGAACATGACAAGAAATGAATTCATAGTCATGTACATACAATGAGCATATAGAGCGCCTTGAGCTTGGCAATAGTCAAACCGAAAGTAGCCCGACACAACAGTGAGGTCATATAATCATGATTGTAATCACGATATCGTTTATTCGAACATTTTCGTACGTGATTCTGCAGAAACGTCTTTCCAAACGCCCCTTTTTTCGTGTTTCATGTTTGTGATTCTAATCATGATTATATTCAATTTCGACTAAACGCAATCGTGATTCTGCAGAATCATGATTTGAATCATGATTCAAATCATGATTCTAGGGTAAAAAAGTGGCGGATAAACACACCCTAAATAAAGCCCAGAGCAATTGCGGCAGGAGAAAATGTTGTGTCACCCACTTGTCAGTCTCTTTTAATTTGTGGACTACAATTATGTAATACCCATAGGCTTTGTACAGGGATCATCAAGTATCTTGACGATGGGTGTTAATTTAATTTGTAGTTTATCAGGCAAAAGTGTAGAGGATACAGCATCCAACAATGCAATGGCATCATTCTTTCTCTCTCCACCGTAGCAGTCAAATTCTTTGGTTAGGTATTTATCTATATTTACCACTCTCCACCCGGGTGCAGTAAATGGGACCTGGTATGATTTCCTTGAATGATTGAGCACCTGATCAGTGTAGCTGGGGCTTTACTTTGCAGCGCCTAGCAGAATCATTGTGTAAAGCGCTAAATAGCATAAAATACAAACTTCTCTTTAAGAATGTGGAATAATCCAATCCTGTTATTGGTAAAATGTCGGTCATGAATTTGACCATGCCCAGAAAACATTTCACTCAGGTTGTTATCAAGGGCAAAAGGCGTGGTGATATCAATTTTTCTTTTCTGGTATATTTATATATTTTTTATTCATGTAGTTCTTTTTTTATTGTTTTTTTAATAAAAACCTTAGGCAACACTATGTAAGTCAAAACTAACATTTAACCAATTGCTTTTAATCAGTAAAAGTAAAAATAATGATGAATTTATAATTTTTAGCTACATCAGAATTTGCATTGGATTTGTACATGAAATCATGTGTCTGAGGAATTTGGGGTCTGACATGCACTTATAAAATGTTTTGCGTAACTTGAGAATCGCGTACATAATAATTGGTCTGTATTAAAGTAAAGTAACTTAAACTTATTGAGAAGAGATAAAAACAGCATCTACAAGAAGATGGATGATAACAATAAAAAATATTCACCTTCAAATTAATACACTGTGCTTTTCTTTGGAATATCAACTGATCTACATTACTACAGGTATATCATATATGTTTGAAATTTAATCCTGTTCACCCCCCCCCCCCCCCATAAAAAAATGTCAATTCATACAAAAAGGCATCTTGGCTGATCTTGCCATAATAACCTTTTAAAGGAAAGTCAACCATGAAAACAATGGGCAAAACTGGAAGTATTCTAAACTATTAATACTCCACAGGTCATCATGATGGTGCTTAAAATGAGGCCACCAATACATGACACATATCCTATGTTATGGCTAAATGTAGTTGTCTGTCTCTTGTTTCTATTGTATTCATATACCAAGTTTTGCCTTGTCATACAGATTTACAAATTATCAAAGTGTTTCCTTACTCTCATAGTATGATGTAATACAGGTATATGTATGATGTAACAACACATTCTTTTTTCTTTTAACTCTAATAGAGCCTGGTTACTTGGACCATTCTCACAACAGGGGGGGTGGATTCCACCACCCCCCCCCCCCTGAGATCTAGTTGGCTGCCATTTGGGAGTGCCGCGAAAATTTGCACAGGGATAGTGTGCGATAAAATCTACAAGGCTGTATGATTCATTATTCTTAAATAAATTATGAATTAATTATGATACATGTAATCTATGCGTAAAATAAGAATTTGTTCCAATTTACTAAACAAAGACCCCATTCATAGACTCTCTCCATGATTCCGATCAAATGTACTTTAAGAAAACTTTGGGTGTTGTAATTTTTTTTTCGTATTTCTTTGTTTTTGTTTTTACTTTTTGTGTTTTATTGTACTTTTCAATGTTGCTGACTTAATTTTGATCATAAACAAGCCAAAATTCTAATGGGTAAAAGTATAAATAATGAAATTAATTTTGGATTGGATATGTACATAAATTCACATTTTTGAGTAACTTTGGGTCTGACATACAATACAGAATGTTGCACTATCTTGTAACCTCGCAAATTTGATCTCAAAAGTTGCTCTAGACTTGAAAGTACAAGGTCAGCGAGTGATGTGGTCAAAAAAATTCTCGTGGCGGATTTCTCACAAAAAATGTGTCTAGGTTCCCCATCTTTGAAGAGTTTTCGATGTAACCAGATATGCAGACTGGGGTCTATGGAAAACGTGTGTTTTGTAGCATGTTCAGCCTGTCTTCAACCGGTCCAAGGGGATCTTTCCCCCCTACATTGAGGGGATGGCATGGTGTTAGTCTGATCAAGGACTTCCTGATCTGGAGCCTGTTGCATAAAAGTTTTGCCATAAAAAAATTCTGACATCAAATATGCCATTGACACTTCACACATTGAAGTACTCTGGCAAAAAACAAACAGTCGCAGGCGGTGTCTCCATCCCTGCTGTACACAGCCCCATTTCTGCATAATAGGACCTTGCACCGTCCTGTACCAGATCGTAGGCGACATAGCCAGGTTGGCCATTCCTCACTTGAAGGGGGGGGGGGGATTGATTCGCTAGGTCTATAGGAGATCTCGAGCTTGTACATCACAGACTGGAGGTGGTTGGACCATAGGGTGACCCTTTGATTATTAGCAGAGGGATTCAGTCAAAAGATGGAAGCTAAGTCTTGATTTGTGTCTCCTTTTGGCAGGTTTGTAGTTTAAAGAGTGGATGAAGAGGCTCACTGCCAATCAGATGCAAGAATTTCCAGTAGCTTTTAACATCTGTCAGTGAAAACCACTAACAAATATCTTCATGAAACAGTCCCCAAACTACTTTGCCAGCCCAAAAGAAGAACTCAAAATATTTTTACATTTTAATTTTTGCTGGGCCAAAAGGCCCAAGTTGGGAAAAGTAATTGGCAATTCGCTGAGTAAGGTGCAGAAGGTAAAATGGACACCCCCCCCCCCCCATTTGTTGTATACTTAATCATCAGTATTTCACGTTTTTTCTTTTAATCATGCCTTTCCATGTGGTCAGCTATAATCAAAATGAAATATATATGCCCTCATAAAAAGAAAACACAAAAAATGGAAAAATTACATTTTTATAGTCTTTTATGCAACAAAGCAAATGGAGATTTCCCTTCTACATCATAATGACATTCTTTAAGTGGCCAATATAAGATCCCCATTGATTAGTGATTACAATCATTACAGCAAGTTTTTTTTTAAGTCCATTAATAATTTAATATTCATCTGCCTTATTCTTTGGGTTTTCCTTTCTTTTTTACACCAACATTCATTTGGATATGATTCCTCATTAATGCAGACCAGGCAATGTTTTGCATCAGGTTTCAAAGGTTTTGTTTTAACAGCTTGAAGCACACACTTGACCAGAATTGGTCATTTTTCGGTTGATTTGTTATCAAAATATCAGGATCCTTCAAATAAGTCATGTTAGTTACATGTACATATGATATACTGTTAACAATACAACTTAAAACTGTCTAGACTTCAGAAATAATTTCCATCTTGACCTAATAACCAGAATAGTACAGAGCTGCACAATGGACAACTAACAAAACATCAAATTTAACTGCATTTCCTTA
Source organism: Lytechinus pictus (assembly GCF_037042905.1). Lineage (NCBI taxonomy): Eukaryota > Metazoa > Echinodermata > Echinoidea > Temnopleuroida > Toxopneustidae > Lytechinus > Lytechinus pictus. Next base: position 11,382,459 of record NC_087256.1, on the reverse strand, counting down.
ACCCCATACTACTAGTATCCTTAAAGGGATGATCTGGGCTGAAAGTATTTATAGCTTTTAGGACAAGTCCACCCCAACAAAAAGTTGATTTGAAAAAAGGAGAAAAATCCAACAAGCAAAACACTGAAAACTTCATCACAATCGGATGTAAAATAAATGACATTTCAAAGTTTTGCTTAATTTCACAAAACAGTTATATGCACATCTTGGTCGGTATGCAAATTGGCAGATTGATGACATCACCCACTCACTATTTCTTTTGTATCTTATTATATGAAATATTCTTATTTTCTCCTCCTTGTCAATTGAAACATAGTTGCATTTCTCCCTGAACATGTAGAATTACCATTATTTTAACAGTTTATGGTTAAGTTAAGTTGGTCCTTATTGTCAAATCTGTAAAAATTGAAATATTGTATAATTCAAACAATAAAAAACTAAAGAAATAGTGAGTGATGGACATCATCGACTCTCTCATTTGCATATTGCTGAGTTGTGCATTGAACTGTTTTGTGAAATATAAGTGAAACTTAAAAATAACTTTCTTATTTTACATCCGATTTCGATGAAATTTGCAGCATTATGTTTGTTTGATTTTACTCTATCGATTCAAATCAACAATTTTCTGGGGTGGACTTGACCTTTAATAAATAGAGTAGAATTCACTGAGCATAATGCTGAAAATTTCATCAAAATCGGATAAAAAATAACTAAGTTATTGAATTTTAAAGTTTAGCAATATTTTATGAAAACAGTCGTCATGAATATTCATTAGGTGGGCTGATGATGTCACATCCCCACTTGTTCCTTTGTATTTTATTATATGAAATTAGGTTTATTCAAATTTTTTCTTCCAAGAACTAAAAAAATTGGATTGACAACTGATTTAGTGCATTAGAAATTTATTGCTGCAACTTATTTCATTATAAGGGAGACATGTTATTAACACAACTATGAAATAAAGAAAAAATTATGATTTTATGTAATAACAATAGAAAACAGAAAGTGGGGATGTGACATCATCAGCTCACCTAGTGAATATTCATGACGACTGTTTTCAGTAAGTATTGCTAAATTTTAAACTTCAATAACTTTATTATTTGTTAGCCGATTTTGATGAAATTTTCTGCATTTTGCTCAGTGAATTCTACTCTATGTAATAAGATATAAATATTTTCAGCCCGGACCATCCCTTTAACCTCATGCTATCTTTTGGGGGGTTTAAGACTGTCTTTTTTAACCCTATACTAATTGTCTAGCCGGGGTTAACGCCTCAACACCAGACTATCACACAGCTCATGAATATTGATGATTTTGCCACACAGAGCGTGATTAACATGCATTTTCGACTTCTGTGATTGGCTAAAGCTTGGCCCCACTTGTGGTGCTGGCACCACTATAAGCCGGCTAACCCTGATTTTTAGCAGGGCCAGATAGTACATGTGGGTACTAGTATTATTGTACTATTTACGATGCTAGCCCACTTTGGTACAACGTAATGTGAAACTAAAGTGGGCTAAGCTTAACCCCGGGAAAATGGTGGGGCTAGGGCCCCCCTTAGCCCCACCTACTTCCCAGGTTAAGGAAAATTTCTGTAGTGTGAAAAGTACTGGCACAGTCCTTGCACCCTACAATACATTACATGTGCTGAATCTGTATGCATAACTGTACTGTTATTTACCAAACTAGAATAAATCTCTTTATTAAAAGGGACAGTCCGCATTGATGTCATGTAAGTCCTTATAAAAAAAGCTTCTTCCACATACATGTATATATATATATATATATATACATGGTGCGATAGTTCATGACTAGTATTTTACCAGGCAAAGATGATTATTAAAAACAATGACATAAAAAATGAGTTGATAAACACTGAAAACATATGTAAATCATAATTCACAAATGTATAACTTATCATCAGCCATATTTAAGTCAATCAATCTATCAAAATTAATGCAGTAAAACAGTGGTAATCAATTGTATCTGAGAAAATAATTGGTAAAAACATTAATATTCATGAGGTTTGTGACAGTCAGAGGTTTAAGGCATTTACCAAGTGAAACACGATAAAAATCCTCAACCTGGCTCAGAAAATAGTAAGGGGCTAAGAAAAGCAGTCTGAGACCCAAAACAAGATAGTATGGGGGTTAAGACAATGCCGTGTGAAAAGCTTATTAAAGATGGAAACACTTGTTGTGTCAAAGGTAAAAATAGTGTTGAGAGTTTTAGTCAACAGTCAAGAATCTATTCATATTTATAACTTTAAGAGGATACACCTCCTTCAATCTTTCTTTATTTTGTCACTAGGGTGTTAAAACCTTGCTATCTCAAAATTTAAAGATTTTGAGGGCAGTTCAGAATAAGATGTATTTTCCTAATTTTGTCTTAAAACAGTCTCTTTATACCTGTCGAGAACTCTTTCTAGGCTTAACAGGGGCGGATCCAGGATTTTCCAAAAGGGGGGGCAAATATAAAGGTCTTCAACCACAAATTATGGGTTTTTCGTACGCGAAAAATTTGACAAGCAAAAAAAAAAAGGTCTTCAAGTTCGAAAAAGGGGGCACACCCATGTTTTCATGGCATTTTTACATTACAAAATTTTAATTTTGCTTCTCAAAGGGGGAGGGGGCACCTGCCCCATGTGTGCTTTCCCCCTGGATCCGCGCATGAGGCTAAAGATGGTTGCTACTTGGGTCATAACTCTAAAATCAGGCTTTTACTGAGCAGTCCCATTTTCCTTTTTTTTAAATATGATTTTCATATCTCAACGCCCCAGATATTGATTTAGTTGTATTCTGAATACTTTGTAAAATGCTCAAGGGAATGGAAATAGATAAAGGGGTTTATTTCAATTGAATTTAAGATAAATTTGATTATAGAACAAAGTGTAAAAATGTCCATTGTATACATTAGGATTGCTCTTCAGGCACTCTCATACATGTAATTCAATTTAATTGAATTGAATGACACATTTCAGTATTCAAATCAGAACTCTCACATCAAGATAATGCAAAATGGTCAAATATACATATAGACAAGACCTTTAGAAATTACAATATGAAACTTGCATTGTGATGCCCTAGTTACATGTAAAAAAAAAGCAAAAAAATAAATAAATAAAATAAAAAGCACTTATATGATGCACGATCATCAACTCTGATGGTACCATTTAGGGCATGCATTTTTGACACAGATGAAAAGGAATTTATAAACTGATAGAAAAATACAGTTTTCTAGCTGCTTATGTAACATCCAGAGAGGAAGTAGATCACACATATACATTATGTCATGCTGCGATGTTCCGTTTCATAAACAAACCTTACAAAAAATACTGGTACATGTACTTTATCCAGGTAATGTCTTATACAGGTTTTTCTAGTACATTAAACTATCTTTTCTTAAAGGGCAAGTTAACTCGGTTTTAAGAAAGGAAGAATTAGAGAAAAATATTGGTGAAGGTTTGTTGAAAATTCCATCAAAGAGTAGGAGTAATTAATTTTGTTTTTTTAATTAGTGACATCAATGCGCCATATGCCAGCCCATATAGTGCATATAATGGAATATCATACATGTTTTTCTTTATAGAGAATTAGGAAATTATGAGTCTGTTTGATGATATATCCACCCCACAAATAAAATTACTTTAAGTTTGTTTAATAGAGATGATTCTTTTTTTAATTCATAAGACACGACATATGGAGGAGCTGCTTGTCTACAAGGTGGCTCACGAGCCACAAGTCTCACCTGATTATGTGATCAATGAAATATGCAATACAATCTTTGACCCTTAGATGACCTTTAACCTGATCATCCTCATGAACACACATGTGGTATTACCCAAGGATCATTTGTAACAAGTGTAAACACAATCGATGCAGAAATAAAGAAATGAGACTGAGAGCAAGTTGAACAAAAACTTTAAAAAGGATGGACATGACCTCATATCACTGACCCCATCATCCTCATGGACATATATTTGGTATTACCCAAGGATCATATGTACCAAGTGTGAACATAATTGATGCAGAAATAAAGAAATGAGTAAGTTGAACAAAAACTTTAACATTTTTGTAACAGACCAACAGGAAAAGTGATAACTACACGTAGGTCTCTGCCGAACTTTGTTCAGGTGAGACAACCAAAAGTGATCTAAAAATGAATTGAAAAATGAAACACTTTAAGCATCTCCAAAGTACAATGATGTATTTTTCCATGTATAATAAGTATTTGCTTTAATAAGAAAAAGTCAAATATGCAGGTTTAAAAAATAGGGTTTTTTGTGCTTCTTGACAGCCTGAAATATACTACGTCATACTCTGGCAGGAGGTTTGTACATAAATTTGCATGTAGAAAAGATTGATAATTTTCTTGATTTCCAGATTGTGAATCTGATTTTTTTCTTAATAAATTGCAATGTAATAATCATTAATTTAGAGCTTGATGTGAAGCATTTAATTGCATTTAGTTTCCATTTTTAATGACGGACATCACAAATTTGTGAACGAATGATGAGCTGCACTTGTCTCTAAAAAATATGTCAGGATTGATTCTCGAATATTAAATTGCAGAAACTTTTCTCATGATCATAATAGAATACCATTTTACATGACCAAGTAGAGAAAATTACATTTGATATTTATTTCCATCTCATTTGTGCCCTCATTTGTGCGCAACTCAATCTCAGTAGCTCAAGCTCTCTGAATTCATCAGTAGCGCATGCGCATTTTGTTTCTTTACGGAGCTAGCTCAGGATCAAAAAGGAAAAAATGACAACATAACTTTGCTGACATTACTAATATTTTTAGTATGGCCATAGAAAATTATTATAATATACCTCGAATAATCATACGTATAAATTTAGAGATTTATTTGAGACATTCGTATTCATTTTGATCTAGCTATTGCACTTGCGTTAATATGGATTATCATTATTTTGATAATGGCCATGGTGCGGTCACAAAAGGTCACCCTTTTGCAACACAACCCCATCGGAGGGGGTGTGTGCAGTTGCCATGACAATTATCTGCCTTTTTCAGGTCAGGCGCTCGTAAAAAATAGTGCAGATTATTTTCGGAGTTTGAGAATGCAATTTTTATTGAATTATCCGCATTACAAAATAGGCAGATAATTGGAGGATGGGTTTGTGAAAGGCTTTGTGAAAGACTACAAGGGCATTTTCACCACAGATGGACACAGAGGCAAAAAAATCAAATTGATGTTCATTTCAAATGCTTTATGTTTTTAAAAAATACAAGACCTGAACTTTCTGGGACATTTTTTTTCCCGAATCTGGCAGCCATTTTTTATTTCAAAATGGCCACCAAAGTATGGATACAAATTAGTGTTGAAAATGGTATATTGATTTTGTTTTGACAGATTTTTAAAGAACAGGTTTGATCACGATGTTTCCCCCTGTGATTTAGCTTGCTATTATAACACTTTATAAAATCCCATAGAACGAAACACCAGTTATTCATTTATCTGATTAAAAAAAAAAAAAAATTCTCATTTCCCAGAAAAGAGGATATATTATATGAAACTTGGTAGATTTCCTCTTTAGGCAATACCCCTTCCTTCTACACCAAAATTAAAGATAATAAATTTACAATCAAGCCATAGGGTACCATTTAATATGTGTAACGTCAGTTACCAATTGGAAAATGTAATGTCAGTTACCGAGATGTTATGTCAGTTACCATGATAAAAAGTTGGTTACCAATAGTGAGATGCAAATGTGGTCAATTTTATGGTGAAGGAATATTGTATACTTGTTATTTAAGTCTTTCACTTAGTTAAATCACACCAGAAGGAGCTTGCTATTGACTTTTAAAAGGTATAGTTCACAAGGAATACTATATAAAATCATGAAAGAAGTTGCAATCCCATCGTGCAAAAAAAATTACTGTGAAATTGCATATGTACGTAATACCAAGTACCTATTGCTTGTATCAGACAACAAATATTTTTTTTTTGGTTTTCGAGGGGAGGGGGTACTTTTCCCAACCTATTGCCTAATTCTGCAACATTTGATAAGCTTTCATAAGATGAATGAGGGTTTCCAGGGGCCCTTTTTTTAGTTTCTAGGATTCTTTTGAGCATTGCCGGGCTAAAAAGTAAATTCCTGGTTTTTAGTAATGTAGATGTGTGATACAATTTTTGTTTTTGGTTTACAACTATAGATGAAAAGTGAAATTTGACAGTTCTGATCAATGTTGCATAGACACTAAAACTGTGCCTTTTTCTAATTTACAAATAGTTCAGTTTCAGTTTAGAACTTTATTTTTTGTTGACAGCTTAAAAAAGAAATTAGCAAAGAGAATGATTAAACAAATTATGAAGAAAATTGAAATCTGACATATATGAACAAGCGTTGCTTGCACTGACCACAATATAAATCAATAAACTGCATGGCTTCATGAGATTCGGGGGAGGGGAAGCCTAGGGGAGGAGACCCTTATTCATTTTGCCCTTTTAGAGGGGAGGGTGAGGTTGGAGGAAATGGTTTAAAAAGTCAATATAAAATTGATGAATATACAGTATGTAAATGGGTGTAGAGTCAGAAAAATCCATGTGTACAGTCAATGCAATATTAAATTACTATAAAATACATGTAGCTGCTATGACCCCCCCCCCCCTGTAAGTAAAACATACATTCTTATCTTTTGATAATTTAAAATGTGAAGTACAGTGTATTATGAAACTTTTATGATTTTAAAAAGCCTTACATATGAGTACCAAGAAAATTATGCCTTTGGAAATCATATGGCACTGGTAAATGTTAGTGTGTAATGTCAGTTACCGACAAGTAATAATAAAATGTTCAAATCAAAGAAAAGGAATTAAAAAAAAGAAAAAGTTTTTTCATTGAAATGGTACTAGAAACTTAGGTACTTCCACATCAAGCTCACTTTAATGTGAAGCCCTGCACAGAAGATACAATGCAATGATTCCACACATTTGACTTCTATGTGTTATCTCTATGGCAAATTAAGTGTAACGTCAGTTACCAGCATGGGCATGGACAAATTATCGTAGCCCCCAATAGACAAAAACAAATTATCTAATATTTTGACACATCTTAACCTAGTAACGAAGGTAGGGGAGACCGGGGTTAGTTGGAACATTTTTGACAAAAATGGCTGTAAAATCCAAATAAATTTTATTAGAGAAACAATCAATATATCAGCTTGAAGCATATATCTAAGGGCTTCAAATGTGCCCCATAAATTTTTTAACTCTATTATGGTTACTGAAAAAATCCACCTTGACCAAGACCATCGCAAACGTTCCAACTTACCCCAATACGGGGTAAGTTGGAACATGGTATGGGGTAAGTTGGAACACTGCATGGTCAATTAAGAATTATACTGAAACTACTTAAAAATGTAATATTACATGGTTTTAGCCTATTTGCTTTATTTTTTCAAGTTCAAAATATTTGAAGTATGGATGTGTTGAACTTTATGTTTTCTATTATACAGCCACTTACGCAAGCAGACTGTGTAGTAGAATTCCACATATTTGGATGCGTTTGATTTTACATGCAATTAAGTGTAGTATCAGCAATTTCATGTACTTCTACATCAAATTTACAAGACAAAAAATAATTTTTTACATTTTTTTCATTAATTAATTATGCAAATAAGCATATGAAATTTGCTCTAAATTTTTTTAATTTTTATGTTTTCGCCTTTAACTCTTTTTATTAAGCTAGTAGAATGCTAATTTTTGGTGAGAGTATCAATTTTCACATTTATAACAAATATCCACCAAAAATTGCAAAAAATATAATTTATTATGTATTTTTTGTTTTTTTATTTGTATTTCTTTGTTTTTTCAAAACTTTGTTTTTTCCAATGAACTTTGTCGGGACTCTTTTGCGATCATAAATAGCATATAATAAATCTATTTGAACCAACAAGAGTAAAAAATAATCATACATTTATGACTTTTGGTTGAAAAACACAATTTGCATTGACCTTGTACATGAAATCACGTTTTTGAGCAATTTTGGGTCCGACATGTGCGTACAAAATGTTGCGTAATTTCGAAACCGCGCACACAGGGCATCGCAAATTTGGTCTCAAATGATGCGCAAGACTTGAAAGTAAAAATTCTGCAAGCAGTGTAGTCAAAAAATTTCGCGCGACGGCATAGTGACAAAATTTCTCGAGGGGGGCTCAAATTGACCCCCCCAGTTTGATAACCTTGGGTTAATATTGCATTAGGGGCCTACAATAGGCCTTAAATGCACACTCAGACCTAACTGATAAACAAAACAAGCATGGTATACAATACATGTTCAGAAGAGTGTGAAATACTTTATGTATTTTTATTCATTATTATGTTTGGGGTAAGTTGGAACATGTTCCAACTAGCCCCTTCAATTGTGTTCCAACTAACCCCGGAGGCCCATTTGACGTTTATAAGCTTACAGCACAAAAAAGGGACTTCACCATGGCATATTAATAACCTCATTTTGTAGCTTGGTACCAGTGTCTATCATACCCCCAAACTGGCCAACTTGATCTATAAACTTCTCTGAAATAATAAAACATTTCTGAAAGAGAAAAAAATTACTCAGAAGGTCAAAAAACAAAAATTCCTTTCTAACTTCACCAGGCTTGTTGCACATGTGTTGTCTGTAATATGGTGGATGGCTGTTGATAATGACAATAAATTGAGGGCAGTATTGCAGAAATTTATTTAAAGACGTTAAAGAAAATTTCAATGTTTCAACTTACCCCGTGTTCCAACTAACCCCGGTCTCCCCTATATTTACATATTCAAATTAATACTCTATCTACTCAGAGACATGAGATATTTCAATTTTACTGAACACCCTGAAATTGCATGTCCTTTTTGCGCAACGTCATTTACCGAAACATTTTTGCTTGCTGATGCGTAAAAAATGTGGTTACATTGAAAAACTTAGTATCAGAGTATACGGGAAAGTTCACTTTATTACCTCTATCAAAAGCAAACTCCCGTCATTTGTTGTTTTAGAGATACACACGATGAAAAGTTTGTAAAATTGTGCCGTGTAACGTCAGTTACCGTGAAAATGCCCACAAGCTCCGGAAGACTATAAATTGAGATTGCCAGTGCTTTTTCACTTACCCCTGCGGGACATAGACTGCAATTACTGAATAAAGCGTACCTCAAGCGATTTTCGTGTAGACTCCACTCCACTTCACTACCGCTACACCTACTCGAACATTGATGGGAAAAACTTGCTCTGATACTCTGATACGAATACGTGTGAGGAAACTGTTACTGGCTCTAAATCACCAATTTTGAGACTAATAGAAGCGTGGAAAAGAAGTGAAACTTTGTGAAATGTAAGACTATTTAATAGTTTTCTTGTTTTTAAAGGTTGTGTTGTTGCATGAGTTTTTGTTTTATACATATTAAGTCACACCTTTGTCACTCAGAGTACACATGCGTGACCAAATTATTTCCAAACACCCCCATAACAAGTTTTTTCTCTTTGTGCAAAATAAACCCCTAAACAAAGTTTTTGCGGGCTTTATTTGCGAGCTTTATTTACACAATTTGGCCCCGAAACAAGTTGTCGCCAGAATATGACCTCGGGGAAAAGCTTGGGGTAAAAACATACCCTAAACACGTTTGGCTAGTCTTTAAAAAAAGCTTTGGAAAAAAAACATACCTTACATTGTACAGGTAAATACGTTTGACCCCGCGATTGACCATTGACCAGTCTTTCAAAAACCACCCTTTTTCTTGAAAATCTGTATATTTTTGTTCCCCGATGGTTCGGATAGGTGGAGCGGAGGGTAGCGGTAGTGAAGTGTAGTGAAGCCTTTACGAAACATCGCCTGAGCCTGAGGTAGGGTAAAGGTAAAAAACCCGAGTGATATGTTTACATGGACTAGAGCACTTGATTGGTGTCAGCACTTGCATATCCTAGAGGACACCGTGATGATATTTTTTTATGATTTTGATTTTGTCATGATTACATCACGGAGCCTAGACACGCATATGGGACTGTGCCTAGCAAACTATCAAAATAAAAAGGGAATTCCCTTCATATTTAACATTAGAACTAGCGAACTAAAATTTTATTATAAGAATAGACCTAGATCTAATAATTATTCATAATCAATATTCGAATTTATCATTTAATAAATAATAATTTTAATCTATGAATTGTTCTTCAAAACGGCACTTTGTAACATAGCTCATCGAAGCTATGTCATATCAAAGGGGTTCAAGGGTCAAGCCGATTGTATTTGCAGTGTTTACGATTGGATACACGACATCGGTCTGGTAAGAAACCTCTCATTTTTCTATTTTTTGGGGGGAAACGGTCATACCTTTATATGCATTAGGTGTATAGGTATGTAATTTTAATAAAATTTTAGTTTGAAATAGGATCGCTAGTTCTGATAATAAATATGTGGGGAATTCCCTTCTTATTTTGATAGTTCGCTAGGCACAGTCCCATAATGCCATATGCCTGTCTAGGCTCTGTGATGTAATGACAAAAAAATGTAAAAAATGTCAAAATCATAAAAAAAATATCATGGAGTCCTCCAGGCTACACTTGAAGGGGAATGAACTTTCCTAGATTTCTTGTGTCTTTGTGTGAAAACAGAGACAGTCCCTGTAAATGTATATGTGCGAATGTCGCCGCATCGCAAGCGCTGGTTTTGGCTGCACCGGCCGTGCGCCGTTTCACTGCAAGTGGCATCGCTTCTGTCTGGCTCTGTCCTCAAAAATGGAGTTAACTGCGCATGTGCACATTGTGGCAAGCGATCTTATGCCTTTTTTCAGATAGTGCACGATGTGCACTTTCTGTACATGTAAGTTTCAATATGGATACTCGCCTGTTGAATATGGATATCGCCGGTTGAAAGTTCATCAAATTTTTGGATGCGTAAATGATCGAAATTTTGTAATGGTAAAGTAGAATGTTTCCAAACAAGGATACTTACTCTTTCTGTTACTATTGATATGCAAAATATCAAAATTTGAGCCGATTCTATCAACAAGCAGGCCAGACATACATGTAAGAGCCACAAGCTACCCTTGTCACCACCGCACAGTGGGCCAGAAGGAGTTGAAAATTATATTCCGTGTTATATTTTACTTTAACATTTTGACACGGGGTAATTTTGGGCGTAGAATCAACCGAACATAATTTAAAGCCGATATGACGTCAACTTGATACCAAATTTTGATTGGCTACTTAAAACCTATCTGTGAAAAGATAAATTACGCTAAACAGTGTGTAGTATATAAACTTTGTGTTATGTGTTACTAAATACTTGGCTGAGTGAATGTTAGTTAATGCTTCTCACATGCCTAAAAAGTGTGTATGAGATCCTGAAAATAATTGTATGGCATCAAAATGATCATTAAATATAAAAAAATACTTTGAAATCTGAAAATATTAACCATGTTTATCAAGCTGTGTAGACTTGGGTAAAACGCAGAGTATATAACACCACGAGTGTTTCACTATGAGGAGGGTTTTTAGCTGAAATGATTCTACAAGTAACTTTTATATCTAGAGGAGGGGTGGGTAGCCCTTATATGTGCTACCAATCTTCATTTTGTTTACATTATGCCCGGAATTCATGTCATTTTCATGGAATTGAAGGGGAATCATCCTCGCCGTGCACAAATGAACTGCAATGTACACCCCATACGGTGCGCTGCGATGACTGCGCGGTACAAAAATGACCATTTTGGGGGTGATGTGTCAAGTAAAATCGGCTTTAACATAAAAAAGGGCAAAAATGCGCAGCTAAATTTGGTATCATCTTAAAGCTTCTAAAGACATCGGGAAAAATGATGCTGATAGAATTTAGACGGAAATCTATGGAAATCCAAACGTTTCTAATGTAAGTGTAAAAAAAATGGATTATCAACCTATTTCGAGGAATAATTATCCTATTAACCACCTAAAAGATGTCTTTTTTCTACTTTGAACCTTTTCACACCAAAATATAATATATCAGGATTATGTGGGAGCCATTTCAAGTTCCTACATGAAAAACCTCCTGTGAAATGGCCTGTTTTTCAACTAGGTTGTCATATAAGCGGCATTTCACAAAATGTCACATTTTACGATTTGAGGTAGGAAATTAACAACCTTTATGCACATTCCGGAATGAAATATCTTGCTGAAGTATTCTTCAAAGTGTTGTCTTTCAGCTGGGCATGAAAAAAATTAAAAATCTGACATTGCCCAAAATGACTTTTGGCGCACTTTTGTTTAGCCCCGGCCCACTGTGAGCCGGTCTCTCGGCAGTCGAGCTGCCCTATGCGGTGGGCTGGGTGACGGGAGCGGTCGACAGTGAGTCGTTCATGCTGGATTGAACTGGATCTTGAACTGTTTGTTACTTGATAATATTGTGCCTTTTTCTGAAAATTTCTGTCATTATACTGTAGATTATTCTGATATTGATTTTAATTTAATACATACATTTTGTCACAAAAATATTTTTTCCTCCCAAGGTTATGTGACTCCAGAGTCAAGGTGGTTGATTGTTCAATCATGTTTCATTATTTGGAAACTGGATTTCCTTTTGAAGGTGGAATATCAATGTTGACTTTTTTAAATTAAAGTGCAAAATCTATGGTGTTTATTTTTTTTCTTTTGTAGAAAAAAATATATATAACTTTTCAATCATGTTCCATTATCTGGAGACAGGATTTGCTTTTGAAAGAGGAATATCATAAATGTTGACTTTTAAATGCAAAAATTATGTTGTTTAATTTTTTCACTCTTGTAAGAAAATACATGAAAACTCAGAGGAAAGAATATTTCATTTCCACATGGGTCTAAGTCCTGTATTTATTTAATCTTTTTTTCTATTTTATTTAATTTATTATTTTTTTTTTATTTCCTTTTTTTTTTTTTTGTGAGGGGTGCAGGTGGGGAGGTTGTGTTTATAACTGGAAAATGGGGATGGGATTTGTACAAGTTTTTGTGTCACTTTTGTTTCTCTTGTTTTGAGTGTTTGCTTGTAGCTTTGATGTCTGTTTTTGTTGTTGTTTAGAGCTTTGATATCTGTTTTTTTTTTCTGGTTGTTTTTTTGTTTTGTTTTGAAAGAAACAAATTGTTGAAACGATAAAATATATAAGGAATTGGTGAAACAATGAAATACCGTACATCAGAAAATAGCACACTTGTAATTATACCATAACAAAGTACAAAAGGAATAATAATTTCATATATGTCAAAAAGACCCCGTACATACATGTATACAATACTAAATTTGAAAAAAAAGTTTGTAATTTATATCAGTAAAACAAAGAAATACATTAGAAATTAAAAAAACAATACTTTAAACAAATTCATTTAAAAAAATTATCTTCATGATGCTGTTTTGATGCCAACTAAATTATATAAATCATCTATCGTGATCACCTTCATTTGGCAATAAAAGAGGCAAGTAATTATTATTTTGCGTAATTTGCATTATTAGAAGAAATTATTTTAGTCTACACATATTTAAGAAAAAAAATTACAAAGTGGTATGATTACACATTAATTGAGCTTTCTTTCACCTTTCCATTGTGATACCTAAATTACTTCAAAGGGCTCAAAAACAAAGAAGTACTTTAATAGAGCCTGTTGAAGACTTGGGTTCAAAATGGTCACAAAAATCGGATATGTATTCCATGACCATGGCATGGTACGGTATAGACAGCTGGCAGCCGTCTGTTTCGAGGAGTTTTTCAACATTTTTTTTTTTAATTTCTCCTCGTACACAGACGGCTCGCTAGCGTGCAGCCACCATTAGGGGACTTGCAATGCAAAATCCCCCCGTCGGGGCTCTTCAATTTTTGTTTGTTCAGCTGAACAACCAACATAACAGAGACCGAAGCTTTTGGTCTAGGTACGGTATAGACCAAAAGCTTCGGTCTCTGTTATGTTGGTTGTTCAGCTGAACTCCGTTGGCTTCACTCACCAAATACAGAGACCGAAGTTCTAGCGCGATCTGTACAGGGGACTCAATGGCCATATGTTTATGTGTATTAAGTTCGGATAAAACAGGGCAGTGAAGTTGCGCGACAGCCGAGGTAAGCCACTGTTTTTGTTCCTTTTAACTTGATTTTCCCCGTTTTTTGGCAATTGATGCCAAGAGGGAATATTAATTTGCATTTCGGTTGCGTTAATTTTCAAAAGTTTGATTCATTAAAGACAAAAATTGAAGAGCCCCGACGGGGGGATTTTGCATTGTAAGTCCCCTAATGGTGGCTGCACGATAGCGAGCCGTCTGTGTATGAGGAGAAATTAAAAAAAAAAAATGTTAAAAAACTCCTCGAAACAGACGGCTGCCAGCTGTCTAGGTACGGTATTGACTTTATTAAAGACAAACAATGGCCACAAATTTGGATGAATATGCACGGCTTAAACTGAAATAACTCTATTATTCCTTGATGAAAATTAGAATTCAAATCACTTGAAAGGTCTTTTTAAGAGCTTTCAAATAACACCAAATTTATTGATATTTTATGATTTTTTGTTGTCACATACCATACTTATCTACTGGCTACTGCCTACTGCCCTGCCAGGCGGCTTCTAGAGAGTAAAAATCATTTACGCTCGCGTCCGTAACGTTGGGGAAGTACAATAAGAAACAAGATGGCGGCGTAAACATCGGGCAAGTCTCTTCCATCTTTTCACAATATTTTTTTTATGAATTCTTGTTTTAAAAAATAACAACGAGAGCTAGAGCGTAGAAATGTCGGAAATGAAGTTTTGATTTTTTATCCCATTTACATGATTTAGACTTAGAGCTAGATCTTTTAGAAGGAAAGTAGAAATCTCGGGGGCGAAAGTTTCAGGGTTTTTTGCGGTACACGCAGATGAATGGGGAGGACTGCCTGGCTTCGTATCAGAGTAACCTCACGTTAGTAAATGATTTTTACTCTCTAGAAGCCGCCTGGCTAGCCAGGCCCAGGCCAGGGTGGTTGCAGTGAAACGTTATGAAGATGACTTGTGATGCGAGGTGCTGTCTCAAAATGGGGTCCCAGACAGACAGACATGACAGACAGTTAACCTCGCATTACAAGTTTTTATTAATATTAAAATAATTACCCGTACCTAAGTTTGAAATCAGTCTTGAAATTTGAGTTCACAGTTCAGTCTTCGCCTCTTAGTCTTACGTTCGCCTCAGCGCTCTGTCCCGATGCAATCTGCCTGACTTTTTTGAGTGAGAGAGAGGGAACGTACACTGCACTACACAGACTACCGGCGGTACGTATTCTTACATTCTTACATTTGTTTACCAAATTGGATTACTCATACCTAGTCTTTGTTGTATGCACACGATTTTATTTTTGTTCTTTGAAAAACAATACATGTACTCAGAATCCACATCAAAATGCATGAAAGTTAAAAAAAAAATTAGCTCGCGCTTCGCACTCGCACATTAGATGACGGGCTTATATGAGATTATTGAAATATTGTATAATTCAAACAATAAAAAACAAAAGAAATACCGGTAGTGAGTGATGGACATCGACTCTCATCTGCATGTCTATTGTTTTGTGAAAAATAAGCGAAACATTTAAATGTCATAACTTACTTTTAAATTTTACAGCCGATTTCGATAAAATTTTCAGCATTATGCTTGTTTGATTTTTCTATATTGATTTAAATCAACATTTTTATTTTTGGGGGGTGGACTTGTCCATCACTCACTACCGGTATTTCTTTTGTTTTTTATTGTTTGAATTATACAATATTTCAATTTTTACCAATTTGACAAATTGACATTATAAACCAACTTAACTTAACCATAAAATCAGTGGCGTAGCTCGGATTTTTTTTCGCGGCCGGGGGGGGGGGCACTGGGGGTCCTAATTGCTTTTTAACCGGGGTGCAACAATTTTTTCCATGTGTGTATGTGTCAAAGGGGCGGATCTAGCCAATCGACCGCTCAAAGTTTATTTTTCTTTGTCTGAAGGGGTAGTCCTCACATTCAAGCTTCTTAGCTTTATTGTTATAAAACAACACTAAAAAATATGAAATAATCTCATATAAGCCCGTCATCTAATGTGCGAGTGCGAAGCGCGAGCTAATTTTTTTTTTAACTTTCATGCATTTAGTCCTGAAAATTTAACATTCTGGGCAATATGTTTGTGATCCTGAACAAGATGCGATGTAACTAGATAATTATCGCGAACGCCAAGCGCGAGCAGATCTGGCCTAATCGAAAAGGGACCTGAAGGTGATACATTTTTTTTTACACTTTGGGCCTGATGTTGCCATCATGAACTGATGAAAGTGGCCCGTGACTGCCACATAATAAACCATGATGTGACAAAAGTAATTGGATGGAACGGGCAGTCAACCCAAACCAAATAGCCAGGGGCCGAAGCCACTTGCTCCTGGGACTGAAACAGGGTTTCCCCCTTCACTGCCAGTACAGATGCAAGCTAGGATTGTCATCCCCAAAGGGAGCCTGGTCAGATAGGAGCCAAGCTAGACAGGCTAGCAACATTGCCCTTTTTTCAACGATTAAATAATGCCAGCGCGAAGCGCGAGCTTTAAATTTTTGACATTCCGACCTAAAAAAATGTCATTCTAAGTACTTTTCGTAATCATGAAAGGATAGGTAACTAAACAATATTGATGGAGCGCGAGCGGGAGAAATTTAGATTTTAGACCTAAAATCGGGACACTCTATTCATGTTTTGTAAATCATGAAAAGGATGGGTAATTGGGTATCTTCCTACATTAATAATGCGAGCGTGAAGCGCGAGCAGAAAATTATTGATATTCTGATCTGAAACTGGATAATTTAAGCACGTTTTCATTAACTTCCTATTTCAATAAACATGCGTGCGCGTGTTTTAGATTTAGACATAGAATCTGGACATTCTGTATATACATTTTTTACTCATGAAGATCCATAATGCCAGCTCAAAGCGCAAACTGAAAAAAAATATATTCCGATCTGAAAAGGGGTCAATTTAAGCACTATTTCAAAAACTGTGTAGACTGAATATTGTGAAGTGGAGCGCGAAGCGCTAGCTGATATAGTATCATTATTTTGACCTATAGGACCGGGACATTCTAAGGACATTTTGTCATCATATATGAAAATGATGACTATCTTCCTATTATTCCTATATTAAGCGCGAGATGAAACTTGTCGATATTCCATTCTGAAAAAGGGCCAATTTAGTTATTAGAAATTCATGAAAATGTTATTTTCTTATTTATCAATCTAATATGCTTAATGAGAGTGTAGAATTTGTTGATATTAAGGCTTGAAAACTGGACATTTTAAGCAATTTGTAGTTATGAATAGGGCGCATGGGTTAATACATTTTTAACATTAATGCGAGCGCAAATCGCGAGTTGATTTTTTTTTATAAACTGTAATGAAAATGGGATTTTAAGTAGCTTGTATTCATAACTCAAGAGTCAAAATGCGAGCGCGCAGCGCAAGCTGATAGGCCTATGTTTTGACAATCCCATCTGAAAAGGGATATTTTGAGAACTTTATGGAATACACGAAGAGACTAGGAACTTGGAAAATCAAATAATGCGACCGCGCAGCGTGAGCTGAAAATATTAATATTTTTACCATAAAATGGACATTTTACAAAGCACTTGAAAACATCAATTTGTAAATAAAAAAAATAACGAAAGCTCGATATCCGAGCTGAAATATATTCTGTATATTGACTTCAATACTTGATATTTTAAGCTCCATATCAGCCTATATTGAGCAAGAAAATTAGACATGACATTTTTTTTTTGGAAAGTCTTCCCCCAACCTGATTTTATTTACTCGTCTTCCTCCTCTTATTTTTCCTCGTCTTTTTTCTTCTATCTTTCCCCTTTTTTTCTTTCTCACCATACACCCTTTTTTTTGCTCCGCCGTTTTTTTTCAGGGGGGCACCTGCCCCTACCCCCCGCACCAAGAATGCATAACATGTTATAACACTGGTACCATTCAGGAAAGAATAAAACTTTGTTCCACAGGACGACAATGATGAGAAGATTATTTATTTATTTATTAACAATATTTTAACAGGATGCCCAATCAACATAAAAATTGCTCTCCCTTGGGGTCCTGCATATTAAAAATTACAATCAAAATATATCTTATTATAAATATAGATACATAATTTATGATAGAACATAATAGTCGATGTCAGATATAAACAAAACTATAAATAACTATTAACTACGCACATCATCAGAAAGAAGGGAATATACATCCCAGAAGGAAAAACCAGTAAGACCAGTATTTTTTGTTTACTGGTTTCCAGTAGATTTTTACTGGTTTCCAGTATATTTTTACTGGGCCAGTTGATTTTTAACTGGACCAGTAGAAATCAACTGGAGACCAGTTCCAACAACTGCTTTCCAGTTGAAGCAATTAGTAATACCAGTTTATTTATTTTTTCATCAAACTGATGCTACTGGTCCAATTAATGGTTTCCAGTAGATTTTTACTGGTTTCCAGCATATGTTTACTGGACCAGTTGATTTTTAACTGGACCAGTAAAAATCAACTGGAGACCAGTTCAAACAAAGTTAAATTGTTTTTCATCAAACTGGTGTTGTACTGGTCCAATAAATAATGACTTTATTTCAAGTCAGATCATATGACGAATTATGGAAAATTAATCTTGCAATTCAGAGAAAGTTATTACCGTTATTATTTATCATTGCTATCATCTTTCTTTTTATATCATAATTATTATGATTATTATGATCATTGTTATCATTCTTATTACTGTTATCATTGTTATTGATATTGTAATTATTATTAATATTATCATAATTATCAAGTATTAACATTATCATTAAAATAATTATTTCCTTTTTAAAAAGATTAAGATCGGCAAAGCAAGATATATTCCTCTGATAGAGTCAACTGGTCTAAAGTAATTCGTTGTTTGAAATTGAACTGGTCAAGACCAGTAATACCAGTAATTCTGATGATGCTGATCACGTGGTTTACCTTATTTGCATATTTCCTGTTTTTAAACGAAAAATCAGGATTTAAAATGGTATATCCTTGCAATATGGCACTCATTGTTGTTTAAAAACTTTCTAAATAAGTGTGTGAACTAATTCACAATGAAATAGTGTAATTTCATACATCACATTTAAAATAACAGCAGAAATATTAATTTACTAACCATCTTTTCCATCATATTTCACTGACCATGGTATATAACAAACCAAATGCATGTAATAAATTGATCCAGTAAGGCCAGTACGAGGACCAGTTCGAGGACCAGTCAGACCAGTAGAAAATACCAGTAAAGACCAGCTGAAATTGGATACCAGTATGAAGACCAGTGAGACCAGTAACAACCACCAGAAACAAGACCAGTATGAAATTCCATTAGTTGAAGACCAGTTTAATTTTTAACTGGACCAGTAAAATTTTAACTGGACCAGTATGACCAGTTAGACCAGTAAACCGATGTTCCAATTTCCAGAGTTACCAGTTAAAATTATACTGGTCTAACTGGTCCAGTGGAACTGGTTTTTCCTTCTGGGATACATAAAACAAAATCATTGAAATTGACATCGGATATTTACTATTGGAAAATAAAGCTGCAATTGGACTTAAAGGCTATCTTTTAAATATTTCTAAAAAAATTAAGAGGGAGTTTATGTTTTGAGGTTCAGCGCCAGTAAATAAAGGGAAAACTACAGACGATTTAAGTAGGTGTTGAGACATTTATTGGCCGTGGCAGAGTCGCCGCATACATCTATGGTAAGCCACTTGTGGTGGCACAATTAAACAATAAATCATACTGGCGTGATTACGTTTCTTTTCTTTTCTCTCTTTTTCTTTAACAGATCCAAAACCAAGCATATTCAATTTGACTGTATAAAATAATATTCAGAACGCATTAACACCAACCAAAATACTAGAGTAACACGATAACATAAGTAGGGTAACAATTAAACAATTGGTACACCAAAACTGGCCATAATTATTTCAATCTAAATATGAATGTGCAAATGAAAAGGATCAAATCCACACCTCCAATAATAGGCAATATGTAAGTACAGCATGTATGAAGGACATATAGCATTCCACTATACGAGTCATTAATAACAGACCTCAAATAATAGCCATATACATATAGCGTGGATGAAGGACATATCACAATTCCACTATACGAGTCATTGATAGCAAACCTCAACATATATTACAACAATACACTAATCCCAACTACCCTTGCTTACTTTACAAGTACAATGCAACATGCTGTGAACAATAAAATAAAATTCACTGTTTGGTAAAATTATGTACATAATGTACAACAGCATGCATGCCACTTCTATCCAACAAATCAAAGGTATAAATAATACCACAAGAGCACTCTTTAATCACTACCATATAAACAAATCAAGAAAAATGTGAACAAATGAGACAAGTCATGTGTATTCACTACTGGACATTAAAAAAAACTCAGAAAATAAGGCATGTTTCTAAATTTGGTCAGTACACTACTAAAAATCGTAAACGGCTGAAATGTATGCACACATGGCATAAAAAAAAAATTACTCAAAAACTAAACAAAGACTATAGCATGCATTAATACAAAATGTAACCAAACGGCACTAACCGACCGAGTGAATGCCAAACACAATAAATATGCATCTCAAACATAATACATAAGCACAAAACATAAGACGTGCCTATACATAAAAGCATAAAACACCCCACTATAAACAATCTGGGGATTGGTCCACATAAAAAATGACACATCAAATGAAAAGCAAAAGTGAAAACATACATGTACCTCCTTCTTCTGCACCCAATCTGTGTAGTAACACATTTATATTAGTCTACTGGAAAATGAAAAATCTAAAACCAGCTGCAACTTAATACTCGTATATATCTAGAGATAAAAAGGAGTGCTTATTAAGAAAGTACAGAAATAGCCAAAATCATACCTGTATCCTAAGCAAAACATTAGTAACAATATAGGGAATGAATAACAAAAAACATGATACAACAACAGTGGTAAAATGTATACACTCTTGAAACATAATTGTCACTCCTGCAGATATTACCAAGGGGCATGGGGGGGGGGGCTGTGGGCCACCGTGCATGCCGAAGCGCGAAGAAACTTAAAGCTAATGGGGCAGCCATCAGAAAACGGCAGAAACTGTCGTTGCGTGTGATGTCATCACTGTGTGAGCCTGAAAGAGTCTAGAAATTCAAGGTCGCATGACAACCACACTGGGACCAGAAAAGTGACTTTCATCAGGGGGGTAGGGAATCATGCGAGGTCCATCATGGGAATTGGGGATCATGCGAGGTCCATCAGAAAAGGGCGACGGTGGGCGAGGTCCACAAGTCCAGAGAAGCCAATCCTGGTGTTCAATGGTCTCGAAGCATCTAGGCCAAGATCCAACGGGGGGTTGGATCCTCAAGGGCTGATCAACGACAGCAGGGGTACGGACTGGGTCGGCCACCGAAAATACGGTGCGTGACGAACTTCCATGAACATGGAGTAAGGGAGTGCTACTGTGGGCCGCTTTTCTGTCCTCAAAGAGCTGTGAGGTGGGAAGACTAGTCATGACATCATATGCAGAGGACTGGTAACCAGAATTGATGTAGTCACACTGGTAAGATAGCAGCAAAATCACATCAGGATCAGTAGCATGATGGACAACAGGCAATATCAATCGATCAGGAGGATTCCGAAGGAGGGTAGACATCACGGGACTAAGGTAGGGTGCCAAATCCTTGTCTTTTGCACTATAAACTATACAGACCATGTAGGGTGACCAGATGGTAATAGCTACGGAAGGCATGTGAGCTGCGCATACATAGAATACCTCACAAGGTAAGATACTTGTAAAGAAATGGTAACTGTCGGTGAGAGAGAAGCACAGCACAATATCAAGGTAAGCGTCATGCCTGGGCATATCACGTGTACAACAAACAAAGCCGAAATGACGAAAACTATCTGTTTTGCGGACACCACAAACATGCCTGGGCATATCATGATGACGTGTACAACGAACGAAGCCGAAATGACGAAAACGATCTGTATTGCGGACACTCTCATCGACGTACTCTATGCCTGACTGGTAGTCAGCGTGTCGGTTTTCAAGACGATCAGGGATATCGCGAAAACGGTTCTCTACTGTAGCTAAAGGAGAATAAAGGTCACGCGAAAACGATCGAATGCCGGCGCAATGCACTATTGAAGTGAAGTCAGCATTGTGTACATAACCTGCAAAACCAAGGCTAGGCTCAGCTTCCGAAACATGACGAGTAGCAATGAAACAAGAGCATACTACCACTAGAGCTATGTTCACTACAAGACACGAGAGAGCTAACGTAAGGCTCATTACCAAGACACTATGGGAAGGCTTAGTATTATAGCTAGGCTCAGTATCAGGAATGCCAAAGCTAGGCTCATTACCGGGAATGCCAGAGCTATGCTCAATATAAGGAACACCAGAGCTAGGCTCAGTATCAGGAACAACAGAGCTAGGCTCAGTATCAGGAACAACAGAGCTAGGCTCAGTATCAGGAACACCAGAGCTAGGCTCAGTATCAGGAACAACAGAGCTAGGCTCAGTATCAGGAACACCAGAGCTAGGCTGAGTATCAGGAACAACAGAGCTAAGCTCAGTATCAGGAACACCAGAGCTAGGCTCAATATCAGAAACATCAGAGCTAGGCTCAGTGTTGGGAACAACAGAGCTAAGCTCAGTATCAGGAACACCATCAAATTGTGTATATTCGTACTTTACCTGATTGTTGTTATGTAGCCTAATTTCACCTACAACCTTTACACACGATAGGTCACTGTCGCAACTAATATCATGTTCATGTTTTATTTGACAATTGTAATGTGTCCCAACTTCACCTACTGTGCTTATGCAAGGCTTAGCACGGTCACAGCTATTATCAGTACTCACAGCAGGCTTACAGCTTTCGGATTGTGTGACTTTCTCAACACTTTCACTCAAGGTCTCACGAATCTCACCATCCATCTTCAACCCACGTAGTGGCAACGCAAATCCCAAGTCTGTGTTACCAACATTATACTCAGTCATAATATGTGATTGAGTCATTGACTTTGTTCTTGCCCTCTGTTCTGTTTTTTTATTTCACTTTACCTGCCTCTTCTTGCCAACTAACAATGTCTAATAAAACAGTCAAGGCTGTAATGGCCGAACTTTTCGAGAAAGAGGAATTCTTTCAGGCAATTTCTGAAGGGGTAGAGAAGAAACTTGGCACAATTCTGAACAGGATTGCTCAACAAGAATCGCGC
Source organism: Lytechinus pictus (assembly GCF_037042905.1). Taxonomy (NCBI): domain Eukaryota; kingdom Metazoa; phylum Echinodermata; class Echinoidea; order Temnopleuroida; family Toxopneustidae; genus Lytechinus; species Lytechinus pictus. Next base: position 11,359,185 of record NC_087256.1, on the reverse strand, counting down.
ATCACCGAATTGGAATCAACAACTAAAGTACGAGATGCCAGGTTACACGATCTAGAGTCTAAGCTTGACTGCTTGGAAACCAGATTTGAGAAGCTGGAGAGTGATTTTTTGAGTATTCAAACTGATGGTGATAAGAAGGAGCAGCAACTTGGATCTCTAAGGAAGGAGCTACACACCCGAAATGATGAAGTTAATACCCTGAAACGAAATGTGAATTCATTGGAGCAGTATTCACGCCGTAATTGTATAAGAATTTTTGGAGTTAAGGAGAAGTCAGCAGAGAATACTGATGAAATCGTCCTTGATGTTGCACGGCAGATGGGAATTACCTTCGGCATCAGTGACATCGATCGTAGTCATCGGGTAGGAAAAGCCCCAACCGACAAAACAAAGAGCAGGGGTATTATCGTTAAGTTCCGCTCTTACAAGTGTTGTCAACAACTGATCACCAACAGAAGAAAGCTGAAAGGATCACATATATCTGTGTTCGAAGACCTAACTGCATCAAACTTCAAGTTGCTGCGGGATGCTCAGACTTGTTCTAAGGCTCTAGCAGCATGGTCATCAGGTGGACGTATTTATGTCAGTGTTGCGGCCTCGGATGGATCAACAATGAAGCACCTTGTCAGGCACAAAGAGGACTTAAGTCGGCTATGAACTTGTAATTTTGTTCTCCTAAATAAAGTATGAACTGATCCAGGACTTGATGAACTTTATGCAGCCATTATTTCTTTTAGGCTCCTAGTGGCTTTTTTTTAAAACACTACTTCAATACCATATCAACATTTTTTTTTTTTTTAATAGCTTGTTTGTTTGTTATAGGTGTGTCTGTGAATATATGCGTGTTTGTGTGTGTGCTATGAACAATGTCTATCAGACAATGTTATTTGCAATCTTTAAATTCTTTGGATTTGCAAACTATTCATGAATTTCTATCACCTGAAAGTAATGAAAATGAACATATGTGTAATTTTGGGCCTGATCAGTCTTTTTTTACCTCTGATGAATTCAATGAATACAGTAAAAAGTTGAATAAAAATAGTAACTATATTTTTTCTGTCTTACATTGTAATTGCAGGAGCATGAGAAAGAATTTTGATAGTTTTGTTTCTTTCATAGCTACTTTGGATGTGCAATTCTCATTGTTAGGTATAACAGAAACCTGGCTCAAAGAGGTAGATTCTTTTTATAATATTGATAACTATTCTTTTTTAGCAAATGGACGAGAGGAAAAAAGAGGTGGTGGAGTTGCATTTTACATTAGAAATGATCTAGATTTTAAATGTAGAAATGATTTAGATATAAATAATGAATACTTTGAGTCTATTTTTGTAGAGATTATAAATTTTAGGAGAAACATTGTAGTTGGAGTAATATACCGTCCGCCAAATCAATCAGTGCAATGCTTTATGAAATCTTTTGAGAAGATTTTAGATGTTGTAAATAGGGAGAATAAATTATTATATTTAATGGGAGATTTCAATCTAAATTTATTAGAAGTCACATCTTGCCAAAGAGTAAACGAATTTCTCGATGTATGCATGTCTCATAATATATATCCATTGATTTATACTCCAACTCGGGTAACCACTCATTCAGCATCCTTATTAGACAACATTTTTACAAATGACTTGCAAGAAATATTTTCTGGTGTTATCCTTTGTGATATCAGTGATCATTTTCCAGTGTTTTCCATATCAAATTTAGAATTGCTTCTTAAAAATGAGAATAGTTCCAATAAACGTATTATTAATTCAGAAAATACACAACTTTTTGAGCAGAAAATTAGCAGTGTCTCCTGGCATATTAGAAGTCAAGATCCAAATATAGCTTATAATAATTTTTTGCAGAAGTTCTTAGATATATACAACTCATGCTTTCCTGTTAGACATATAGTAAAAAGAAAATTCAAAAACAAGCCTTGGTTTAACAAGTCATTACGCAAACTCTGTAATAAAAAATGTCATTTATATAGAAAATATTTAAAATGTAATACTTCAGAGAACTATGGAAAATACAAGCATTTTAGAAATAAAGTATCAAATGAAATTAAGAAGGCAAAGAAAGAATATTTTAAATGCAAATTTGAAACTGCTGCTGGTGACATGAAAAACACATGGAAAATTATCAACACATTGCTGGGTAGGGGTGTAAAAAATAAGGTACTACCAAACTCTGTTGTTTGCAATGATGTTACAGTTAAAGGGAAAGGTGCAATATGCAATACTTTTAATTCATTTTTTGTAAATATAGGCCAAACATTGTCTTCCTCGTTTAAGAACAGTGGTGATTTTATGCAATATGTAAATGTAATGAAAAATAATTCAAGTTTGTATTTTACTCCATGTACATCTAAAGAAGTTATTGATATTGTTTCAAAGTTTAAAAGTGGCAAGAGCCCTGGTTTTGATGGTGTTTGCAGTACATTGGTGAAGACTGTTATTCATATATTATGTTATCCACTATGTGATATAATTAATTTGTCTTTGAGTACTGGCACGGTTCCAGATAAACTTAAAATTGCGAAAGTCATTCCAATTTATAAAAATGGATCAAAAGATGAATTATCAAACTATAGGCCTATATCTGTCCTCCCTTTTTTTTCAAAAATTTTAGAAAAATGTGTGTACACGCGTGTATATAATTATCTGGAAAAGTGCAATATTATTACTCCCAAACAATTTGGTTTTCGAGCAGGACACTCCACATCTTCTGCCATTTCTGAATTTATTCATAAAGTATCAAATGCCTTTGATAATAAAGAAATCATGATTGGATTATTTTTAGACCTTAGTAAGGCATTTGATTCTCTTGATCACATAATTTTGTTGAAAAAAATGGAAAAATATGGTTTTCGAGGTGTTGTAATGGATTGGTTTAAGAGTTATTTAGATAATCGAAAGCAATACGTAGTATTAGATGAACATGAATCTCAGAAAGAGATTGTAAGATGTGGAGTGCCCCAAGGTTCAATTTTAGGGCCATTATTATTTCTTTTATATCTAAATGATATCTGTAACATTTCGAAAACATTAGAATTGATATTATTTGCAGATGACACTAGTGTGTTTATGTCTCACCAAGACATTACAGTTCTTCAAAATACATTTCATTCTGAATTCAATAAAATTGTCAAATGGCTAGAAGATAATAAACTTTCACTTAATATAAAGAAAACAAATTTTATGGTATTTACAAAGAATCAAATTGATACTACTCAAATAAGAATTAAAGTAAAAGACTCATTTATTGATCAGGTCACACAAACAACTTTTCTAGGTGTCTTAATTGACAATAAACTTACATGGAAGGAACACACTGGTGTCATTTGCAACAAAATATCTAAACGTGTTGGTGTATTTTATAGTTTGAAATTTCTTTCTAAAGAAACCCTAATGACTCTATATAACACTTTAATTTTACCACATTTATATTATTGTATTATCATATGGGCATGTTCCAGTTTGCAGAATACAAATAGACTTCTATTGTTGCAGAAGAAAATAATAAGAATTGTTACACATAGCCAATATCTTGCCCATACCATGCCTCTCTTTCATAGCCTGAAAACTCTGAGAATGCCTGATTTATATATTTATCATAGTGCAATTTTTATGTATTTATGTTACAAAAAAATCTTACCAAGTTCTCTTTTACAATATTTTCAGTTGAATAAAGATATTCATGAATATCAAACCAGGTATGCAGAAAATTTTCACATTCCCTTAGTAAGAACATCAGTTTCTCAAAATAATATTTTTTTCAGAGGTCCCAAAATCTGGAATAGCATACCATTAGATATAAAATTAAGCCCATCATTAAATAGTTTCAAAAGGAAAATGAAATCTTATTTACTTCAAAACTATTCACAGGTGCAATGATTTTACTCAATAAGATGTGTGTGTGGTGTATGTGTGGGGGTGTGTGTGTGGGTGTGTTTGTGTGTGTCTGTCCATTTTTTTTTTTTTTTTTTTTTTTTTTTTTTTTTGTAAATAGGTGTTGATGATTGCATATATGCACGTACCTTTAAATGTTATCTTTTGTTTAAATCGGTTATGTATACTTTGGTTTATAATCATGTTTGGAGCTTGGCTTTTATATAAGGCTCAGCCTTTCTGCCACTCCTTATACTTTCATTTCTATCCGAGTAAAGTAATTTTTTCATTCTTGTTTTTCTTTGTATCGCTTTGCTTACTATTAATGTCATAATTATTTCTATTATATATTGTCTATGTTATTATGTCTTTATATATGTTTGTTTTTAATGAAAGTATTAAATAAATGAATTGAATTGAATTGAATGAATTGAATATGTGTACTTTCAGTCTCCACACTGGTCATCAATCCGATCTCACTGTGCATGTTATTATTGTCAATGGACTTGTGAATGTGTGGATGGTCAGCTTCAGTCTCATTCACCTCTACACTACACTCAATATCAATGACCTCACTGTGTATGTTATTAATGTCATTGGACTTGTGAATGTGTGGATGCTCAGCTTCAGTCTCATTCAACCGAACATTACACCCAACATCCATGATCTCTCTGTATACTTGAGAACATTCATTTAGTGGGAGTGTGTGTTTACACTCACTGTCAAATCCAGGATTAGTGTGTTTGCACTCATTCTCAGATCCTTGCAATATCATACCCACTGCACAATCTAGCTCATCTAATTCATTCATACTAGCGGGACTAGATTGGGGGAATTGATCAGATAGTGACATGTAAGAAAAAGTATGGTAGTCCCCAAACATGATTTGGTGTTTAGAAGGTCGAATGGAAACATCATTCTTCTCCATAAAGGGAGCCCCAGCCATCACGTCAAAGTTCACCACACCATCTTCAACCACGAAACCATCATAATACAACTCACATCCATCATGGAAAAGAGAAAAAGATGTAATGCCAACAATGCCAGATGGTAAGGCAAACGACACTTCGGGGTCAACATAGTCACTGTAACCAAACGAATCGATTACAACTTCAAGGCCAAAGAAATCAGCAGTAGACTCACTTATCAAATTCAAAGGAGAACCACTATGCAATTCCACTGTCAACTGTTCGGAGGTTCCCCGAACACTGGCAGGGAAAAATGGGGTGTCATTCTTAGATTTATTACGAGTCACGATAGACTCATGCTCTACAGCAGGAGGACACCTACGCTGAGGTGCCTCAGCGACGGCTACACATCTCTGTATAGATGCGAGCCCGACGCGGGTGGGCCCCGCCACGACCGTGCATCGCTTCGTCGATGCGGCGCGCATTGCAGTACAGTACATACTATATATGGGACTACGTACGCTTTATAAATACTCAACTCTGTATGCCTACCCAAACTATCACACCAAATTTAGTCCTGGTGAGCGCCTGTCCCCAAGTTTTCGAGCAAGATTTCCCGCAATCCGGATTCTTTGATCCTGGTAGCGAAAGTTAGCCGCGGAATTCTGATCACACCGTAAGCCACCACGCCAGTAAATAGAGGGAAAACTACAGACGATTTAAGTAGGTGTTGAGACATTTATTGGCCGTGGCAGAGTCGCCGCATACATCTATGGTAAGCCACTTGTGGTGGCACAATTAAACAATAAATCATACTGGCGCAGGTTAAAAACTATTCCATAATGCGACGGCTTGATAATGAAATGAGTGTTTGAATGATTACATTTTGGGAAGTGTAACTTATTTTGAGAGGAATTTCTTGTACAGTATGAATGAATTTCTTTTCTAAAAGTAAATAATTTGGACAGACATGTAGGAGCAATACATTTCATACATTTGAACATTAAAATAAATCTAAAAATGCGAACTCTATCTTCAAATCTTTTCCAGTCTAAGAGGGCAAATTAATTTTCTGAAGGGGTCAAGAAATGGGCGTTTGAAATTATTCTTGCGGCTCTTTTCTGTAACTTATTCAATCATTCGGTATCTTCTTTGAATTTATCCCCCCCCCCCAGACAATACAAAACCATAGCATTATATAAAGTGAGTAAAGTATTTTCATTGACACATCATTTTAACCTTCGTAGGATATACCTAACTTCCTGCTAACGTTATTGGCTACTTTAGATACATGTTCTTTCCATGATAATTTATTATCAATTATTATACCTGAACTTTCAAAGGATTGAACTTGTATAATCTCGTAACTATTACAAATTATTTTCAACTGAGATTCATTGGAATGAATGGAGTATGCAAGTCGAGCTCGTGTACCAATAATCATACATTTTGTTTTTTCATAATTCATCATCATACGGTTTTCTTTTAACCAGCAGGCTACATTTTCTAAATCCAATTGTAATTTATTTTGTATTTCATCTAAACTATCACCTTCGGCATAAATAGATGTATCGTCTACGTACATAACTATTTTAGAGTGTTTCAATATATTAGGCATTACATTATAAATATGGAAAAATAATTTTGGGCCCAATATGGATCACTGCGGTACTCCTTTCCACATTTCTTTAGTGTAAGAAAGTACCCCATTTATATTAACACGTTGTGTTCTATTGAATAGATAAGAATTAAACCATTTGATTGAGTCTGATGAGAAACCATATTTTTTCAATTTTAATAATCACCAGATCCAAATCTACCAAATCGAAGGCCTTTTTCAAATCAATGAAAATTACACCGACCATTTTCCCATTATTAATACTTGTATACCAATCATTAACCATATATACTAATGAATATTTCATATTTTATGATAAAATACAAAAGATATAGTGAGTGAGTGATGTCATTAGTGCCCTCATTTCCATACCGACCAGGATGTGCGTATAACTGTTTTGTGAAATTAATCAAAACTTTTTAAAATGTCATAACTTTCTTCTTCTTCTTCTGCTTTTTCGTCTCCTTTTTTTCTTTCCCTTCCCCTTCTTCTTCTTCGGTTTAAATATAAATTAGTATATTTAAACAATATTAAAAATATTTTAACACAGTCATGTGCACCAGTATGTGAATGCATGGATGTGCTAAAAGCTAATAAGAGAAATGTGTCAGTGTAAAAAAAAATCAATCAATCAATGGATACTCTCTGTATAATCTGTAATCAAACACGTGAATTTTCAGCAAAATCTGATAAAAGGTAACAAAATTATGATTCTAAAATCCTGAGAAACGTTATATGAAAACAGTCATATTATGCACGTCATCCGTTTATTTGCAATAAGTCATAATGTCCCCACTTTCCTTTTACTTAGTACATGAAATCATTAATGTATGTCTCCCTAATTGTAACAAAATAAGTTGCAACAATGATTGTTTTGGCATGAGATTGGTAGTCATTTTCATTAGAGGACAACTTAAAAATATAAAGTCAGTTGATCATTGCATTAGATTTGGATTTATTTATTTCCGTTCAACAATTTTTTCAAAATATAATCAAAGTAACAATACATATTCAATATAATCGATAATACAGACAAATCAATGAAATTTCGTAACAAATGTTGAATATAAATTAAACAAAACTACAATTTGTTGCAGTAATTTTATCAATGAAAAGAAACAAGAAATGAACTTGCCAATAAAAGCAAAAGCTTGTAGAGAAGGCAAGCCCCTAAACTTAGTTTCAATACTAATTATAAACAAACTATATATACAACTCTATACAAAAATCGAGAAGGACACAGAAGACAAACTTAAAACAAGTAATCCACTAATATAAAAATAAAACGAATAAGCGACAACAATAATAAGAGAAAGTAATTCAAATAATAATAATTACAGTGGTAACACACAAAAAAAAGTACTTACAAAATCATAATAGGGAGGGAAAAGTGGCAAAGGAAAGAAAGAGGGAGATACGGGAGGTGCAAATAAAAAGTGCAAATGAAAAGAGGAACATGGCAGGTGCACAGGTCGTAATGTTTTGTATCATGTTGTAGTGTTGTTGTTTTTTTTTAAGTAAAGTTTGACAAATTTATTGGTAGTTAAAGGTTAAGTTATTGTGTAGTTTTAGTTTAGGTTATGTGTTATAGCTTGACTTGTTGATGTGGAGTATTGACAAATGAGCATCTTTTTAAGTTTGCGTTTAAAAATATTAAGGTTTGTAGATTCTTTAAAGTCGTTGGGCAGGGAATTCCAATACACAGGTCCAAAAAAAAGAGAGGAGTTTTTCGCTAATATAGTACGGGTAGGGGGTAGGTGATAACAATTACGTTGTCTCGTTGGGTAATCGTGTATAGAGGAGTTTTTACAGAACATATTTGAAAAAATTGTTGGGAGATCATCTTTGTTTAGTTTATACATAAATTGGGCGAGTTGGAAAAGATATAAATCGCTCACTTTAAGAATATTATTTTGGAAGAATAGTATATCTGTGTGTGATCTGAATTGGGTTTGAAAAATTATTCTAAGCTAGAACCTTCTTCTGCAGCAACAGTATTCTTTGTAATTGTGTTTGGATCGCACAACCCCATGCCAAAATGCCATAATTAATGTATGGTAATATTAATGTATGATACAGTGTAAGTAAAGTGTGAGATGGGAGAAAATATTTGAGTTTGTTGATAATTCCGATGTTTCTTGAAATTGTTTTGCATATATTATTGATGTGTGGTTTCCATGATAGCTTATTATCAATAGTAACCCAAAAAAATCTGGTCTCTGAAACATTTTCAAGAACAGTATTATAAAAAATTATGTTACCAGGTATTGTATTTATTCTGTTACTAAAAAGCACAAAATTCGTCTTTTGTAAGTTAAGTGATAGTTTATTCGCCTTAATCCAGTCAGTGACATGAGTTTACAATTCTTACAAGTTGGTTTACGTTATCATGAGAAAAGAAAATGTTCGAATCGTCAGCAAACAATACAAATGTTAGTAAATTTGAACTTTTTTAATGTCATTAATATATGTAATAAAAAGAAGAGGAACAAGTAAACTACCCTGTGGTACTCCACATGTAATAGGAAGAGTAGAAGAAACAACGTTGTTGACTGATTCAAATTGAGACCTGTCTGTTAGGTAGCTCTTGAACCACTCCAAGGCCTTCCCCTGATACCATAAAAAAGAAAGTTTATGAAGAAGTATTTCGTGGTTAATGGTATCGAAGGCCTTGGAGAAGTCCAGGAAAATACCAACAGTATGACAACCTTTATCTATGGAAGAAGTAATTTTATTAATAAAAGTCAAAATTGCATGCGAGGTGCTATGATTTTCGCGGAAACCAAATTGCGAGTTCGAAAAAGTATTGTATTTTTTATTTATTAAAGAACGTAATTGTATGAGTATGTATAAGTTTTTCGAGAATTTTAGATAACGAAGACATGCATATATAACTGTTTCTTCGCCAAAGTAATGCAAAAATGCCAAAGTAATGCAAAGTTTCATAACCTTGTCCAATGTATGAAATTTTTAGTGTTTTAATGTTTTTGGCCTGATTTCACCCCAGTTATCTGTTCTCAGCTTGAAACTACAGAGATGAGAGATCTTGATACGGGGTTGAAAAGCTACACCTATAGTTCACAAATTTGTAAAGCTTCATACTTATATACTTAACTGTTTGAATGTGAACATGCCCTGTTTTTTTTTAATTTTTGTTAATTCATAACTTGTATGGCCTATATTCACGTATCCCCCACAACGCGAAAACATTTTTGTGACCATGGCACGAATTGTACAAGACTAACCTTATGGCTGTATGTTGAGTGTGTTTGGTGAGTAATCTAAAATTTGTTGATTCTGGTCAGTCAGTGTATGGTTTTGACTGATGACGATTGTAATGAATGATTTTGAATATTTAATTTCCTTTGAATAGTTATTGCGTTTTCATTTCCTCTATTCGAAGTAGGCTAACGTAGATATAATTTTAGAAATCGTTGACCTCAGCTCAGGTTCAGCTCAATTGCTGGCCCCACATGCTTGATATAACGTAATGCCCGCCTAACTTTGTCTTTAGATCGATGTTCAGAATCAGATTAATAAACTAGATTTTAATTCGTCATGCGGACGAATTAGGTGGTCTGTCGTAGAAAGATAAATACTAGTAGATAAACAGACATAATATTATTTAAACAAATGAGTAGATATAAGATTGAAAGATAAATAGACAGTCAGACTCAGATAGACAAACAGATACACCACTCTAGGCGACACCACTTGTTCACTGCAACCACCCTGCCTGTGGGGAATCTACAGGTTGGACTATGGCATGCCAATGCTGTACAGAGCACACACTTTAAAAAAATGATTAAAATATCACTTTTGTAACCAAAATTACTAATTTACGTACAGTTGCAATTTATTTTTCATTAGTAACTTGAGAATGATTTTTGTATTCACTAGAGCGCTCAAAAACTTAATTTTGGGCATATTTTTGTGTACGCCCTCTATTGGTGGAAAATAATATGGCAAGAAAATTTTCATTTTTTATCTCTATTTTTAATTGAGAAATAAATAATTTAAAGAATCAAATTTACTTAAGGGCCAAGTTGTATGACAAATAGGTGTAATGAAAACTGTCAGTGTAAAAAAATCAAGCATTTGTCCCAAAGAAAAAGAGAAAATAAGCCAAACATTGCCATCCTTATTTTGCCACACATGGAGATATAACTGAGAACAAGGTTATATCATAACCTTGTTCATTGAATGAGTGGGCGACACCCCAATACTTACCCGTGCTAATAAACTGGGACTCCACTCACGCGCGTTTGGGCCTCCCTAGCTTAGAACTAAGCACTAATATCACCTTAAAAACTAAATCTACAAGGTATGTATAATCTATTTACAACTTTAATAATGTTTAATCGGTACTCACCGGTTCTTTTGTTGCATTTTCAGACCATTTCTCACAATTCTTTGTAAATATTTGCGGCAAATTTTGTCGCCATAGACAGCTTAGCATCCATCTTTATTGATAAATGGAGCGCCCTTTACGATAGTTGTTAATGCCGCGGAGAAATAGTTAGGCATTTTGGCCTGTGTTCAAGGCGTTCTTTCTGTTTTATTTTTTATATTGAAGATTGTGCATTTGTTGAATAGCGCCGTCTACGTCAGGTATGAGATCGAGTGTATAAATACACTCTTCCAAAATAATTATGATTCCGACCTGGCGCTGTTTAACTTCAATCTCTTTCACCTAAATTAGCGATGAATGCTAGCATTATAAAATATATATTATTAACGTCTGACAAAAATAATAACCAACCGATCAGCTGACGAGAACGCGAATCACGTGATCTTCATATCAGCTTCGATCGCAAGTCAGAAGAGAAGAGCAGCTGCTCAAAAAATCAGGAAAAAGCCGTGAAAATGTAAGTTCCCCTTCATTTCTTTCATTTTTTTTTGTTGCTAACGATGCATTTACACTATAAAATTATAATTTAAAGAAGAGAAAGGAATATAGCTTGTACTTGTGATATAATATATAAATATCCTGTTCTCAGAGATTTCTAACCAAAAATACTACTGATGTCGCCTATGAGGTCCATACATGTAATGTTGGACCTCATTGGTACTAGGAGTGAGATACACATAGATCATGTATTGTACTTGTAAGTTGTAGATAGGAAAGATAGATGGAGAGATAAATGACAAGTGGATAGATTAATAGAAGAAAGGTAGATAAATTATATCTTGATATATAGATAGACAGATAGATCGTTAGAGAGATATAGATATATATATATATAAACATATAAATATGTATTAGATAGACATTAGATAGATAGGTAAATAGATAATGATTGATGACAAAAATTGCGATGATGAGGATGATGATAATATTAATCATTGATGACAAATAAGATGATGATGTTAACGGTGATTATGATATTATATATACACAGATGGACAGACAGAAAATATATCGATATATTTATTGATAGATAAACAGATAGAATAACATATTAAACAGATTTAATAGATAGATAGATATTAGATAGACAAATAAACAGACATAATTATTTAAACAGATCAATAGACATTAGATTAAAAGATAAAAAGATAGACATACATATATAAACAAATAGATGGATAGTCGGATAGATAGATAGATGGATTGGATGATATATAAAATATAGGTGGATAGATTGATAGAAGATAGATAGATAAATATACATAATAATTGAAACATAAATATATATTAGATTGAAAGATAAATGGATCGATAGACAGATAGACAGACATATTCAAACAGATAAATATACGATAGATAGAGAGACAGACAGACAGACATACAGATAGATAGATAGATAGATAGATAGATAGAAAGCAAGATAGATTTACTTGGATGTAGAGACGTAAAGCTTGTAGCTTATTTGCCCCTCGTCACGTTGGATAATCTCTGGTAGGGTAAAAACTTTAGTGGATGGTTTTTCCAGTGCCTCTCAATAGCTGATTTGAACATATTGACACTTGATGCAGAAACCGCTTCCTCTGGTAAAGCATTCCAGTTATTTATACTCCTAATTGAAAATGCATTTTGCCTTATTTGCAATTTGCATTTTTTTTCTCTTAATTTCATGCTGTGACCTCTGGTTCTACCACGAACATCCATCTCGAAGAAGTTGTTTAGGTCAATTTGATCAAGTCCTTTTGAAATTTTGTATATTTGGATCAGTTCAGCTCTTTGTCTTCTATATGATAGAGTAGGAAGATTTAACGCCTTCAGCCTTTCAGGATAGTCTAGATGACGCAGATGAGGCAATAGTCTGCTTTCAAGTAGATCTTCATCTCGTTTATATACAGGAGCCCATGCAGAGTTGCAATATTCCAGAGTAGGTCTTACAATGGCTTTATAAAGCTTGAGCCATCCTTTCTCATTTAATGCTGTGAAAGACCTCTTAATCATTCCAAGTTTTGCATTAGCCCTTTTTGCAACATCAGCAGCATGGGTGCTGAAGGATAGAGACTTCTCAAAAAGGACTCCTAGATCTTTCTCTTTTTCATCAGACTTTACTTCTTGGTGACCGTCATCAGTTGTCATATGGTATGAGAAGCTTTGATTATTTCGACCATAGTGAATAACTTTACACTTTGACTCGTTGAATTTCAGTTGCCACAAGTTTGCCCATTCCTTTACTGCATTCACATCATCCTGTAGGATATCTGCATCTCTCTGTGAGTCTACAACACGGTACATCTTAGTATCATCTGCAAATAGCTTCATACTAGATCTTACAACATCTGGTAGGTCATTGATGAAACAAATGAAAAGATAGATAAATATATCATGTAGGTAGGTAGGTAGATATATATACAGATAGATAGATAGACAGACAGACATATAGATATATAGATAGATAGATAGAGACAGACAGATAGATTGATATAGAAAGATAGACATATTCAAACAGATATATATTAGAGAAATAGATAAATAGATAGCCAGACAGACATACATGTAGATAGATAGATAGAGACAGGCAGATAGATATATATATTAGACAGAAAGAGAGAGAGATCAGTAGATAGATAGATAGACAGATAGATAGATATACAATGTAGGTGGATAGACAGACAGACATATGGATAGTTAGGTAGAGTGAGAGAGAGAGAGACATATTCAAACAGAAAGATATATATTAGACAGATAGATAGATAGATATGTCATGTAGGTAGATAGATAGACAGACAAATAGATAGAAAGATAGATAGATTTATAACATAGATAGCGGATAGATAAACGGATATGTTTAGATAGATATAATATGAAAAAAAGTAATTATAATGTTTTATTTTGCAATATTTTAACTATTATTTATTAGAATTCTTATAATTGATCGTGCGCAAGATAGTAAAAAAAAAAAAAATAATGTTCACCCTCGGACTCGAACCCCTGCCTGCATCACTGAATGAGATGCAAGTCCGACGCCTAACCGATTGAGTTACAATATTTCCCATAGACTTTACACGTATGCAAAATATGAGAATCTCAAATCCAATTTTGCAAGTGAAATACGGGCATGATCCTGGCATCTGATCGGAAAATGAAGGCAACACTAGCGAAAGCTTAGAATCTCAGCTACAACATACTAAAAGCTCAGGGATAACTGACAAGAAAAAATGAAGATATGGCTCACGAAATAGAGGAATGTAGAATCTAGTTTTGAGAAAAAGTCATGTCCCATAATGACACAAAATGAGTAAAAATGACATACCTTTATTATTTGCAATTTTTCAGGATGATCCGTTTATTAAAATGAAAAATAAAGGCAATAACTCAGGAAGAGTAAGACCTAAGCTACTACATATCCAAAATTGGACACAAATTGACCAATATTCACGGAGTTAGAGCCAAATTTGCATAATTATAATGACGTCATAACACGCAAAATGGATATATACGTTAGGGTCCAATGAGACATGAAATCATATGTATGATTCATACTCTATCGAAATATAAATAAAAAATTGGGGGTCACCGTTTGTTCTGAAGAGCTACAGTGAATTTTAACTCTTTAAGAGCCATTGGCAGCTATAGTTGCCCATAGCCCTCTAGTGCCACTGGCAGCTATAGTTGCCCAAGTAACTTTTTTTTGTTTAACCAATTTTACAGCCAGAAAATCAACACCATATTCTGTGTTTTGTATGTTGTTATATTGGCAAGGAATTCACAATTGATTCTGTTATATAAAAAATAATGGTTTACATTGACATTTTTTGAGTAAAATGGCATTTTTGCATCATTATTTTGAAGAGTTGATTACGGATATTGCCGCGATCTGAATCAATATTTCTCCTATAGACACGTGTGATATAAAGGTTGTGTGTAGCAATGCACGTACTTCTATGGGCAGAGCAAAGGCGAGTGTGCGAAGGCATTCAGCTCAGAATTGACCAATGACAGAGCGGTACGATGTCTCTCACCCAACGCTACTCACCCATTCGCTATTGTTTTATGAATATTCATGGGCTATCGATCGGTTCTTTTGCAGGCCGGTATGGTAGTATTCTTGTGTCAAGGCTTTTTTCTGCCTGCAAATGTGCACGGTTTGGGGAAGATTTTTTGGGGGGAGGGGGGGGGTGGGGGGAAGGTCTTATACTTTGTTTTTTTTAGCATTCTCACAAAATTGTTCTCGTTATAAATATATGAGTAAAGAAGGCTGTCATTTCCAACTCTCATCGCACTGCAATCATCACACTCATTATTTATTTATTAATTTATTATTGTTATTATTATTATCATTATTAGTATTACTATTATCGTAATCATTATTATCATTATTGTTGTTATTATTATTATCATTATTCTTCTCCTTCACCTTCTTATTATTAATGTTATTGCCATCACAATCATCATCATTATTATGATTATTATTCAAAAATAATTGTAATCATATCAATTGCATTCCTTCTGCAGCCAAACTCTCTTCATAAACTTAAGATCAGGTACATAACGGTTCATATTTGTTTGTGTTTTTATAGCCCAAACCATTAAAAAAAAGAATGATTGATATTGTTATGCTTATCAATATCATATTCAAACTTCTCACAAAAATATGAATCGTTCAATATTCTCCTCGAATAAAATAGGAATAAGCAAAACAAATAAATGTAATAATTAAAACGGCCGATAATACCGCTTTATTCGTCTCAAGATTGATTTTTTTCAAGGTGGATGTTTTTCCTTTGCTAAATCAAACCATTGGTCAGAGAAAAGGTAAACGGAGTATATATGCAGTAATATCAGATGTTTTGAGGAAAAGAAAGAAAGGGATACATTAACAAAACCAATCAGACCGACCTGTTAGTTGCTGCATCATTGACGTCACTATCAAGGGGATTTTAAAACGACTTTAGAGAGTAGAAATGAAAATGATAACGATGATAACGGGTTGAAAATTACATTTCTTTATACCACGCATATTATTGTGTTTTCAAGGTTTTTTTTTTTTTTTTTTTTTTTTTTTTTTTTTTTTTTTTTTTTTTTTTTTTTTTCCGGTAATTTAGTTGATAGGCAGAAAACTGAGCGCTTAGAAACACCTGTATTAAGCGCCCTACAAATGTTATAATTATAATTATTATTGTACACTATGTTATCTGAACAAATTATTTCTTTTACCACGGATAGTGCTACGAGCTGGGGAGGCCCTGGGCGGATGCAGGATTTTTCTGTAGGGGGGCAAATTGTTTTCTCTTTACCTGGGTCGCCCATAAGAAATCAATACCGGAACCTTTGAAAGTATTCAAAAGTCAAATCAAAAGACACGCGTGAGCCCCGATTTCTATGAACATCCTGTGCTAAATTACTCTCCTAGATAATAGGTCAGGAGGGAGCGCGGATTAGAGATTCCTCATGAAAGAGAGTCTGGGCATCTATTGTTCATGACTTGGTGGCATGAACAAAAGAATGTAGTCACGTAGAATGTTAACAGGTGGCTACTTTGGTCAGACCAGTAATACAGAACAAATAGGACTATTTTCTTTTTGAAAATTTGTATTGATTTTTTGTTTGTAACTGATTAGCATTCCCTCTTCTTTGATTCACGACAAATATACTTTTTTTTTCTTACTTCTGTGCTCTGTGCACTTTGCCAAGAACGCCCATATTATTTTGGTAGATTTTATACCCCAAACTTGTAAGTATTGAATCTGTCCGACCCCTCTTTATCTATATTTCAATATATCATCTTTAATTCTTTTATATTTTGTCTCCTTCTGACTGGCAATAACTTTGTTTGTTACAATACGAATAAAAAAATTGCAGAGTCTTATTTTGAAGACTACACGAATGAAAGGGTACGGTCGGCCGCACTTTGAAGATACATGGCTCTAATGTATTATTGTGTGTGTTTGCTTGGGGATCGCAGCTGTGCTGTGATTGGTCACTTGATCGGCGACAATGCCCTTTTTTGGAACAGGTCGCTTTCTCGTACTTCAGAGGAAATAACTTGAATAGCAAAATAGTATTTCATTCAAAAGAGCATTATTTTTCGTTATTTTTGTTTGTTCAATTTCATTAATAGATACGTCATTTGAAAGAGTAAACATTGAACTTTAATTTTATCTTCTTAATTTCTTGGTATCTTTACAATTCCTCAGGTTATTTACTCTTTGAAATGTTAATGAAATCATAATTTTCTAGGTTTTACTTATTGAAAAAAAAATGATGTAAAATATTACATCTTTTCTCCATTTTTCCAAAAGCGAATATGAAAGATGATAACACGACCATAAAGCCCATGAACCATGCATCATTTCATGTGTAGAAGGTTTTATTATACAACGTACGGGTAAAGAATTATGACCGTTTTAAAATCAGTCGCTGCTCACATTTCGGTCAATTTAGGATTCCCTCGAATATCCCTGGCAGTAGAGGGGTATTGGGCCTGGCAGAGTAAGAGTTAAATAGGCATGTTTTTGCCCATAGAGCCTATGGAAAGAGCTCGCGTGCACACGTGCTGCAAACTTTAATGGGTGCTCATTCCCTCATAAATGATCGTAGAGAGCTGATCGAGGTATCAATTTGATCAGAATTATATCAATAATAGATACGCATAGAAAAAACAGCGAATTTATGCTGTGTAACGCTGTTACGCACAAAAACGTGCGCACATATATGTGCGCGCGCACAATTTTGAAATGCCTTAAATGACCTGAAACGTACCCAAAATTTTTTATAGGCCATTTTGAGAATTTTTTTTAGCTTTGACACGCGTGTGTCATGACCTTTACATGACATTTGATGACATTGACATACAACCTTTGACCTAAAGTTTATGTGAATATGATTGATTATTGATGATCGGTTATGTTGATATGATCAAATTAAGAATTTTACCAAATGGCGCGTAGATGACATCATGACCAGATGACCTTGAAAAGCTTAGTAGAGCGTCTTTATGATAGACTTTATATATGACGAAAAATTCAGCGAAGTTGATACAGCCGATTCGGAAAAAAAGTTGGCGACAAACATATATAGGTGCGAAAAATAAATAAATAATAAAGAAAATTCTGACAAAATTAAGAGGTGATCTGTCATAGACAGTCCACCTAATAATGGGCCTGTTCCAATGACGAGATGAGCCATACGTACCTCTCAAGTGATGTTCGTCCAGGCTCCACTCCACTTCACTACCGCTACACTATGCTCCACCTACCCGAACCTCAAGGTCCAAAACTCGCTCTGATACTCCGAGTGGCACAGGTGGGAAAAAATGCATATATGGCAGTGTATCCTTTTGCCGGACACCTTTATTTCAGTGCTTTAAAAATGACAACTAGATGAAATTCAATCAAGAAAAATTTGCACCTGCTATTTCAAATATGAAAATTATGAATATGATAAAATTATTTTATATTTAACAACCGTTTTCTTTGCATCACACTTGCCGCATACCCCTCCACGAAAAACAATTATTTTCTTGCGTGACACATAACATCATGATTCCGGACGCGCACTGGTCTGTTTAAGATATTCTTGATTATAATAATGATGTAAGAAAGAATTGGTGTGATTTTTTCTTTTATATTATATCATGAGTAAATTCTAAATTATTTTTTTTGCTTTTTGTTATATCGAATCTGAGCAGATGTTGGTAATAAATTTGTGTTTGCTAATCATTTTTTTTTTCTTCTTTTTTTTAACTGCATGTTCCATGGCACTTTCCAATATTATGCTCGTTCGTATTGTCGACGCTCATCAAGTTCTATCGATGCGCTGTCGATCGTTGACGGCTCTAATCATGGTAAACCTCGTGCATGGTACCAAATAGTCGTCGACAATCACCCACAATACACCCCACCAATTCAACATTCGATTGAAAGAGCGGACGAGATTGAAATTCACTTAGGGTCAACAAACTTTGACCATGTTGGGGGTATTTGTGGCATTGTCATCATAACTTTGAAAGTTTATAGATCTACTTCATGAAACTTGGACATTAGAGTAACCATGTATCCCTGAATATCCTGTGCGTTTTTCAGGTCACATGGCCAAGATCAAATGTCATTTAAGGTCAATGAACTTTGGCCATGTTGGGGGTAATTGTTGAATTGGCATCAGAACTTTGAAGGTTTATGGATCTACACAATGCAGTTCATGAAACATGTAAGGCAGAGCTTCCAAGTCTCCCAGATCCTGCGGGAGAATACTGGATTGCGATCCAATCTCCCGTTCTCCCGACCCCATGCCAAAATCTCCCGGATAATCAGGATTTTTAGCTGTTAAATTGTAAAATTCATACAAACGACTGTTTTACGAGTCTAGCATGTTCAACTCCCTAACACCCACGTGGAAACTCCTTATCACATTTTCATTTTACCCAGTAGCTTTTACCAGTTTTTGTATAATCGTACATTGATTTCCAATGTAAATGAAGATAATTTTACTGAACGACTGGTGAACTAGTCTAACAAGTCATTTATTTCCGGGTTTTGCAATGTGTGCGACGGAAACACTTCAGCGGCAAAGCCCCCGAAGCTACCGCCATTTTGTTTAATCCATTAGAAGCTAAAATAAGCCCTCATTAATATTAATTTCGTACGATGCTCCCTCGTCAACTGTGGTTTTGTACGTGTATTAGACAATACGCACATCAGCGCAATGACAAAGGTCAACTTGGCAAATTCATTAATGTATTCATTTTGTTACGCGCTCGTGACGCGAAGGATTCAGCGAATCAAGCAAGCGCAAATCTGAGACGATACGTTGCACTCTATAAAGTATCGATATCACAAGCGATATCACTTAAAAACAAAGCATTGTTTGTATTGCGTCTTATAGGCCTATGCTAATTTTAAAAGGGAAGATGAAAAGAGTAGATCAAGTCGTGATTAGGTAAAGAGGTCTCCAGTGCTTTTGCCATCCCCAAATTGTCACATGTTAAGATGTACAGCAATCTTTTAACAAATGTAAAGAATCAATATTAATTAATCAATATTAGGGGGGCCTACATTACACAAGCTCTGCTTTTCAGTTGGCCCTCCCTCTCTTTCAATTATTTATATTTCGATTTGATAATTGTCTATTGTAATTTTATAATGTTGTCAATTTTTGTATGTACTTCAAATGTGATTATATGTTACTTTGTCAATTGTATCATAATTGTAAAAATGAAATTGAAAGTGGAAAATAAAATAATTGAATTGAATCTAGACTCTAAATAGCCGGCAGAGGCCGCCGAACGGATCAAAGGGGGCTGTTGCACTGACCCAAAAGTCTTGTTTTCTTTTTTTTCTAGGGGGGGGGGCGGGTGGGGGCAGAACAAGGTTATTACAATTTGATGGTAATTTTCACTGGTTGTGGTTACTGAAAAAAATAACTGTCACCAATAATAGAGTACATTTCTTGTTACAAATTTCGAGAAGCAAAAAAAAAATCTTTTGTTCAAGGTATAATACGTAAGGGGCCGGCCCCCTCATGGATCCCCGTGCCTGTTTTCTTCATATGGCGTCCGTTTCATAATGAATTACAGCTATTTAAACATCGCTGTTATTGTGATTACCGTGGTAACCTAGATTATGATTGGTTATAGCAGTTACCATCGTAGTTACCTACGATGGTAACGGCTATAACCAATCATAATTACCATACTTGTAACTCATGATGAAACGGGCCCCAGTTTATCATTTTTAATACGTTTCCTTTCCCCTTTATTCTCCAGCATTTCTTGCTCTGTTTTCCATTTAACAATTTTCCCACTCACGTTCTTTTGGTGCTGCCTTTCTCCTACATATATTTCCTTCTTCTTTTCCCACTTGTTATCTGTCTCCTGGTTTCCATAAATCTCGTCTTATTTCTCTTCCACCCCTTTGTTCCTACTTCCCACCATTCGTGCTCTCTTACCCCCCCCTCTAAATTATCTCTTCATATGTGCCCCTCCATTTCTTTCTCATCTCTTTTCAACCCCCTTCTCATCACTCTTTCTCTTTCTCTCTCGATCTCCATCTCATTTTGAATTTTGCCAATTCCAAATCCCTTTCATTTTAGCTCTGTACAAATACTATATGAATACAAATGAAAGACATGAAGAAATGTTTTGGTTAGTTGTGAATTTTATTAATAGCCAGAAAAAAATATCACATTATCAGAGGATTTAGCCTTACTTTTTTTCTTAAGCGTATGTTAATACTTTGAATCGAACGAAAATGTTTTTTGTATGCAGGGGCAGCGATCCTGGGGGGCACAGTTCCCCCTACTTTTTGAAGCACTGAAAAGTGCCTTTAATTTTATGTAAGAAAAATGCCCCCTCACGAACGTGTACTGTGTCCCTTTCACCTGACGAGAACCTGTTTTGGTGTTACCAAGTGCTCTTCCTTGTATGCAAATTTTTACCAAAAAATGCCCCCCCCCCCGAACGTGTTCTGTGCCCTTTCATCTGAGGGCCCGTTTTATGTGTTAAAAAGTGCCCCTCACCTTCTTGTAAGTGCCCTTTCTCGAATCACTGCCCCCTTTTACCCAAGAAAAGTGCTCCTAAAGAACTTGTTCTGTGCCCCTTTCACCTGAGAAGGACCCGTGTTATGGTCACCATGACGAGTGCCCTTTGAAACAAGAAAACAATAAGGAAATTCTTTGTGCATTAAGTTTAATAATTCATGTGATTGGGGGTAGATAAGCAGTTCCGTACACTACAGATGGAGGGGGGGGGGGGCTTGAAGGACTCTTCCCCCCCCCAAAAAAAAAGGGTGAAATATATCATTCTGAATATTCTGTCGAAATCTATCACAAAAGTGGATTTTCTTTTTAAAAATGTCAAAATTTTGCTCTCTCGCAACTTCTTAAAAATTTACATAATACAGCATTTTCCCTGTGCCCCCCCCCCCACTTTCAACTTCACTTCGCCGCTCCTATTTGTATGTTTATAGCTTCTCCTTTTGCAACCAGTTTTAATGAAAATCAACAGGAAATTTCAATACTTTGAATTTGGGGTTGTATTTAAAAAAAAAAAAAAGGGACTTGAAAAAAAAAAACTTTTCCATCTTTATCAAGTGCTTCCTAAGCTAAGTCACTCGTCAATTTGTTGGATTTCTTGAATGAAAACATCTGTTACACCAGTCCTGCAGATTGAAAAAATAGAGAAAGAAAATCAATGAATTTAAATAAAAATTGTCATGATTTGTAAAACATAAATGTTTTAAGAAAAGTAAGACTATACATACCGGTATATAAATTTCTTCATCACATAACATAGGAAATCTTACTTCTACTAATTATAAACTTGTACTTCTACAAAGCATATCACTTAAACCTGTTCTATGCAGTTAACATACCACTCTCCATTATAACTACATGTACTCTATAAAAAAACTGTCAGAGATTTCCCATAAATATGAATATATGAATTAACATATATAAATTATATATAATAGTCAGAATTAAAGTTGATGTTTTGTTGCACAGAATATTTTGATCTGCGAATAAGAACAACACCTAACTATAATCTAAAAACAGAATTGAAATGGTTTTTTCAAAGGCAGGTCTATTTGTTGCCTAAAAAAATTGTGAAAACCCCCCATTATTAAAAATAATCACTAATTAACTCACTCATATAACTGCTGTAGGTTGTATTTCTCTTTGTGGTCCTATCACTGTTCTATTAGGCCTACTTCACCAACTGTTTATCATCATCAATCACCTCCATGGAAATTGTAGAGCTGCATCATCCTATTGGACAAAATGTAAAATAATAAGATTTAAAAAAAATTGTAAATCTACAAATATGAAATATGAATATCACACACTAAAGAATGAATAAAATGAATTTTATGAAATATAAAACATGAAAAATAAATATTGCTTTGTTTATAAACAAATAGGAAATAAAAAGGCCTTTTAAATAATAGTAGATCAAGGACATGACCTTATTTTATAAATTTGCCCAAGGTTCATAACTTTTGGCATTGGTTCTATTTTAGACTCGAGAGCCTGGATATATAAGAAGTGTATATTCAGTATAGATCCTACCTAGCTCTTAGCAGTGGCTCAGGTTATTTTTATTTAATGTAAACATGGTTAACATTCATTTCAATGCATGTAATGTATCTGTAATTTAGTTTAACTTTTATACCTGGATGAGAATCTGCAAAATGATGCATGCACTTATGATCATCATGTTTAACCATAGGTACCGGGTAGACCTCTTCTGTTTTTCTTGTTCTTCAAACTCAACCTGTTTGTGAAAGAAAAGAGAGAACAATAAGTGTCAAGTGATCTCTTTCATGGCCGTATGTACACTGTTAAAAAAAACCTGATTTTACAGAAAAAACAAGATTTTGCAGAAAGCAATAACAGAATCATTCTGTAAATTCGTAAAACAGGAATTTTTCTACAGAACAGGTCTGTTTAATAAGGGGAAAATGGTGTTTTATTTAAGGAAATTTGTAAGGTTCCATACACTAAATACCAATTTCCTGTACTTTTACATGATATAATGTAAGATTATGCAATCTGGTAAAATTACAGGTGTTCTCGAGACTTCTTTTATTTTAAGGATAAATTTTCTAACAGTGTAGGGGGAGGGGTTTGGGTGGGAGCTGAAATGTGAAAACCTTCATAAAAAAAAGAATTGCATGAAATCCTTCAATTTTACTTTAGAAAATGCAAAAAAACAGCCCTAGGCAATATTGGTTGCTTCGGGCCCTGGCTTTCTGAATTTCAGGTTTCTCTAAATTTTTTCACATGTCTGCCCCCCCCCCAAAAAAAAAAAAAAAATCTGCATCTTTTTATTCCGAATCTTAATTCATTTAATTTTAACAACATAATTTCATAATCTCATGCACTAGGTCTAGATCTATTTGTAAGAAAGTATAGATCTAGTCCAACCAGAATCAGTGCTGCGTGACAGCATTCATGTATCTAAATAAGGTCTAGTCTAGATTAGACTATCAATAGACTCTCGATCTATCTAGACCTAGAATGTAAAGCTAACCCTTCGGTGACTTTACCTAGATGTATATATCGATTAAGAAATTTTTGATGTCTGACTTTTATTCCTGGCTAAACCTTCATTGCCATTATTGACCGAAAGTAGATCTTGGTCCACTGACAGTCATATTCGTACATGTAAATGTAGTCGTTTAGGCCCAGACCTACATCTAGGCCTAAAATTATAGACCTAGATTCTAAGCCCTGGGGGTACGTGGCGAGGGTTGGGAAAGTTAGATGACTAGATTTGAATTATGTAGGCCTAGATCTACGTACAAGCATCGATGGATAAACTTTTTTTAGTAAAGTAACATACCAAAACTGATAAAGTAAAATTAAGAAGCAAGACTAGGCTCTGTTAACCATGTTAGAAATTAGATCTTGATCTATTGATAATAAGAGTAAGACAAACATGCAGAGCAGCATGTTATTTCTAATACCGAGTCTAACTATATAAATAACAATAAGAATTAAAATGGGTGGGGGCTAAATGCAGAAGAAGCCTGAAGTTATGCAAAATAAATTTGATATCTGAAACTGATGAGAATCTAGTGAGGATTGACACAATGATGACAGGCATATCTTCTTCCACACTCCGCTTCACAGTTTATTCCTGACTGAGTCTCAATCTACTGAAGATAGATGCAGATCTCCCTCCAGATCTAACGTTATACAGATTACAGTGTACAAAAAGAAGCTTCATTCTTCTTGTTTTAATCAATCGTGGGCTCCCGGCCCGATTTTCTCTCGATGCCCAGCCGGCTAGGAGCCCGTACAAAATACATGTGGTTGACACAGCGGCATAACCACTGAAAAGCAACATACAGGCTGCACTGGGCCGGGCGACGATGACAATCTAACTTCAATTTCAAAGACCAAATTCTGCTTTTCTTTAACAGAAGAATGATAGCAAGTTGTCTAATTAATTAAAGAAATAACCTAAGATCACAAAATACAGTGCGAAATGTGTAAATAGTCCACTGAATTAATGTGGTTATATCAATTTATACGTACTCACCGGAGTGTTCGTAGGTCCATTTTTGTGTGGAAAGAAAAGTTTCAGAATGAATAAATTAGATGACGTAATGAGGTCAAATGAATAATTAATTCTGTAACACGATACCACTAGTATCGATGACAAAGAATCGGGGAAATTGCGTATTAATGACGCTCTTAGCCAATGAAAAGGCCGGATTATGAATATCTTCATGCTCATGAATGTCAATGAGGGCTTATTTTTGTCTTCAAATGATCGCGGTAGGCGGAGCCTAATCTCATTTGTTTTGTGCTGAACGCGCACGCAGCTTTCGGTCTAGTAATATATTATAAGGTCTTTGCTCCATGCACATGCTCCCCCGATGCTCCCCGGCGCAGCCGGCCCTGCCTGGCCTCCACGCGCGCGCCAGGAGAAGGGAAGTCCACGAGCGCTGCGAGGCGTTTTTCGTAAGCTTGTGTGCGCCTTATTCGAGCTGAAACTGTGGATCAATCATGGGATTAACAAGTGGATTATTTTCAGGAATAATTTTATTGACAATCCTGAAGAACAGAAGCAAAGTGGAGATTTTTTCCCCTACTTTCACTTGGGTTGATCGGATCCGAACATTTTCTCTTTCGGGAGTGAGCTAGCCTGGCGCTTGCTGGCTGAGCTGTGCCTGTGCGAAGCATGCCCTGTCCTGATTCATCCACACTACAATCGCATTGTCAGTGACCATGGAGATCATGGAGATGGAGTCATCCAGGACCAAGACGACAAAATAATTTTCGAAATATAAAGATAATTTTCAAGCGGAATGGGACTGTGTGACAATTTTCAAAGGAATCCCTCAGAGACTTTAAACAGGCCACAAAGAGTTTATAAGTCTTTGCAGGGCCAGGCAAGCTCATTTACCATGTATGTTTACCACTACTGCAGCCCCTTCCCCCTCTGGACAATTAAAGGTATTTTCTTGTTGAATCCATTTTTTTATGAATTATTTAAAAAATCAAATGTTTTTTTTTTTCTTAATGTGTTTTTGCTCCCCAAAACTCCCATCCGTGGGACAACGTTCCGCCGCTCCCTCACAAAACCATACCTCCGCGAAATCTACTGGATTCTATCTTCCCAATGTTGGCAGCTCTGTGTAAGGGTAATTTAAGTATGAATTATTGTTTTGCACACATCTTAGGTCACATGATCATAGTCAAAGGTCATGTTGGGTCAATGGACATAGTATTTTATTATCATATGAGTGTTTTCTTTTGTGAATAATTATTCAATAGCTGTTTTCAAAGTTAGCACTGCTGGTATATTGAATCGCGTAATGCAGGCGAGACAGCCAGAGGCATTCCACTTGTTTAAAGTGATTTTTTCGTTTGCATAATTCATGAATATTATCAATGTTTGTTTGGCCTTTATTTTTTATTTATCAGGTAGCGTTTTCTTGACGCCAATGTATAAATTGATTTTTTATGCTTGTCAATTTTTTTGGTACGAACCGACCTCTAATTTTTGAAGACCTACATGTATATACTCTTTTATTTTGCTTGTCAACTTTTAATTCAGCTTGAAATCCCCCTTTCAAAAATCCTGCATATGCTAATGCAGGGTGCTACATAACTTTTTTGAAGCACTTGCCCAGTCGGGCAAGTAAATTTTCAAATAGTTGGAAAATACTTGCCCGAATATAGATTTCACTTGCCCGAAAAAATCCTTCAAAACAAAGTTTTACTGCTTCAAAACAAGTTATAGCCTTATAGTTTTACATACCATACCATTGATGGCTTTAAAAATACATTTTTCAACATGACTACTGATGTACCTTGTAGTTGTATTTCTTTTTTTTTGATGATTTTTATCTTGAACATCATGACAAAATAAATGGTAAATATACTCTTTAATTAATTTCCTAATCTCATATATTTTCCATATATTTTGGATGGGACTAGGACACACAATAAAAAAGGGGAAATCACTGAAAATAACCAGAGGAAAAAAAATGAAGAGAGGGGGAGAGAATGACAGAAAAAAAAGTAAGAAGAAAGACAGATAGGACGAAGAAATAAAGGAAGGAAGAAAGAAACAAAAATATAAAAAAAATAAATAAAGAGAGTGTGAGATAATGGCTGCGGGGAAGAGAAAGATGGAAAGAAAGAAGGGAAAGGAGGATGGAAAGAAAAAAGAAAGAAAGAAAAAAAATAGAAAAAAAATGAGAGGAAGAGAAAGAAAGGAATGAATAAAAGGAAAACAAGAAAGAAAAAGGGTAAACAGAAAGGAAGGAAAAGGGAAAGAAAGAAAACGAGAGAAAGGAAAGAAGGAAGAAAGAAAAGGTATAAGGATAGATGGAAGGAAGGAAAAAAAGAAAAGAAAGATACAACGAAAGACAGAAAGAAATGAAGGAAGGAATGAAGGAAAGAGAAGAAGGAAGGCAGAAAGAAAAAATAAGGAAGAAAAGGAAGGATGGATAAAAAAAAGAAAATCAGAAAAAAAGAAGGAAAGAAAGAAAGAAGGAAGGAAAGAAAAAAAAAAAAAAAAACTGAGGGGAAGAGAAAGGAAGGAAAGCAAGGAACGAATAAAAAAAGAAAAAGAAAGAAAAAAGTTAAAAAGAAAGACAGGAAGAAAGAAAAGAGAACAAGAAAAGGTAAAGGATTGATGGAAGGAAGGAAAAGAGAAAGAAAGAAAATGAGAGAAAAGAAAGAAGGAAGATAGGAAGAAAGAAAAGGTATAAGGATAGATGGAAGGAAGGAAAAAAAAGAAAAGAAAGATACAACGAAAGACAGAAAGAAATGAAGGAAGGAATGAAGGAAGGCAGAAAGAAAAAATAAGGAAGAAAAGAAAGGATGGATGGAAAAAAGAAAGATCAAAAGAACGAAAGACAGAAAGAAGGAAAGAAAGGAAGGAGAAAGAAAGAATGAAAGACAAAAAGAAAGGAAGGAATGAAGGAAAGAAATAAAGAAAGAATGAATGGGATGAAGAAAGAAAGGAAGAAAAAAAGACAGGAAGAAAAGGTAAAGAAGGGATGGACAGAAGGAAGACAGTATGAAAGAATGAGAGAAGGGAAAAAGAAGGAAGGATTAAAGAAAGAGGTAAACAAAGGTTGGATGGAAGGAAGAAAGAAAAAAAAAGATAGAAAGAAAAGAATGACAAAAAGAAAGACAGCTATAGTAACAGAAAAATGAACAAAAGAAGGAAGGAAATTTAAAGAAATAAAGAGAGATTCAAAAGAAGGAAAGATAGGGGCTATTCCACGGTTACTCACGTTACATTTGGAGACACCTTGACTCATAATTGGAGCTGTAACTCCATTATTATTGATAGGAACTAAACATCTCCTTATCACAACAAAGTACACAGTCTGACTATCCTTTGTATAAAAACAAAACTTGGGAAATTTTATTATGCTCCTGGCAAATCTTTGGAATGTGTCGGTTACTCACGTTACATGATTTGGACATTGTATGCATAAAATGAAAAGTCGACATAAGTGAAAAGTCTCCTCATACAAGGCTTTTATGAAAGTTGATTATATCCATTTCAAAGAAGTATATTAGGGAGACAAACTTTGTACATAATTAAAAAAATAAAGAACACATGGTTTTTACTTGGGGTGCAGATAATATGGTTACTCACGTTACGGTTACTCACGTTACATTTTGTCCATGTATAGTTAACAACACAAATGTCATTAAAAATTCAATGTGTGTAAAATTCATTGCTAGGAACATCAAAAAGAGATTTTATACAAAAAAATTGGAACAATTGGAGCTTTATTAAAAAGTAAGAGGTAAAAGTATGATTTTACTTACTAATTATGCATAAATTAGCATAATTGCTTAATACCAATTTGCATGAAATAAATTACTGTATAGTATTGTAGATTATGTCCAAGACAACCTGCGTGCAAATTTCGGCGTGATCGTGCAGCCAATGGCCAAGATCTCAAGGGGGGCCTAGGAGGCCCCACCCATCCCCCCCCCCCCGGGCCATATTAACTCCCAAAATACCCCAGCCTAGATAGGGTTACAGGTAAGGACATTCAATGTGTTGTTCGAACACTCTTTAAAGTTTGGTTAATCGAAACCAAGTCTTACTAATGCACTCTCGCATTGTGAATACTTCTACTAATATTTAATTTTTTGTGTGATTGTATGACCACTGATATTTTGATGAACAAAGAGTCACATCAAAGAGGTGTACCCTCATTTTGCTTTTAATTAATCAAAAATAACTTCACAACTCACCATGAGACTTAAAACTTGACATCCCACAGAAAATGTTACCTAACTGCATAATTTTTACTGGTTACTCACATTACATGATGGTTACTCACGTTACAAAGTTACTCACGTTACAGTTTTTCTTCATCATTTTTATAAAAAATTGTACTTTTTAATGATTTTGATAGTCATCACTGTGTCAAAGATTGTTTGAAGGAAGAGAATTTAAAATCCCACCAATTAACTGTGAAGAATTTTTCTCTCAGAAAACAAAGTCATTTTTTTCGGTTACTCACGTTACATCACCTGACCAGGTTGCAATATTCATTTTTGAATGAGTACTACAAATTTACTTGAAAAGCTGTTGTGTTTTTTAGGTAATTTGACTCTTCTAAACTTCAGAAATGTATAAAGTGGTATGTTGTTGCAATAACAAAATGGTAATAAGGCATATTTCATTTTTCACTATTTTTCTTGTATTTTGGTACAGAATGGAAGACACAACTTTTGACCATTTTTTTCCAAAGTATAGATATGAAAATAAACTTTTTATTTTTTGTTCCTGAAACTATCATGTATGAAGGACTTAAAATATTAAAAAATTCAAGAAAATATTGAATTTGAATTTTTAAGCTCATGTCCACCAACCTGTGGAATTGCCCATAGGCAGAAAGAAAGAAAATAGAGAGGAAGAAAGCTCAAACTATCCAGCCCTATCCAGTCATAAATAAAGAAGAAAATTTATCAATTTCCTTGGTTAAAAAAAATAGTTACGAAAGAAACCACGTTTATCAACATACACACAAATGCATATGTGGGACTGTCAAACAATGTATTTCAGTGTGTGCGATACGGACGATCATTCGAAACCCGATCTTTTTGAAGCTTAACAGAAGAGAAAATTTATCCTTTTACTGCTTACAAATGACAGAGCTACCCCAATTTTTAGGAAATATGGACATTACAAGAATTTTCATTGGTGAGAAATGTGAATTTTGACAGTTCTGTGGGAGTGGGAGATTTCTTCCAGAGCAAACTTCGTTCGTGCAGTACCGTACACTGTAGAAACTTAACTACATGCATCGGCTGCGTGGACTAGGCGCTAGCTAGTTAGGTACTGTATGCTAGACTGCCATTGATTCTGTGTGTGTGTGTACGTCTCTGAGCTGTGTGTTTATTGCAGAAAACGGCGCAAATTTGCAATTCGAATTATAAACTTTTTTGAAAGAAGAAATTAATAATATTGCTTTTTTTTGTCTCTTTTTCTTTTCTATATTTTGATGGTGAAATATGGGGAATCTTTCTAAAATATAATTTCCATAGGAGAATTTTGCTTGCCCGATTCGGGCAAGCAGTTTTTGTCTTTGCTTCAAAACACTTGCCCGACTCTAACTTTTACTTGCCCCGGGCAATCGGGCAAGCGCTTATGTCGCACCCTGTGCTAATGGTTACAATACATCAGGGATGGAAGGGGTATCTCTTTTCAAATATAATATCTTGACACCAAAGAGGAACAGTTACAAGGTATACCCCCCCCCTTTTAAATGTTTCATTTCAATGCAAGTAAAATACTTTTATACCCACTTAAACATTTTGGAGCCCTGCAGCATGTCTCCTAATACACACATGACCAGTGGCGGATCAAGGGGGGGGGGGAACATCCAACCTGTTCCCCCCCCCCCCCGCCCCTATGAGAGCCTTAATCAACAATTTTGATGTAAAACACTGCTTTTACACGTCTGCCCCCCTTTTGAAAGTCACAGCATATATTTTTAATAGGAATGTTTCTTTTTTTTCTTTTTTTTTTGCTTTTCAAATTTTACCTGGACGAAGTGAAATGCATGTTTAGGTGAAAGCATTTTTTTTTTACCTCGTCAAATTTTCCTTGAAAAAATGTGCCCCCCCTCTTTTGGAAAATCCTGGATCCGCCCCTGCACATGACCATATGATAATTGTTTATCTTATTCTTAATACATGTAGTACAATTATCAGACACGGATCCAGGGATGTAGGAACGGGGGCACCTCCCCCATGACATGATAAATTAGCATAAATGATCCCCCCATTTCTCTGCCAACGATCATGGCAACAAAAATTTACAAGATGGTAGAAAAATTATATAAACTACTTGATTGTAGAGCTAAACTTCACTAAATTTATATATTTACATGTACATGTATATACTTCATCGTATATGGACTAATTATGCTAATTTATTCATAAAATCATATATTCTGCTCTAATTCACTAATCAGAGCTTGTAGAGTGATAATTTTTGCTTTACATATTCTTCATGGCATTTATGACAATTTTTCTTCAGAAAAAAACTGACACCATATCGTTTTCTTACGTATTTTGTTCTTTCTTTTTTCAAATTAAATCACATATTTTAGCAATTTAGGGGCTGACATGTACTGCTAAATTTTGCATGATTTTAAAACCGCATGCCTGAGCATCGTGAATTTGGACTCAATGTTTGCGCATAGTTTTAGGGAAAATATTCTTGAAATGACGCTGCGCAATTTTCAAACGTAACATATTTATCGCATAAAATTTCCAGGCATCACATTATGCAGAATGGGTTTTAAAAATTTGATCATTTATTACCCATAACTCCTTAACGGTTGGTTGAATTTTCTTAATTTTTTGTTGTTGCATTTCTATTGCAAAGACCTTTCATTTGATGTATCATTCGCCATTATTTATTCTTATCTTAATTTTCGGTAATATAACTACATCATGGCTCATGCCATGTTTGAGGAAATATAAAAATACAATCAAAGAAAAATACAATCAAATTGAAAATAGGGTCGGGCTATTTTATCTATGCAGTGTACATGTCAGATATAGTTGATAATGAATTAGCTTCAGATTTTCAATGAAAAATAGGAAAATATGGAGTCTATTTTAGACTTTAAAAAAAAGCAAGACTAGCCAAACTTATGATTCATGGGTTCATTACATGCCGCCGCGCACAGAAAAATCAAGCCATAGAAGTCGTGTGTTGTGGATGCCAGAAGTGGCATCGCAGCACGCGAAACCCACTACAGTAGCGGACTGTGACCCGGAGGAGACAAAGCATTGGAGGGGCACAGCATTGTTCACAGACAATACAGTGCCCCTCCAATCAATTGTCTCCTCCGGGTCACGGTCCGCCACTGCACTAGTTAGAAATCCACTGCCAAATGCAGTTCTTTGTGCGAGGATAGTATACTAATACTTACCTCGCACTAGTGTGAGTGGGTTCGTGTGGGCTCCACTACACTTCACTACTGCTACCCTCTGCTACACCTTTTTGGTAAAAACGGCAACACATCATGTAAAAAAAGACATTAAGTGTACTCTACAGTGACTAAACTTACCATCGGACACAGACTCTCTCCTTGCCCTTGTAAACGTCGCAAAATCAGTGATTTGAAGCCGGTTTGCAATTCCTCACACGTATTAATTCACTGCCGAATCCCAAATGGCGAACGCGAATTGCCCTACCGCGACCCCCACAGTAGTGCAATTCGTGTTCGCCATTTTGGTTTCGGCAGGGAATTAATACATTGGTTGAATGAGATAAGATATGTCAGAAATACTACCCCAGATATGTTTTGTATCTTAATCTGCTTACAAGTTACCCTGTAGGCAGCAATTATGAATGGTGACCGTTGCTAGATGTTGACTTTCTTTTTTTCTTTCCGTTAATTTTTCAATGCAGATCCAAAATGGCATCAGGACCAACATGACCTTTATGTCCTAATCTAATGGGGTGAGGACTACGGACAGGTCGGAGGTCAAGAGACAAATCAGGATGAACGGAGAAGTGAGTGACATACATGTGAGTGCAGGCCTTAGATTAATTTTTCTTTTTAGGGCAAGGCCTTCTATCTATCTATCTATCTATCTATCTATCTATCTATCTATCTATCTATCTATCTATCTATCTATCTATCTATCTATCTATCTATCTATCTATCTATCTATCTATCTATCTATCTATCTATCTATCTATCTATCTATCTATCTATCTATCTATCTATCTATCTATCTATCTATCTATCTATCTATCTATCTATCTATCAATCAATCAATCATAGACAATATCTATCTATCAATCAATTTCTTCAATCCCCTTTTATTAATCACATCAATATAATTCATAGGATATGTGTTTCCTTTTGATGTTTGATTTAATATCATCTTAAGACAGTAGTGTTCTATTTAGTTTTGGTCATTAAGTTTCACTAGTAAGGAATTATATTTGAATAGCCTACTATACATCTATGTAGTCTCCACCAAATTTGCAGGTCTCTCTAGCACAGATTACCAGCGATGCTCACTCCACTTTTTGGTTTAAAAAAAAAAAAAATTCTAATTCGTTATTGATTGAAAATAAAATATCTCCCTGAAGAATGAAAGAATTCCAGAATATCTTTAAAATGTTTATGGTTTAATTGAACATATCCTATATTCAATCATTCATTCGCTATAACTGTTGATCATTTGACCCATCCTTCATTTCCGTGCATGCAGGACATCAAATTGAAAATCCGAGAACTGAATCAGCACATCGTGTGTATCCTGTGTGCTGGCTACTTCATTGATGCAACGACTGTGACAGAGTGCTTGCATACCTGTGAGTGACTGTTGGTTTAGAGAGGTTTCACGATTTAGAGCATTTCATGATAAATGCGCCACCAACATAAATATTAGACTGATATTTTATTAATTTTCGTTTCACGTTTAAATAGAAAAAAACACAACATGGCAAAGTCAAATGTAGTCAGGTAATAGACATAGTAGCATACATCTTATTATCAAAGATCTTGAGAAAAAATTTGGAACTTCATGCTAAAGATTGATTGATTTGAGTAAATAAAAGAAACATTCATGAGAAGGTTTTGGGTTGACCACTTCTTCCTATGACATACAAAATAGTATGTGCTGTGAGTGAGATTTTAAAAATAAAATAAATATTTTGCTTAACATGGAATCCCATGTGCAGGCAAGAATTTGTATCTATTAGAAGAACAGTAAGTAAGATCCCAGGAATACCTTAAGGCCCATATTCTGAAGTCAGGTTTAACTAAGACCACGGTCTAAGTCTGTCCTAAAATTATGGGGAGCCAAAAATTCTGTTTATATTCTTTATTTCTTGTTTACTATTTTGTTTCCTTTTGCTTTTATGATGAAGAAAAATACTTTCAAAATACTTAAGTAATCATTCCCAGACAGTTATGAACAATTGGTGTCATATGAGTTAATAAACTGGATGTGTACTGTTAGGGATTTGTGGCCCGGTTGGCTCTCCATAGTTAAACCACAACTTTACACTACGGTTTAATTTAAACCCGAGTTCTTAATATGGGCCTAAGTGTTTAAATTGAGTTTTTTGGAATGAGAAATACTGTGATTAAATGCATGCATGGTGTTGAAGGTTACACTTCGTAATTCCGAAGCTTCGTAATTCTGAAGGTTCTTTATTCCGAAGGTTCGTAATTCCGAAACACGTAAATTGCCTATACCTCGATGTTTGTTAATCCGAAAACGAAAAAGGGTTCGTTAATCCGAACATTTGTGGCGTTATTCCGAAGGTTCGTAACTCCGAAGGTTCGATAATCCGAAATCGAAATAAGGTTCGATGTTCCGAAGGTTCGTTAATCCGAAAACGAAATAAGGTTCGTTGTTCCGAAGGTTCATTAATCCGAAAACAAAATAAGGTTCGTTGTTTCGAAGGTTCGTTAGTCCAAAAACGAAATAAGGTTCGTTAATCATTTCGTTTTCGGACTAACGAACCTTCGGAATTACGAAACTCATTTTGTTTTCGGATTAATGAACTTTCGGAATTACGAACCTCGTTTCGTTTTCGGACTAACGAACCTTCGGAATTACGAACCTTATTTCGTTTTCGGATTAACGAACCTTCGGAATAACCAAACCTTCGGAATAACGAAGCTTCGGAATTACGAATGTATGCGGGTGTTGAACACCCGGTGATAGATCATTCCATCAGGAATAACATGATAGAGCAACATCACAAGGGCATAATTTGCCCTCTTGTGTATATTATAAAATGTGGGAATTGTCCCACACATTGGCCCAAATTCACAAAGGTGGTTTTGAAAACCCACGGTTGAATCCATGGTTAATGTAGATTTCCTGTATAAATTACGCTTAATTTACCGTGTATATTAAAAGATGTCCAATGCTGATGCGCGATTTTGTCACAGTGCGCCAAATTGACGCCTGTTGTGGTTATCCACGCTATTTTATTCACGAGTCCACCGTTTTGAATTAATGAGTCCACTCTTCAAACAGTGGACTCATGATTGAAATAGCGTATCTAACCATGGTAACAGGCGTCAATTTGGCGCACTGTGACAAAAGCGCGCATCAGCATTGGACAATTTTTATACACGCGCCCGATACGTGTTAAATTAAGCATAATTTTTACAGGAAATCTGCATAACCATGGATTCAACAGTGGGTTTTCAAAACCACCTTTGTGAATTCAGGCCCTTGAGTCTATGCTTGTTATCAACATGAATCCTAACCCTGGTTTATGGATGGAACTCTACGCTTTATGCAAACCTTAACCTTACCCAAACCTTAATCTAATCCAGCAGTAATTTTTAAATGGAATATTCTAGACACAGTTTTTATTTGTAAATCCACTTAAACTAAAAGCGTGTCTCAATGCTAACTTGTAGAACACTACAGCTTAAACATAGTTTAACTACTAAACGTAAATCCTTACCTTAACGCAATTTATATTGTACCTCTGTTTAAGTAGCCCATATGAATAGTGATGATGATTTCAGACATTTGTGCTATTAAAATTATACATTAGAGAATTTGATTACCTGATTGATAAAAATGGTGTTTACTTTCGTTGGAGACCTGGAAAAGACAAAAGGTACTTCTTCAAAATTTAAAGGAGTAGAAAAGAGAATATAAAGTTATATTTTTTACTCTTCATTTGTAATGAGTCCATTCTATTCTATTATCACAAAACTATTGTCAACTTTTGTGAGACGAAATAATACTGCCTTATAACGATATATATCAGTGACCATTGTTTCCTTATATTTTGTTATTTAGTTTGTAAGAGCTGCATAGTAAAATACCTCCAGACTTCCAAGTTTTGTCCTATGTGCAATCTGAAGATCCATGAAACTCAACCTGTGTTGAACCTTCGGCCCGATCGGACCATGCAGGATGTCGTGCTGAAATTAGTGCCAAAGCTTTTTGAAAGTGAGTAATGAGAAAGTAGAGTGGAGCGAAATGTTGATGGTGCGTAAGCTAAAATTATGTAGAAATAGAGGAGTAGAAAAAGACATACAGAGTTCTTTAGGGTCATGAAGTCAAAGTTCAGCTTACAATATACATGTAACCAGTCCTTCACGTTTATAATTTCGTGGAGCTCAATAAATCGCTCTCCTTATTTAATCGAGGAGCTCAATTGAACTCCTCAGAATTGCTCTCCTTGAGGAGCTCAAATCAATTCAATACAATACATGTATGATAAATTGTAGATTTTTCTTAAAATTGTAAATGAAATAGCTGTAGCTATTAATTAATCTGTGGTGAAACTAGGCCTGGGTCAATACGTTTACAAAATATCGTGCTCCTGTGCTTTAAAAAAAAAAAAAACTTAACAAAAAATTGCTAAAATTTCACATTTTACATCTTTAAATCCATGAAATGGCCATCTATTTTCCATAATTTTTCCTTGAAAATATTTTGATTTAGTTGAAAACTATCAGTAAAATGAAGAATATTCAGCTCTTTCTTAACTCTGATTGATGATGTTACAATCGGTAAATATTGTAGTCCCACAAGTAGACTTCCATGGAGTATTTTTTGCAACACATGAAAGTCTACATATGGGACTACAATATTTACAGAGTTTAAAATCAAATCAGAGTCTGGGAAAGAGGTGAATATTCTTCATTTTTTCAGAAGTTTCCAACTAAATCAAAATAATTTCAAGGAATTATGGAAAACAGATGCCTATTTCATGAATGTAAAGATGTAAAATGTGAAATTTCAGCAACTTTTTGTGAAGGTTATTATTTTTTTTTTAGGAGCGCGATATTCTGTTCTCCTTATTTTTTTTTAGGAGTGCGGTAGGAGCGCCTGCGCGATCGCGCTCCTCAAAAATGAAGGTCTAATGTAACTATAATCAAGTATGAGCTTTGAAGTTTTGCATGGTGTTGAGACTAGATGATAAAGTTTTGGGTTTCAACTCGTCAGGTAATAATAATAATAATAATACCAACATGCTTATATAGCGCATATCACTGCCAAATGCGTCCCTATAGGCTTAATTGGATATTA
The DNA here is from genome assembly GCF_037042905.1 of Lytechinus pictus. NCBI lineage: Eukaryota > Metazoa > Echinodermata > Echinoidea > Temnopleuroida > Toxopneustidae > Lytechinus > Lytechinus pictus. The sequence goes on along the minus strand of NC_087256.1, from coordinate 11,321,838 downwards.
TTACCCTGGCTTTAGCCTCGCAGCCTTTTACAGCGCGTTGGCATTTCAAGGAATAAATTCCTGCCAGGTACCCATTTACCTCACCTGGGTCGAGTGCAGCACAGTGTGGATAAATTTCTTGCCGAAGGAAATTACGTCGTGGCTGGGATTCGAACCCACGACCCTCTGTTTCAAAGTCCGAAGACTAATCCACTGGGCCACAACGCTCCACATTGAAGAGGACAATCTTCGTGATACCTTGGATGTTGTCTCGTAGAACCTTGCGATGATGTAATTTTTCAGATAATCGCTCTCAGAAGGAATGTTGATCTCGACATTTCAAGGACCAGAACTCTGCTCTTTGTGAGGAAAGAAGAACTTTTATCCAGAAGATTACCCAAGATTTCTTGTCATGACTATCTTACATGGTGAAATCGATACTTTTTCATATAGGTTTTATTGTAAAAAAAATAATGGAAAGTTTGACAATAGGCTTTTTACTTGTTGATCGAGAGGGAGGGAAATAGCAGAGAAAGAATGAAAGAGTTCTATGAAATTATGAGTCATATGTCAGAGTAATTTGGTCAACATAACATTAAAGAAATAAAGCTTACCGCAATGCTAGCAAACATTCAAATAAATCATTACACCCATATATTTATGTACCATTTGCTTTCTTATGTCAATGCAACCTGTAGCATAAGTTTTGGTCATTCTATTTTCTCTATTTACATATAATAGCACAAATTTGATTTCATGAATTTCTTCTTATTTCACTTTATCTTTCAATGTGAATTTTGTTGTACAAGTATGCAAACTGCAAGTGCAGTGCCTCATTGTACCACTTGACTTATATTTTTACGTAACTTTGATAGTTGATAATTGGGTACATCTTGTAAAATTGCTAGTACTTACTTACTTTATGTATTGTATTATATTTTGTAAACACTTTATGTGTTGATCTTCATAAATTATTTTAACGATGTCTTTAATATAATGAATTAAATTAAATTGATTGAAATTTTTGTGTGCAATTACAGACGAAGAGCTGAGAAAGATGGATTTCTACAAATCACGAGGATTGGACAAGGTGCAGAGTAAAGTCCAGCAAAAGTCTTTCAGTGGCAAGCTTGACCCGACTAGAGGTCACTTCTATAAGAATGATGAACAAGTCTCGTTGTGCCTTGAATATTATGGGTGAGTGGGGCAGGTTTCATGAAGAATGTTGTCAGTGATTTTCACTGACAAATTTGCTCTGAGGCAATCAGATGCAAGGATTTCAGTAGCTTATAACAACTGATAGTAAAAAATCACCGACTGAAACATTCCCCTGTTCGCTCTCTTATATGCTTTTCACACTGCATTTCCTTAACCCCATACTATCCTTAACCCCGGACTATCCTTAACCCCATACTATTTTTTTTTCGATTCACACTGTCTTTTTTAACCCCATACTATTTGCTTAGCTGGGATTAACGCCTTAATCCCGGGCAATCACACAGCTCATAAATATTTATGATTTTACCATACAGAGCGCGATTAACATGCAATTTCGACTTCTGTGATTTGTTAATGCTTAGCCCCACTTTTGCTTAGCCCTGTTTCGTTTCACACTGCATCTCTTAACACCACAATTGTGGTGCTAGCACCACAATAAGCCGGCTAACCCTGCTTTTTTGCAGGGCCAGATAGTACCGTACTATTTACCGTGCTAGCCCACTTTGCTAAAACGTAGTGTGAAAACGAAGTGGGCTAAGCTTAACCCCGGGAAATTGGTGGGGCTAAGACCCCCCCTTAGCCCCAACAATTTCCTGGGGTTAAGGGGAAAAAGTGCAGTGTGAAAAGCATATTAGTGTGTTCATCAAGCATCTTGTCAGTGATTTTCACTGACAAATTTACTCTGATCTAATCAGATGCAAGGATTTCACTAGCTTATAACAATTGATAGTAAAAATCACTGACTTTGAAACATTCCCCTGTTCGCTCTCCTAGTGTGTTTATCAAGCATCTTGTCAGTGATTTTCACTGACAAATTTGCTCTGAGCCAATCAGATGCAAGGATTTCAGTAGCTTGTAACAACTGATAGTAAAAAAATCACTGACTTTGAAACATTCCCCTGTTCGCTCTCCTAGTGTGTTTATCAAGCATATTCTCAGTGATTTTCACTGACAAATTTGCTCTGAGCCAATCAGATGCAAGGATTTCAGTAGCTTGTAACAACTGATAGTAAATATCACTGACTGAAATATTCCCCTGTTCGCTCTCCTAGTGTGTTTATCAAGCATATTCTCAGTGATTTTCACTGACAAATTTGCTCTGAGCCAATCAGATGCAAGCTTTTCAATACCTTGTAATAGTTGTCAGTTGGTCATTTGTTTTGTGAAATGCTCCCCCTGTGCAGCGCATGTCACAGACTTACTCTTGACATTAGGTAAGAAGGCTTATATTTGACTTTCTATAAAGAAACATTATACAATGTTATGTATATATCAGCTGAATTTATCATGAATATATTATAAATATTTTGTTGTCCAGTTAATATCAAGTATGTGCATTTAGCTGTCTTACTCAAATTTCTCATAGAATCATTGAGAATGATGATAACACAAAATGGGGAATCCTACAGATAAAGAGAAAGGAAGAGGAGAGTGACAAAAGGTAGAAAGAGAGAGAGAGAGGGGTAATAATGAGAAGGGAAGTGTCATATATAATAATCAAATCATAAATCTGACTTTCAACTACTTTAATTTTGATTTCAGGAATGGACCAAGCCAAATTGATGAGGATGTTGGTATCGTACAGCTAGACAAGAAATATATCAGATGCTCTGTAAGGACGTGTGTATGCCATTTACAGAAGCTGTTATTGAAGAAGCTTGATGTTTCAAAAGAGTCTGAGGTATTTCAATTTTTTACTCTTTACCGTCAATATTATCATCATTGGTATTAATATGATGATGCTGTTGTGATTATAAAAAAGTGTAATATTAATAATTGCCCTGTTTCATATCATAACCATGAAACAATAACAATTTCTATCTTTTTCATTATTATCATCATGATCATTAACATCATCATTTGCCATTGCCAGTTCACCACTGTCATTATTATCAATATTAGCATCATCATCTTCTTCTTGCCTTTACTCCTCAACGTCCCGTATCAGGAACCACCCGAGGAGGAATTGGTAGTGCGCACTTAGTTTATTAATAGTATTAATAATCATCATCATTAAACCTCATACAATCAATGCATTCGATTAGTTTTTCAACAATGGGCAATGGAATACTACACCAGTGTTGAATTTTTTTGGGGGAGCCATTTTGAAAAAAAAATTTGAGAGCCATTTTTCATTTTACCAGAGCCATTTTTAAGTTTTCGAGAGCCATTGTATTTTTCATGATTCAGTGCATGGTTTCGCATCGCAGTTTGTCCTGCTTCTTTACAAATTCATTAATGTTTAACATTGTTTATTTAATTGCTATTTATTTTTTCTTTATTGTTATTAATTGTTAAATGATTATTAAATCTATTGTTGTTCATTTAATGTTTATTGCATGTATCTTGTGTATTAACTGGACATTCTGACTCTAACTTTTACAATGTTGTCCATTAAATAGGATGAAGTTAATCAAATTTGAACGGAATTTGTACTTAAAGGAATCCTTCTCATTATTTTTAATTTCTTATTTGATAAAAACTCACTTGAAAATTATTTTATGAAATATCAAATGCATCGCAGCCTAACAGCAAACATCGACATGCCAACTTATTCACAAGCTAAGCTACGCCTACGCCAGCGCAGCCACTGAGCGCAGCACATTTCACAGTCAATCATCATCGCAACACAAGCGGGCATGAACATGTATATACTTAGGCACTGTCTGTTACTCACCATATATCCCCACTGAAAATCCTAATTTTCGCCCTTCAAATTGCAGGATGTGAGCCATATTTCCAGAGCAGCTGGTGGCTAAGTTCAGATTTAAGTAGTGGGGTCGCCAAAAAATACGCTAAAATGAAAAAAAGTCTGATTTTGTTCCGAATTCACAAGCTTTTTTTTCTCGCCAGTTTAGGATTGTATCTTCAAAATGCAATAAAAAAGCAAAATATTCACTATCAAAGTTTGAACTATTCAATTGTTTTACCCTGGCAAACAATCGAATGACAAAAAGGGTATTCATCCCATTCATTATCATCATCATCATCATCTTCATCATCATCACTACCATTATCATCATCATTATTGTCTTCATCATCCATCATCATAATCTTCATCATAATCATCATCCTCATCTTCATCAACATCAAAAAATTAAATAGTACTAACTTCATGAGCAGTACATCAAACAATAAGCTGTGATTTAATCTGATATTCATCATCTTTACCGTTCACATCATAACTAGCTGTGGCCCATCATCTTGTTCATTTTAACCTGTATCTTAAATGTATTGATTAAAGTACTAATTTCAGATATTGCAAGTGGCAATAGGGAATGATTTAACTTATCAAATGTGGGGAGCAATTCATAAAGCAAAAAGGGATTTTAATTTGTTATAAGCTGCTGAAATCCTTGCTACTGATTGGCTCAGTGCAAATTTGTCGGTGAAAATCACTGACAAGACGCTTCATGAATCACTCTCCTGATCAGCTGTATTTGGTTAATGAAAATACCTCATAAAATCATGCATAGTTCTGTATACATGTATTTTTCCATACGATTTGTTCAGCTGAAATAGACAACATGACTGCTTGAGCAAAGAGAATAAAAAGAAAAGTGTTGATGTACAATGAATCAAGTGTAATTATAATGTCAATCTTTTAATTGTTTTACATTCAATAATATTATCCGGGGCTTAAGTTCCTCTAATCCATGCAACATAAAATGTGTAAAATCCGATTGTAAAAAAGTAAAACATATGCCGTTCACTTTATCTAAATGTGATATTGTTATGTAACTGTCGGAATTATTGCACTTTTACTTTCAGCCAGTCTTAATTAAAGACGAAGCAATACAACGATGTACAGTTCAAATATACATTTATCACTTGATCACTTGATGATGATAAATACATGAGTAAGTCTAATGGTGACTGTACTCTGAAGATGTAGATAAAATAAACTCCAGATGCAAACTGATGTACTATAAAATGTAACCTATTCTGTAGCTCTAAAACTCGATCTCTAATCTCAAAACCATTCTGTAATCTGGAACTATTCTCAAAACCATTCTGACTGGAGTCCAGAAATGAACACCTTTTATAATGTTCTGGTGAAGACTCTCTTCAGCCAGACAGCTGTGATTCACCCTTGCGCGATTAATTGTGTGTTGTGTATTTTATGTAATAGCGCCACCTTGTGTCTCTTTGGCTGAAGCTGAAGCGTTTTACTGTTTTTGCGTGCTATGTATTGCTCTTCGGTAGCATCTTCTACCTGCCGCGGGTCGTGTTGAATAAAGAGTTCAAATTGTACACCTTGTCTGTCGACTTGTTTGTTCTTTCATTGAGTAGTTTGACAATAACAACCGTATGTCATAAATTTACTCAGAATTGGAAGGAGCAGACCAGTTACTAAGAAGGAAGAACTTAGTGAATAAGAAACCTATAAAATGTGTGTGCATCAGAGGTTTAGCTGGAAGACGAATGCGTAATACTTTCTTAAGAAAGTTGGAGTTGATAAAACATATAGTTTCCTGTTATACTTCCTGTAGAAGTATACTATTGATTATGTATTGATATATTATTGAATATGTGAGATATGTGTTATCATCACATAACAATATGGATTGATCTATTTCAGGTATTGCTTTACTGTGAAGATGAAGAACTTTATGAAGATGACCCTATGAAGTATGTCTGGTTATCACACTGGAAAGGAAAGGCAAGTATTTTTCTATTTATCTTTTCTTGAAGATCGAAGGCTTTGGCGTCAGTCATCCTATATTTTCATTTTTGGCTGACTGATTAGGACAATTGTCATGAAATTATGTTTATTCAAATTTTGTCCTCCAAGAACTAACAAAATTGTATTGACAACTGATTTAATGCATTAGATATTCACGGCTGCAACTTATTTTATATCATAAGGGAGAAATATCACACATACATGTATGAAAATATGAAATAATTATGATTTCATGTAATACCATAAGAAAAAGGAAAGTGGGGATGTGACATCATTAGCCCATCTAATGAATATTCATGATGATGTGCTTATAACTGTTTTAAAAAGATATTGTTAACTTTAAAATTCAACAACTTCATTATTTGTTATTAGATTTTGATGAAATTTTCAGAATTTTGCTCTGTGAATTTTACTCTATTTATTTAGATATAATCATTGTCAGCCCAGAGTACCCCTTTAATAATAATGTATTGGATTCTAATGTACATTTAGATTGTTTATAATTAATTTGAGGTAAATACTGTATCATAAAAATGATTATCCGAATCCCGTCATCACTTCAGCAGGTCAAGCAAAGCCTGAGGAAGGGGTCTTGAATAAAATCATCATGGAGAAAGGCATGTACTCTGTCTCAGTGTCTAAGATAATCCATATTATTGTAGAATATGGTGAAAAATTCAAGACAATAGAACTCCCAAACTTCAAATTTTGCATTTTTTTCGTAAAGTTTTGTTAGTAAATCTTGAAAGGAATCATTCATAACACAGTACAAAGAATGCACATTTTTCCATTGATATTCATGCAATTAGCAGTGCACAGCACGTTGCTTGAATATGCTTGCATTCATACCATGAAATACGCCTCATGTCGAGTGGTTGAAATCAGCAATTATCCTTTTTCACATAAGATCTAATATTTTTCAAGTCAGCAGGGGCATTAGTTTTGTAAATATCTAAAACAAAATTTTGCTTGAATTTTTGCTGATGGGAGAAATTCAGGGATTTGGATGCATGTTAACCCCACCCGGTAGGGGCCTATAACAAAGGGGTTATAAAGCTTCGTGATAAGAATATACTAAACTCCTCAAATTTTTTTTTGGAAATCTGAATTTGATCGATAATCCCTCCTTGGTTTTAATGAATATTAATGTGTGTTTGATACCAATGAATAGATCATTTAATTCTTTTTAAAATGATACCCTACATGATATGATTATAGTTTACATGGAGGTGCATTGCCTTGAAATGTGGAGAAAGGTCAAAATTCAAAAGTTGCAAAATTACGCAATATTGAAATTCACTGTTCTTTTTTTCTGTGGTGATGAGTGAGTTTCTCAGCGTTTTTTTTCATGCACCTTAATATCAACATTAACATGGAATCAAATACACCTCTGCACAAGCAAACACATAACAAACATGCATGGGTATTTCAGCCAATGACTCAAACCATGTTATCTCACAGAACCATCACTACATAAACCACAACAAAACATCGAAAATGAAGAAGCAGGGGCTAGATTTGAATGGATTTTCATCTTTATTGACACAGACAAAAAAGAATCATGTTCTTTATTGAACCTTCATGACTATTTCTGCTCGTTTTGCAGCTTTTCAATTCTGACCTCATCCAACACTTTTGAATCCTGCTCTTTTCGTGATGGCATGATCATAACAAGCATGGTATCATTTTAAAGAGAATTAAATGATCTTTTGAATGATATCAAATTGCATTGTGTAAAATTGGGAGTTGGGAGAAATTAATGGCCAAACCCAGATTTCCAGACTTTTTTTGAGGGGTTTATTTCAAATTCAATATTTCTTTATCATAAGAAAGCTTTTGTATGTAGCTATGTCTGAAGTTCCAAGACTAAATGATGAGGCAGAAATATATCGCTTGGATTTGTAATATTGTTTTCTTGAATGGGTATGGAAAAAAAGAGTGGTTTGCCTATTCTGTATTTTCGGTTTTCTGGTTCATCTCCTAGGCTGCTCCAATGGTTCTGAAATACCAAATCATCTCTGGATCGAGCTCTCAGAATGGGATACTCTGAACACCTTAGCCCCACGACCATCATGTGTTACTCACCGATGCTTCCTTTATACGCCCGCCCTGCAAATGTTTGGAGTCCTTTCCAACACCACATCGTAACACCAAAACTCCATCAGCATTACTCTGGTGCTTGTGTCAGATGTTTGGGATACAGTGCTGTTCAATTCTTCTTGGAATACTGACTTCAACACCAACTGTGTTGGTATGACAACTCAGCTGGGCATGCCTCTGGTGTTGTAATTTACTTTATTAACACCATCACAAGTTTTCTCTTGCCTTGCTTTGCTCTATATAAGGCATGTCACCAACTGCTTTGTTAAAACTCATCGTATATTCTAATCTGGTGCTAATGTTTTATAATCAAGCATCAAACAACCATCAAGCATCTCAGGTCAAACCTGGTTGCGGCATCTTTGCACATCTCTGAAGCGGGCAGCTCAAAAACCAAGTCTGGAAAACTTTCATGAAATGTGACCTAAGACATAACACTTTGCAAGACAACAAGGGCAGCATGATTTATGAAAAAATTAATTCCATCGGCACTTCCAATCCATGCGTGACTGCTTATCATACTCTGACCCAGCAACTGTTGTGCATGTGACCGAAGATGCTAAAATGGGTTACTCATAATCGCAAAGAAATGATTCTAGTGGATGATTTGGCAGTATGACTGGACTTGCAGGATCATGTGACCGGACGTGCATAATCATGTGACCGGATGTGCAGAATCATGTGACTGGACTTGCAGAATCATGTGACTGGACTTGCAGAATCATGTGACTGGACTTGCAGGATCATGTGAACAAACTTTTTTCCTTCGCTGGAACATCTCAAACATCACCATTGCTTCCTTCTTTGTTGCCCATGGCTTGCTGAACTTTCCTCTTCCATTCTTTGATTGCCAATCTGGAAAGGAAAATTATTTTTTCTGATTTCTTCCTCGAAGAGAGCTACAATTATTGGCTACAAGCTCATCATATCATTTTGTTGTGTTTGATTGGAAGTGGTTCCTGTGGATACAAATATCTGACTTGATACATGTTGATTATTTGTTTGGAATACCATGGTATAAGCCCATAGTCAAGTTTTATCAAGTCTGGTTTATCATTACATTGCTTAAAAGGGGTACTCTAGGCTGAAAATAATGTGATTTGAACAGATAAAGAAAATTCAGACAAACAAAACCCTAAATTTGATTAAAATCGGACAAGGAATAACAAAGTTATGGCATTTTAAAGATTTGCATTATTACAGTGAAATGGTTCCCGGCATGTCTTCATGAATATTCAATGAGCATACTGATGATGTCATATCCCCATTTTTTGTCTCACCTGCATAGCAGAGTGGACTATAGGCGCCGCTTTTCCGACGGCGACGGCGGCGTCAACACCAAATCTTAACCTGAGGTTAAGTTTTTGAAATGACAGCATAACTTAGAAAGTATATGGACCTAGTTCATGAAACTTGGCCATAAGGTTAATCAAGTATTACTGAACATCCTGCCTGAGTTTCATGTCACATGACCAAGGTCAAAGGTCATTTAGGGTCAATGAACTTAGACCATGTTGGGGGAATCAACATCAAAATCTTAACCTAAGGTTAAGTTTTTGAAATGTCATCATAACTTAGAAAATATATGGACCTAGTTCATGAAACTTATACATAAGGTTAATCAAGTATCACTGAACATCCTGCATGAGTTTCACGTCACATGATCAAGGTCAAAGGTCATTTAGGGTCAATGAACTTTGGCCGAATTGGGGGTATCTGTTGAATTACCATCATAACTTTGAAAGTTTATGGATCTGATTCATGAAACTTGGACATAATAGTAATCAGGTATTACTAAACATCCTGTGCAAGTTTCAGGTCACATGATCAAGGTCAAAGGTCATTTAGGGTCAATGAACTTTGGCCAAATTGGGGTATTTGTTGAATTACAGCCATAAATTTGAAAGTGTGTTGGTCTAGTTCATAAAACTTGGACATAATAGTAATCAAGTATCACTAAACATCCTGTGCGAGTTTCAGGTCACATGATCAAGGTCAAAGGTCATGTAAGGTCAAAGAACTTTGGCCACGTTGGGGGTATTTGTTGAATTGCCATCATATCTCTATAAGTGTATTGGTCTAGTTCATAAAACGTGGAAATAAGAGTAACCAAGTATCACTGAACATCTTGTGCGAGTTATAGTAGTTTTCAAAATCAGCACTGCTGCTATATTGAATCGCGTGATGCAGGTGAGACGGCCAGAGGCATTCCACTTGTTATTATATGAAATCAGACTAATTCATTTTTTTTTCTTCAAGAAGCAAAAAATTTAGATTGACAACTGATTTAGTGCATAAGATATTAATTGCTGCAACTTATTTCATTACAAGGGAGACATATCATTCACACATGTATGAAAACCAATTATGATTTCATATAATAACATAAGAAAAAGGAAAGTGGGGATGTGACATCATCAGCTCACCTAATGAATATTCATGACAACGTGCATGTAACTGTTTTCGCAATATATTGCTATACTTTCAAATTCAATAACTTTGCTTTTTGATATCAGATTTTGATGAAATTTTCAGCATTTTGCTCTGTGAATTTTACTCTGCTTATCTTAGATATATTTTCAACCTGAAGTACCTATTTAATCCTATCATTTTAAGTATTTGGAGCCAAAATGTTTTTTTTTTTAAATTATATATATTGAATGTGCATTTTGGTGTACTCTTTTATTTCATCATACTTTAATGACAATAAACTAGTTTAGGTATTATTCCCAAATCTCAGACAGTCATTAGGCCCATATTCTCTAAAAAGAGGTTTCAACTGTTCCATGGTACAAAACTATGGTTTATGCAAATTTCTTGTATTATGCTTCCCTTAAGGACATTCCACAGTTAAAATGAAATCCATGTCATTTTCACCAAAATTTGCACGGAGGTACTTCAGCACCCAAATATTCCAAATATGCAAAAAATAACATGGGTTCATGTGCTTGATTTTTTTGCTATCGAGCTTTGAAGTTCAACTAATTTGAAGTTCTCGAGAAATGCGCATTCACAAGGTTTGGACATTTTTAGACATCATGGGATTACTACATTGAGTTTAAACATCTATTACTCTGTCAAAATCCATGTAAATTTCAACAAATTTCACAGACAAACTTAACTGTGGAACGTCCTTAAGCACCCTTTGCCAAAAGCATGCATTTAACTGGATTTTTCTTAGTGTACTTGAAGAAATAAGTGTAATTATGTACAAAAATCTGCATAGTCCAAGGTTTTGTACCATGGTGAAATTGAAACCTCTTTTGAGAATAATACATTTCTAAGGGTTTCAGTGCCAAATGTGCTAATAGATTGAATCTCTACTGTTTAACCTTTAGGTCCCATTTGGCTACCCCTTTGTTAGAGCACAACTTTAGACCAGAGTATAGACCATAGTGTCTGGAGCCACGATTTGTCTGTTTCATCCCCCGTTTTTCTCTTTAAGAAAGATTCAAACCATGACAATTTGAGAGCATCACACCTTTTTATGTGTAGCTCTCAAAAAGAGACAATAAAGCAAGGTCCAGTATACAAAGTAGTCAGATACACATGAGTATATTTTATACAAATAGCGAATAGGAATGAGTGCGATAGTGCAAGATTTCGCATGAGGTGAAAGAAAGATGATCTATTCAATGAGGCGTTAGCGGAGTTGAATAGAGTGTCTCTTTCTTTCACCGAATGCGAAATCTCGCACCATTGTACGAATAAGAATATTCGCTATTTGTTTTGTACAATGCCTTGGAGTTAAGCGAAAATATGAAAAAAACATACAAGTTTTTCCCTGCAGTCATCTATGGAAAGGGAGCACAAATATTTAAAGCGAAAAGCAAAATCTCACAAGCGCACATGATCTTGGGCAGCATCGCGCATGTAGCCAGCAAGCTATACGCGTGTTTCACCTTCATTTTTTTACTGAGCGCAATCAATTGAATTGTATTGTGACGTCACCTCTTAAAGCTGTGCAACAGTACATTTTTGATGGTGCGTTGTGTTTGCAACAGTATGATGGTGGGCCCCAAGTCTGCGCACCTAACAAATTGAGTTAAGATTTAACGTGATTTTTTTCTTATTTCACAAAATCTTTCAGTCAACAATGTTCCTTATATTATTATGAGTAAGTGTACCAAATTTCACATTGAAAAATGAAAGAAAATATAGGATTTTCTTGAAAAAACCTCAAGCAGTCATTTTCAGATTGAAAAAAAAATGGTACCCCATGTCTGCGCACTCATTCACTTTGCACACGATTTGTGGATTTTGATGAGAAAGGCTGCATTTTGAGGCCGTCACATGAAATGCCTTAAATTCATTATGTTTCCACTATTTTGAGTCGGATTTTTTTATGAATACCTGTCTATGTATTGCATGTATAAAGTCTGTGTTACGTATCTTCTTTTACTAGAATCGCGCAGATACGAGTGTGCGCAGACAAGGGGGACTGCGCAGACTTGGGGGAACTTGCCATACGAATGGTTGACATTCAGTCTCCCATTTGCTCACGTACAACAAGCTAAGTAGGCATTGTACAATTTTGCTTATTGCCCACCATGTAATATCAAAGTTAGAGAGCTCTATTGTACTTGGTGAAAAAATACTGATTATGTTTATTACTTTTATTACCGTGAACCCAGTTTTTTCTCGCCTGCATTGCAGAGCGAGACTATAGGCGCTGCTTTTCCGACTGCAGCAACAGCGGCGGCGTCATCAACAGTGAAATATTAACCAAGGCTAAGTTTTTTAAATGTCATCATAACTTAGAAAGTATTAATCAAGTGTTACTGAACATCGCTTCAGGTTACATGACCAAGGTTAAAGGTCATTTAGGGTAAATGAACTTTGACCATAGTTGGGGGAATCAGTATCGATATCTTAACCAAGGTTAAGTTTTCAAAATGTTGTCATAACATAGAAAGTATATAGACCTAGTACATGACACTTAGATCCTGCCTGAGTTTCAGGTCACATGACCAAGGTCAAATGTCATTTAGGGTCAACAAACTTTGATAACGTTTGGGGTATTTGTGGAATTGTCATCATAACTTTGAAAATTCATGGATCTAGTTCATGAAACGTGGACATAAAAGTAACCATGTATCCCTGAATATCCTGTCTACATTTCAGGTCACACGACACAGTTCAAAGGCCATTTATGGTCAAGGAACTTTGGCTGTGTTGGGGGTATTTGTTGAATTGGCATCATAACTTTAAAAGTTTATGGATCTAGTTCATGAACTTGGACATAGGATAAATCAAGTATCCCTGAACATCCTGTGTGAGTTTCAGGTCACATTACCAAGGTCAAAGGTCATTTAGGGTCAACAAATTTTGATAATGTTGTGGGTATTTGTGGAATTGTCATCATAACTTTAAAAGTTTATGGATCTAGTTCATGAAACTTTGATATAAGAGTAACCATGTATCCCTGAATATCCTATGCGCGTTTCAGGACACAAGACCAAGATCCAAGGTCAATGAACTTTGGCCGTGTTGGGATATTTGTTGAATTGGCATCATAAACTTAGAAAGTTTATGGATCTACGCATGTAGTTCATGAAATAGACATAAGGGTAATCAAGTGTGAATGATCGTTTTGCACATGTCTTAGGTCACATGATTATGGTCAAAGGTCATTTTGAGTCAATGGACATAGTATTTTATTATCATATGAATGTTTTCTTTTGTGAATACTTATTCAATAGCTTTTTTTCAAAGCCAGCACTGCTGCTATATTGAATCGCGTAATGCAGGCGAGACGGCCAGAGGTGTTCCACTTGTTCATACAGATGACTGAGGGATAAACAATGATGGATGATATTTTAAGTCACAGAGAACAATGAAACAAGATTTATAAGGACTTTTTGAATATAAGCATTGAAAATGTTTAATTATTCCATTTCTTTCATTTGAGTTTTCATTAGCGCAGGCTTGGCACAGATTTTGCACACGTGCTTTGCACAGGCTATGCACAGAAATTAAGCAGGCTTTGTTATACTTTGCATGCAATTGGTGTGTTCACTCTCTTGATGAAACCCATTGGTATGTTCATTCTTCAAAATTAATGAAACCATTACATGGTTCATTGAGTAGTACCTACATGTAGTCTGATATTTTCCCCTACCATTAGTCCTTTACAGTACTTGATTGTTATCTTTAATGTTTAAACAACAATTTTGGTGTAATTTTGCTCTGATCAGGCTATGTTCTTGTTTTTTCTTTTTATGATGATGATGATTATGATTATGATTATGATAATGGTAATGATTACGATAAGGGCAATTTTTATTGTATATTTGGTTTCCTATTCCAGTACTGACTATTTAACATATTGTAACATATACACATAATAATAAAAGTCAAGAACGAGACAGCTGAAATAATAAGTAAAGAGAGGTATATTTATTTGATTTAATGATATCTATACTATTTAGTAAAGTTGTCTTGAAATTTATTTTATATGTCCATAAACATGAATGAATAGGAACTAAATTATGTTTTAGTAATTCTAAAGCTTTTCATCTTCTTGAATTGTAAAAACATTTTTGATATTGATTGCTTTTAAGAGACTAAGCAGTGATTTACAGATTATTAAAAGTGGGGTATATAAAGTTTAGTGTTGACATTTAGGTGTTGGTTCGATATTTAAATCAGCATTGCAGCAAACCTAAACTGAAGCCGGTCTTGGGATTTATCTAACAAGATGTTGAGCAACAGTAATTAGTTTAAACCTAAACTGAAGAAGGTCCTGGGATTTATCTAACAAGGTGTTGAGCTATAGTAATGAGTTTAAACCTAAACTGAAGAAGGTCCTGGGATTTATCTAAGGTGTTGAGCTATAGTAATGAGTTTAAACCTAAACTGAAGAAGGTCCTGGGATTTATCTAACAAGGTGTTGAGCAACAGTAATTAGTTTAAACCTAAACTGAAGAAGGTCTAGGGATTTATCTTACAAGGTGTTTAGCTATAGTAATGAGTTTAAACCTAAACTGAAGAAGGTCATGGGATTTATCTCACAAGGTGTTGAGCTATAGTAATAAGTTTAAACCTAACCTGAAGAAGGTCCTGGGATTTATCTTACAAGTTGTTTAGCTATAGTAATGAAATTAAACCTAACCTGAAGAAGGTCATGGGATTTATCTAAGAAGGTGTTTAGCTATAGTAATGAGTTTAAACCTAACCTGAAGAAGGTCTTGGGATTTATCTAACAAGGTGTTTAGCTATAGTAATGAAATTAAACCTAACCTGAAGAAGGTCATGGGATTTATCTAAGAAGGTGTTTAGCTATAGTAATGAAATTAAACCTAAACTGAAGAAGGTCATGGGATTTATCTCACAAGGTGTTGAGCTATAGTAATAAGTTTAAACCTAACCTGAAGAAGGTCCTGGGATTTATCTTACAAGTTGTTTAGCTATAGTAATGAAATTAAACCTAACCTGAAGAAGGTCATGGGATTTATCTAAGAAGGTGTTTAGCTATAGTAATGAGTTTAAACCTAACCTGAAGAAGGTCTTGGGATTTATCTAACAAGGTGTTTAGCTATAGTAATGAAATTAAACCTAACCTGAAGAAGGTCATGGGATTTATCTAAGAAGGTGTTTAGCTATAGTAATGAAATTAAACCTAAACTGAAGAATGTCCTGGGACTTATTCTACCAGTTGTTGAGCTACAGTGATGAGTTTAAGGCATTTTTAAAGATCACATTAGATGTTTTAGCCTGGGATGGCAATGAGAATTGTACTTCCAACATCAAACTTAAAATCCCCCAATGAATGCACATTACCCTTTGGAATTTGGCCATTATTTTCCAGAATTCTGTTATGATTTAATTTGAAATAAATTTTACATCACTTGAGGTAGAGTCATATCTTTCTTTTTACATTATATCCTCCGTATTTGGATGCTATGAGGCTTCGCAATAGTTCTTAGGTATACTGTAATACTCATTATTGAATTTTTATTATGATTATACATTGTAGATGATCAGTAATATTATTGGGCACAATATTTCTCAGATGAAAGCAATTGCCCTATAGGATAAATGTATTTTTATACTGTATCTTTGGCCTGTTGTATAAAAGTTACTATTAATGTAACTTTATAAGCTACCATGGTAACATTGTTCTACAGTCAAACAATCAAGGATTGCATTAAACATAAAATAAGATTATGATAGTAGTTATTTTTATGCTATAAAAGGTCCAGTCCTGTCTGTTCTGTACTAGATTACTTTGCCAATCAATAACATAATGTACATATTATGTAAATATATATATGTACATGGTATTGTTATGTTATTTAATAAGTCTATCTATGAAAGCAATGATGGAAATTTATATATATTTTTTTGTGGTTTTGTTGTCTTTGTTAGTGGAGGTTTTAGTAATTTAAAAAGAGAAAAAGAGATAGTCAGAGAAGAGAAGGTATGAAGAGAGAGGGAGAGAGGCTAATAAGAGAAGAAAGGAAAAAGTGCTAGAGATAAATACTTCGTTCTTTTTACAGCGCATCACACATAGCAGATTGCATGTCCCTAAGCGCTAACAATATAGGAAAAGTACAAAGTAAAGAAAGTAAAAGCTTTAGAATGATCTAAGTCACCTAAGTATCTCATGGAATTCCAGAAAAGAAAGAAAGGGAAGGAAAAAGAGAAAAATGATAGAGGGTGGGAGGGGATGAAGGGGAAAGAAAGGGGATTGGGGGGTTCATGCAAACTTTTACCCCTTAGAAAATTCAGTTAAACCCTCCAAATGACGGTTTTTCTTTACTTTTCTATTCGCTTGCTTAATTGTTTAATTTTCGAAGAGGCAGATTTCGATCCACTCTATACCTTCGTCTACCATGGGAATTTTTTTTCTTGATAACTGAATGTTGCTCCCACACCCCTTAAAAAGAATCGAAAACCTTACAGGGACTTGTTGCCATGATAGTGAGCTCCCTAGCGGTGAAGTTGAAGTAGATAATTGAAAAAAGAGATGAAGCAGGAAAGATGCTGGGGCATACCCACATAATAGGCAGAGGGGGTGGGGGGGGGGGGGGTGTTACGGCATGAAATTTGCAGTTGCCAAAATGTGCCGTAACTATGTTAAGGCACATTTCATTTGGTAAACTGCGATTGTTCGCTCAGTTATTTGTACTCATTCATTGCATTAAAAAAATAATTAAAAATACGTTGCAAATGCAATGTCGAGTTGGTCTCCATGGTCTACCCATTACGCCCAGTGCCATTTCGCGTAACAGGCGGGGGGCAGGGGGGCAAGCTGCCCCCTTGCGGATTTCACCGGGAAAATAAAAGAAAAAAAGGAGGGAGAAAGAAAAGGAAAGGGAAAAGAAAACGAAAAAATTTATGAAAAAGGAAGGAAAGCGGGAAAATGTACGAAAGAAGAACATTTGAGAAAGAACAAATCATTCCGAAATAGGCCAATGTAATGCAATAGCACGGTGGAAGATAAATTAAAAGATGACAAAATGGCAAGCAATAGCGGGAAACGACGGTAGAATGTAATTAATCAGAAGCTAAATTGGAAAACAAAGAAAAGGGACAAGAAAAATAATAATAACACGACCGGGCTGCCGATGATTGAAATTAAAGAGCGGGAAGAAAGATGGACTGCATACAACATTGTGCTATAAGCTTGCTAAATTTTATGCAAATAAGCTACCGGGGCTTTGCCACAGACCCCACTCAGTAGGGGCTCTTCACTTATAACCTTCAAATGGCTCTATAACGCCCCCCGTTCAATCACGTTCAATCACTGGCATACAGGCACGGGGGGGGGGGGTGGTCTTGGTTCCACACCCAAGAGGAAATAAAAGAAATTATGGGAGACAACGTATAATGAAATGAATGGAAACAAAGAAATGTGTTATTTGCTGAATATTATGGAAAAATCTATCACATAATTAGAATTTAATTTCAATAGGCAATTTCTTTTTTCCAGCTCGCTTTGCACGCTGGCGACTTTTTACAAATTTTTCCCACATTGCTATGTTTTGCCCCCTCAAAATATTTGGTTCATTACGCAACTGGGTTGAATGAATGTGTTGGGTAAAAGCTATATTCTGTATGTGCCCGCGATTTGATTAAAATAGCGGCAATCTGCGAGGTTTAAATGGCTTTGATATCAAAAAGTTCCGGCCCCCCGGACCCCAACCGCGCAGCACTGCGTATGAAAGGGTTGGGCCATGGCTCCAAAAAGTTCTACAAACAAGAACACAAAAAGGAGGAAAGAAAAGCAAAGGAAAAGTGTAGGATATGATGTTATTTACTGAATATAATGTAAAAAAATAGCTCAAAGTTAGATTCTCATGAAAAGGTGATATTTTTCTCGTTCGCTTCGCTCACTCGGGACTTATATAAAGCAGCTTTTTAGCGCATGTGCTATACTGCGCCCCCCATTTTTTTGTTTTGTTTACTCTTCACGCTACTGCCGCAAAGAATCCTGTTCACAGTGGCGTACAGACCACAAAAAAGGGAATCTAAAGAGAGAAGAGTGAAATATATTATTCTCTGGATATCATGTCAAAATCTATCACAAAATTGGATTTTTGTATTAAAAGGTAAAAATTTTTGCTCGCTCGCAACTTTTTTTCAAAGATAAATTTTGCCCGATACACAATATCTGGCCTTCTCAAAGTAGTCGCCCCATTACACCATTACGCCTGTTCATACAACGATATGACCGGGAAATTTTTGGCTCTTGCCCCCCCCCCCCCCTGGCCACCGACCCCTGTTACGCCGCTGCGTCTAGTGCTGTTTAGTCCAATATAATTTCGTTCAATAGAAATTTCGTGTAATAGATAGTTAGTCTAAGAGCCACTTCGTCCAAAAGCCACTTTGTCTAAAAGCTGCTTCATCTAAATGCCACTTCGTTCAATGATTGCCAGTTAGTCTAAGAGCCACTTCGTCCAAAAGCCACTTCGTCTAAGTGTCACTTCGTCGAAAAGCCACTTCGTCTAAGAGCTACTTCACCTAAATGCCACTTCGTTCAATAGATATATTGTTCAATAGCCATTTCATCCAATAGCCAGTTGAGCCAAAAGCCACTTCGTCCAATGACCATTTGGTCCAATTTGGTCCAGTACCCACTTGGTCCAATTGACAGTTGGCCCAATACCCATTTGGTCCAATGCCCACTTAGCCTATTGTCCATATTTGGAGATCGAAATTCAGTGAAGTCTGTGATAAACACGCTCCACTCGTAACACACAGAGTCCGGGGCTATAAACCAAAGTGGGTGACAAGAGAGTATGTCGCCCTCACTCAATTACGAGATAGACTAAAACGCAAAGCTGACAAAAGTAGACAGTTACAAGATTGGAAATATTATAGAGGGGTACGTAATCACATCAATAACTTTCGAACTATGCTGAAAAAGAAATATTATGTAACTGGTGTAAAAGGAAACAAGAGAAACCCTCGGAAACTTTGGAAACTTCTGAAATCAATTAATACAAATGAAAAATCTGTTAACGATATTCACGGTTTGAAGATAAATGGAATTATTCAAAATGAGAAATCTGTTATTGTGAAAGAACTTAACGAACATTTCATTTCCATTGGAGTAAGTAAGCATGACTCACATAGTAGTCATGGTGATGTTGGTAGATATTTTCAATCACTGCCTTCTAATTTATTTTTGATGAAATAAGTAATGGTTTTATGTTGAATGAGCTGAGAAGATTACAAACGCATAAATCGCCTGGTCTTGATAAGATAAGCGGTGCACTTCTAAAAATGGCTGCACCTGTTATTTATACACACCTTACCAAATTCTTCAACTTATCTTTACGTTCAGGCAAACTACCAGATGAGTGGAAGACAGCTAAGGTTATCCCACTATTCAAGGGTGGTGAGAGATTAGATTTTAATAATTATAGGCCCATCTCCATAATACCTGTTGTTTGAAGCTTATGGAAAGGGCAGTGCACAGTCAATTACAAGAATACTTAATAGAAAATAATATTCTCTCCCCAAATCAATCTGGCTTTCGTAAAGGTCATAGTACCCACACTGTTTTAACTTATTTATAGACAAATGGACAATGGTCAAATTACAGGCGCAGTAGTAGACCTGCGCAAGGCATTCGATTCAGTAGATCGTAAAATTCTGATAGAAAAACTACGTAAATATGGTATACTTGGAAAAGAAAGACATTGGTTAATGGAATACTTAACTAATCGGAAACAAAAAGTGGTATTAGGAAAATATGAATCTGATTGGGGTACCACTGTGTCAGGTGTACCACAAGGCGCCAATTTGGGCCCGTTATTGTTTACTATTATGGTAAATGACCTTCCAAATGTGGTATCCGAATGCCAAGTGATGCTTTACGCAGACGATGCTGTTCTGTTTTTTAGTAGTCAAAGCAGTGAAGAAGTTGAATCAGCCTTGAATTTTGATTTAAAACAAGTATATGAACGGGTAAAAGAGAACAATCTCACATTGAATACAAAGAAAACTGAATTTATGTTATTTGGTTCACAAATGAAATTAGCTAAACTGGAGAAAAAAAATTCCATTACACTTAACCAACTGCAAATTTTACAGGTCTACACTGACAGATACTTAGGAGTTTGGCTAGATCCATCATTAAATTGGAAAGAACATGTGACAAAAACAAGTAAAAAAGTAAGGATCGAGGATAGCATTACTTGGTCGTTCAAGAAAATACTTACCTCTGGAAGGATTAAAACTCCTTGCTAATGCATTGATTTTACCTTTGTTAGAATACTGTAGTAATGCCTGGTCAAGTTGTGCTCAGAACACAAAAGATATCATGATTAAACAACACAAAAAAATGGCCAGGGTAATTTTGGGAGCCAATTTAAGAACTCCTACCAGTAGTTATGGGAGAGACCTCATACCAACTTGACCTTTGACCCGGCCATGACCTATGACCCATGACCTCTGACCCGGTCATGACCTTTGACCAAATGACCTCTGACCCGGTCATGACCTTTGACCACATGACCTTTGACCCATGACCTTTGACCACATGACCTTTGACCCGGTCACCCACGCCGTTTGACCGCACGACCTTTAGCCCGGTCAGCCATGACCTTTAGTCCGGTCAGCCGTGACCTTTAGTCCGTTCAGCCTTTGACCACACGACCCGATGGGTTGACCCAGACTTCCGGTCACCCATGAAATGGTATTACGACGCAGTTATGCAACCACCGTGATGTCATAGAATTACCCTTATCGCATCATCGGTATTGCACCACCGTTGCGTCATCGCAACGTATGGGTGACCTTATCACACGATGCAGCGACGTTGCACGGGCATAGGATACGATGCACAAAAAGACATTTATACAGTTTCCTATTTAAAAAGCGATCTTTCTCCGCCTACAGCGGATATATCAAGCGCCTCGCATGACGTCACCATGAAATAGTGTTAGCACCGTGATGTCATCCTAGGGAATTACCCTTATTGCACCATCGATATTGCACCACCGTGGCGCAATCGTCACGTATAGGATACGATGCACAAAACAGACGTATGATTTCTGCACAGTTTCCTATTGAAAAAGTGATCTTTTTCCGCCTATATACCAGCAGACATGTCAACCGCCTCGCATGACGTCACCGGCTACGCAAGCACCGTGATGTTATCCCAGGGAATTACCCTTATCCCACCGTATCGGTATTGAACCACCGTGGCGCAATCGTCACGTATAGGATACGATGCACAAAACAGACGTATGATTTCTACACAGTTTCCTATTGAAAAAGTTCTTTCTCCGCCTACCAGCAGATATGTCAAGTGCCTCGCGGTTCACGAATCGATCACCCCGCTCACGGCCAACGCGCGTCATTGAACTTGTGATATCCTATTGGAAAGGTGAAAACCGACTCTCTGCCTCTTATTACAACAATTATTGGTAATCCAACATGTGATTATAATAGTGACATCTCAGGCTCTACTCATTCCAGACTTTTCCCCATCAAAACTCTCTGACTTTTTCATACTGTTTTGTCCATATTTCCATACTTTTCATTTTAACTCACACGACCTGCCCGGCTCTCTGACTCGCAAAAAGTATACTATATTGAAACCAGTAGATGACTCCTTTCAATCAACTTCATTCATCCGCAGTACAGATGGTGATAACATGAAACACTATACAGTCAAGGATGATTCTTTATTCTTATCATTTATTCTATTCCATTTCAATGTAGATAGGTTCAGATATTGTATAAACAGCAGATTTTGATACAAAGGTAAAATAATGTAAGTTATGTTCTCAAATTATGTTGTAATAACAAACTAATTGTTAACTGTTCATTGTTAATATTAAAGTGAAGTTCTCGTTTTTCTATTTCTTCGCTTAACTTAATGGATTGTAACACATGTCTATGGATGGCATTCAGAAAATATGAACACAATGAAGTTCAAACTGTCATTTATGTTGACGGCGATTTCTTGGATTATTATTATTCGACAAGCTGATGTTTGTGCCTTTAGTTGTAGACTCCATCTTCACCCTCCGTTTCTTCTCCACCATCATCATCGTCATCGTCACCTTGATACTGGAATAAACCATCGAATTGTGAACCATGCCTGGCTAACACTCTCTGTACGGCTTTCCGAAATTCCATGCCATTCTCTAATCTTTCCGTGAGATCGGACACGATTTCGTGATTGATGTCAGCATCTTCGAGGTACACGTTCTGCTGCAAGAACTGAGAGTAAAGATCGAAAAAGATGCGTTTGACTGCCCACATTAGTTTCACGTGAGCCTTTACTTTAGCATCCTCTTCTTCCATTCCTTCGGAGATACTTTCGAAGGTACTTTGATTCTTACAGATTTTTACGGATGTTTACGGATTCTTACGGATGTTTACGGATGTTTACGGATTCTTACGGATTCTTACGGATGTTTAGGGATTCTTACGGATTCTTACGGATGTTTACGGATTCTTACGGATGTTTACGGATTCTTACGGATTCTTACGGATTCTTACGGATGTTTACGGATTCTTACAGATGTTTACGGAAGTTTACGGATTGTTACGGATGTTTACGGAAGTTTACGGATTCTTACGGATGTTTACGGATTTTTACGGATTCTTACGGATCCGTAAGAATCCGTAAACATCCGTAAACATCCGTTTTACGGATTCTTACGGATCCGTAAGAATCCGTAAACATCCGTAAACATCCGTAAGAATCCGTAAACTTCCGCAAACATCCGTAAGAATCCGTTAAAAAATGCAAAGGAGTATGTTCATTTCCTGGGTACAATTATTAACCACACCTACATGAATTAAAATGGATTGATACCAGAAGTGGACAGTGAAATCTTTAAAATAATTATTCCAATGATAAATAATAGAGGCCGGGTCCTCTGCAGGTTAATCTGTACAAGGCCCGGCAAGGCCTACCTATTTCACCAAGAACGGCGTATACAAAGTTATTCCGAATCAGAGTCTCTCTCTGCTATCTCACAAACCATTATGCCTTTGGTGAGAGGATCTTTTACCATATTTTGAACATCAGGGGGAAGAGGCTGTGATTGTTTTACTCTTAAAAACTTGCTACAAATTACAATGTCACCTGTTACCATTAGTCTGTGGAATATAGTCAATGAGAGTCATAAACCAAACAATCCTTGAAATGATAATATACATTTCCTTGTTGATCGATACTAACAATTTTATAAAAACTTAGAATGACCCAAGAGATAAACGAATTCATACGTGTATATTTTGAACATCAGGGGGTATGTGAAGTTACAAACCCTTTTGGGGGTGCAACTTAAACATGTATAGAGCCCACGTATATCCCATCTCTGTCCTTTACACATTTTTATATTTTGGCAGAAAACTGAGTGAGACCAATCACATCCCTAGTCATGTGTGTTATAGCGATATACAGTAGCCCCTACTTGGTTTATGAACAACAAAACAAATTAATAATCTTACCCGGGAATCTCAGGCTTACCTTGAGAATTAATCATCTTCTCAGGATGACAGCATATCAGATATGGAACACGGGATGGAACAGTTTGACATCAAAATGAAGTTGCGTTACGTGTATCATTATATAGTTAGTGGAAGTGGAAATGAAAGCTTGTCTTTACGTATGTTTAACGAAAAGATACCAGTCATAAGAGCCAGACAAATTAAGCCAGACATCACCCCCTCTCTCTCTCTCTCTCCCCCTCCCAGCACGCGACGGGGAGTTTCACAGATGTACGATCTTACGTATACGTGAGCTCCCGAAGGGAGCGGGGAGTTGATTTAATGTCACCCGCAACGTTCGGCACGCGCATAATGGGACACTAACTTGGAACGATTTTTGTGATAAATACGGCGAACATGTGGTTGGAAAATTGGTTATATCTCCAGAAAATGCACGTATATGCAGCTAAGTTTGGTATCAGTGTAAAGCATGAACTATAACAAAGACCGTCATGGTATTTACAGCGCAGCAATCGGCAGCAATTTGTAAAAGAAATGCTCATGAAATTTTTTTTTGCTAAAATCCCCCATTGTCAAATGGTTTCGTCCAAAATTACCTCTGAAGTGATAATTATTTTATGTTGAAAATTTTCGATCTCTTAAAACAATCATTCATCAAAGAGTACCGTGAATTAGAAATAAATTGAGCGATCCGTTTTGTTAAAACAGTGAAATATCTAAAAAGTGTCATTTTCACATGCGGTAGCCGTAAAGGGTAATTTTCCTGTAATATTGAATAAAATGGGCAACTAATAATCAATTTTATGGAGAAATATTGTATGGGGACATCCTACGGGTTCTTATCTTTGCTTAGAACATGAAAAAAACAAAATTTGTTTCATGACCAAAAACCAGTTTTGGCGCACTTTTGCTCTCTCCTGGCCCACTGTGCGGTGGTGCAATACCGATGATGCGATAAGGGTAATTCTATGACATCACGGTGGTTGCATAACTGCGTCGTAATACCATTTCATGGGTGACCGGAAGTCTGGGTCAACCCATCGGGTCGTGTGGTCAAAGGCTGAACGGACTAAAGGTCACGGCTGACCGGACTAAAGGTCATGGCTGACCGGGCTAAAGGTCGTGCGGTCAAACGGCGTGGGTGACCGGGTCAAAGGTCATGTGGTCAAAGGTCATGGGTCAAAGGTCATGTGGTCAAAGGTCATGACCGGGTCAGAGGTCATTTGGTCAAAGGTCATGACCGGGTCAGAGGTCATGGGTCAAAGGTCATGGTCGGGTCTCTCCCATAACTACTCCTACCCAAATTAATTTAAACAAACTGAAATGGGTTCCCATCGAAGATAGATGGAAATATTTTAAATGTAAAATGATATTTTCTGTTTTCCTTAATCAAAATCCAGCCTATTTGTTAAATATCTTTAAAAATCTGAAACTGTACATAGTATTCGTACTCGTAGTGCACAAATCACAAGTTTGATTTTGCCCAGAGTTCGAACAGAAATGGGCAAACAAAGTTTTTCTTTTGCTGGTGCATTCATTTGGAACAATCTACCTAATTTTTTAAGAACTGCTCAATCCGAATCCTCATTTAGTCTTTTATTTTGGCGTTATAATAGTCTTAATTTATAAACTGGCCCTTTGTGTTGTTCTTTTCTTTACAGTTTGTTCGTTTCAACTTACATTGTACACTTTTTATACCCATGTTTGTTATATGTTTGTATTTTTGTTGTGGGGCCTCCAAGGACAACAGTATATCAATTACTGATGGAGCCACCCTACTAAAAAAAGACTTATAAATAAATAAATTCGGTTTAATGTGTATAAGTCCACGCAATCGCGTGGTAATAACAGGTGTGAACGCCCCGGCTCTTGCCTTTCACGCCACCAAACATGCACTTTTTTTGAAAACTATTGACGTTTCCAATGTTAGATATACAATGCAAAAACAAAAACAAAAAACACTAAATAAAAAAATCAAGAACAGAAGAGGTTACAATTCCATGGATTAAAAACACATAATACTAAGGATTCCTTGTCCAAATTAATTGACGCCTTGCGCAAGAAAGATAGAGAATGAAAAGGGGAGAGCAATAAACAAATATCTAAAAATAAGAATAAAAACCTCAACATTAAAAAACAAACGAGACCAAAAACAACAGTTCCTCAAAAATATTAAATATTTAATGAACATTAATTACTCTGCCAAATTTCATGGTTTTTATTTTAATAATTCTAATATCAGAGTCATAAAATACTCCTCTAGTAAAAGAAAACAAATATAAGAATTTCCAATATTTGATTACATTAATTGGATAATTATGAAAATAAAACATTAAAGGAGGGGGATAATCAAAGTATTTTGTTTTGTTGTTTTTCTTAAAAATGTATGCATATATGACTCAAATTTAAGTCATATCAAATTTTACATGATTTAATGTTCATGAGAAGAATAAATTGCAACACCAAAAGTGATTAAATTTGAGAAAACTTGGCATAAGATAAATGCGTCGCAGAGACGGTTATCAAAATCAGGCTAATAAATCGCTCTTTGTGTCTAAATAATTGTCGTTCATCCTATTGTGTTTTTTAACCCTTTTTTACGGGGGGGGGGGGGGGGGGACTTATTCATCCCCTGATCTGTACCTGCCCCCAAAACTGTTATTAGACCAAGTGGGAATGGACTAACTGTCAATTAGGACCAAGTGGGTATTAATTGAACCAAAATGGCAATTGGACCAACTGGCAATGAATTTAGACGAACTGGATATTAGACGAAATGGCCATTGGAAGAAATATTCATTTAACGAAATGGCATTTAGACGAAATTGCTATTAGACGAAGTGGCTATTAGACAAAATGGCTTTTAGACAAGGTGGATTTTGGACGATGTGAATCTTAGAATAACTGGCCATCGGACGAAATGACTATTGAACGAAATGATATTGGACCGAACGGCATTAGACAACATAATCATTGAACGAAATGGTATTGGACGTATAGGCAAATCACAATTGATGCCAGCGCGAAGAGTGAGATGAAAATTTTTGATATTCTGACCTAAAATTTGCCCTTTTGGTAATCATGAACAAGATGGGCATCTAACTATGCGAGCAAACATGAGTTTGGCGCCCCTCTAGGTTCAACATCAATTCGGCGCCCCTAGGTATAACATCAATTTGGCGCCCCCTAGGTTGAAGATCAGTTCGGTGTCCCTTTGTCGAATTTCAATCGGCGCCCCTGTGCCGAACATCAATACGGCACCCGTAGGTCGGACATCAATTCGGCACCCCCTCCCCTAGGTTGAACATCAATACGGCGCCCTTAAGTCGAACATCAATTCGGTGCCCCTAGGTCGGACATCAATTCGGCGCCCCCTTCGCTCTTCCTTTATTTTCCTTCTCTCTTTCTTTCGAACTTTTTTCTTCTTTCCCTCCCTCTTTCCCTCTCTTTAGTCTTCCTCTTTTTGGCTCCCCCTTTTCCCCTACCCGGGTGCCCGGTCCCCAAAAGCCCCCCCCCCCTCCCCCAGAATACACGCATAAAAATGTGCAGTTACCAAAATGAGCCGTAACTATGTTACGGCACATTTGGTAATCTACCAAATTATGCCGTAACAGGGATATTGTGATATTTTGATTGTGCTGGGTCTTAGACATGCATTTTTTTTTACCTTTGCCATTTTTACGTCTGCCATTGTATATAAGTTTAAGTGGCCTAGCTACCCTTCACTTCAAGTTAACTGCACAAACAGTTAAATACTGATGCCATTGATAAAATCAATTCCGTTCATAGAACACTTGAGACAATATTCACCCTATCTCTACAATTTTATCCATTAAATCGCATAAATTAATATAACAATCGAATAGATTTCAACTAAGAATTAAATTTTGTTCAGAATTTTGAATGTTGCATCATCTGCATGTAAAAACACTTTTGCCTTTTCTTTTCATTTGTATTTCCGTGCTTTGTACACTAAGTATGTTTGAATGTAGGGGTCTATCGTGTTTTGTGATTTATTTCGTTGCTAGTGCACCCTTCATTGGCGGATCTACAGGGGGGGTGCAAAGGGTTTAACCCCCCCCCCCTTCGTGCTGCAAAGTAAAAAAAAGTAATGACCTACGTTTTGGAACCAACCCCTTTTTTGTGCTTTTCAATTTTTTTTTTCGTGACCAAAATTACCTTATTTTATAGTGAACTTTTTTTTTGCTTGTCAAATTTCTCGTCCAAAACGCCCTCCTTGGAAAAAAAAGTTAGATCCGCCCCAGAGTCCTGGGAACGATTTCTTGAGTGGGGGTGCTGAAGTAAACTTGAAAAGAAAAGGTTCCCCTTTCCAAATTGAAAGAAGGTTTTGGTCCATGCTTCCCATGGCCATGTCCGCCCCTGCACTTATTCCTGACAATCATGACCCAATCTTCTTTAATTCTCCTCTTACCGGTGAATAAATGATTTTTCATTGAACAATTCTCGATTGTTTAATCCCCGTTTGTTAATTTTGATATACCTTTCTCTATATTTGATTTCCCTCTTCTTCTGAAGTTTTATTTCGTTATTGATAATTGACCATTTATTTCTTCACTCTAATACATGCAAGAATGAAGCAACTGTTGTAAGGGTCGCTCACTACGCTCGCTCGCAACAGGCTTTTAGTCTCTCCCATATAGGGGAAGGCGGGGTAAGTTGTGACACTTTTTGCATTTTGCATGTTAGAATTGATATGACTAGTAATATTATAGAAATAAGTACCTTGCCTTTAAATTTGATTCTTGGGAAATATTTTTCACCTATACATAACTTTCTACCCCCACAATGAAAATCGTTGTGACCTTTGAAAAAACTGATGTCAAATGGCTCAACTTGCCCCATCTGTGGGGTAAGTTGTGCCACCGTCTGGGGTAAGCTGATCCACAAAAACTATGTACAAAATGTATGCGGGAGAACCAGGATGTCAATTTTTCATTTAAAGTTTTTTCACTTGCTCTATAAATACTAACATCTTCTAAAAGTAAAAGAAATGTCATGTGAATTTGCTCCTTTCTGCCTGCATACCAATGGCTTTTACGTTTTTTATTTTTTTTAAATTATATATTACCATAAGAGTTACCATGGCTCAACTTGCCCCATGTTGGTTGGCTTAAATTAGCCCCGTCCGAACTTTTTGCAATAATTTCACATCCACACATTTCTTATGCATCCATCATGTAAAAGACTATGACAAGAGTGAGAATCCATACCTGGACTAACAATATTGTTCTTATTTCTATAATATATTTAAAGACGTGTGTGGGTAAAAAGCACTCATCTATTTCACACCCTTTTTTACTTTTTTGGCTGAAATTTGTATTTTTCCCTCTAAAAAGTACTTTTTGTTTCAAAGTTGAAAACAATGTGGTGGGGTTGAGGGTTATGCAATGGGTCATCAATAAATGACACCACCACAATGTCCGACTCATTTATTATTAGCCTGGGGGTGGTGGCTCAACTTGCCCCTATGCTCAAC
Organism: Lytechinus pictus; assembly: GCF_037042905.1. Classification (NCBI taxonomy): domain Eukaryota; kingdom Metazoa; phylum Echinodermata; class Echinoidea; order Temnopleuroida; family Toxopneustidae; genus Lytechinus; species Lytechinus pictus. The sequence goes on along the minus strand of NC_087256.1, from coordinate 11,292,430 downwards.
TTACCCCGCCTTCCCCTACTTATACACCCCTTTGAAAGACGTTTTGGACACAATTCTGTGCTCCAACTACTAATAGGGTGTAATTTTAACACCTCAGGGTGCTGTTATCATTTTTGGGACACCGTGGTGGCAATTTTAACATCCGAATTTTGACAGTACATAAGTTCACAGGAATGGACGAAAGCTTGCCTTCGCAACGAACAAGCTTGTATAGGAGCAATAACATCCATCAATTTGTTTCATTGAAGTTGAGATGACTATCAGCTTGTAAACCAGTAAGCTGGTGTTGATGATTTTGATACAATATAAGTGTTTTGTTTACTCTACTTTTGGGATATATGATCAGCATCGATGAGTATGTAATTCCGTTTTAGTAATCCAAGGAGGCGCATTTGATATACCAAATGGCATTAGGTTCCAATTAAGTGTATAAAGAGAACAAAATAATGATGTTATCCGGGTCAAAGTATGACAAAAAAGTCCTTGTTTATATGACAAAAGAGAAAACATGATGGACTCAAATGGCTTTGAAATCAGAGAACCATTATAGAAGTAAATATCGCCTTATCTCCGCATATCACCGGTACACTTAGATCTTCTGTATATCGTTTAAGGACGTTCTACAGTTAAAATGAAGTTACTTTGGTATCTATTCATTATGAAAATGCAAAAAATATTATAGGTTCATGTGCTTATTTTTTTTCTACGGGTCTTCAAAGTAGCCGTATTTGAATGATATGCAATCTTGCGCAATTAAGAGAATTACGCCACTCTTAGACCTCACGAATTCACCAAATGGGTTTAAATCATCTTTACTCAGTGGACACCGCATCAAACTTCATCAAATTTTCAAGATATATAACAAAGTGTATACCAAGTAAGAAAAAGTCTTTTAATTGGTAAAACTATATATCTATTTGGAGTCAGCAGCGCCCTCATTTGACAAGAATGGTGCAAAAACTCGGAAAAACAAATCTTCAAAGACGTGAATCTACTCAAAAATTAAAAAAGTATTTTGTAAGCTGCACTTTTTTCAAAATCCATGTCACTTTCACCACATTCGGCAAAATTGTAGAGGAATGCATATCGAAGGTGCAGGGAAGTTAAAAATATGGGGTCCCTGTGCTTGTTTTTTAGTGTCCAAAGTGATGCGAGTTGGCATGAAAATCGCCTAAAATGCGCCGAAAACGTGCAAAAGTCTAATAATATACCGTCCAAAATGCGAATGGTTTCGTAGTTTTGCTCCAAAACATTCAAAATCCATGTCATTTTGATCATAATCTCCAGATTTGTAGAGGAATATATTCCCAATTCGTTAATATATTAAAAATATGGGGTCCATGTGCTCGTTTTTAAACTATCAGTGTCTAAACTGTTTCGAGTTGGCTTGAAACAGCCCAAAATGCGCCGAAAACAAGCAAAAGTCTTATAATATCGTCTAAAATGTCTAAACTACGAATGGTTAAGTAGTTCTGCTCCCAAACACTCAAAATCCATGTCATTTTCATCATACTCTCTAGATTTGCAGAGAAATATATTCTTAAGACGTTAAAATATTAAAAACATGGGGTCCATGAGCTCGTTATCAAACTATCAGTGTCTATAAGGTGTTGCGATTTGGCTTGAAACAGCCCAAATTGCGCCGAAAACAAGCAAAAGTCTATACCGTCCGAAATGTCTAAAATACAAGAGGTTCCTTAGTCCTGCTCCAAAACACTCAAAATCCATTTCATTTTCATCATGCTCTCTAGATTTGTAGAGGAATATATTCTGAAGAATTTAAGACATCTAAACTGTGGGGTCCATGCGCTCGTTTTGAAATTATCAGTGTCTAAATTACTGCGAGTTGGCTTTAAACAGCCCAAAATGCGCCGACAACAAGCACAAGACAAGTCTGATAATACCGTCTAAAATGCGAATGGTTCCGTAGTCTTGCTCCAAAACCCTAAAAATCCATGTCATTTTCATCATACTTTGCACATACATACTTTAGCACTTGAATATTCCAAATATGCAAAAATTAACATGGGTCCATGTGCTTGATTTTTTGCTATAGAACTTCAAAGTTAACCCATAATGGAGCTTCTCAAGAATTGCGCATTCAAAAGGATTTGGCATTTTTAGACCTCACGAGATCAAAACAATGACTTTAAAGCTCTATTACTCAGTCAAAATCCATGAAAATTTCATCAAATTTTGCAATATTATTAATAATTGTATCTTTAAGATGGATAATCTATTTATATCGCTTTCAATTGTTTGCTCATTTAAGTCTAACATCACTCTCAGTTCTTAGAAATTGCGGGAAAGATAACAAATACTCAACCTATTTTTTTTCTTCAAATTTTAATAACAAACTTGAGAAGTAAAAGAAATGCTGCACTTTATTAAAAAACCCATGTCATTTTCACCAAACTTTGCAAAGTTGTAGAGGAAGGTATACCTAAGAGGTGCAAACATTAAAAAATATATAGGTTCATATATGCTTGTTTTCAAACTATCAGCACTCTTATTAGAGCAAAAGTGCTTCTATAGATGTGAGGAAAAATTCCGAACCACTCTACTCGGGGTCATTATACATCATACTTTGCAGCACTACAGAGTAAAGTATTTTGAAATTGCAGAGGAATAAAAAAAATGGTCCATGCAATAAATCCAGTTAATTAGCTTCATAAAATAACACATGGATGCAGTTAGTGCAGATTAGGAAAAAAAAATCAGCTCACATACATGACATACCTACAGCTGATTAATCACCAGTTCTTCCATTGTGACGTCAGCGCGCAGAGTATAAAATATGCGCAGATCATGATGCGCACAAACATAAATGTGGATCGTTGCCATAGAGATGTATACTAATTACGCGTTATTAGTATATATCTCTACGATCGTCGCCCACTTTATAGGACTCGTTAAAATCCCGAATCAGATTGACCCGGACTGAAGCCATACTCTTTCCGGTTCAAAGATTACCCGGCATTTAAGATCCGATGCGACACATAATTGGGGTCTTTATTTCATTTGTGATTGGGAATATTTATAGTATCAACAGTATAAGGATCTCAAATGGAAGTTGGCCTGGTATTTCTCTCCAAGTCTTATGGCATTTTGTCCACGATGATAAGAATCGGGCTTACTGCATGGAACTTCGGCTTGAACATGTTAATTGAATATATATTATTTTACACTCTTAAAGCAAATAAGATGAAAGGGCGAGCTGAGCGCAACTACTTTTCTATTCATTATTGATTATTTTAGTCATATTTAGCTAGAACACCGTCAGTTCTGACTATATAGTAAGAATTACTAGAAATACCAGTTGTAGCCTAGCCTACTGCGGCTGACTACACTCAGCTAGTCATTTTGACCAGTTTGTTTTGAGAGATCCTATCGGGTGAAGATCCCAAATATCAGATCTGTATTCATCAAAATATTCTTGTCATAATAATATGAATTATATTATATCGAATCAAACTTCCTGTCTTCATGTTAGGCCAGTTGGAATATGGGACTACTCGACGACATGACGAAATGCTTTAAAGTATCATCATCATGGTCATGACCAGGGGAGCGTTTCATCAATATTTTCATCTGACAAGTTGTCAGATCTGACATCTTTCCATGATTTTGATTGGCTGAGAGGCACTGTTCCTATGGTAACTGTCGGATAAAATGGGACTTGTCGGATAAAACGTCCGACAAGTCCTTTCATGAAACGCCCCCCAGGGGAGTGTTTCATCAACATTTTCATCCGACAAGTTGTCAGATCTGACATCTTTCTCTGATGTTGATTGGTTGAGAGGTACTGTTACTATGGTAACTGTCGGATAAAATGGGACTTGTCGGATAAAACGTCCAACAAGTCCTTTCATGAAACGCTCCCCAGGTGCGTATGACGGTAACATATAAACTCGCCATTGCGATATGTAACTTTTAAGTAGATCTGGCAAGATACCTCGTCACGTCGACATGTAATTTTTATATAAGACTTGGCAAGAAAGATGATTTTTTTTTGCCACCGGTGGTGAAACATACGGAAGCTTTAATGCCAACCAGTTGACGAGATGACAAGGCGGAAAGTCGGGTTAAGTAACGAGAAGAAGAGTTGTAGAAACTTAGCAAGTCGACTTATGTCGGACAAGAAGGCAAGATAATTAGATTGTTTGTAATACACCCCCGAGGGATGACGTCATCGCCTCGCTCATACCGACCATTATTATGCATATACATGTATAAAACGATGCTGAACTTCAAAATTATAATGTACTAGCTTTCTTATTTTTCACCTTATTTCAATGAAATTTTCAATGTTAAAGCCTGTTAGATTTGACTATATTTATCAACTTGATATTAGGCCATACTTGTTTTTTCTCAAGAGCGATCGACTTCAAAAGAGAGAGAGAGAGAGAGGGAGGGGCAAGAGCAGGGACCTGGGAAGCGGGGGTGCTGGGGGTGCTGAAGCACACCCATAAATTTTCCTGGGGGTGCTGCGTGTATTATTTTCCATAGACAGCACCCCCACGAAATCAGGTTCCCCCTGTATTTTTTTTTATATGTTATAATGTACATAATAATCACATCCGACAATCACAAATCATTTACTACTGTCTTTCACATATTCCCCCATATTCCAATAACATGTATCCCTCCTAACGCGACTTAATCAACAGATCAAGCTCCGGCACTCCGATACAGACATGGTCGCACGCGGTATACGTGATAACCCATATACACTCCTCGATAGCAGGGAGGGACCAGATATACTAGCAAACTAGTAATATATCTCTATTGGAGGGACATGGGTGTTATGTGGTTGGACTTGAAACTTCCAGGTTTTATGTCGAATCAAGTGTGCGCGCGCCCGAACACCCGTGTTTTGTATAAACAATTACAAGTCAGACAATCGAAACCAAATTTTACAGTCTTTTTCGCCCTGTTCCATGGCCCTGCTGGGAAACGGGGGTGCTGCGTGTGTTTCCATAGGCACCACCTCCTGGAAATCTGGTACAGGTGTATAGGCAGGGGCGGATCCAGCTTTTTATAAAGGGGGGGGGGTTGGGGTGGTATGCGAGGGAGCGTAGCGACCGAGTCCAAGCGAGCGGAGCGAGCGAGGGGGGAGGGTGTGGGAGGGGGTGTCCCCCCTCCCACAGTAGGGAAAATTTTTGAAAATCTGTGTGTGAAAATGGCGTTTTCTAAAATTACAACTTTAAAAAAAAAGTTAAGATTTAAAAAAATGGTCCCCGGATTTTTTTTTTTTTTTGGGGGGTTGCAACCCCCCCAACCCCCCCTCTAGATCCGCTTCTGATAGGTATATGATAAACGGACAGAAATGTAATGAAAATGAACGACGTTTTGTAGAACCCCCCCCCCCTTCAGAATTGTCCGACACAGTACTTGGAATAGCGTTTAAATTCACCTTTTTCAGATCGAAATATCAATTATTTTCTGCTCGCGCTTCGCGCTCGCATTTTTGATTTTTATGATAAAAAGAAATGTACTTAGAATGTCCAGATACTAGGTCTAAATCTAAACATGCGAACGCATGTTTATTCAGATACGCAGCTTGTTTTTTTTTTTTTTTGGGGGGGGGGTACTCCGGGCTTAAAATATTTATTTCAAATACATTTTATCAAAATAAACTAATTTTATCAAAATCTGATAACAATTAGCTAGGTTATTTAATTTCAAAGTTAAGCAATATTTTGTGAAAACGGTGATATGCATGTTGTCATGAATATTTAATAGGTAGGTTGATAATGTCACATCCCCACTATCCTTTTCTTATGTTATTACATGGAATCTAAATTGTTTCATTTTTTCATACCAGTGTGAATGATAATTCTCCTTTATAATGAAAAAAAGTTGCAGCAAAGAATATCAAATGGACTAAATCAGTTGTCAATTCAATTGTTTCGGTTCTTGAAGGGAAAATATTGAATAAATCTAATTTTATATTATAAAATACAAAACAACAAGTGGGGGATATGACATCATCAGTTTGCTCATTGAATATTAATGAAGACATGCCTAAAACTGTTTCATCGGCAATGCAATAACTTTGATATTCCTTGTCTCATTTTGATCAAATCTTCATTCTTTTGTTTATCTGATTTTTCTTTATCTGTTCATACCATATTACATTCAGTCTGGACTCTCTGGAGTACCCCTTTAAACGTGCTTAAATCATAAAGTTTCAGATCAGAATATCAAAGATTTTCTGCTCGCGCTCGCATTATTAATATAGGAATATACCAAATTACCCATTATTTTCTTGATTTACAAAACATGAATAATGTCCCATTTTTAGGTCTGAAATCTCAATTTTATAGTTATATACCTATCCTATTTATGATTAGAAAAGTGCTTAGAATGTCTCATTTTTAGGTCTGAAATCTCAATTTTGTTTCCGCTCGCGCTTCGCGCTTCCATCAATTGTATAGTTATATACCCATCCTGTTCATGATTAGAATAGTGCTTAGAATGTCCCATTTTTAGGTCTGAAATCTCAATTTTGTTTCCGCTCGCGCTTCGCGCTCGCATCAATTGTATAGTTATATATTTATCCTGTTCATAATTACAAAAAGTGATAGAATGTCCAGCATTTAGGAAGAAATGTCATTTTTTAGCTCGCGCTTCGCTCTCGCATTATTTGATTGTTGATATATGTATCGTCTTCATGGGTAACTGCAAACAGTCCTTATGACAGGTCCCTTTCGATCAGGCCGAGCGTATATTAAAAATATTATTATTATTACATATAATTATTTGTTACATATATATTATTATTATTTGTTACATATATACGCATCTTGTTCAGGACCACAAACATTGCTCAAAATGTTAAATTTTCAGGACAAAATATATGAAATTTCCTCCCCCCCCCAAAAAAAATAGCTCGCGTTTCGCGCTCGAATTATCTAATTATATATTTATGTTCTTTTATAAGAATAAAGCTAAGAAGTGACTGTCATATATATGAATATGTGTATATATATGTGTGTGGGTGGGTGTGTGTATAAACGAACAATGGAAAACTCAATTGTGCCCTCCCCCACCTTTGAGGAGAGAGATTTCAGCACCCCCACTGAAAAAATCGTTCCCAGGTCCCTGAGCAAGAGAGAGGGGGAGAGAGAAGAGCGAGAGAGAGAAGGAGTGACGGGACACCTGGGGACCGTTGTCAGCACTGAAAATTGTTGACTTTCTCCAACAGAAACCATAGTAACAATCAGAGCAACAATCTCAGCCAATTAAAACCAAGGATTTCACTGAAATGTCAGCACTGATAATTCAGTCAGACGTGTTGACAACTTTCATGAAACGCCCACTGCTCCTAAGAAAAATAGCTAGGTAAAAAGTTAAACAGACCCCCTTTTTTAACAATGCTCAGGTCGGACTTCGTCTTACAAAAAGTTAGCCTTTAAACAAGGCCCTGTGTCTATTGTGATATTTATATCACATATCTACCGACTAGAAAAAAGACTATTCGCGAAAAGCCGAGTGAGTGCGAGGATCTCGAGTCAATGTCGCTCGCTCTCGCGTTTACTCGGGTAATCGCCAATTCTCGTCGTCTGCAGCTAGGCTCGTCTCAGCCACCGCTTGACGAGGAATGGAGTCAAGCGGTGGCTGTGAAAAGGCTAACAAAAAGTATATATTCCCCCTTTTTTTCGATAGCACAACGAAACAGTCGCATTAATTGATTGGCTGTTACCCTTTAGTAATGGGCGGGACTTAGTCCTCCTCTCAACCAATTAGAATTTAACGAACATGACGCAATACTTTTCCACGTATCTTCTTCTTCTTTTTTATATCTTATTTGTATATATTCAATCACTTCCTCTTAACAAATCAGAAAGTAAATCTGATTTCAGAGAAAGAGCCAGAGGAGTACCGCAAGGTGAATAAGAGAGAAACTAATAGGTAAGGGAAATTACATTTCTCCAAGTCTTATCAATTCTTCATCACATCTATTTCTTAGGCTAATTGCATTACTGTTTCAGCAAAAGTTTCGCAGAGATAATTTAAGCTTTTTCAAATTCAACATTTCTGCTATGATTTTCAACTAGTGAAAAAACAAACAAGAAGAGTGTGTATATTGGTAAAGAGAAGGGGGTATATCTTCTGTTCACCCCTTGACTAAGGCTGCATGGTGGTGCCATACAAGTCATGGAATATAAGATCGCGCGAAAAAAGGGAAAGTATACCCAAAACACTAGTAAACAAATTCAAGAAATACACCCATTTCTCTTTTATTCCCCCGCTTATCTTTCGAAATATAGATCCACCATTAATATATAATTGACACGAAAATTTATGCGAGTCGTGCATGTCTTGGGTTGAGTAAATGAACGATCTTTTTGAATCTTTAACTAATGCGATACGTAAACAAATTCCACTTACTCCAACAGGAGCATCAAATCCATAGCTGTGACATCGGAATCCAGGACATACTAATTCAAGATGACCAATGTATTACTCTGGATGATTTCTGTTACCGCAATTGCTACTGCTTCTGGTCTCACCATTGACGTAGACGGTCCAATCAGTGGTATGTAGTCCCGCAACATTTTACTGCCTTCTGACCATCTTAAAACGGCTTGATAATATTTGATGATATTCATATTTTTATTTTAATTAATTTGGACTTCAACGACTCTGAATTATGCATGATTCCAATTAGGGGAGGATCCAATATTTTCCATGGGGGGTGGGGGCATTTTTGTACAGAATAAAAATAACCCCCCATGAAAAAGGTGATTTACATCAGGAATAATATGAAAAGCAAAAACAAAAACAAAAAGAGGAAAAAAAGGTATTCACTACAAAATGGAGGTCATTTTGTTCCAGGAAAAATTTGACAAGAAAAAAATATATATAATAATAATAATAATAAATAAATAAAGTATTCACTACAAAGTTGAGGTCATTTTGTTCAATGAAAATATTGACAAGCAAACAAAAAATGATATTCACTACAAAATGGAGGTCATTTTGTTCCAGGAAAAATTTGACAAGCAAAAAAAAATATATAATAATAAATAAATAAATAAAGTATTCACTACAAAATTGAGGTAATTTTGTTCAATGAAAGTATTGACCAGCAAAAAAAAATGATATTCACAACAAAATTGAGGTCATTTTGGTCCAGGAAAAATTTGACAAGCAAAAAAATATACAGTGCGTATCAAAAAAAGTATACACTTTGAAAAAGCCCTGGGAATTAAAAAATATATAACATGTGGGTAATTTTTCACATATATTTTTGGGTTTGGGTCTAATCTATCTAATGAAAGTAAAAGTTTTGACAAAATGTTACACTTGAGTGAGCTCTGTCCATTTTTGTAAAGCTTGCAGAAAAAAATTCTGTTTGCGCAGAAATGCTCGTTTTCACGCTGTGTCAAGGGGAAAAGGCGAAATAAAACTTACCCTGTGAAACATTTCTCATACATTTCCCTTGCTAATTTAGTCAATTCAAGTAAAACGGATACATTCAAGCATTTTGTAACAATTTTGCCACCAAAATTAAAATTGTAATACTAGCAGTAAGCACAACCTTTACCCTTTTTATGCCAGTTGGATCTGAGGACATAACTGAATCTGAACAAAAGTTTATATCAGATATCTCCAGCATTTTTTCACTAAGTTTTTATCATTTAAAGTTGGTTTACATTTCATTTTTCATTTAATACTTGTTCTCCACACTTTTCACAATGATTAACAAAATGAAAATCAAGCCTAAGCCATTTCATGTAAATCACAGCTCAGTGTAAAGTAAATATCGTCACGATGGCCTCGGTGTGTGGGAGAGTGGGGTGGGGCGCAATGGCACTCTTCGACGTGTTTTGGGCAAGAAAACAAGTTAAAAAATGTAAAGATATCTTCAAATCAATTTTACTCGCTAAATTTCATGTGTTCTTCAGGATTAAGGTCTACTTTTATTTGCATAACTATTTCAAAGTTCTGCGCAAATCATTTTTCACTAACTTTTCAAAAGTAAGTGATGCTCACTCAAGCGGAAATATTTGTCGACATTTATATCGTTATTTGCTTAAATGGATTTGTACCAATGTTAAAATGTGGAAAAATCTTCAGGATATTACAAATGTATAATTTTACAGGATTTTTCTAAGTGTAAACTTTTGTTGATACGCACTGTATATTAATAATAGAAAAATAAATAATATTCACTCCAAAATTAAGGTCATTTTGTTCAATGAAAAAATTGACATGCAAATAAAAATGATATTCACTACAAAATTGAGGTAATTTCGTTCCAGGAAAATAAGACTCTAGTATGAACGACATATTCACCTTAAAAATTGCTATTACTCTGGGGGGGGGGGGGGGGGGGGGGAGAAGGGCACGGGTCGGATGTGCCCTCGTCTGGATTTGCCACTGATTCCAACTTTCCAAGTTCCAAATGTAGCTAGCCCAGAAATAAAGCGTATTAAAAATTGAATGATTAACATGAAAGCTATATTGTCTTTTAAAAGTTTTACTTACAAAAAATGAAGAGAATTTATATATATATATATAAAATTATATGTATGTTATACTGGCGCTATTCCAATCGTGTCTACTTGATAGCCGCTCATTTTACATTATTTCCCATTTCTTTTGTATTTCATTCAAGTCGTTTACGGATTAAAAAACAATGCATATAAGGCAGCAATATCAAAGACATAACAAATTACAAGTTAGATAGAAATGAAAAGAATGCCTGCTAAAAGTCACGTATTAACCTCCACACTTGCGCCAACACAAACTTTAATTTCAAGAAAACAGGGCCCGTATTCCATAAACGAGATAAGCTTTTTGCTTAAGTCTTAGCAATTTGTCTTAGCATTTTGCTTGTCTAAGAAATCTTCCCTAAGGATATTCTATAAACTTTAAGACATTTGTCTCAAGTCAGACGATATGGCTAAGCCAAAGTCTCAAAGTCAAATTCTATGACCTTCTAAACTGCTGCAGGGCTAGGGGTGACTGCAACAAAATAGCAAAAATGTCATTGAAGTTGTTTTTTCTTAACAAGTTTGATTTTATTGAAACTAATTACAACTATTGTAGTAAAAGAAGAGCATTCATCACCCATATATGGTAAGAATTCTTTATTCAGATTATTCTATATTTTGTTAATTACCAAAACATTTCAATCCCAAACCGAGTGACTTGCACAGTTTTTTATGTATCAGTCCCATTCATTACTTTTCATGTATTGTTTGTCAAAATCTAAATGGAATAGGGTAGATTCCTCTCGACATCTTTATTCTACTTCAGTTGAAGTAGACCTAGGGTCTAAGGGAAAACATTTGTAACTTTTGAGACTAGTCTTGGGTCTAACATTAGGCCTAGATCTAGCCTAGGCCCAAGATCTACAACTAATATCCGTCTGTTTGGAGGAGAATTGAACATTGTTTTTACTTTTTACTTTCCTGAAGGCTGAAACGTAACTTTGTTAGTCTAGTGCCGTAGTACAGTGGAGCAACTGAGACTGAAGCAACATATAGGCCTAGATCTAACGATAGACCTATATTAGTATTGGTCTAGGCCTAGAACATGCAGGACTTAGCCTGGCTTAGCCTTAAGACAGGGATAGATCTATCTAGATCTACATGTAGGTCTAGAATAGATCTGACTTAGACCAAAAGCTTCAGTCTCCGACTGTATTTTGGTTGTTCCGCTATTTTAGTATTACGAGTACGACACTAAACAGTCTAACGTTACGTTGGCCTAGTCTCACCAATGTGATATGACAGTAAATGTCAGAAACTTTTAAATAAATCCCCAGAAACGACGGTTATTCCTGTCAACAGTGCTAGATATATCGCTATGCATTGCTTGCCAACTATGCCTAAAGTTAGATCTAGTCCTAGTAGTAGTCTAGACATCTATCTAGATCTACTCCTGCTTTAGGTCCATCTGTTTGTTTGGAGTTTTTATTTTATACATTTTGAGGACTTGTTTAGATCTAGGTTTCCAGGAGTAGAAAACAGGCCTAAACCTAGACCAACACTGGCAACAGCTCAGTCTAGACTAGGGCCTAGATTTATATAAGAATTTAGATCTAGGGCCTAGGCGGCCTAGCCTGTGCTTTCTTCTATTCATTCTAGATTTTATTTCTAGCCTATCCGGTAGCCCTAACGTTAGGACTTGCTGATCTAGTCTACTGTTTGATCTAGAAATCTCTAACCTAGGCCTAGATCTAGACTAAATGACTTACTCACTTAGACTAAAAGTTAGACCCTATCTAGATCTAGAACTATACCAATCTAGGTGTACATAGGGTCATAGTAATAGGTCTAGATCTAGAGACGTGTAGACTCTATCTCAATGTAGATTCTAGATCTAAAAATAGTAAATGTAGGCTAGATCTAGTCTAGTTCTACTCATCTAACGTTAGGCCTGAGAAAGGAAGTAGGCTAGGGATCTAACATTGGATTATTTCTAGGACTAAAGAATCTTGATCTAGGCTTAGATCTAAACTAGGGGCTGTAGTTCGAAATCTTGAGGTCTAGCCCCCCCCCCAAAAAAAAAAAAAAAAAAAAAAAAAAAAACTAGAACTAAGCCCTCAGCTACATGTAGTTCTCTATGTAGCCAAACAAAAGTTAGCATTGACCATTGTCTTAATCTTTTTTGGCGTATACATGTAGTTATCATACAAACACATATTTTGATGAATGAGAAAATGTGTCTTGCAGATTATTTTAGCTCAAAACCTACATTTCATGGACATATAGGCCAATGTCATAAAATGAAGAAGTAGTTCAATACACATCATGCTGTTTACACATTTATTGATCTGATATGCTGTTACCATGGCAACAAATTTTCAAATATATGTCTTGCAGATCTACACCTCAAAATCAATGTGTGAGCCAACTTTTATAAGAATTGGTAAAACTAATAAAGGGATTCAAACCACAAGATTTTCACCTAATTTCTTTATAAATATAATATGTTGTTACCATAGCAACACGAATTCTGATACAGGCAAAAGTATATCTTAGACATCTTCAACTCAAGACTATTGTGTGCGCCAACATTTTAGGAGAATTGACCAGTTGAAAACTGATAAAGTAATTCAAATTACAAGATTTTCATCTAGTTTTTGTTATTTTATTTGTTGCCATGGCAACGCAATTTTTTATAAAGGCATAAAATATACTTTGCACATCTTCACATCAAGACTAACGTTTGTGCCACATTTCATGAGAATTGATTAAAAACTGAAGAAGTCGTTGGAACTGCAAGATTTTTACATAATTTTTGCCCTAATATACCGTTACCATGGCAACACAATTTCCGACACATGCGAAAATGTGTCTTGCACATCTTTACCTCAAGACTTATGTCTGTGGCAAACATCATGAGAAGTGGTTGAAATATTGTAAACTTGTTAAAACCACAAAATTTTCATCTAATTTTCGTTATTTAATAAGTTGTTACCATGGCAACGTAATTTTTGTATATAGGCATAAAATATGTTTTGCACATCTTCACATCAAGACTAATGTTTGTGCCACATTTCATGAGAATTGGTTAAAAACTGAGGAAGTAGTTGGAATAGCAAGATTTATACATAATTTTTGCCATAATATACTGTTACCATGGCAACACAATTTCCGACACATGCAAAATTGTGTCTTGCACATCTTTTTCTCAAATCCAATGTGTGAGCCAACTTTCATGAGAATTGGTAGAAAACCGATGAAGTAATTTAAATTTTAAATTTTGGCCATAATATACTGTTACCATGGCAACACAATTTCTGAAAAAGCAAAAAAAAAATTCTTACACCTCCTTACCTTAAGACCAATGTGTGTTCCAAATTTCATGAAAATCGGTTACAAACTGAGGAAGTAGCTCGAAATGCAATATAGGTATAAATTCTAAAAAAAGATTGGCCATGATTTGTTGGATTTAAACGTTGTCTTAAAGCAATTAAGACAACTCACAGCTGTCTTAAAGTTAGGGCAAAATTCTTAGCCATGTAGAATTTATGAAATACAGACTCTGCATATTGAAGAAAAGTTACTTAGCCATTCATCCTAAATCTGTCTTAGTCGCGCAAAAATTCTTAGCCAAATTCTTAGACAAAATTCTTAGCCAATTCTTTATGGAATACGCGTTTTGGCTAAGAATTTTGTCTTAGACAGAAAACTAAGACAAAATGCTTAGATTTTTTACTTAAGCATGCTTATCTCGTTTATGGAATACGGGCCCAGATTTTTAAAAAAGATCATAAAAAGGGGGTAAGGCAGATATACAGAGGTAGAGAGAGAGAGAGAGAGAGAGAGAGAGAGAGAGAGGGTGAGAGAAAGAGAAACAAACCTTTCCTACACTGTAAAAAAAACAACATTGAATCAGTAGTTAACACTTAATGTATTTAAGTAGAATTTACAATTTGTAATTATTTTTCGTTGTTTTTAAGTAGTTTCAACTTGTCTTTTAATTTACTTGATTTACTTGATTTATTTGGGTTCAATATACATTTAAGAAAATTCACGTATTGATAGCTTGCTTTGATTGAGTAAATCTAACTCAATTAGGCAAAGATGATTATTACTTATAAAATTATGTTGAATGTACTTATATTTTCAATTAACGCCATATTTAAATAATGCATGAATATTCATTAGAGCAAGTAAATTTTTTTTTTTTTAATAACTGTCATTTCTATTTGTGTTTGAAATTGTTTTGGATAAGGGTGTGCTAACTATTGTATTCTTTTGTTGAATCAAAGAAAAGGCAACATTAAATAGTCATTTAGCAGAAAATTATTCTCACTGTTTTATTTGTAAGAATGAAACGATCGCGTATAAATATCAATGTCAGTACCTATACATGTACAGGTAAGTGACAATTCACAAAGTCTAATATTTTGATAAAACATGTATAAAATGAAAATGATGCCACCAAAAGTGGGACGATGGGGGAGCGGACTTTCGAATCACGAAAGTCCATCCACTCCCCCATTTGATATTTTCAAATATTTTAGTGATTGTTTTACTTAATTGAATTAAGTTATTGTAACTAAATCTTTTGAGTAAAATGGAAGCAAAGAAAATAAGTAAATTTTACTTAAAACTGCCAAAGTCATAAATACTTGAAAAAATTAAGGCAATTTTTTGCCACAATTTTATTAAGTAATTTCTACTAATTTTTTTTTACAGTGTATACTTCGAGATCTATTTATTTCTATTTCTGTCTATATTTTAATTGATATAGTCCTGCGATAAATGCACGTATGCGTATATATTAAACTCAATATAGTATAATAGGATATTGAATATGCACCTATCCTTTCCACTGGTGGACTTTAGTGGTAAAAAAGGTTAACTGATTAAATGTAGGCAATAATAACATCAATGCTTGATGCTTATTCAAAAAATGAACTACAATAATGACATAACGGGTATGTTCAAAATCTAACTTAAACTTTAACTTAATTTGACGAAGCTAAAAACAATTCAGAATCATAATCATGAAGGTAATTGGAATGAATTTTGGAGAGGGATTTATTAGTTTTCATTCATATTTACTCAGATGATGCCTTTTTTCGGCACCCTAATATGGTACAGAGATGAACATTTGAACCTTTCGTAACGTCCATTATGCACCTTAAAGGACAAGTCCACCCCAACAAAAAGTTGATTTGAATTTAAAGAGAAAAATCCAACAAGCATAACACTGAAAATTTCATCAAAATCGGATATGAAATAAGAAAGTTATGAAGTTTTTAAAGTTTTGCTTAATTTCACAAAACAGTTATATTCACATTCTGGTCGGTATGCAAAAGAGGGGACTGATGACATCAATCACTCACTATTTCTTTTGTATAATATTATATGAAATATTCAAATTTTCTCCCTGTTGTCATGTGAAACAAAGTTTTATTCCTCGCTGAACATGTGGTATTACCATTGTTTTAATATTTCATGGTTCAGTCAAGTGTGTCCTTATTGTCAAATCTGTAAAAATTGAAATATTGTATAATTCAAACAATAAAAAACATAAGAAATAGTGAGTGATGGACATCATCGACTCATTCATTTGAATGTCACTGTTTTGTGAAAAATAAGCAAAACTTTAAAAGGTCATTACTTTCCTATTTTACATCCGATTTTGATGAAATTTTCAGTGTTATGCTTGTTTGATTTTTCTTTATTTATTCAAGTCAACATTTGTCTGGGGTGGACTTGACCTTTAAAAGCTGAAAATGTTGCACTTCTCAGGATGCAAACGAGCATTATTGGTACAAATAATTGTTATAAGGTGAATTTTTGCACATTTTCCCACTTAGCGCGCAAGATTACACCCCAAAGGTGCTACCAATGATTCATGAGCAAACTTGAACCTTTATTTCTTAGTGTGAACATTGCCACGATCAGGGGCGGATCCATTTGACAAGCAAAAAAAAAAGGGTCTCCATTTTCAAAAAAAGGGGGGGGGGGCACGGGCCGGCTGTGCCCCCCCCCCCCTGGATCCGCCAGTGGCCACGATGATGAAGTCAATTTTGTGCAATATAGTTAGAGGGGAAGCTAATCATGACAAGGTTTATTGTAAAAAAGCAGAAAAAATATTGGTGAAGATTTGAGGAAAATCTATCAAATATTAATATAATAATAATAATACCAACATGCTTATATAGCGCACTGCCAAAATAATGCGTCCCTATATGCGCTTCACTATTACCCTGGCCTTAGCCCCGCAGCCTTTTACACCGCGAAGGCATTTCAAGGAATAATTTCCTGCCAGGTACCTATTTACCTCACCTGGGTCGAGTGCAGCACAATGTGGATAAATTTCTTGCCGAAGGAAATATTAACAAAAAGTTATTATAATGTCATTTTGGGGGATTTGTGGCGTCATATGCGAGTAGCTTCCCCGTGTATCGTGAATTAAAGGAAAAGAAATCAGTGAAATGTCATTTTCTTAAAGTATTGAAAATGGGTTTTATTGTAGGCCTCTCTTCATTATACATCAACCGAAAAATTATTTCATACCCGCTCCCGAAAGAAGAACATGTTTAGTCATCATGAATTATCTAAAAAATTGCAATTTATGCATTTTTCATGGATTTTCCTCAAACCCTCACCCATGTTTTTTTAAATTTTTTTTTCTGGTATTTTTTACAACAGAATTTTCGTCAGGATGAACTTCCCCTTTAATGTATTTTTTCGGAACTACCTGTGTTAAATGATCGCACAGCATACTACGAAATGGGAACATTATTGCTGCCATAAAATATATTTTCGTTATACAAGGAATCTTAAAAAAAAACTTCTTGCAATAATATTGCGAATCTTTTTACTCACCGTTAAACAGGTGAAATTTCCGGTATTTAAAGGGGAATCAAACCAAAATAAAAACTTGTTATCAAAGGAAAAAAGAAAAATCAGACAAGTTGATAGGTGAAAGTTTGAACAATATCGGACAAAGAATAAGAAAGTTATGAATTTGAAAGATTGGTAATCACTATACCAATGGAGACTTCAAATTGGCCGCATATGTATTGTCATAGTGATGTAAGGCAAGGACTACTCTTCCATGTACTCCAATTCATAAAATGGATAAATGTATTTTTTTTTCAAAAGTTTTACTTCAAATTTTATTTTTCTTTCATGAGGACATAAAACAATATACTACCCTGGTTATATTTAAATCTCTGCCCACGGGGAGTGGCTACTTAAGAAAAAACCGCAAATCCCTGATAATTAAGTACATGGCCAATGGAAAGTTGTCCTTGCCCCTTGTCATAATTTACTTATCCCGTTGCCAATTTTCTCAATTTAAAAGAAGCCATAACTTTTTGTTGTTTGTCCGGACAAATTGCTTGTCCGATTTCTTTCAAACCTTACCATTCTGTTTGATTTATTTTTCTCCTTTCCAACACAACATTTATGACCAAGGCTGGATAACCCTAAAAAGAAGAAAATTGAAATACATTTACGTGTAAATTTGATCTGCATAACTGAATAATTATTTTTTTCATGTCAGGTCCGTGTTCTCTATGTCCAGAAGGAGCTCCCGGTCCCCGTGGACCACCTGGAGACATTGGCCTGCCGGGAAGAGACGGTCGTGATGGGAGGGACGCTTCGTGCAATGGCCAACAATCAGGTAGAATAATGATGGCGACGTTAGTCAAACTGTTGTTAATACCTCAGTCACATTTGCCCTACGGCGAGTCGAAACCGTTTTAACATTTTTTTACCAGCTACATAATTGTATCCCCCGAACATGTAGAGTTCGGAGGATACTGGATTTGGCCTCGTCGCGCCGCCGCAAATTTTTTGTGAGCGCTCTACCAGCTGCATTTCTTCTCCGATCATCTTCAAATGTGGCATGAAGGTCCATTATGGTAAAGCAAAGCCGCCTAGTGATTTTGGAGTGGGTGGAGATATGGTTGACATGGTAACCATATTTGTGTGGAAAATTTGGTAAAATCTGGCTGTAACTTTTTTTTTTTTCCAGTTTGTCATAACAGTTGGCACACAGAAGCAATAATAGAGTAAAGCGAAGATGCCTATCATTTTTGGTGGGGGGGGGGGGGTCTTTATTGCCATGGTAACAATCCAAGTGAGTGTTACCAATAACTATGACAATCCAATGTATCATGCCTACTTCATTCCAAGGTACATGTATCATAATAACATTCTGTTCCCATAGAAAGTTGGCAGTTGGCACACAAAAGCAATATCAGAAATAAAAGCGAAGATACCTATCATTTTTGGTGGGGGGGGGGGGCGGGGGTCTTAGGGTTAGGTTTACAAAATATATCCGGATTACTCTATATTTCCCAACAGGTGCTACTAGAGAATACTTTAGGTTCTGCAGAGTCACGCTGCTGCGTCATATTATTGTCATCAAATTTGATACTCATGCAGAGGCAAAATGTGTTCAGGGTCATTGTTGCCATGATAATTGTGTTTATTTGTCAAATTTCTGTGTGAGGTCTATTGCAATGATAGATGATGCGGTGGGTTCGGGGGGTACATGCTGTGCTCGGCCGCGCGACCCGCCGAGCATTTCTAGTTATAGATGGTTTGAATGAAAAATTCGACTCGCCGCACGGCCGCCGGAGAGCAAATGTGACTGAGGTGCCGATGATGATGATGATGATGATGATAGGAATGATGATAATAAAAATAAAGATAATAATTGATTATACGATAACATTAATGATTTTTATTGATAATAATAATACCTTATGACAAACTTAATACATTTTTTTTTTCGTTTCATTAAAGCTACCTGAACCATAAAGGAAATATTTCTGTGAGGAAAAAGTGTTATTTCAGTAGAAAAAAATACCTAGAAATACAATCGTTATGTACAATATCCAAACTCCATATTTCCTTAGTATTGGAAATAATCTTCTATTTACCATAATCCAAACAGTCAGGGGTGGCGTCAGTCAGAGGGGACAATATAAATGCCCGGGGGGGGGGGGAAGTGAAATGTATTGCTGTACACATGCATGACCTAATTATTTCAAAACACCCCCTCAACGAGTTTTTCTCTGTGTGCAAAATCACCCCCTAAACAAGTTTTTTTGCTGGCTTTAATTCCACATTTTGACTCCTAAACAAGTTGTCGCCAGAATATATGACCCCGGGGAAAAAAGCTTGGGGGGGGGGCATACCTAAACACGTTCGGCTAATATAGAAGAAAAAAAGCTTTGGAAAAACATACCCTAAATACGTTTGACACCGCGATTAAATGCGACATTGTTATTTTCTCAATTGAAGGGTAATTTCGAATTACACGGCACAGGCCTTTGTACTTTTTTCATTTTCTGAACTTTTTTATCAAAGACTTCAACATTCCTTATGTGGGAAAGGGTGGCCCTGTCCCCAAACTGTCGCCCATGGTTACTGTCATAATCGAGAGAGCGAGGAAAGTCACTCTGCTTCTTCGAGTCTTTTATATCATCATCTTAATTATAAAATCTTTCTTTGTCCCGTATTTGGAACCTTGTATGTTCTTTAAAAGGAGCAGAAAAGGGTCCTAAACAGTTCTTTAGATCCGGTTCTTGCTTGTACAAGGACCTCTATATAGAATATACAAACTATATGGAGTTCTTAATGTTGTGGATAACCCTATTATTTAATATATGTATATAGGGTTCTTTATACAACCCATGTAAGATTTTTTTCCACCACCAATAACCCCATGGACTCTAAGTTTCCTTTTAGACCCCCCCCCCAAAAAAAAAAACGGTTCTAAAACACTGTTTAGATCGTTCTTTTTTGCTTTGATTCTGCTTGTTTGAAGATAGTGTTAAGGTTTCAAATACGGGACAAAGAAAGATTCTAATCAGCAACCATTTTATAAGAATGTAAAATGCGCTATGATAACAAAACTTATTTTGATTAACCAAACTGTACTGGTTGCTTTCTGAAATCGCGTCACGTTGCAGCTGTAATCTTGTAATAATTTATTTTGTATAACGAATACTGGAATATGCTATCTATAGGTTAGCTTTTCACGGAACTAGCGAGCATTGGCCATAACTGGAGCAAACTGGAGATGGGTTTTAGGCAGCTTCAAAACCAAGGAGCAAATCCTTACATTGGGTTGTTGGCATACTCGAAGCAACCCCAAGAATTAGAATAAAAATCAACACTAAAACTTGATTGGTCTGTGCGTTATAAACATTATAAAGTGAACATGTAGAACTATATGTATAAATTTTGACATAATAATGTAGTTTAAGTGTCATTGTATTCGAGTGAGTGGAGTGAGCGAGATAAATTAATCGTTACGTGGTGTTATCCATGAATTTTCTTACCCTCAGATTTAGAGGATCGAGCTTATATACAATTTTGACCCTCTGAAATATTGACGGAGAGAAAGATTCCAAAGATAAATAATAATAACTCTTTCTAAGCACTTGCTTTGATTCAGCTGAGGCATGGCGGTTTGTCATCGTTTAAAACTTATCTACACCCGACAAAGGAAAAATTATTTGGTGGGGTCGAAAATATGTTAATCTGACGGTCAATCGGATCGGGGGCGCCCTAGCCACTATAACCTGCCTCTGTGGTCTAGTGGTTAAGGCAACGCGTTCTAAGCTGGGGTCCCGGGTTCGATTCCCGGTAGAGATATTTTTCGGCCTCACCAATGTTCCCAAGGGTAGATAGCTCTGGGGAACCTTGATTTAAGCTACGCCTACCATTGTTCTCTTCATTCATTTCTTTCACAATATATGTATAATTATATCAAAACATTTGTTCCCCCCTCTTCAGGAATGCCGAGTCCTGTAGATCAAACGAACGATGGTAGCAGTGAAAACACGAGTGGTGGTAATACAGTAATCAATGTCAATAGTAGTGGAGCTGTGTATATAAGATGGGGTAGAGATGTTTGTGTTGATGGATCAGAACTGGTTTATGCTGGTAAGAAAACATTTTTGAAAATACGTTGTATTTATTACCGTTTATTCAATTTCATTGATTAACGCTAGTGGATTAAAAGGAGTTTTTAACGTCGTGCGATTGGGGTATAGAGTGAAACAGTAACTATATTTTGCGACAGAGTTAAAAGAAATATGGCAACAAATAGAATAATATTTTGTAAAAATAATGGAAATTAGAATATACAATAACTGAATATAATAAAAATGACAATTGATATAAGAATGATCAGTCTAGCGTAATGAGTCCCCATCCAAAAAAAAAACAATAATAATAATAAAAAAAATAGGGGGCACAACACGCGGTCACAATATTTCAACAGAGATTAACAGCAAAAAATGTAAAATTTATTTGTTTTATAATTATGTAAGTGAAGAGAATACTAAGAAGGTTATATAAGTGGTATTGGCCGAGAGACGGCAAGTAGACAATCGAATAGCATATAATCTTTTGCTGAACTGTACTTATAAGCATTGTTGTGTGCGCGATTTGTAGGTACTGCAGCAGGAGCTCGCTACACACATACAGGAAGTGGTTCCAACTATCTATGCATGCCACCTGAACCTATTTATGATGAGCATCAGTCTGGTGGAAGTCGTGGTCTGCTGTACTCTGCCGAATATGAGACCAGCAACGCCATCGGTCGTCTACATGGTCTCCACGACCACACACCAAAATGTGCAGTCTGCAGGGCGCCCTCAGGACGATCTACCAAATTGATGATCCCTGCGCGGAACGAGTGCCCTTCTGACGAGTGGCGCCTGGAGTATAGTGGTTACCTCATGTCAGCCAGTCATGTCCACAAACGTACTGAGTTCGTTTGTGTCGATCATGACATGGAAGCAGTGCCTGGTACAGCTGGAGACGAAAATGGGGCTCTCTTCTACATGGTAACAGCTACATGTGTGGCCGGAAGTGGGCTTCCTTGTGGACCCTATATTGACGGTCAGGAACTCACTTGCGCTTTGTGTACGATTTAGAATTTGTTAAGATCGAGTGATATAGTGCGTACGTTGAATTATATCCGTGTAGTGTAGCTCATCTATTGAAACATGCAGTTGACATAAGGAATTCCCGATGGAATATGTCAAATTCGAAGTAGCTAGTACTTATATATAGTTGCACCCACTGTTTTTTTTTTCAGTGTGCCATTGACAGATAATTTTCAGAAACCTTGACGTTTTGGGGTTTTAGGTTTGTTAACCTGTACACAGCGAGGGAGGATAGTGCCCACCCACCAAAAAACCGCAACACCCCTTACTTTCTTTAGTGTTCTCAATGGCAAATTCTATGTTTTAGCTAGTACATAAAGAAAACATCCTCAGGCTTGGCCCCTTTTTTTGCCTCGCATTATTTTTTCTAATTTCATAATTATCATTAGCTCACATAATGCTTGCCTCAAAAGAAAATTCTTGCATACGGTTATGTAACTATCATTAACAAAGATGATTACAGATTGAGCTATAGGAACCATTATTCAGTGACACGACATTTACTCCTGTGACATTTGTTCCGGTCTTATAATATCTCAGAGGGAGTTAGGATTGTAATAGAGGTTTTGGTTCAGAATAATGTAAAGATAATATCTCGGTCACATTTGCTCTACTGGCGGCCGTACGGTAAGTCGAAAACAGCTGTAACATTTTTGTACCAGCTCCATATTGGTAGTTTCAATAAAAATTGAGTAAAACTGCTGTTTTTTTTACTCGCCGTACGGCCGCCGTAGAGCAAATGTGACCGAGTTATAAGGCTTAGGGTAGTAGGTTTTATGTTTGGCATAACGTGCAGATTTTCCATCGGACGAATTGTCTTACAACCCTCTATTCAATGGTGAACAGAAAGTTGACAGTCTAGAAGTTACTCAAAGAGTCAGACAATGTCCGGTCAACATTATAGTTACGTAATAATATTGGTTGAATTGTATCCATGCATCTACAACTCCTTGAGTGGTGACGGTAGTAGATATAATTATGACGATCTGGGGATTGTTGCATCAAAGTTGTCAGCACCGACAGGTCATCGAGAAGCAGTTACCAGAGTAATCGATGGTAACCATCAGACACTTGTGCTTCGCAGCCAATAAAAAACATGGAAAGTTTCGTTAGAAAAGAAAGAAAATAATAGTTGGCCTAACGAGTTGGCGGTAATTGTCAAATATGACTGGTCGCCATTAATTTCCAACAAACAACAACAACAGTTATCAGACGACAGATATTGATGAAAGCCCCAGGTCTTCAATGTCTTCATGATGTAATCTCAGCAATATAAACACCTTTCTTTGAATATTTTTCTGGTAAAAAATTCTTCAGAACGATTGAAAACATGTTTTATATTCTTTATAAATCTCATAATGGTTTATTGAAAAAGACAATGCCAGAAAAAAGGTGTATACTTTTATTTCCATGTTATTCAGCCTGTTCAAAGTTTTCAATTACAAAGATTTCTGTTCAAAGGTTGTGTCTTGCGTTTGTTCGGTGAATTATGTTGCGTGAACTATTATGGAGCTGTCACGTGATGATTGTTATTGATGTTGCCGATAATTTAAATGGGAAAGTTCATAACTATTCCAAATTTGATTTAGTTGTAAAATTAGGTGACGATGGGGAGCTGAGTGAGGAGGAGAGAAGGTGGTGGTGGACGAAGACGTGGGGCAGGCCGGAGCTAGGAGGAGGGGGAGGAGGAAGAGCAGTCCGGAATTGGATGAGCCCGAAGGAGGAGTGCCGGGAGAAAGAAGTGGAGGAAGAGAAGTAGGAGGAGGAAGAGGGAGACAGTGGCGGCGGCGGCGTTTTTTTTTTTTTTTACCTGATTGCTAAGAAAGCATTTGTATATAAGCAAGCAATTATGCATTGGATCGTTATAAGGTCCCGAGTCCAGGGACTAAGGGAACGTGTCATGAAAGGACTTCCCAGCTAACACATAACGTTATAATAACATTTTTGAAAGATCTTAGAAATGCTTTCAAAAACGTTTTTAAGAACATTTGCATAACATTAATGAAACATTATTCCCATAATGTAAAACATCAAATAAACGTTATTATGATATCAAGCATATAATGTTTTGATGGCCTGACAAGAAAACATTTAAAAAGACATTTTTCCAAAATGTTATTAAAACATCTTATCAAAATGTCGATTCTTGATGTTAAAAATGACATGAAAAAAATATTCTTAAGAAAACAAAACGATATTTTTCTAATGTTTTTATAATAATAATAATAATAATAATAATAATAATAATAATGATAATAATAATAATAATAATAATAATAATAATAATAACAATAATAATAATAATAATAACAATAACGTCATATTTTACCCAGGGTAGCCACTTCAGTTCTGAATACTGTTCTCCCAGCGGGACCTGCTTAATATGATAATGTTATTATTACCCCGGCTTTAGCACGGCTACCTTGATCTTGTTACATAAAATTAATGTAAAAATAACATTTTCTTCACGTTCTTAAGATACTATGATGACATCTAATGTTATAAAAAGTCATGAAGATATGTTTTCCAAAAATGTATTAGAAACAAAATAATTTTGACGTTTTTGTGATATCATTTTACATTTTAAGAGAAACACATTAACATCCAATACATATTTTATAATGTTATATCAAAATGTATTAGACGCATCCTTATTTCAGTGTCTTTATAAAAAAAATGTCACATTTTTACCCTTTACTATCATCTTTTTAAAGTTATACATGGGATCTAAAAATATTTTTTAAGGTTATAATACTATAATAATGACATCAAACGTTCTTGAAACTATATGTTTTCAAAGTATTTTTACAAAAAAGGAGAATTTGGAAAATTTAATTAAACCTTCCTAATGACGTTTTTGGAATTTGTTATTCGCTTGCTTAATTGTTTAATTTTCGAAGAAGCAGATTTCGATGTACTCTACCTCCATCTACCATGGGAATTTTTTTCTTGAGAACTGAATTTCCGAAAATATTACCCCCCCCGAAAAAAAAATTGAAAACCTTACAGGGACTTGTTGCCATGACAGTGAGCTCCCTAGCGGTGAAGTGGAAGAAGATAATGCAAAAATAGATGAAGCAGGAAAGATGCTGGGGCACACCCACATAAGCAGGGGGAGGGGTACTGTGATATTTTGATTGTGCTGGGTTTAAGACATGCATTTTTACCCTTGCCATTATTTTTACCTCTGCCATTATAAGTTTAAGTGGCCTATAGCTACTGATGCCATTGATGACATTCATACCGTTCATAAAACACTTCAGACAATATTCACCCTATCTCTACAATTTTATCCATTAAATAGTATAAATTAACACAACAATCTAAAATTTTGTTCAGAATTTTAAAAGTTGCATCATCTATCAATTTTGCCTTCTCTTTTCATTTGCATCTCAGTGCTTTGTACACGTTTTTAAAAATATTATGCATGCATTGGGTTTTGTGATTTACTTCGTAGCTATACCAGTGCACCCTTCGGTGGCGGGTCTACGGGGGTAGGCGGGTTAATTTTTGTTTGTCAAATTTCTCGGCCAAACGCCCTCCTTGGAAAAAATCTATATCCGCCCCTGTCCTTATTCCCGACAATCAAGATCCAATCATTTTTAATTCTCATCTTCCCTCTTACCGGTGAATAAATGAACTTTCATTAAACACTAAAATCTCGACTAATCCCCGATTGTTCATTTATATATACCGTCTTTCTAACATTTATTTTCCATTTTCTTCTGAAGTTTTATTTCGTTATTGATAAATTCCCATTTTTTCACTGTAATGTGCACGACTGAAGCAACTTTTGTAAAGAGTCGCTCACTACACTCGCTCGCAGCAGGCGTTCAGTCTCTCGCATACTTACGACTTTATATCATGCAGCTTGTATACCAGTAAATTGAAGTTGATGACCTTGATATAAGTGTTTTGCTTACTCTATTGTATATATATGAACTGCATCGATGAGTATGTTAGATTCAAGGAGGCGCATTTAATATACCAATTGGGCATTGGGTTCCAATTAAAAGTCTACGGTGTGTATAAAAAAAAGTTTACACTTAGAAAAAATCCTGTAAAATTATACATTTGTAATATCCTGAAGATTTTTCTACATTTTAACATTGGTACAGGTCCATTTAAGAAAATGACGATATAAATGTCGACAAATATTTCCGCTTGAGTGAGCACCACTTACTTTTGAAAAGTTAGTGAAAAATCATTTGCGCAGAACTTTGAAATAGTTATGCGAATAAAAGTAGAACCTAATCACGAAGAACATGTGGATTTTAGCTAGTAAAATTGATTTGAAGATATCTTTTACCTTTTTAAACTTGTTTCCTTGCCCAAAACACTTCGAAGAGTGCATTGCGCCCCATCCACCTCCCACACACCGAGGCCATCGTGACGATATTTGCCTCACACTGAGCTGTGATTTACATGAAATGGCTTAGTCTTGATTTTTATTTTTGTTAATCATTGTCAAGCTTGGGAAAAGTGTGGAGAAACAAGTATTACATTAAAAAGGAAATGTAAACCCACTTTAAATAATGAAAACATAGTGAAAAATGCTGGATATGTCTGCCATAAACTTTTGTTTAGATTCAGTTATGTCCTCAGATCCAACTGGTACATAGAGGGTAAGGATTGTGCTTACTAAGTGTTGAAATTTCAATTTTGGTGGCAAAATTGTTACAAAATGCTTGAATGTATCCGTTTTATGTCAGTTGACTAAAAGTGAAAGGGAAATGTATGAGAAATGTTTCGTAGGGTAAGTTTGATTTCGTCTTGACATATATACCGTGAAAACGAGCATTTTCGCGCAAACATATTTCTGCGAGCTTTACAAAAATGGACAGTGTTCACTCAAGTGTAACATTCTGTCATAACTTTAACTTTCATTGGATAGATGAAACCCAAACCCCAAAATATATGTGAAAAAATACCCACATGTTGTATATTTTTAAATTCCAAGGGCTTTTTCAAAGTGTAAACTTTGTTTTGATACGCACTGTATATAGAGAACAACAATCTTCATATCCGGGTCAAAGTATGACAAAAGTGAATTGTTTGAAATCATAGAACTTGTTCGGTTTTTCTTTTTGCAAGTAAGTATAGCCTTATCTCCAAACATCACCGACACATGTCGGTGATATCGTTTATTACTCTATCTATGTACATGTAGATTCTTTCACACTCTTAAAACAAAGATGATGGCTGAAAATGTCAGCTGAGCGCAACTGCATTTCTATTCATTTTTACTATTTTTAGTCATATTTAACTAGAACACATGAGGGATGGCGTCATCGCCTCGCTCATTCCGACCATAATTTCAGAAAATATATACTAAAGATGCTAAACTTTCAAAATAATAATGTACGAACTTTTTCATTTTCATCCTATTTCAATGAAATTGTTTATGTTAATGCCTGTTAGATTTGACTCTATTTAACAACTTGATTTTGGGGCACACCTTTTTTTCACTTCTCAAGAGTCAACTTTAAGAGAGAGAGAGAGGGGGAGAGGGAGAGAGAGAGAGAGAGAGAGAGAGGGGGAGAGAGAAGAGCGGGGGAAGAGGGGGAGACAGGAGGGGAAGAGAGAGTGGGGGCGCCTGCTTCTTCGAAAAATAGCTAAATAAAAAGTTAAACACACTCCCCTTTTTATATAATTCTCAGGTCGGACGTCGTCTTACAAAAAGTATACCCCCCTTTTGTATATACAATCACATGTTGTCGACAGTGATGACGGCACGGTCACAACGAAACAGTCGCATTGATTGGCTGTTACCCTTTAGTAATGGGCGGGACTTATTCCTTCTCTTAACCAATTAGAATTAACAAACATGACGCACTACTCTCTCACCTATCTTCTTTGTAACCATAAAATGCAATCACTGTCTCTTAACAAATCAGAAAGCAAATCTAATTTCAGAAAAAGGGCCAGAGAATTACCATATCGTGAAGAAAAGAAGAGATAAACTTAAAGGTAAGGAAATTACATTTCTCCAAGTCTTATCAATTCTTCATCACATCTATTTCTTAGGCTAATTGCATTACTGTTTCAGCAAAAGTTTCGCAGAGATAATCTAAGCTTTTTCAACATTTCTGCTATGATTTTCAAGTAGTGAAAAAACAAACAAACAAGAAGAGTGTGTATATTGGTAAAGAGAAGGGGGTATATCTTCACCCCTCCATTTAGGCTGGTGGTGCCATGCAAGTCATGGAAGATAAGATCGCGCGAAAAAAGGGAAAGTATACCCAAAACACTAGTAAACAAATTCAAGAAATACACCCATTTCTCTTTTATTCCCCCTCTTATCTTTCGAAATATAGACCCACCATTAATGTATAATTGACACGAAAATTTATGCGAGTCGTGCATGTCTTGGGTTGAGTAAATGAACGATCTTTATGAATCTTTAACTAATGCGATACGTAAACAAATTCCACTTACTCCAACAGGAGCATCAAATCCATAGCTGTGACATCGGAATCCAGGACATTCTAATTCAAGATGACCAATCTATTACTCTGGATGATTTCTGTTACCACAATTGCTACTGCTTCTGGTCTCTCTATTGACGTAGACGGTCCGATCAGTGGTATGTAGTCCCGCAACATTTTGTTGCCTTCTGACCATCTTAAAACGGCTTGATAATATTTGATGATATTCATATTTTTATATTAATTAATTTGGGCTTCAACGACTCTGAATTATGCATGATTCCAACTAGGAGCGGATCCAAGATTTTTCCGGGCGGGGGGGGGGGGGGGGGATTTCGTATACTAAAAAATTAACAAGCCCCCCCCCCATAAAAAGGTTATTTAGGTCAGGAATAAAATGAAAAGCTACAAAAAAGCTATTTATTACAAAATGGAGGTAATTTTTTTCCAGGAAAAATTTGACCAAAAAATGAATGAATAAATATATCAAGTATTCACTACAAAATGGAGGTCATTTCGTTCCAGGAAAATATGACAAGCAAAAAAAAAAAATAAAAAAGGTCCTCACTTGAGTATGAACGACATATTCACCTTACAAATATTTGCTATTACTCTCAGGGGGGAGGAGGAGGGCTCGGGTTGGATGTGCCCTTACCTGGATCCGCCACTTATTCAAACTTTCCAAGTTTCAAATATAGCTAGCCCGAAAATAAAGCGTATTAAAAATTGAATGATTAACATGAAAGTTATATTGTCTTCTAAAAGTTTTACTTACAAGGTTTTATAAAAATGAAGTGAATTCATATAAAAAAAAAATTATATGCACGTTATGCTATTCCAATCATGTATATTTGATAGCCGCTCATTTCACATTATTTCCTTTTTCTTTTGTATTTCATTCAAGTCTTTTACGGATAAAAAAAAAACAATGCATATAAGACAGCAACATCAAATACATAACAAATTACAAGTTAGATAGAAATGAAAAGAATGCCTGCTAAAAGTCACGTATTAATCTCCACACTTGCGCCAACACAAACTTTAATTTCAAGAAAACAGATTTTTTAAAACAATATACCAGAAAAAAATCATAAAGAAAGGGGTAAGGCAGATAGACAGAGGTAGAGAGAGAGATAGGGAGAGAGAGAGAGAGGGGGGGGGGGGGAGGTGAGAGAAAGAGGAACAAACCTTTCCTATACTTCGAGATCTATTTATTTCTATTTCTGTCTATATTTTAATTATTCACTTCGGCAAATAAACAATAGATTGATTTATAAACCTCTCTTTAAGAATGTCGAATAATCCGTTCCTCTGATTGGTCAAAACTGAGGTCATGGAAACGACCATGCCTTCAAAACAACAAACTAAGGTGGTTACCAAGGGCAACGGGCATAGTTAACAAGATTTCTGCCCGTTGCCCCCTGACCCGCCCCTTAACGACGGGCATAGCAAAATTTGGCTGAGATCCCCATTTGATTGCATGCAAAATGTTGCTTTCTGCGGTGATTGCGGATACCATAAATATCCGCGCGATTTGATCGAAAGTTTTAGACAATTCGCACATTTACGCGCTTATTGCGCAAGTGCGCGCAACGGATATGACATATCGATGGAACGATGCCGATCTTTGACTTATGCTTGTTAATTCATGTTAAAACATATGGCATTTATTGAAAAGAAAACTAACTTATTAAGGACGTAGGTTTAGTCGACTAGATCTAACGTTAGCTTACACTCTAATAGGGATTTATTTCTGAACGTTAGATCTAGCCTAGACCCTATTCAGAATCAGAACCTAATTAGTAATTTGGTTCCTAAAAATATCTAGATCTAGGCCTAGTAGGGCCTATCGGTATGAACTGCTCGGGAACTGCTTATGATATTCGACTCTGAGACCTAACTTCATGGTAAGGGCTAAGTAAGGGCCTAGACCTAAGTCCTAACGTTAGCTTGGGGCCAGGACTTTTCCACTGGTTGACTTTAGTGGTAAAAAGGGTTAACTGGATAACTGTAGGCAATAATAACCTCAATACTTGATGTTTATAAAAAAAACAAGAAATGAACCTAAACAGTAATGACATAACGAGTATGTTTAAAATCTAACTTAAACTTTAACTTAATTTGACGTAGCTAAAACAATTCAGAAACATAATCATGAAGGTAATTGGAATGAATTATGGAGAGGGATTTATTAGTTTTCATTCATATTTACTCAGATGATGCCTTTTTTCGGCACCCTAATAACAGAGACGAACCATGCAATAAAGATGCAAATTTGAACCTTTCGTAACCTCACCTTCAAAGGTGAAAATGTTGCACTTCTCAGGATGCAATCGAGCATTATTGGTACAAATAATAGTAATAATGTGAAGTGTTGCACCTTTTTCCACCCAGGGTGCAAGATTACACCCCAAAGGACCTAATAATGATTCATGAGCAAACTTGAACCTTTCTTAGTGTGAACATTGCCACGATCAGGGGCGGATCAAGGATTTTCCAAAGGGGGGGGGGGGGCACATTTTTTCGAGGAAAAATTTGACAAGCAAAAAAAAAGAAAAAAAAGGTTTCACAATCAGGGGCGGATCCAGGATTTTCCAAAGGGGGGGGGGGGCACATTTTTCCGAGGAAAAATTTGACAAGCAAAAAAAGAGAAAAAAGGTCTTCGTTATCAAAGGGGGGGGGGGAACACTTCTATTTTAACGGCATTTTTACATTACACATTTTAATTTTGCTTCTCATGGGGGGGGGGGGGCAAGGGCCGGCTGTGCCCCCCCCCCCCTGGATCCGCCAGTGGCCACGATGATGAAGTCAATTTTGTGCAATATAGTTAGAGGGAAAGCTAATCATGACAAGGTTTATTGTAAAAAAACATAAAAATATTGGTGAAGATTTGAGGAAAATCTATCAAATATTAATATAATAATAATAATACCAACATGCTTATATAGCGCATAATTATCACTGCCAAATGCGTCCCTATGCGCTTCATTTGATATTATTACCCTGGCCTTAGCCCCGCAGCCTTTTACAGCAGCGCGAAGGCATTTCAAGAAATAAATTCCTGCCAGGTACCCATTTACCTCACCTGGGTCGAGTGCAGCACATTGTGGATAAATTTCTTGCCGAAGGAAATATTAAAAAAAAGTTATTATAATGTTATTTTGGGGGATTTGTTACGTCATATGCGAGTAGCTTCTCCCTGTATCGTGAATTAAAGGGAAAAAATCAGTGAAATGTCATTTTCTAAAAGTACTGAAAATGGGTTTTATTGTAAGCCTATCTTCATTATACATCAACCGAAAAATTATTTCATACCCGCTCCCGAAAGAAGAACATGTTTAATCATCATGAATTATTTAAAAAATTGCAATTTATGCATTTTACATGGATTTTCCTCAAACCATCATCCATGTTTTTTTAATTACTTTTTTTCTGGTATTTTTTACAACATAATTTTCGTCAGGATGAACTTCCCCTTTAATGTATTTTTTCGGAACTACCTGTGTTAAATGATCGCACAGCATACTACGAAATGGAAACATTATTGCTGCCATAAAACATATTTTCGTTATACAAGGAATCTTAAAAAAACTTCCTGCAATAATATTGCGAATCTTTTTACTCACCGTTAAACAGGTGAAATTTCCGGTATTTAAAGGGGAATCAAACCAAAATAAAAACTTGTTATCAAAGGAAAAAAGAAAAATCAGACAAGTTGATCGGTGAATGTTTGAACAATATCGGACAAAGAATAAGAAAGTTATGAATTTGAAAAATTGGTAATCACTATACCCATGGAGACTTCAAATTGGCCGCATATGTATTGTCATAGTGATGTAAGGCAAGGACTACTCTTCCATGTACTACAATTAATAAGATGGATAAATGTATTTTTTTTTCAAAAGTTTTACTTCAAATTTTATTATTCTTTCACGAGGACATAAAACAATATACTGCCCTGGTTATATTAAAATCTCTGCCTACGGGGAGTGGCTACTTAAGAGAAAACCGCAAACCCCTGATAATTAAGTACATGGCCAAGAGAAAGTTGTCCTTGCCCCTTGTCATAATTTACTAATCCCGTTGCCAATTTTAAATCTACATACACTCTTAAAAATGTTGGGCAACATACGGTCCACACAACAATTGGTTAAAACTTTATCCAATTCTGGGTAGTTTTACACCAATACTGTGTAGTTTTCACCCAAAGCACACATTATTGGTGTAAAACTACCCAGAATTGGATAAAGTTTTAACCAATTGTTGTGTGGACCGTATGTTGCCCAACATTTTTAAGAGTGTAGTCTTAAGGATCTCAATTTTAAGGAAGCCATAACTTTTTTATTGCTTGTCCGATTTCTTTCTAACATTCACCATTCTGTTTTATTTATTTTTCTCCTTTCCAACACAACATTTATGACCAAGGCTGGATTCCCCTATAAACAAGAAAATTGAAATACATTTACGTGTAAATTTGATCTGCATAACTGAATATTTTTTTTTTTCATGTCAGGTCCATGTCCAGAAGGAACTCCCGGTCCCCGTGGACCACCTGGAGACATTGGCCTGCCGGGAAGAGACGGTCGTGATGGGAGGGACGCTTCGTGTAATGGCCAACAATCAGGTAGAATAATGATGACGACGGGAGTCAAACTGTTGTTAATACCTCAGTCACATTTGCTCTACGGCGAGTCGAAATCGTTTTACCAATTTTTTACCAGCTACATAATATTATTGTAACCCCCGAACATGCAGAGTTCGGAATATACTATATGGATTTGGCCTCGTCGCGCCGCCGCATCAGAGATTTCCTTGTGAGCGCTCTACCAGCTGCATTTCTTCTCCGATCATCTTCAAATGTGGCATGAAGGTCCATTATGGTAAAGCAAAGCCGCCTAATGATTCTGGAGTGGGTGGAGACATGTTTGCCATGGTAACCATATTTTTGTGGAAAATTTGGTAAAACCTAACTGTAACTTTTTTTCCAGTTTGTCATAACAGTTGGCACACAGAAGCAATAATAGAGTAAAGCGAAGATGCCTATCATTTTTGGTGGGGGGGGGGGGGGGCGGGGGTCTTAGGGTTAGGTTTACAAAATATATCCGGATTACTCTATATTTCCCAACAGGTGCTACTAGAGAATACTTTAGGTTCTGCAGAGTCACGCTGCTGCGTCATATATATTGTCATCAAATTTGATACCCATGCAGAGGCAAAATGTGGGCAGGGTAATTGTTACCATGATAATTGTGTTTATTTGTCAAATTTCTGTGTGAGGTCTATTGCAATGATAGATGATGCGGTGGGTTCGGGGGGTACATGTTGTGCTCGGCCGCGCGACCCGCCGAGCATTTCTGGTTATAGATGGTTTGAATAAAAAATTCGACTCGCCGCACGGCCGCCGGAGAGCAAATGTGACTGAGGTGCCGATGATGATGATGATGATAATAAAAATAAAGATAATCATTGACTATACGATAACATTAATGATGATTATTGATAATAATAATACCTTATGACAAACTTGATACACTCTTTTTTTTCGTTTCATTAGAGCTACCAGAACCAGAAAGGAAATATTTCTGTGAGGAAAAAGTGTTATTTCAGTAGAAAAAAATACTTAGAAATACAATCGTTATGTGCAATATCCTATCTCCATATTTGCTTAGTATTGGAAATAATCTTCTATATTACCATAATACAAACAGTCAGGGGTGGCGTCAGTCAGAGGGGACAATATAAATGCCCGGGGGAAGTCAAATGTATTGCTGTACACATGCGTGACCAAATTATTTCAAAACACCCCCTCAACGAGTTTTTCTCTGTGTGCAAAATCACCCCCTAAACAAGTTTTTTCGCTGGCTTTAATTCCACATTTTGGCTCCTAAACAAGTTGTCGCCAGAATATATGACCCCGGGGAAAAAAAGCTTTGGGGGGGGGGGGTACATACCTAAACACGTTTGGCTAATATAGAAGAAAAAAAGCTTTGGAAAAAACATACCCTAGATACGTTTGACACCGCGATTAAATGCGACATTGTTATTTTCTCAATTGATGAAGGGTAATTTCGAATTACACGGCACATGCCTTTATACTTCATTATCTTCATTTTCTGAACTTTTTCATCAAAGACTTCAACATTCCTTGTGTGGGAAAGGGTGCAGAGCGAGGAAAGTCACTCTGCTTCTTCGAGTCTTATATATCATCATCTTGATTATAAAATCTTTCTTTGTCCCGTATTTGGAACCTTGTATGTTCTTTAAAAGGAGCAGAAAAGGGTCCTAAACAGTTCTTTAGATCCGGTTCTTGCTTGTACAAGGACCTCTATATAGAATATACAAACTATATGGAGTTCTTAATATTGTGGATAACCCTATTATTTAATATATGTATAGGGTTCTTTATACAACCCATGTAAGATTTTTTTCCACCACTAAGAACCCCATGGATTATATAGGTTTCCTTTTAGACACCCCCTAAAAAACGGTTCTAAAACACTGTTTAGATCCTTCTTCTTTGCTTTGATTCTGCTTCTTTTAAGATAATGTTAAGGTTTCAAATACGGGACAGAGAAAGATTCTAATCAGCAACCATTTTATAAGAATGTAAAATGCGCTATGATAACAAAACTTATTTTGATTAACCAAACTGTACTGGTTGCTTTCTGAAATCGCGTCACGTTGCAGATGTATCTTGTAATAATTTATTTTGTATAACGAAAACTGGAATATGCTATCTAGGTTAGCTTTTCACGGAACTAGCGAGCATTGGCCATAACTGGAGCAAACTGGAGATGGGTTTTAGGCAGCTTCAAAACCAAGGAGAAAATCCTTAAAGGAGAATGAAACGCTTGGAGCAAGTTAGCTTTTGTGAAAGCAGAAAAATCAAAGAATAAGATCAACAAAAGTTTGAGTAAAATAGGACTAGCAATAGAAGAGTTATGAGCATTTGAATGTCGAGATCACTAATGCTATGGAGATCCTCCCATTGGCAATGCGACCAAGATCTATGATGTCACAGATGAACAACTCTCCCCATTTGGACACTGAAAATATACCCCAAAACATCTCTTTTTGCTCATTCTAATCATATGACAAACGATTCATCAATGATATAATGTTGTGAAACCTCTGTACTTGTCCTCTCATATAAAGAGAACACCTCACATTGTGATAGACTCTATAAAAGTGAGAATATAAGTGAAATAAGTACTAAAGTAATGAGGGAGTTGTACGTGTGTGACATCACAGATCTTGGTCGCATTGCCAATGGGAAGATCTACATGGCATTAGTGATCTCAATATTCAAATGCTCATAACTTTCTTATTATTCATTCAATCTTCCTCAAACTTTCAACGATATGTTTCTTTGATTTTTCTCTTTGATATGGATTCAGCTGGTTTCAAGGGTTTCATTCTCCTTTAAATTGGGTAGATGGCATATTCGAAGCAACCCCAAGAATTAGAATAAAAATCAACACTAAAACTTGATTGGTCTGTGCGTTATAAACATTATAAAGTGAACATGTAGAACTATATGTATAAATTTTGACATAATAATGTAGTTTAAGTGTCATTGTATTCGAGTGAGTGGAGTGAGCGAGGAAAATTAATCGTTACGTGGTGTTATCCATGAATTTTCTTACCCTCAAATTTAGAGGATCGAGCTTATATAAAATTTTGACCCTCTGAAATATTGACGGAGAGAAAGATTCCAAAGATAAATAATAATAACTCTTTCAAAGCACTTGCTTTAATTCAGCTGAGGCATGGCGGTTTGCCATCGTTTAAAACTTATCTACACCCGACAAAGGAAAAATTATTTGGTGGGGTCGAAAATATGTTAATCTGACGGTCAATCGGATCGGGGGCGCCCTAGCCACTATAACCTGCCTCTGTGGTCTAGTGGTTAAGGCAACGCGTTCTAAGCTGGGGTCCCGGGTTCGATTCCCGGTAGAGATATTTTTCGGCCTCACCAATGTTCCCAAGGGTAGATAGCTCTGGGGAACCTTGATTTAAGCTACGCCTACCATTGTTCTCTTCATTCATTTCTTTCACAAGATATATATAATTATATCAAAACATTTGTTCCCCCCTCTTCAGGAATGCCGAGTCATGTAGATCAAACGAACGATGGTAGCAGTGCAAACACGAGTGGTGGTAATACAGTAATCAATGTCAATAGTAGTGGAGCTGTGTATATAAGATGGGGTAGAGATGTTTGTGTTGATGGATCAGAACTGGTTTATGCTGGTAAGAAAACATTTTTGAAAATACGTTGTATTTATTACCGTTTATTCAATTTCATTGATTAACGCTAGTGGATTAAAAGGAGTTTTTAACGTCGTGCGATTGGGGTATAGAGTGAAACAGTAACTATATTTTGCGACAGAGTTAAAAGAAATATGGCAACAAATAGAATAATATTTTGTAAAAATAATGGAAATTAGAATATACAATAACAACATATAATAAAAATGACAATTGATATAAGAATGATCAGTCTAGCGTAATGAGTCCCCATCCAAAAAAAAAAATAATAATAATAAAAAAAAATAGGGGGCACAACCCGCGGTCACAATATTTCAACAGAGATTAACAGCAAAAAATGTAAAATTTATTTGTTTTATAATTATGTAAGTGAAGATAATACTAAGAAGGTTATATAAGTGGCATTGGCCGAGAGACGGCAAGTAGACAATCGAATAGCATATAATCTTTTGCTGAACTGTACTTATAAGCATTGTTGTGTGCGCGATTTGTAGGTACTGCAGCAGGAGCTCGCTACACACATACAGGAAGTGGTTCCAACTATCTATGCATGCCACCTGAACCTATTTATGATGAGCATCAGTCTGGTGGAAGTCGTGGTCTGCTGTACTCTGCCGAATATGAGACCAACAACGCCATCGGTCGTCTACATGGTCTCCACGACCACACACCAAAATGTGCAGTCTGCATGGCGCCCTCAGGACGATCTACCAAATTGATGATCCCTGCGCGGAATGAGTGCCCTTCTGACGAGTGGCGCCTGGAGTACAGTGGTTACCTCATGTCAGCCTATCATGGCCACAAACGTACTGAGTTCGTTTGTTTCGATCATGACATGGAAGCAGTGCCTGGTACAGCTGGAAACGAAGATGGGGCTCTCTTCTACATGGTAACAGCTCCATGTGTGGTCGGAACTGGGCTTCCTTGTGGACCCTATATTGACGGTCAGGAACTCACTTGCGCTTTGTGTACGATTTAGAATTTGTTAAGATCGAGTGATAATATAGTGCATACCTTCCGTGTAGTGTAGTTCATCTATTGAAACATGCAGTCGACAAAGGAATTCTCGAAGAAATAGGTCAAATTCGATTAGTACTTAGTTGCACCAACTTTTTATTTTTCCAGTGTTAGATTATAATTTTCAGAAACATTGACGCTTTGGGGTTTTAGGTTTGTTAACCTGTACACAGCGAGGGACAATATTGCCCACCCCGACCCGGCCCCTACTTCTCCAGTGTTCTCTATGGCAAATTCTATGTTTTAGCTATAAAGAAAACATCCTCAGGCTTGGCCTTTTTGTTGCCTCGCACAATTTTGTCGCATACAATGTTTTCTAATTTCATAATTATCATTAGCTCACATACGATGCCCAAAAAGAAAATTCTCGCATACAGTTATGTAACCATATCATTAAAAAAACGATTAGAGATTAGGTTATAGAGGAACCATTATTCAGTGACACGACATTTTCTCCTGTGACATTTGCTCCGGTCTTAATATCTCAGAGGGAGTTAGGATTGTTTTTTGTTCAGATTAACGTAAAGATAAGTCTTAGGGTTTATTTAGAAGGTTTTATGTTTGGCATAACGTGCAGATTTTCCATCGGAAGAATTATTTTTGTCATGGAACCCTATATTTAATGGCGAACTGAAAGTTGACAGTCTAGACCATGGACCCATTTGTGGTAGGGTCCATGTCTAGACCCTATACTCGAGGATCAGACAATGTCCGGTCAACATTATAATTACGTAATAATATTGGTTGAGTTGTAGCCATCTACAAGTCCTTGAGTCAGGGGCGTAGACAACGGGGGGGGGGGGGGGGGATGAGGGGGATGCATCCCCCCCACCTCACAAGGTGGGGGGGATGTCATGTACAATCATCCCCCCAGGTTTTGGGGAATGATATTTGGTTACTTAATAAGTCATAATGATGATAATAATAGTAATAATAATAATGATAACAATTATAATATTAATAATAATAATAATTATGGTGATGATGATAATAATCCTCATCATTATTGTAATTGTGTTTATTGATATTAGCCGCATTCACACGGTGAAAGCCAATTCAGACGGTTAAAAAAAGAAAATCTTACAAGTATTTTGTGGTTATCTTGTGGTTTGGAAACCACAAGATAACCACAAGATTAATCGCGCATATTTTGCAGTGCGCGCAATCTCGTGGTGTGGAAACCAAAAGATAACCACGAGTTTTGCGTGTTCAAATGGGGCAAACCACGTGTTATAGGCATTATACATTGTGTGCAAAATGCATCAGCGCAATCTAAAACAGAATAGAAAATGAATGTGATACAACAGTATACATAATAATTCGTGACAGAGAGTACCATACTACTATCTTTATAACATATATAATTATGTATAATCATGAATTGTTCAACTTCA
Organism: Lytechinus pictus; assembly: GCF_037042905.1. Classification (NCBI taxonomy): domain Eukaryota; kingdom Metazoa; phylum Echinodermata; class Echinoidea; order Temnopleuroida; family Toxopneustidae; genus Lytechinus; species Lytechinus pictus. The sequence goes on along the minus strand of NC_087256.1, from coordinate 11,252,912 downwards.
TGCTCCCACTATATGACTATTGTTACAATAATACTGATATCAGGACTGACTGGTATACATTAGTTTGTTGTTAAGCTTGCAGCAGCTACATCTTTTCTGTATTGTTAACTATTTATTTATTTTTGTTTTATTTAAGATGCACTTTGTTTTGTATTCATTTAAAGTATGTTGATTGATGCATGAAGACATAAGTTTGAAATGTTTAAAGAAGTTTGTTTCATGTAAAGCGCAGTGTGAATTTACCCTGTCTTGAAATGCGAGATAAAAGGAACTTTAGCATTATTATTTGTATTAGTATTATTTTTTATTTGTATTATTATTATTATTATTATTATTATTATTATTATTATTATTATTATTATTATTATTATTATTATTATTATTATTATTATTATTATTATTATTATTATTACTATTATAAGACTGAGATCAAATAGAAGTAAATAATGCCCTAATTTGAAACGATGCAATGCCGTTATGGTTCCGATTTCTTCACAAACTTACAAAGCAGTATTGTTACTCCATGGATCATAGTGATACTGTTTATGTTTTTTGTATCTGTATGTTAATGAGCCGCCAGCCAATATCCATCTATGGATACTATGCCTGTTTCTTTGAGGTAAAAAAAAGCATAGTATGTACGTATTCATTATGCTTTATAATGAACAGACATATTGTTATTTGTTTGTTGTTTATGTGTTCTATTCACAAATGGCCACAGAGGCTGTTTTCATTCATAACCACATACCCATATCAAGACAACAAAGACTATACCTGCGTGTACACAGTTGACATTGGTTTTTTTTTTCTGAAGAGGTGTAACAGCAAAATTCACAGAGATAAATAAATACGTAGTGTGGTTCAATATGCAATACTATGTGTCAGTCCATTCTGTATTCGTATGCCACGGTGTGTAGATCTTGTCGATGTATGTCTGTCCATTCAAGGCGTAGTATGTGTGTGGTGCGCGCACCCGTGTGTGTGTGTGTGTGTGTGTGTGTGTGTGTAAGGGTGAGAGGGTGTGTGTGTATAATCAGTACCTGAAGTGAAGTATAATGGTTGCATTGTTTATCTAATTTTTTTTTGAGCAAGCAATCATTAATATTCAACTGAAAGATCACGTTAGAAAGAAATGATAGAAAGATGACGGAATGAGAAGAGGGTTTTTTTTTTTTTTTTTTTTTTTTTTCTTCGATTGAAAGACCTTCACTTGTATTTTAGGTTTTCTTTTTTTTTTCTTTTTCTTTTTGTGAAAGAGGGAAGGAAAATCGTTAAAGATGTTTACAATGACTGATTACAATACTCAAAGCTGAAGCAAAGAACTATAAAAGTATGACAGCAAGTCATCAATAGAAAATTATAGAAATCGAGGAATGGATGGAATGGAATAAAATGTTTACTAAAAGAGTTGTTTTGACATCAAGTCATTTCTAGAAAGAAGTTGATGAAAAGATAGAGAAAGGGTTTAACTGATAAAAAAAAATCACTTCAGGCTGAAAATTTTACCTCTTACTTTTCTGTTGCTGTGGGTTTTTTTTTCTTTTTTTTTCTTACTTTTGTGTTTTTTTATGGCTTAGCTGAATAAAATGTATAAAATGTTGACCTGGGTACAGTGTAACTTGCAGTTGTAAGTGGTAAAGAAGGGAATGGTGGATGAAGGAAAGATGAAATGATAAGAAACAGAAGGAGAATGCATTCAGAGTCTTCAAAAGGAAAGTCTTTCGCTTTTCTTTTCCTTTTTTTTGTGGATAAAATAACTTCAAAAATGTGTAAAATGCTTGAATTTGGTATAAAAATTTAAACAAATAATAATAATAAACATTCAGCTGCAAGTAATTAGAAAGAAATGATGGGAAGGGGAAGAAAAGATAGGATGGAAATCAGACAATGACTCTTCCAATTGAAACTCCTTCTTTTTCTTTTTTCTGGTCGTTTGATGATGATATGTAAAGCTGAAGCAAATAAAAGTATCTGACAGCAAGTAAAGGAAACTTTTGGAAATCAAGGAAAGGACGGAATGAGATTTAACAAAGGGAAGATAGTTTTTTTGTTGTTGTTGAAGTCTGAAAAATGATTCCTCACTTTTCAGTTAGCTTTTTTCTGTAATGTTTTAAACGACAGTTATGAATAAGTCAGGAGAATATAGTTAATTTGGGCAATGGATTTAATTGAAACAGAGTAAGAAGACAGAAAATCCTTCCCTCTCCTCTCGCTGGTATTTAAAATGTATAAGCTGTATATTGAGTATAGGATTATGGAAATGTGGACTTGGATACAGAGTATCTAAAAGAAAGTGATGCAAAATATAATAAGACATTTAAAAGCAAGTATTTAAGAAGGAAGTAATAGAAAAGAAAAGATGAAGAGAGTGTGACATGTAATGAAACATAGGGGAATGTAGATTCTGTAAACGGATAATCCCTCTTTTCTTTTATTTTTTATTTTCGATATCTGTAAAAGGTATACAAAATGGCTGATTTGGGGTTCTTTTAAAGCTGAAGCAAATAGGAAGGTATTATAAAGAATTCGTGAAAAAAAAATTGTATAAAGGATGGGAAGGAAATGAAACAATGAAAACTTTCTTTCAGATTGGACGTCCTTCTTCATGTTCTTCACTTTGAAAAGAAGGGTTAACGACATGAAGCAGAGTTGGAAGAGTTTTTTTTTTTTTTTTCCTGTTTGGTTTTTGTTTTGTCAATGATGAGCATATGTATGTTAAATCATTTTGAGTACAATGCTGGTTTTGTGACAAGTAATTTTAAATGTGAACTCTGGCGTGTCTTTAAAATGTATGTTTGTTAAGGATTGCTTGGTATCCCTCATTTTGTTGAGGTTTGAGGATGGACGAAAGGTTTTGCACATAACGATATTACAGATAATGCGGCTTATTATATTCACTCGCGTTCGTAATCACTCGCGTCGGGTTGGTAATGGGCACATGAGAGTAATTCAACCGCGCGCAAAGCATGTCGGACAGGCGTAAGTAAAGATCACATGACTTTATTGATTAAAATAATTCATTAAAAATGGACAAAATGTTTGTATATCAAAATATAAATGATAGAAACAATGTCATGTTCATACTCTTTCATAATTAAGGCCTTTGGGGAGGCTAGACTGCATTTTTGTATTTCATTTTAATTATTATTACCCACAATGCAGTTCGGGTTTTTCTTGCGATGAACTGGCCGAAATTATGGTTAGTCTTATTTCAGGCCACTTAACTTTTGATTGAGCCGGGCAAGTACCCGATTAACATATCAGGTCTTAATGTACAGTTAATTGTGACTAATGTCAGAGAATTAAAGCAAAATCTATCGAGGGATTGATTTTTGATGATTTTTTGATGAGCTATGATTTAACACGTGAGTCAATGGGGGTCTGTAATACTCATGTGTGCCCTGTACCGCGACTACACTTCTACACAGTCGTTGCTAAGGCTGAGCGTCGTCTGCTAGAAATCAGTGATGGAATGCTTTAAACAGTTTTATACTATGAAATAGGTTATGTTTGACAACAGTTGATCGGTATATAACTCGGCATTTAGTGCATTTATCGCTTACTATGATGAAATGACGCTTTCAAATGCATATTCAATGCTTATTATCATTTATCATGCAGAAATGCGAGTTTCTACTGTCAACAGGAGATCAGATCTGGTTGGTTTGAGAGTGTGAAATGAAATAAGTAGGATTTAAAAATGATGAATAACTACTAATTATCATCAAGGATTCCCAATTTTAGTGTTTAGAGCACGCCGAGAAAGAAAGATGAACAAAACATTAAAATTCATAAACTTGTCTCAGTCAGATGTGGATTGCGCACTTGAATACTATTCACTTCGTTGAAAGCTACGCGAGGGGGGGGGGGCTGAGTCGGGGTACATACCTCATCCTCCTGTCTTGTAAGCAGGGCGGGGTTGATGGTATATATCTATAGCACCCCCCCCCCTCCAGCTTGTGAATTATAATGTGGAAGAGAGGCGATATACGCACAAGAATTGCTTACACTCTTTGTTTGTTATCCATTTTCTTTTATTTACTTTGTTTATTTTTATGCGAATAAAAAAGGTAATAAATCACTTCGAACAAAATTAAACATGCTAACAAGAAGTTTTAACTCCACACAATATATATTTTAGCCCATTGATGGACATCAAACAAGTATAACTTGTAGCTGCAATACCATAGCCTATAGGAAGCGCACAAATTATATGAATGGAACACTGTATTTTTACATTAAAATGAGGGGCGTCTAATGAGACGTTTTCTTTTCTTTTAACGCGTTTAGTCAGATTTGGTATTGAATGCAAGGTATCAATCTATTCAGGAGAACCCACTCTTTCTTTTGAGACCAAAATATTCAACTTTTCTTTGTTCGACCCTCAGTATAGGGCACATGAGAGTAATTCAACCGCGCGCAAAGCATGTCGGACAGGCGTAAGTAAAGATCACATGACTTTATTGATTAAAATAATTCATTAAAAATGGACAAAATGTTTGTATATCAAAATATAAATGATAGAAACAATGTCATGTTCATACTCTTTCATAATTAAGGCCTTTGGGGAGGCTAGACTGCATTTTTGTATTTCATTTTAATTATTATTACCCACAATGCAGTTCGGGTTTTTCTTGCGATGAACTGGCCGAAATTATGGTTAGTCTTATTTCAGGCCACTTAACTTTTGATTGAGCCGGGCAAGTACCCGATTAACATATCAGGTCTTAATGTACAGTTAATTGTGACTAATGTCAGAGAATTAAAGCAAAATCTATCGAGGGATTGATTTTTGATGATTTTTTGATGAGCTATGATTTAACACGTGAGTCAATGGGGGTCTGTAATACTCATGTGTGCCCTAATCACACGCGTTTTTTATTTTTGGCGAATTTTTTTTTTTCGGTGCGATTTTTTTTCTAACGGTGTCTTCAATGGGACAAACGTACTGGAAAAATAAAATGAAATTGAAATTCGAGTTTCGTTTTATTTTAAGCTGGTAAGTGCCTTAAATAAAACGTTCTCGACCACTGTTTTAAGATAACAAGCAAATTTTGACTACTGTTTTAACATAATCACATTCCACATCTTAAATCTTAGAGCCATAGGCGGCGGAAGCGGGGGGGGGGGGCTCCCCCTAAAAAAAGAGAGAGGGGGGAGAAAGGAAGGGAAAGAGGGAGAAAAGAGAAAGAAAAAAAAAGACAGACAGAAAGAAAGAAGCAAGGAAAAAAGGAGAAAGAAAGGAGAAAAGGAATAAAGAAGAAAAAGGAGGAAAGGCTACTCTCGATTTAGCTTTGCCTTTGGAGGATTTTCCTGAAGTCTGTGGTATTCTTTATAAAGCATAGCGAGGTGCTACAATTTCATAATATCACTTTTTATTTGCTTCTCCCTTTCTTTGTGAATTATTTTACACTAACGTAAAAATCAGGGAGGAAAAAAGTGCTGAAGAAGAAAAGCAAGAAGGAAGGAGGAGGAGAAGTAGAAGAAGAAAAAAGAAGATGGAGGACATAAGGGGGTAAAAATGAAACTAAAAAGAGAAAATTGAGGGGAGGATGTAGAAGAAGAGAAAGAGAAGATAAAATAAGGGGAAGACTGAGAAGAGAAAAGGAAGAAGTGAGAAGGGAGATGAACACTAAGGAGAAAGGGAAGAAATTGAGAAGTAGAAGAACAGGGAGAAGAATAAGATGACATAATAATGGGAATAAAAAGAAGACTGAGAAGAAATAGAAGTAGGAGGGGGAGTAAAGTGCACTCTGGTTATAAAGAAGTCCGAGGGACCAACAAAATTGTTCCTTTATACAAATAATTGTGTGTGCGTGTGATATAAGTTTTTTTTATATAATGATGGTGCACTGAACAAAATTTAAAAATGGTAAAATGGATTTTCATTAATCTTGCAGGACGTTGCAGGGTGAAAAATATGAAAAAATTTGGGGGTTATCAAGGACAAGAAATCTACACTGTATTGTAATTTGTATTGTAATGTATTTACAAGTGTATATTTGTTGTTGATCACAATGTTTTATTTATGTTTATGTATCCAGCCTACTGTGACTCCCTGAAGCCATGTCTTCTGTTTTCCAATCCATTATTTCTGACTCAATCTGAGTTACCTCGTGCTTGGAGTTGTTTAAGGGGCCTGGATAAATGACGTAGCCGACAACTTCTGTTTTCAGGAAGGCACCGGGACGGTACGGTACCTTGGCTTTGATCGTCGCGCGAATTTTTACCGTGAGAGCGCGCACAGCCACAGGGGCGGATCTTGACCAAAAGCTTCGGTCTTTGTGTCTATTAATTATTATGTTGGTTGTTCAGCTGAACTCCGTTGGCTCCACTCACCAAATACAGAGAAATTAAAAAAAAAAAAAAAAAATGTTTGAAAAAAACTCCTCGAAACAGACTGCTGCCAGCTGTCTGGGGCGGATCAAGCTTGTTTTCTATTCTTTAATTGCCGGCTTAAAACGAAACTCAAATTTCCCTGCATGTCTGTCCCATTGAAGACACCGTTAAAAAAAAATCGCACCGAAATAAAAAAAATCGCCAAAAATTCAAAACGCGAGTGATTACGAACCAGAACGCGACGCGAGTGATTATAAACTGCCGATAATGCTGTCGTATTTAATCAGATGTAACAGGTGCAAAGTCCGGTAAATTATTTTATTTGTGAGGTTCTCATGCATCTGATTGAGAATATCAATGGGAAATTAGAATGTAGTTTCCCCGTTGGTGTCTCTTTTTTTATATTCATTTTCTATGCATTTCTACAAGGTGCAATTACAATGAAGACAGAATGTTGGAAAAGCTTAGAGATGGAATATTTCATTCTCCTCTCCTTTATTATTTGTTTTCCTTTATTTTCTTTTTATATTGGATCATCTTTGTTAGCGTTTGATGATTTGCAAGCATTACTACTTTTCTTTATTTTGTTCGTAAAGGGTTATTATGTTTTACTTGGAAAATATTTCCTAACGAATTTGTTGAATGTGAATTGGAAGGGAGCTCTCTCTATGTTTAAGGCTATTTTTAAGTATGTGTGTTCTTTACATGGGTCTGTGCTTTTTGATGAATAGTGTAATTGTGTTTCGATTGGCATGTACTTGGTGTTGGGTGTATGCGTGTGTCTGTAAATGGGAGTGTCTTTGGTGTGGTCCAGTGAATGTGAGTGATTGTTGTTTGAAGCGTGGTTATGCCTGTTCACATTTAAATCTGTTACTTGGTCAGTTTCATTTGCATATTTTTCGGGATAGGGTGTTTAGGCTTCAATAGTAGGTCGTATTTTACTTTATTAACTTTAAATGTCAGAGGGCTAAGAGATAGAATTAAAAGGAAGAACATTTTTGAATTTTGCAGAGATAAAGGCAGTAACATAGTATTTTTACAGGAAACATATAGTACGGTAGAGGTGGAAGAAAAATGGAAATCAGAGTGGAGTGGTCAATTACTGTTCAGTCACGGAACAAATCATAGTAAAGGTGTTTTAGTTTTGATTTCTCCAAATATAAATATGAAAATTAAAAATGTGAGTATTGGCGAAAATGGAAGATATATTATAATGAAATTAGAATATCAGCAATCTACTTTTTTACTAGTAAATTGTTACTTTCCCACCAGGGATAAAGAAAAGATGCAAATTGAATTTTTAGATGAATTGGAAAATTGTATTTCAAAGCTTTATAGTTCCGGAGATACAATAATTTTAGGAGGAGATTTCAATATGATAATGAATGGGGATTTGGATTATATGGGGCCTCGAAAGTCTATAAAAAACAAATTTAACGAAAAGTTCGAAGACCTCCTGGACAGATTATTTTTAGTAGATATATGGAGAAAAAAGAATCCAGAAAAAAAACAATTCACATTTAGACAAAAGTGGCCGGTCGTTCAGAGTCGGTTGGATTATTGGTTCCTTTCCTCTACATTACAGGATTCCGTTAACTGTTGTGATATTTTGACATCAATTACACCAGATCACTCAGGTGTACTGCTTCAATTACGTAACTTTGTAAATGCTCCAGACTTTGGAAATTCTTATTGGAAATTCAATAACAGTTTGTGCGTAGATCAAGAATTTGTTAGGATGTTTAAAGATAAAGTAGTTGCATTAAAAGCAGAATGGATTCCAAAAATAAAGGACAAATTACTGTTATGGGATTTTTTGAAAATGAAAATGAGACAGTTTATTAATACATATACAAAAGAAAAGGCAAAGGTCAGAAAAAATGAAATTAAAAAAATAGAGAAAGAAATAGAAGAATTAGAAAATAAACTTTTGTCTCAGCCATTGAGAAATATAATTGATGACATTGATGAGAAAAAATCTAATTTGAACAAGTTATATGATTATAGTCGACAAGGTTTAAAAATTCGGTCAAGGGCAGTTTGGTTTGAGGAAGGAGAACAAAAAACACAATATTTTGAACAGTTATTGAAGTCTAATAAACGGAAAAGTGTGATAAAAGAATTATATGATGACGATGATCACATCATTAAGGATAGAAAGGAAATATTGAAGAAGATTGGAACGTATTATGAAAACTTATACTCATTGAGTGAAGCTATTGTTAATGAAAATTCTTTGTTCCTTAAGGATATTCCTCAATTAAGTAAAGAAAGTTGTAATATATGTGAAGGTAGAATAAGTATTCATGAATGTTTAAATGTTTTAAAAGAAATGAAATATAATAAATCCCCTGGTAACGATGGTTTTACGGTAGAGTTTTATTATACTTTTTGGAATTTATTAGGGGGAGTTTTGGTAGATGTTTTAAATGAAACATATGAAAGGGGAAAACTGACAACCTCACAAAAGCAAGGTGTGATAACGTTATTGGAAAAAAAAGATAAAGATCCATTATAATAGTCCAAAATTTTAGACCAATTACACTTTTAAATGTGGATTACAAAATATTGTCAAAGGTTTTAGCAAAAAGATTAAAAGGTATACTAAATGAGATAATTCACAATGATCAAGTTGGCTATGTAAAAGATAGAAACATTGGGGATGGTGTAAGATTAATAGATGATATGTTATATCAATCTAGTTTCAAAAATATTGGATATTTAATCACTGTTGATTTTGAAAAGGCCTTTGATTCTGTTTCACATGATTTTCTTTTTAAGATCCTTAAACTATTTGGATTTGGGCACTCATTCTGTTCGTGGGTCCGTGTTTTATACTCGGATATTACTAGTAGTGTTATGAATGGGGGGTTTTCTTCCGGTTATTTTAATATAAAGCGAGGGGTAAGACAGGGGGATCCCCTCTCCCCATATTTGTTTCTGCTCTGTATTGAAATACTTGCTCTGGCAATAAGGAAAGACAGACAGGTTGAAGGAATTCAATTTCAGAACCGTGAAATAAAGCAAATTTTGTATGCTGATGATATATCATTGTTTGTTAAAAATACACACTCTTTAGATCGTCTTCAATACCTTTTTGAAGAATTCGAGAAAATTAGTGGTCTAAAAATAAACAAAGGAAAAACTAATATTTTGTGGATGGGTCGGGATAATGACAGACCTCAGACACAGTTGTTTGGGAATTTTGTTCAGCATATTAAAATTTTAGGTGTTTACTTTTCTCTTAATGTTATAATAAAAGAAGACATGAATTACAAAGAAATACTTAGTAAAATAAAAAGACTGTTGGGATGGTGGAAACAAAGGGATCTCACACTTATGGGGAAAATTCACTTGTTAAAAACATATGCATTGTCAAGGCTAAACTTTGTTTCGTCACTAATAGTGGTTCCTCAGTGGTTGTATGCTGAGGTTGAAAAGATCACATTTGAATTTTTATGGTCCGGAAAAGATCGGATAAAGAGAATTATAATGTACCAGGATTACTCACAAGGGGGTTTAAAAATGATGAATTTTAAGTTGTTTGTAAAGTCTCAACGTTTAATGTGGCTTAAGCGATTAATTTACGGAGAACGAGATGCAGGATGGAAATTGTATTTTGATTTTTGTTTTCGATCAGTTGGGGGGAGATTTCTGTTTCTATGTGACTTTGACACTTCAAAATTAAATATAAAAATGCCCCCATTTTATTCAGAAATGATGAAGGCTTGGCAAGACTTAAGGAGATTTCGTTATTCTGAAGAGGAGGTTAACCCTATTATATTCAATAATCAACATATTTGTATAAAAGGTAAAACAATTTTTGACAATGATCTTTTTAATAAAGGAATATTTAGCGTTGATCAAATCTTTGATAATGGCCACTTGAAGCCTGTGACTTTTTTTCAAAATCTCGGTATTACCGCAAATCAACTTCTCCAAATAATAGATATTGTGCACGTTATACCAGCAAGCTGGAAAATTTTTAATAGTTTAATAAAGTTTAAAAAAATTGATTTGGTAGACTTTGGGATAAGTATGAATATTGGAAAACAGGAAACAGCTTTTGAAGTAATTAAATCAAAAACAATTTATAACTTGTTTATAACTAAGCTACAAGAGCTATACAAGTTAACACTTAAGGATGGTCACAGTGATTTTGATTTTACTGATGTAGAAATTTGTAAATTATTTGAATATATCAGGAGTACAACTCTTATAAGAAAACAAAGGGAATTTCAGTTTATGCTTTTACATGGAGCAATATATACAAAAGAGCATTTGATGAGATTTGGTTTCGTGGGAGATAATTATTGTTCGTTTGGTTGTACAAAAACTGAATCGTACTTTCATATACTCATGGATTGCATAAAAGTTAAACCTCTTTGGCAATTTTGTATTGATCATTTTTGTTTAGCTGAATTAAGAACTTTGAATTGGAGGGAAATATTCTTAGGGTTACCTGGAAATTCTTGTAGAATTAAATGTGTCAATTCTGTTATTCTTTTTATTAAATATGCAATTTTTAATTCCAGAGCTGAAGGCCGGGTACCGTCATTTATTAAAATACACAAATATATAACGGGTTGTATAGAAGAAGAAAGACGCCTGGCAACGAAGTCAGGCAAGTTAAAGGGGAATCCAACCCAAATAAAAACTTGTTTTTATAAGGAAAAGAAAAATCAGACAAGTTGATAGGTGAAAGTTTGAACAATATTGGACAAACAACAAGAAAGTTATGAATTTTTAAAAGTTGTAAATATTGGTAATCACTATACCCATGGAGACTTCAAATTGGCCGCATATGGGATGTCATAGTGATGTAAGGCAAGGACTACCCTTCCATGTACTCCAATACATATTATGGCTAAAATGTTATTTTTCCCAAAAGTTTTATTTCAAATTATATTTTTCTTTCATGAGGACATAAAACAATGTACTACCTGGGTTATATTTAGATTACTGCCCCAGGGGAATGGGTACTTAGGAGAAAACCACAAATCCCTGATAATAAAGTACATGGCCTATGGGAAAGTTGTCCTTGCCCCTTGTCATAATTTACTTACCCAGTTGCCAATTTGAAATCTACATAGTATTAGTGATCTCAATTTTAAAGCAGCTATAACTTTCTTATTGCTTGTCGGATTTCTTTCAAACTTTCACCATTCTGTTTAATTTATTTTTCTCCTTCCCAACGCAACATTTTATGGCCAAGGCTGGATTCCCCTTTAAGTTTACATTTGCAGAAATGGGATGAACTGAAGGTGAAAAGGGATTTGAATGTGAACAGGTGGGATGGGTCTAGTGTGGTGCGAGTGTGAATCCTGGTGTGTATGTTGATGTTTTTTTTTTTCTTTTTACTAGTTCTTTTCAATTTCCCCTTCTCTTGTATCAATATGATTTGCAGGGTTTTTTTTTCTTTCTGTATCCTATTGCGCCAAAATGTTAAACGTTCATTATGCAGATTTGTATATATTATGTTTGTTTACGTATGCGTGGTATGTGCATGTGTGTATGGGTGTTAAGGTGGGTGTGTATGTGTGTATAATTATGTAAAGTTATGTTGAAGCTTGATTTAAAATGGGATGCAATGATAATACATTTAGGTTGATTTCTGTTTTCCTGCAAATCATTTATATAGCCATTTAACATTAATTATTATTGAAATACATAGAGGGTTGGGGACTCAGTTGAGTTATTTTTTTTTTTTCAGATATAAAAGTATAATTTTAAGGAGTTTCATTCCGTCCTTATTTGCTTCAGTTCTTGGTAAATATATATGTACTTTTTTTGCATATCCTTGTTGATATGAAATGAAGATTTGTATTTTGTTTTGTATTCATCTGCAGTTTATGTAATTCATTTGAATGAAATCCTTAATAAAAACATATTGAAAAAAAAAAAAAAAAAGTGCGTGCGCGCTTGTGTGTGTTATTTTACCTCATTAAGTATGCATCAGATTGCACGATTTCAAGTTCAAAATTGCAAAAGCTCCCTACCGTGGGAGGGGGGATACCCCCTCCCACACCCTCCCCCCGCTCGGTCGCTTTGCTCCCTCGCTCGGGCGCTTCGCGCCCTCACTAGCGTTGGCAGCCCAGTCATCCCCCCCCCAGGTGTACGAACCTGTCTACGCCACTGCCTTGAGTGGTGACGGTATATATTAGTAGTAGATATGATTATGATGATCTGGGGATTACTGCATCAAAGATGTCACCACCGACAGGTTATCGAGAAGCACCAGAGTAATCGGTGGTAACCGTCAGACACCCTGTGCTTCTCAGCCAATCAAAATCATGCAAAGTTTCGTTATCAGACGACAGATATTGATGAAACGCCCCAGGTCTTCAAATGTCTTCATGATGTAATCTCAGCAATATATATAAACACTTTTCTTTGAATATTTTTCTGGTAGAGAATTCTTCAGAACGATTGGAAACATAATATTCCGGGATAACATTCTATATTCTTTATAAATCATTGTGGTTTATTGAAAAAGAGCATGTCCAAAGCTTTCAGTTACAGTGATTTATGTGAAAGATGTGTCTTGGTTAGGTTCGGTGAATGATGATTGCGTTGATTTAACTCTATGGAGCTGTCACGTGGTGACGATTATTGGGGGGCACTTGCCCCCTAGAGGATTCTAAAACCTACTTCTACTGTTCTGCTCTTTCCACAGCTGTGAACATTGCTGATTTAGTACTGAATAGAGACAAACGGTACAGAGACCCATTTATGTTCACAGCGAGTATAGGGTATGTCTCTCTCCCCTTGCCAGGCATGTAGCCTCACCACTGTATTTTCGTCCTTTCGAGGCCTCCATCAATTTCAAGCTCCCACATTTCAACTTACATCATGATGAGAGCCAGAAGGGACGTTATTGCAGCTGAAAGATGTTCCATTGCTGTTGCTGTACCGTTTGTCTCTATTCAGTATGCTGAATCAGCAATGTTCACAGCTGTGGAAAGAGTACAGTAGAAGTAGCTTTTAGAATCCTCTACCCCCGCCTAAAAACAAAATCCCAGCAGGAAAAAATCCCTTTTTCAAAATGGAAAGTGCCCTTTTAAAAATGATATGTGTCCTTTATCAAAACAAAATACCCTTTTTTTAAGTAAGACATCAAACATTTTAAGTTAGAAAATCACAATTTTTTGGGCTCGCTTAAGCAAGGTACTCATTCTGTTTTTGGCCGGGGTTCTTAGTTGCAAAATGTGCTTAGAATGTCAATTTTTTAGGTTGAAATATTACAAATTTTCAGCTCGCGCTTTGCGCTCGCATCAATTATTGTTAAGTAAAGTACTCATTCCAGTAGCGTACCGTGAACCGCAGGAGACAAAGCATTGGGGGGGGGGGGGGGCAGTGCATTGTCTGTGAACAATGCTTTGCCCCCCCCCCCCCCCAATGCTTTGTCTCCTCCGAGTCACGGTACGCTACTGACTCATTCTGTTCTGGGTTACAAATAGTGCTTAGAATATCCAGTTTTCAGGTTGGAATATCACAATGTTTTAAGCTCATGCTTCGCGCTCGCATCAACTATTAAGGTTCTCTTTCTGCTCTTGGTTACAAAGAGTGCTTAGAATGTCCAGTTTTTAGGTTGGAATATCACAAATTTTCAGCTCGCGCTAATTCGATTGGTGAGATATGACTGTATATCTTATTCATCAGTCTCTAAATGCAGTCCTTACCAGCTTCCTTTTCTGGCCAGTGTATTAACAATTTCAGCTCGCGATTCGCGCTCGCAACATCTCGCAAGGATGCCCTTTTTAATTTGCGGGATAATAATATTGACCAAAAAGCGAGTTTCACAACTTCAGATTTGATTTTTTTTTCAAACCACTCACTCGCTATGCTCGCTCGCGAAAAATAAGCCTAAACATATATTTCCACGATCAGAAATCACTTCATAAAGGCTTTGCTCAACTTAATTGCTACAAAACACACAACTACTTAACGCTGATGATAATGGTCAAAATATCCCTTTGCTTTGAAATGCCAATTTTGACATTTAAGTGCCCTTTTTTGGCTCCCCCCCCCAACGAAAACGTTCCGTCGCCCCTTAGAGGAGAGGAGGTGCTGCATGGTGGAGAAAGAGGATGGGCGGGCCGGAGGAGGAGCAGGAGGAGGAAGAGGAAGGGGGAAGAGGAGGAGGAAGAGGAGGCCGAAGCAGGCCGGAGGAGGAAGACAGCGGCGGTGGTGTTTTTTACCCGATTAAGAAAGCATGCTATAGTTATAAGGCAAGCATACTAAGGTCCCTTCCGAGGCCATGAAGGCCATCATAAGACCAGGGGAGCGTTTTATGATGGGACATTATTATAGTAACAGTGCTTTTGAGCCAATCAATGAAAGTTGTCAGATCTGACAAGCTGTCGGATAAACTGTTGGTGAAACGATCCCCTGTTAATGAGGATCCCTTAACACTATAGCACACCATTCAGGGGTCGCTGAAGCGGGGGGAGGGGGGGAGGGGCTGGCAGGCTTCAGCCCCCCCACTTTTTTCCAAAACCGTGTACAAAAACGTAAAAATGACAATTTTTTTATGATTGCATGGTCAGCCCCCCACTTTTGGCTCAGCAGTAAGCCCCCCCCCCCCCACTTTGAAAACCGTTCCTCGGCCCCTGCCATTGGCATGTAAGAATCAAACCCGGATCGGCGGAGTCCGAAACCCCCGCTCTATACGACTGCATGAGCTATCACACTTCGCTATAAAAGCGATGATAATTATTAACTTGATTAAAAATGATGACGTTGATCACGATGATGATGACGAACATGATTATGACTTCGATAATATTGATTTGAAATACGATAGTAGATCCCAGTTATTGATGATTGAGGAGTTATAGGTAGCTGGAAAGGGGGTGGGGGCTTCAGATCATATAAATAAAATAAAAAACGCTCTGGCAATCAGCTCGGTAGCTCTGATTAGTACCGATCTAAATTATATCATTCTTGAATAATTTGGACCTCCTAAACCGAGCTCTCCTGAAAGAAAAATCTGCACAGCCAATTGTCACAATATATTGCAGCCAATGGCTCCGATCGAAGGGTGAAGCGAGCGAGCGAGTAATAGTTTTGGCAGAAAGTAAAAAAGTTTGATGAAATGGAGCGCAGAGTGCAAAATTTAGTGAGAAAGCTTGGAGGAGAAATCATTTCAGATTTTTTTTTCTCAAGTTTTTCAAAGTGAAAGGCCGAGGTATATAGCCCCGGGGTAGGCAATTTTAGAGCAATATAGCTTGCCTGTAATAGGACTTTGCATTAAGACCTATCCGGCTATACTGTATACCCTATACCGGTATTTACAATTTCCTTTATAATTTAGGCCTACAAAGCTAAAGGCCGTTATACCGGTACCGGTATATTTCTTCTTTCAAAAATTCTGAGGCGGCAAAAGCTTTAGGCGGTGGTGGCGGTCCGTCCAATATGGGCGAAGAATGCCCCTATATGCGTATAAAAAAAACGGGACAGTTTTGAAGTCTATAAAAAATTTGTTTCAAATTATGATATCTATATTTTGATGTTAATGGATGCTCTGAAATCTTATCTTTGAAATGCAATTTAAAAATAAATTTTGTTCATGCTTGAGCGAACACGGGACGTTTTTGTCGGGGGTTCAAAGAGAGGCTTGTGCCAGAATGGCGGAATATGAGTAATATGATGATCAGACTTCTTACTAATCAGCAGACCTCCTCTTATAACCTGTCAGGTTCCATAATTATGCTGTCAAATTTTATTTAAAAACTTGTTTACTTACTTGAATTATTTTGTTTTTTCATTTAAACTTCTTTAAACTTTGAGTTTTCCTTCATAAGTAAGAAAATAAGACTTTTTGTCAACCCAAGCAAGAAGATTCGCATTATTAATTGGGAAAACTTGTAATTATTCAAATCCTTTTATCATGTGAAACAAGTTATGTTATGGTACCTTTAAAAGACACGAATCCAAGGGGTTATTGATTCCTTGACCAAGTTTAATTATATGCTTGACAGGACATACATAGGAAGGGATTTATGTCTTTCAATGGCAATGGTGTATTGAGTCAATTTTGAAGGAGCTAGATATGGATGATCGGGTAAAATGTATTAAAAAGTTGTGAGCGAGCGAAGCGAGCACGCAAATATTTCCACTTTTTTCATTTTGTGATAGATTTCGACATAATATTTAGAAAATGATATCATATTTTACTTTCTATCTTTCCTTTTATTTCCTTTCCACTTTGTTTTTCTTGGTCATGATTTTTTTTTAATTGAGGGGAGGGGACATTCTCGAGCCCCCGCCCATCTGTATGGCACTGTTCAAAAGGCACCATAACTTTTGTAGCACACAATGAAAGGATTTGAAAAAAAAAATATACGCTCTCCCATACTTTGGTTGAAAAAAAAAATTGTTTTTGCTTGAAGAAGGAATATTCAAAAAGCTAAAAGAGAACATATGAAAAAGAAACAACAGAACAATTCAAGCAAATACATAGGTTTGAAAATAATTTTTTTGTACCGCATAATTTGAAAATTATGGCAAAGATAATGAAAAGGTTAAGAGGAAGTCTGCTGATTAGCAAGAAGTCCGATCATAATATTTGTTATTTTATGCAATTTTGGCGCAAGCCTCCTTATTAACCCCAGACAAAAACATTCCGTGTTCGCTCAAGCATGAACGAAACTAATTTTTTTAATAACATTTGAAAGATAAGACTTCAGAGCACCTATTAACACCAAAATATAGACATCGATCATAATTTGAAACAAAAATTTTATAGACCTTTCAAATCTGTCCCGTTTTTTTTTATACGCACTGTATAGGCCTATGCCCCAGCTGTAGATCTTAATTTCTCTCTTGGTTCTTCCTTTTCTGTCCCCTCTCCACTCCACCCCCAAGCTTAGGTGATGCTAGTGGCGGCGTCGATCAAGACCAGCGCCAACAACAACACCCGTCCGGCGAGCTAGCGTGAGTTGGTGGAGCGCTGGCGTACGTCGGGGGAGCTGCGGGGTGGCCGGCCGGGGTAAAACGAGTAGGCGCCCGCGGCCCTTCTACTTAATATTAGGCCTATTCCGAAGCCCGGTTCCGAAGTCTAAAAATGCGGTAGACCCGTCTCGTAAGTATTTAGTCGCTCATTAAACCCTTTTTCAGTTCTGGATCCAATTACATCCTATTTCAATATTCCGTGTTTCGCTCGCTTACTGAAATCATAAAGAAATTCTAATTTACACCAGGTCCAGGGCAGTAAAAACGTATTAAAATGCGTCACACTCTGCTTTGTTAATTATTATAAGCGGCACTCAGTCTGCGGCCAGTCAGGGGATCGGAGCTCCATCATCCCCGCCGAAGTCGGCGGAGGACCCTCTCCTTTTGCCATTTTGCTTTTTGGTTCATGCCCTCCATTGGATTTTTGTTAGGTCAGCTTAAGTAATATTAGCAATGTTTTGAAATAAAGAATACTGTCATTGATAATTGATCATGTTAGAACCTCAAGAATCTATAATATGCAAAAGCCAAAAAGTTACTCCCAAAGTTTTGAGTTTTGTCAAGTAACGTTAATACAAGAAGTTAACAATAACAGCATTTTCATTAGGTGTAGATCTATCTAGACTAGATCTAGACCTAACGTAGATCTCCTGTTAAGTTTTACAAATTTTTAAGGGCCAAGCCCCATGTTAGGCTTGGAGAAAAACTTGTGTCTGATGTTGGATCTAACTTAGAAATCTAGTAGGAGTCTAACGTTAGTCGTTACTGTTTTGTTAAGTAGATTTTAAGTTACATCTAGACCTACCTCAGGCGATGTTCGTGCAGGCTCCACTTCACTACCGCTACACTACGCTCCACCTACCCGAAGCGTAGTGTAGCGGTAGTGAAGTGGAGTGGAGCCTGCACGAACATCGCCTGAGGTAATCTAGACCATAAGTTTTGTTAGATCTAACTTACACTGTCCAGATATTGATTTTATTTTTGGGACAGAAATGTTTTTTGGTTAGACTATATTTCAGAATTCAATATCATAGGCTAGTTGATCTATATTCCATGCAGTTCTGCTCAAGTACTTTCCCTCTAAGTTAACGTTAGATTTAGATCTACAAGTACAAGTAGTAACTAGATCTACAACTATTATTAATATGGTATAAGATTTCATTCAAATAAATGATTAAAAAATGTTGGTCACAATGTCACACTGATCATGCAAACATTTGTGTAAAAAGGTGATCAAAATAAAACTAGCAGAGAAAAAAAAACGGTAAAAGTTATAATATAGGCACTAGATCTATATCTAAATTCTAATCTTACATTTTGGTTTGCTTTTGTTTGACCTCTGTTTAGTTCAGTTAATTAGGCCTACTTAATGCAATCCAGTTTCATTTTTTAGTTCAGTTTAATTGGTATGTATTTCAGTAAGCTTTCTGTAGTCTAGATTGTGTTCTTATCACATCAGCCATTCTATCCTACTTTTCTAGTCGTCTCCATTCCTTTCCTATCCAGATATGCTTGTTCATTCCATCCTCACATCTGGTTCTTATGTTGAACATTTTTCATGACATAATCACTGGTCATTTACCCATCCTCATTCTTTTTTTATGACTTGGGTTAGATCTACTACAGTTTAGTTGGTTCTTCTATTTTCTGTGATTTCATTGGTTAGCTTAAGTTTAGGTTAATTTATATACATGTATTGTTATGTAAAGGCGACCGCACACCTTACGATTGGTCTGCGATCCGATTTCAGAATAAAAGTTGTAGAATTTGATGCTAATATTGAGACTTGGAATATCTTACTGTGTAATGTTCTAAATCATCATACGAATACTTGTCTTTAAATCTGTGTCTATGCTATCATCCTTCTTAGAATAAAAGCGAATTTAATATCTAGTCGTAATGACGTCATAACAGTCGTACGATTGGCTACGATTTGAAACTAATTTGGCCTTTACTCCAAAATAAAGGCTTGCAATCTTTCAAAATGGTTATATTAGTATTATTTTAATTAATTTTAACCTCAAATAAAATGATATGTTCCATTCACATTTTAAGAAAATGAGCAAAATGCGATTTGTTCCAAAATCGGATCGCGAACAATCGTAAGGTGTGCGGTGGCCTTTAATGTGGATACTATTTTGATGTGGGCCGGGAAGGCAAAGTGTGTAAGAAGACAGATATATTAATAAAGATGCATACAGATAGATGTAGACACATGATTCAGATCTCTTCGTTACTGGATCGTCGAAGACTACGAAATAACAGAGGCTAGGAAAGCCGCTTTAAATTGGATAGTTAGGCAGGCTCACTACCGTGTATTATTCAATCTGTATAAACATAAGAAAACGAAGTGGATCATAAATATATGTCCAATGCTTTGACAAAAATAAATGTTTTCATAATATTCCCAAAATTGTCATCTCTTTTAAACAATAAGGAATATAAATCTAATTATCATTCATATCAGGTGTATAGAACGAATATATATAAACAAATATCCGAGTTTTCCTCGATAGAAAAACCAGTTTAAAATTTGTCCATTTTCTTTAACGTCTTGAAAAAGACTAACTTAAATACATGCATACATATTTGCAATAAATCAAAGTGAACTGCTTAAATATATACCTTTAAATCAACTTTGCGTTCCCACTTAGTAATTTCTAAATTCTGAACAAAATTACCTTAAAAGGTAAACAGACAGCAAACTTGTCTGCTAACTTCAGCTTATATCCAAATAAGTCCGGTAAGAAATAAATTACCAAGGTGTTTCATTATTATTTATCCCAATTTTGACATTATCAGAAAAATCTAAAATATAGACCGAAAGCTTTCTTTAGCTAACGGTTGCACACTAAAATTGAATGTGCGAAAAACGGGACGAGTGACCCTGACATGACCTTGCACATAATTAAGCCTCGTTCGTATGAAAAACTTCTGACCAAAAATTGTCTTAACAAGTCAAAATTATGTTGGTTACAAACGCACAAATTCTTAAAGTGCTTTATAAATGTTTACTCAAAAATATCTGACTGAATATAATTAAATGTAAACAAATCACGCAATTTAAAGACCACGCCCATACACGCACGATTCGTGCCCATCAAGCTCCTAAAATTCACCTTTGTTCATTTCATAAGCTTAATTTTCCTTTAACTCATACTACTTTACTTTTCTTGAAATAATCTAACAAATCCATTAAAAGCTTTTATTTAGTTTCACAACTTCACTCTTCTCATAAAGTACAACTAACCTCCTAATTAAGTGTGCATAGCTAATCGCGTTCATTTCACATCCACTGATTGTACATTACACATATCTATGGCGTTCATTACACATACTGCGTGTTCATTACAGTTCAAGTATCTGCATACGATTTTTAATGCACTTTTTCTGCTCATTCACTGAAAAATATCTCTAGCTTTTAGCACCTCCAAAAAATATAACATTTCTGTCATCAAACTTACTTCTTGGGCGGCATTTCCCAGTCAACATCAAGTAAAATAAGATAATTTCATTTTCAAGCGTCCCTTCTCCCTGTTCTCTGCAAACTAACAACGTGGCATCTGCGAGATGCATATTCATGAGCAGAATTACATTACTTACGAAAGCTTCAGGGTAGCACCAAAGTGACAAATTAAACTTTGAAAATACATATAATAAAAATGTGAAAGAAAAAGACAAATTCATAATTTTAAGGTTTGTTCAGCAAACCATCCTCCCCCCGCCAGCAGTAGCGGAAAAGAGCTAAATTTCTCCTGACTGAATGAATTCTGTAATTATTATTTTATTTTATTTTTGTTTACAGACCAGATGAAAAATATTCAAGTTTTGCACCGACATAAAATTCAGGAGTATCAAAAGCAATTTTCTTTCAAAAAATTCAAATTTTGCACCGACATAAAATTCAGGAGTATCACAAGCAACTTTCTTTCCTCAATGGCATTGAAAAACCAAAACACAATTTATGAACTCCATATTGTCTACTCCTCATACCCTTCTGCCGGATATATTACAACGATCTTCGAAATCGGCCGCTTATAATCAGTACCTTTAGATTGTACTTTAACTGTTCGAACTTTCCCATCAGTCCCAGGATACACTTGGATAACTTTACCCAATGTCCACTTTCCTCGAACTGCATTAGGGTCAGAGAGTATAACCACGTCATCGATTCGGACGTTCCTTCTGTCACTGTTCCATTTTCGTCGTGGCACCAGTAGTGGAAAGACGTCACGCATCCAACTCTTCCAGTACGCGTCGACGATTCGCTGGACAAACTCAAAGCGATGTCTCGGGTTCTTCGTCTCTCTGAAGGGTCCTTGAGGGACTGCGCTCGAAGATCTTCCAAGCAAAAGATCGTTTGGACACAGATATGCTCCATCATCGGGATCATTCGGAGTTCTTCCGATAGGGCGCTGGTTGACGAGATTTGCGACCTCTTGGAGACATGTATGCAACTCAAAGGGTGTGACCAGTTGATCCCCGACTGCTTTCTTCAAGGCGATCTTGCAACTTTTAACTAACGCTTCAGCACATCCATTGTGATGCGGTGCAGATGGAGTGGTGAACTTCCATGTCGTTCCTCTCTCGGCGCAGAAGTCCTTTAACTCCTCATAGCTCCAACCTCTCACCATCTCCCGTAACTCTCTTTCTGCCCCTACGAATTGTGTACCGTTGTCACTTAGCAGTAATGCAGGCTGACCCCGCACAGCAAAGAATCTTCGTAGTACCTGCATGAACTCCATGGATGAGCAATCAACGGCCACTTCAAGATGTACCGCTCTTGTATTCAGGCAGGTGAAGAGGACCCCATAGTGCTTGGCGGTCTTGTTCCTTCCAACTTTGACTGGTATCGGTCCAAAATAGTCGACAGATGAGAAGTGAAACGGTGGTGTATATGGGGCAACTCTCTCATCTGGTAGATCAGACATGACTTGTGACTCAACCTGATGCTCCATGCGTCGGCAAATCACACACCTATACTTTACAGTCTTAGCCAGTTTATGAATTTTCAGGATCCAGTATTGACGTCGAACCTTCGCTGCAGTAGCTGCCACGCCTCCGTGTCCTAGCTGATGCATATGTCTCGTTATCAGCACTGATACCCAAGCTCCATGTGGCAGCAGAGCAGGGTGTTTGTGCTCATAAGAAATCAGAGCCTTGTCTAGTCGCCCTCCAACTCTGATAATTCCCTCGTTGTCTATAAAAGGGCTGAGAGTCTTGAATTCTCCATTCTGTACACGTTGATACAAGGAACTCTGGGCTTCCTTAATTAGAAAGTGTTCAGCTTTCTGCAACTGAGTTGTCGATAAGTTTCCATCTCCAAGATTGACATTAGACTTTGCCCGAAGTACAGCTTTGAGCTTGTCGATGAACTTTAAAACATAAGCCGTTACTCGGATCAGTTTTTTCCAGCTGGAGAATCTCTTGACATCGATCACATCATTGTTCTTGACTGAGATATGATTAACCCTTCGTCGTTCTGCTTCAATCTCAGTCTCTGCTTCTTGAATAGCCTTTTCTGACGGCCATTCCTCGTAAGATCTGTACAAGAACGCAGGTCCTTGTTTCCATCTTTCTGAGAGCTTCCTTACTGGCAGGCCCCTGGAGACGTCATCTGCTGGGTTCAGCTCTCCGGGAACATACTTCCATTGTGCAGGGTTGGTATAACTTTGGATTTCTCCAATCCTTGCTGCGACGAATGGCTTAAATCTCCTACCCTCACTTCGAATCCAGGAGAGGGCAATCATGCTATCAGTCATGAAGATGATCTTTTCAGGCTTCAGACTCAGTTCTTTCATCACTGTTGTGTAGACTCTTGAAGCCATTACTGCCGCCTGAAGTTCGAGTCTAGGCACAGTCATCTTTTTCAGGGGAGCAACTCGAGATTTGGCAACTACAAATCTAACAGCATATTTACCATTTTCCAGCTTCCACTGCAAATACACACAGACTCCAAATGCTACCTCAGATGCATCAGCAAATATGCACAGTGAAGGGTGACCAACAGCCATTGGTGGAGTCAGGCATCTCTCATATTTGATATCATTCAAGTCCTGCATCTCTTTCATGAATGTCACCCACCACTCCTGTAGATCGGGAGGCAGAAGTTCATCCCAATCATATCCTCTTTGCCACAACTGCTGCATTCCAATCTTTGCACGAACTAGAAAGGGGGCAGCAAATCCTATCGGATCAAATATTCGTGCAATTCTACTCAGAATCTTCCTTTTGGTAAGTACACTCGATTCTTCTTTTCCATCATTAGGAAAACTGCTGACTGTGTCCTTCAGTTTGTAGAAGAACATATCTTGCTGGTTGTCCCATGCTATTCCCAGCACTTTGTCTTCCAAGGCGGCTTCGAGGATTTTTGTTTTACCTTCCTTCTTACTTTCTCCTCTCAAAGCTTCGTTGCTGGTCCAGCCTTTAACTTTAAAGCCACCTTCCAAAAGTACTTGATCAATTTCACTTGTCAGCTGCTCTGCTTCGCCTACATCTCTCACCGAGTCACATATGTCGTCCATGTAGACACTCTCCTTCAGTACCTGTGCTGCTTTCGGATATCTAGCCTCTGCTGCTTCTGCTGTCATCCTGAGTGCCAACTGGGCCATAGCTGGTGCTGGCTTGTCGCCAAATGTAACAACTTTCATAATGTAAACATCTGGCTTTTTATCAGTCTCCATATCTCGCCACAGGTACCGATGTACATTCATATCTCTCTCAGGAATTGAGACCCTGTGATACATCTTAGAAATGTCACCACAAAATCCTACTTCATTCATCCGGAATCTCAGCAACACTCCAAGCAGATCATTGAGAAGATCTGGACCCTTTAGCCAATAGTCATTTAAGCAATGACCCTGATATGATGAAGACGAATTGAAGACGATGCGTACAGGGGTACTTCTCTTCTCAGGCCGGAGAACAGCGTGGTGGGAAATGTAGTGAACAGGACCCTCGTACTGAGCTACTTCATTCTCTGTTAACTTTCGTGCAAATCCATTCTCTATCAGTTCCCTCATTTGTTTTCTATATGCATCTGCATGGTCTGGGTTTCGAGCTAGTCTTTTCTCATTCGAACACAGTACCTTCTCTGCTTGTGCTCGATTGTTAGGAAGTAGGTTTGGATCCTTTCTCCATGGATAAGCAATCTCCCACTTGTTTCCAACCTTTCTACTAGACTCTCTGATAATCTGCTCCTCAACCTTCTCCTGCTTGCTCAAAGGGCTTGGCTCACAATGGCAGGAACTAGACTGCACCCCCATAGATTCTGAGCTCCAGAAATCGGTCAAGTCAATTGGGGATGTCAACTTCACATGCAGCACATTCATCCTATCATTCCTTCTTTTGGGAGCACCAAAGATGACCCAGCCCAGTGGGGATTTTCGGGCTACTAACTGTCCCTTCTCTCTCGTTTCACCAAGATGCATCTTTGGGTAGTCAATACCTATGAGAAGATGAACTGACCCACTTCCTCTGCGTAGATCCTCAGACTTCAGATTAAACTGCTTGGAAATTTCATTCATCTTCACTTGTGCAATATTTTCACTGATACAGGGTAATGCCACTGCTGCTAAAGAATGAATGGCATTGGTAGAGAGGGACCTCACTTTTATCTGATACTGTTTGGTTTCCATCTGCTCTTGCTCTCCACCAACCTTAGTGATTGTGATATTTATGTTGCTTCCCTTCAGATTCATCTCCTTAGCAACAGACATCTTGATGAGGCTTACTTGAGCTCCAGAGTCTAAGAGCACATTTCCCTTACAGACTGCTCCTTGTTGCCCCAGGATCTCCGCTGTAACTACGGGTAACAGTGCCTCAGAGTTGCCCGCAAAGGCGACATCTACATTTCCACCTCGGACCTCTGTTGAAGCATGAAGGAGGGGGTGGTGGAAGTACTTGCATGGTTCTCCGGCAGTAGTTTCACTACATCGACGTTTCCGTTTACAGTTTGACATTCTGTGATCCTTACCAGCCTTCTTTAGACAGCTAAAACAGGCATGATGATCCTTGAGTAGCTTCAGTCTCTCGGATTGTGACATGGCTAAAAACTTACGACACTGATCAAGCCAATGTGATGATGTTTCACAGAGCCAGCATTTGTGAAATAACCTCTGGACTTTGTTTTCCTGGCTGGCTACTGTCTTCCCGACTAGATGTACACCACTTGACTTCGAATCACTTCGGACTGGGGCCGAAGCTCTCATCCTTGACTTCAGTTCAACTGTAAGCCATGTCAGAAACATTTCAAAGCTTGCCTTGCCACTTGCCTCTTGATGCCTAAACCACACCAGTCGGTCTTCCGGGCTTAGCTTCTTTTCCATTATGGCAAGCATATGGCTATTGTTCAAATTTCCTGGCTGGTTGATTTCCATGAGGGTATTGTAACTCCTCCGAACGAGATGCACAAACTCACAAAATCTTTCATCTTCTCCGCTTTTGAGTGGTTTGACTTTTGAGATGTCATTGATTATAGCGTCGGCAACAAAGCGCTCATCTCCATATATCATGTCCAACTGTTCCCATGCTGCTTGGTAGTTATGCCCAATTCCTTTAATCAACTGCAAGGGTTTGCTCTGTAAACATGACCTCAGAATCATTAGGGCATCTCTATCCTCATACTGTCTGCCAACAGCATGTAAAAAATCTGCCTTGAAAATGCAGTAATCACGGATGTTGCCATCAAAGGTGGGAAGTTTAGGCCTTTCCATCCTATAAACAGATCCTGACATTCTCCTTCCTGCTTCAGGAGGCTGATTTGTCTGTCTTGGTGACTGATCTTGCTGTTCATCTGCTGATAAAGTTGTTTCCATACTCTGATGGCTTGTCGATGCTCTAAGATGATGCTCTTGGAGCTGCTGTGCTTCTCTGTGGCTCTCATTATCTTTGCAATAGTCTCTTTCAAGGATCTGCAGCTTCAAAAATGAATTGTGGCACTCTTTCATCCACAACTCTTCTCTTTCAAATTCCTCGTCATCCTCTAGCACTTCCGAATAACTGTCATGCTTATTTTGTAAATCCTCAAAAGCACCAGCATACTGTGCAAACGATTCCTGAATTTCTGGAACAGGTCGCTCTCCATCGATCAAGCTGTGAAGGGCCTTTCCAAACCTGGACAACTTGGCTTTTGCCCCTCTCCGCTGCAGGCGCAGATTCTTAACCTTCTCGGCTGACATATTTCTTAAAGACTTCTGATCCCTGATGTAAAGAGTCGTCAGATCCAGACAGCAGACTACTTGTGGTGACCATCAGACCTCTTCCCAGATGAAAGAAATTGAATTGATGGATCGTCGAAGACTACGAAATAACAGAGGCTAGGAAAGCCGCTTTAAATTGGATAGTTAGGCAGGCTCACTACCGTGTATTATTCAATCTGTATAAACATAAGAAAACGAAGTGGATCATAAATATATGTCCAATGCTTTGACAAAAATAAATGTTTTCATAATATTCCCAAAATTGTCATCTCTTTTAAACAATAAGGAATATAAATCTAATTATCATTCATATCAGGTGTATAGAACGAATATATATAAACAAATATCCGAGTTTTCCTCGATAGAAAAACCAGTTTAAAATTTGTCCATTTTCTTTAACGTCTTGAAAAAGACTAACTTAAATACATGCATACATATTTGCAATAAATCAAAGTGAACTGCTTAAATATATACCTTTAAATCAACTTTGCGTTCCCACTTAGTAATTTCTAAATTCTGAACAAAATTACCTTAAAAGGTAAACAGACAGCAAACTTGTCTGCTAACTTCAGCTTATATCCAAATAAGTCCGGTAAGAAATAAATTACCAAGGTGTTTCATTATTATTTATCCCAATTTTGACATTATCAGAAAAATCTAAAATATAGACCGAAAGCTTTCTTTAGCTAACGGTTGCACACTAAAATTGAATGTGCGAAAAACGGGACGAGTGACCCTGACATGACCTTGCACATAATTAAGCCTCGTTCGTATGAAAAACTTCTGACCAAAAATTGTCTTAACAAGTCAAAATTATGTTGGTTACAAACGCACAAATTCTTAAAGTGCTTTATAAATGTTTACTCAAAAATATCTGACTGAATATAATTAAATGTAAACAAATCACGCAATTTAAAGACCACGCCCATACACGCACGATTCGTGCCCATCAAGCTCCTAAAATTCACCTTTGTTCATTTCATAAGCTTAATTTTCCTTTAACTCATACTACTTTACTTTTCTTGAAATAATCTAACAAATCCATTAAAAGCTTTTATTTAGTTTCACAACTTCACTCTTCTCATAAAGTACAACTAACCTCCTAATTAAGTGTGCATAGCTAATCGCGTTCATTTCACATCCACTGATTGTACATTACACATATCTATGGCGTTCATTACACATACTGCGTGTTCATTACAGTTCAAGTATCTGCATACGATTTTTAATGCACTTTTTCTGCTCATTCACTGAAAAATATCTCTAGCTTTTAGCACCTCCAAAAAATATAACATTTCTGTCATCAAACTTACTTCTTGGGCGGCATTTCCCAGTCAACATCAAGTAAAATAAGATAATTTCATTTTCAAGCGTCCCTTCTCCCTGTTCTCTGCAAACTAACAACGTGGCATCTGCGAGATGCATATTCATGAGCAGAATTACATTACTTACGAAAGCTTCAGGGTAGCACCAAAGTGACAAATTAAACTTTGAAAATACATATAATAAAAATGTGAAAGAAAAAGACAAATTCATAATTTTAAGGTTTGTTCAGCAAACCAGTTACTTTACCATTTTTGTCTCTGTTATGTTTCGTGAACTTGAGTTGTTGAATGATTATTTGAACTTATTTTTCTCTCATCAATTAACAATCAAACCTCCCTTACAAGTAGGTGTTTATTTTCATGGTTGTATTTATTCACATTTGATTTCGATAAAATGCTTGTTGGGTTTTTCTCTTATTCAAATCAACTTTTTGTTGGGGTGGACTTGCCCTTTGATTTTTTGAAATGTCATCATAACTTCAAAAGTATATAGATCTATTGCATGAAAAATGGACATGTCACATAGGAGTAATCAACTATCACTGATTGTCTTACATGATTTTTACCCGAGGGGGGGGGGGGGGCAGTCAAATATATTGCTGTGCACACGCATGACCAAAAAACGTGTTTAAAGGGGTGTTTTTTCAGCTTTGGACGCGGGCCGCGCGTGCACTCGTTAAGGGTATCAAAAACACAGATTTTCAAAAAAAGGGGTAGTTTTGAAAGACTGGTCAATGGTCAATAGCAAGGTCATACATATTTAGGGTATGTTTTTTTTCCAAAACTTTTTTTTTTAAAGACTAGCCAAACATGTTTAGGGTATGTTTTTTTCCCCGGGGTCATATTCTGGCGAAAACTTGTTTAGGGGCAAAAATGTGTAAATAAAGCCCGCTAGAAAAATGTTCAGGGGTTTATTTTGCACACAGAGAAAAACTTGTTTAGGGGGTGTTTGGATATAATAATTTGGCCACGCGTGTGTACAGCAATACATTTGACTCCCCCCCAGGATTTTTAAGTCATATGTTTAAGGTCAACGGTCATATAGGGTCAATGAGCTTCGGACATATTGGGGGTATTTTTGAAAGTTTTTATCATAACTTTTTTTATCTATCTAGTTCTGGGTAATCAAGTACCATTGACTGTCTTGCTTAAGTTTCACATCACATGATTAAGGTCGAAGCTCATTTACTTGTAGGGTCAATGAGCTTTAACCAAGTTTAGGGTTTTCAACATTGCACTGTTAACCAAGGTTAAGCTTTTAAAATGTCTTAAATAAATGGATCTATTACATGAAACTTGGAATGTGAGGATACTCACGTATCACTGATCATTTCGCATAAGTTTCAGGTCACATTATTATAGTCAAAGGTTATTTAGGGCCAATGTACTTTCACCATGTTTGGGGTATTGAAATGCCATCATCTTGGACATAAGGGTAATCAAGTACCATTGATCCTCTTGCACAAGCTTCAGGTCACATGATCCAGGTCTATTAGGTCAATGAACCTAGTATTTTATTATAATATGAGTGTTTTTTTTTTGTGTGAATAATTAATCATCTTAGTTGCTTTACTGCATCGCATAATCCAGGTGAGAGTACCTGAGGCATTCCAAATGTTGCATCATCTTTTTATGGACATTTTTATTCTAAAAAATATATTCTGTGAGTTCATTTACAATATACCCTAGCATTCCTCTTCAGAGCAATGTTATCAACCAATGAAGTCAGAATATTTTAAATATATATTTTTAAAAATCACAATCCTGTATATATGAGTACCAATTATTATAATAGTTTAGGAGTATCAAGGTCAAAGGACACAGTGGTAATATAATAAAGATATGTTGAAATATTTATTTGATAAATTAAGATAAATTTTGAGGGGTCAACCATAAACTTGGTTCATATTCATAGATCAGAAGGACAGTGATCTGCTTAGGTTTAGGGACGCGAGTTTAAAGGAAAAATGTTACAATTGGATATCAATCAAAAGTGGATGCAAATTTAAACATAGATTTCTGTCCAAAAATGTACCCTTTGATTTTTGACTTAAACGTGCCTTGTGAGTTGTGATGTAATAACAGGTATTATAACATCAAATAACATGCATTATGATGGCATGAGTTTGTTGGGGCAATTTTGACTACTTTTTGAGACTTGATGCATGTATATGTACACTGTAAAATTATGCTGAACTTTGATGATTGTGTGTTTCTTTACACTTTGTACTAACACTGAATGTATGCTTACCTTTCAGGTCAACAATTACTAGAGAATAGAGAATGGGGCTGTACAAAGATAGAGATTAAAATGGTCACAAAGAGAAGATCGTCATGGAAGGTAAAGTCTTTAAAGAACCCAAAGATCCAGAGGTGGTTCCTGAATCTGAAAGAGATAAAAGAAAGGACTGTTCAGCCGTAAGACTCAAGGAAATCAAAATTGTCCTCAGAGACATACAGACACCAAAGTCTGCTTGGCCAGGAGAGCATCTACAGAGCTTATGTGAGACTTGTAAGCCAAAGGAAATACATGAGCTAGCTGCTAAATCTGATGTCAAGTACAAGAGGGGCAACAGAAGGAAAAGTTGTGACGAACTGCTCAATTCCTGGAAAGCACCAACCAGAAATCACCAACTGCCAAAACGGCTCCAGGACTTTGTTGTAGACAGGACTGTTTTGCACTTGATTGAATTCAGTAATTGGTATAATATGGGGAGAGTCGCCAGACATTGTAATTTGCATGTAAAATCTAAATGTGTGCCAAAGCCAGAAAGTAGTCCTTACAAAGGCTCTTCGAATACAAGGAGGACCTATCAGAAAGAACAAATATCGTATGACAATGAAAAGGTGATGAGACCTGCAAGTAAGACGACAACAAAGCACAGAGGCAGACCTAAGAAGCAGTTGAATGCAGCACAAACAGTGGCAGCAGGTCTTCATAAGCACAGAGGCAGGCCAAAGAAATGTGAAGATGAAGTGCACATACATACAGTTCCAAGTTCTAAATCAGCACTCATGAAGCCAATGGGTAAATGTAAATCTCTTAAGAAGATGAAGTTACCAAAATCTCCTGTATCTGTAAAGTCAAATCATAGAATGATATCCAGGAAAAGTCAAGATTTACAAATCTCTGAACAAGTTTCTAAGCAAAGAGGCAGACCCAAGAAGTGTCAGGATGTAGATCACGGTGTGACAATATCTCAGTCAACTCCTGCGAATCATCAGCCAAGAAACAAACAGAAGTGTTTAGGGGATTCAAAACAAACTATGCCAGTTTCTCAATCATGTCCTATAAATCCTAAGCCAAGAGGTAGACATGCAAAGTGTAAGGATTTACAACAAATTGTGACAGTTTCTCATACAGGTTTGGGAAGTTCTAGGCTAAGAGGCAGGCCCAAGAAGTCTAAAGATGCATCCAAATCTGTACTCGTTCCCATTTCTGTCTCATCTTGCACTGAACCAAAGTATCAATGCCAATCAGAGAAATCTAAAGGTGAAAACAACATGGCTTCAGGTTCTGCTGCAGGGCCTAAACAACTACCAGTAAGCAGACTTAGAAACAAAAGGAAAGTACAGAAGACAGAGACTTTGTCTTCAAAAAGTGATGGTCCAGTTCTTAAGTTTCGGGGTCGGCAAAAGAAATGTTCTGTCTTGCTCAAGGATGGGAAAATTAATTTAGAGCACAAGATACCTGATAATGCAGAGCAATTTAGCAAGTGCTCTATTAGGTCTAGGAAACGAAAGTTTGATGTCTTCTCATCAAAGCAGAATCTGCTTGCATCTACAGGGACTACTCGAGGACTTGTACCACTTGTCAATCCAGACTTCAGTATAGATGAAAACAACCCATGCACAATGAACATCAATGAATACCTTACCCAACTTGGCAGTTACCTTGAACCAACAGATCACTGTGAAACAACGACAGAGAGGAACGTGAGTGAATCCGGAGAAGGATTATGTGATGAAAACAACAATATAATCATCATGGATTCAGATGCATTACAGGAAACATTCCCATCACAATGTAATAGAGCTATCAGTGATGAAGGAACAATATCCACAAGGAGAAAGGAAGGTAAAGGTGAATCACAGTTTGGAAGTAGTGGCAGAAACCTGGTCACTGATACAAACAATAACCTGACCATTGAAAAGAACATAAGTATGACCTTTGAGACAAACCAAAACCTAGTCACTGAAGCAAACAATAACTTGGTCACTGAAACAAACAACTTGGACACTGAAACAAACAATAACTTGGTCACTGATACAAACAACAACCTGGTCATTGAAACAAACAAGAATGTGTCTATTGAAACAAACAAGAATCTGGTCACTGAAGCAAACAATAACTTGGTCAGTGATGCAAACAACAACCTTGTCATTGAAACAAACACTGACCCAAAAAATGATACTGGGACGCTACGAAGTGATAGTGTTGTCAGTGACATCAGTTTTCATACCAAACAAGTCTCAAAGCCCAAGAGATCCATAAGAACACAGGAAGATAAAGTACAACTGCATTCCTCAAGTTTGAACCTTAGGCGTAGTGAAAGACTTCGCCTGAAGGAGAGCTACCAAAGGTATAAACAACTGTGGACTAATACTGGCATTTGTAGAAAGTCTGAGAATAATTCACAGAGAGAGTCGAGCATCAACCTAGAAAAACTGGAGAGTAGTTTGGATGGTGAGTAATAGTTGCACATTCAGTGTTGACTTGCTCAGAATATGCAGGGAGAGGAAAGGGGGAGGTAAGGAAAGTTGTATATCAAGTGTTATGTTTAGTCTGTGGGAGATGTCTATCCATTCTCTTGAGCACTTAATAAAGGGTATCATTGTAAAAGAATTGTACATTTTGGCTTTTGCAACTATTTCAGCTTTATTGACCCTTGGGTTTTTGTAATGATTGGATTAACTTGATAGAAATGGTGTTCAATACTGAAATAAATTGTGAAGTTACATTTAATTAGGATGGAGGACAGTTGATATCAGGCAGTTTCTCACACCATTGTGTTTTGCACATGGTTTAATATATTTTTTGCACCATTTCATTCAATAAATGCAGATGATCTCCTACATGAGTTTGTTGCCAT
Organism: Lytechinus pictus; assembly: GCF_037042905.1. NCBI lineage: Eukaryota > Metazoa > Echinodermata > Echinoidea > Temnopleuroida > Toxopneustidae > Lytechinus > Lytechinus pictus. Next base: position 11,219,999 of record NC_087256.1, on the reverse strand, counting down.
GTGCCCCCTGGAAAGCGATATACCTCTCTCAGACAACGACTGCTTCTCTTTGCTTGCGGAATCTCCTATCTTTACTGGCATTGAGTTAGGATCACTTTCAGGGTTTGACATGCCCATTGAGGAGGAAACTGGGTGAGTATTGAGGGAAATTTATGTCATTATGGGGGCTAATCTCGAGGTTTTTTTTTCAAAGTTATATTTCATGGGGGCTATTTTTTTTCTCATTCTGTTTTTTCCCATTTGGAATTGTGTATGGGGATTTTTATAAGTTAAAAGAGTTTATACATGTATATGTAATACACCGTTGGTGAAGGCGATGTGCAAACTATCACTTTTGAGGCAGGCAAGCTGCATGTAGCCATCTTTCTGAAGCAAAGCTGAGGAAATTTCAGATAGAGAGAACATCCAACTCGCAGAGAAAGTGATAGTTTGCCTCCTTACCCGAAATCAAGAGGTGATTATATGCTGTATATTCCACATCTGGTACCATACCACTATAAAAGAACAAACCAATATTCATATTTTTCATCAATAAAGAATTTGGTTTTTGAAAAAAGTATGGTTTCCTGCTAAAAAAACACTGATTTTTGTTATGGCAAGCGCCTATGTTAACAGCGCGCAAGCATCTAGATCTTGCTCAAGCAAGGTAATTGTGACGTCACGAAGGAGTATTACCCTCACAACAAAACAATTGAGGGTCAATGAACTTTTTATTTTGTGTAAAGTTTTAACGCTAGTGCATTTGTAGACTGCGTGTACTCACCTAGATCTTTCGTGATTGTCTCTGCATGTGATGAGAGAAAAATGGAACCAAAAATTGAAAGCCAATGACCCCTTATTTTGTGCATACTCAAAATAATTTACAATGCATTATAAGCCTGGAATCATGGAACAAACTAGATTGCTAAGTTCTGAATTGTAAAATGGATTGTCAGATAAAAATTACTGGTAATGGCTATATCATTCCTAATCAAAGCTATAAAATAAAATTTGCTTCAGATTCATAATTTTATTGAATGTTACTAGCTTATGTGGCAATTAATGTGAACACTTATTATTACACTTATTATTTAACATTTTGATAGAAGCATTCTGATAGTCATCCAAAACCTCAATTTAGAATATATATGTTTATAGTAGTAGTACTAGAAAATAACCAAACTGCTGTTTCTTCCAAAATCGCGTTGGTAGACCAGTCGTGAGGTGTGCAATGGCTTAATAACATTGTCTCAGTCTTGGCCTTTGTCATATAGTTCACTGTCTCTGATCCCTCTCTCCGATGTGCATGTTGTGTTTCACACTTATGATGAGATCATAATTTTATTATGACACATACATCGTGAATACACATCAAATGATATGAGTTTGTCTGCCCAACTCTGTTATTCTGGGCCAACTTTCGGTTGGCTTGCAGTGTTTTATTTTTCTTTTAGGTAAGAAACAAAAAAAGAAATATTTTCGTATGCAGTACCCTATATTGCATTATACACAAATTTGCTGTGAGCATTGTTGGTGATCCTTGTTGCTAAGCATTGACATGCAATGTGTTGTGATATCTAATGCTGATGTGAACAGAGTATTTTTTATCTTTATTTCTTTTTACATGACATCAGTTAACATATTCATGCAGTGTAAAGATGAGAATTCTGTTATGATGAGAGTTGTGTGAATGATTGACTTTACCAATTATAAGCAGGAAATAATTTTGACATGGTACTATTTAATCATACTACCCTGTTATTATTCAATTGCACAGGAGCAAGACAGTGGATGTCATACATCCTAGGAACCCTCCAAAGGTGAAACGTAATATCTGTGAATTTCTCCTCAATGAACGCTCCATTCGTTCGCTAGCTGACCAACTGATCCACTCTCCTCACCATGGTCCTGGAGGTGGTGCGGTTGCTCTTCGAGGTTGTAGGAACCCTGCAAGATCGTGGAAGATGGGTCCAGGATTTGGACCACTGGTAGAGTGGCAGGTGCTGATTCTCAGGAAGATTGGCTTGGAAATGACGGGTGAGCTTGAAGATGTAGGAAGGATTCATGAGATGAACAATCGGTCACAGAGCAGGAGAAGTAATAAAATGGTCAATAGGTCACCGAGGAGGAGCGTTGAGATAGTCAACAGACCACAGAGCTGGAGTGATGGTATAGAAGATAGGTCACAGAGCACACCAGTTCCAGGTGTTTATCATTGGTATTGTTGATAGCTAGTCAAGGGGCGTGTTTCATAATACTGTTCATAAAGTTAAGCACAACTTATTTAGGGAATACTGGTATGTGAACACCATGTTAGGTTATCAATCTATTCTATCAATTGGCCAAAGTTGCCATATGTTCATACTATTAACCCATTGTCTATCAGAATCATGTGGTGCCTGTACAAAAGTCTATGCAGGCACAGCGCTACACCCATTTATTGGTCTTTGCATCGTACATGATTTTCATACTAAATAAACAAGAGTATCTGAACGGTGCAAAATAAAGTAAACAAATTTAGAAGCCAAAATCTTCGTTACTGGCTTGAAATTTATGAAATGAAGAAAGTAATAAATTTCTAAGCCGTAGGTTAGTCCAATGTTGTGAAAATAAGCTTAAAAATGTTGAATTTTAGGGAGGATATTTATGTCCGGGGAAAAAAAATCATAGTAACAAAACCCACCTAAAATGACCAGCCATTTTGTATTGAAACCCTTTTTTGCTTGCTTGTCAAATTTAGCGGTCAAACCCCCTCCTTGGTAAAAAAAGCTAGATCCACCCCGGCCTGTCTCACATTGCAAGGGATCACATTTTCCATTAGTGCTATACTGGATTGGAGGTCTTACTTGTTTTTTTTTTTCATATTCTTTGGTAATTGTTATACAGGTAATTTAATGAATCAAGAATCAGACAGAAGGGGTCCGCAAAATATGCCACGAGATCGGAAGGTGAGAATACATGTTTTTGAAAAAATACAATTTACAATAGAGACTTACAAATAAAATTTAGTATTGGTTTTGAATTCGAGTAATGAGCAAACTGTCTCAAAGTGATTGTAAAAGGCTGTTTGTAATACACCTAAAGACTTGTAGTTGCTGAATGGCAATGGACACGACAGACTGTTATCAACTTTACTATGAAAAATTATGATGAAGGCCATACATACTGTTAAGCATGTGCGGTACTACGCCCAAATTATTGTCCTGGCAGTTTCTGCTGTTATTTTGAACGTGAGAGCATTAGCAGTGGACCAATTTTTCATGATATTCTTAAATATCATAGATAGAATTTAAAGCTTACAATAATTATATAAATCATTACCACAACTTTTCTTAATCTTAAACTCTTTGCCTGCCATGGACATAGTCCCTCCTGTGCTACATTATTTTTAGGGTATGCGCAAGTTAGCGCAACCATATAAAAAATAACTTTTTCATTGGTTTATTAAAAGAAAAGCTGTTTGTACAATGTACTGTACAATGCAATGCAATACAACATTACCCTAGTTCTTTCATTTTCAGTTCCACTCTAGAAAGGATCAAAGAATTGGTGTTCAGGAGATCTTGAAGCTAGCTCATCATGGCTCACCTTTGTTAGTCTTCATCCACCCAGGAGCTCAGAAAAGCTACCATGCAGTTGCTGAGGTGTGGCTTCCTTCTTTTCTAGTCGAGACCAATACCAACAGTGTTTTCTTCATGCCAATGGGAGAATGGGATGCCATAGAGAAATGGTGGTGTATCCAAAAGGTCCTGTGGAAGAGCCGTGTGGATGGTAGTTGGCATGTCATCAGTGCGGCTGAAGAAGAATTCATGGATGGGACATGCTTCGTCCCTGAGGAATCTTGGTTAAGGAGTCAGGGAGTCGGAGATCAAAGATGCAACAGGATCTACCATGTAAGGCAACCTCCAAGAGGTCCTGGTATGTATGGGTGTCCATGTCCAGGAAATCCTTCAAGAACACTGTACCTCAGCACAGATCAGGAAGCATTGGAAAAGAACCTGAGGAAGCAGAAGCAGCAGCATTTTGTATCCATTCCTCCAGTTTGTGAACATAGTTTCCTTCAACCGTGCACCGCATGCCATCCATCTGTCCTGTGTCCTCAGGTCATGGCAACATCCACTGGATTCAACCATGTCCCAAATACGATCCTTGGAAGCACCATTCGTGACCTGAGACCAAGGCTGGTTCCAGTGTTTGATCAGCCACAGGAACATAAATCTTGTGAAACCTTAACTGCCTGTTCAGTACCAGGATACCCTCATCTCCCTGATCCAGTACTGCAGGGAGTCTTCCAACATCAAGGCAGCAACATCTATGGCACAACAGCTCACCAGGTCACAAACGGGCACTTCATTAGTCTCGATGGTTACATGGCAGTGTCACATGATCATAATTATGATACAAGATCAGATATCCTGGTAAGTGCAGTTATAGTTTTCTTACAAAGATACTATTGGTTATTTTTTAATAATTTGTATTGTTGCAGTCACTCTTATGCATATTTAGCCTGTGAATGGCTGCATATCGCACAATTTGTACACACAGGGATGCAAATAGCCCCAATATCCCCTAAAATTCCCCCAAATGCATGCTTTGGGGCACCATTCTTCTTAGAATAGCCCCAAGATCTGTCACAAATAAGATTCATGATTATTTAGATAATCAATATATTTTAACAATGACAGAATTATATTTAAATTCACTGCATAATAGTTTGCAAAAAAAAAAAGAAAATGATAGCACTAGCTAAAACATAAAAATTATCCTGATAACTGGAGATGTGAATTGCAAGTGCATATAGTAAGTTGTCACAAGGGGTCAGGATCAATACCTTTTGCCATTAAAGTTCTCTTCTTTTTTTTTTCATTTTAAATGCAGCCATTGGGAAGACCACATCTTGCAGAGAGCATGGTTTGTGATGGCTGCAGTGATGGCCTTGGTTCAAGGAAGAGTCTTGAGAAGACAGTGTTGGCAGGAAAGACCAAGGAAACAACTAATCTACTAAGTGACCAGTCAACTCACATCAGCCACAGCAACGACAACGACAATGGCCACCATGAACTGGTAGGACATGGAGCATTACTGCAGAGTAACCAATCCTCATACCCAGTTAAAGACATCAGCATCAACAGTAACACCCTCCAAACTGAACTTCCAGATGAACCTTTGCAGAATAACCAAGAGTCAAGAACAGATATCAACAATGACTGTGGTCCTGTTCGTTTGCAAGACATGTAAGTTGAAGTATGTAAGGTTTCTTTTATTTGGGATAGAGTAAAGTCCCCAGTGATATAAAAACAGAAATGAATAAATCAACCCAAGAAGAAAACAGAATTTATGAAATTTCATGGAAAGCACAAGTCTTTAGGCCCCGAACAGTGAATCAGGAAATTTGCAGGGGATATCAAGAATATCAGAGCAAGTCCAATCAACAAAACTGTGCAGAAATGGAAATTCTATACTAAAACGAAGCTTTTTTTTTCTGAGATTTTCACTATTTACAGTTGCTGTAATTATGGCAGAATTTGGATTTGAGAAAACAGAAAACTGGGGACTTTAGTGTAGGGTATTTTTTTATGTATTATTTTATTGAACAGGCCTATTCTCATCAAGATTCAGCAACACTTCGATGTATCCCAGTTGGAAATCAACCCGTTTGTTTTAGTTGTGCACAGCTGCTCGCATCTGTATAAACTAGTTCATCGCAATTCACTTTTGAGGTGAATCAATTGATTCCAGGGGCCCGTAACAAAAAGCTTAGCAATGATCGTAGAACATTTTTCAACGATTGATTGCATTGACTGAAATGTACAATCAATTGTGAAAATCAAGCGTATGATTAATCGCTAACTTTTGTGTTACAGGACCCTGGAGTGTTCTATGTCATGAAATTAGTGTTTTTGTCTCACCTGCATAGCAGAGTGAGACCATAGGCGCCGCTTTTCCGACGGCAACGTCCACACCAAATCTTAACCGAAGGTTAAGTTTTTGAAATGTCATCATAACTTAGAAAATATATAGACCTAGTTCATGAAACTTGGACATAAGGTTAGTCAAGTATTACTAAACATCCTGCCTGAGTTTCAGGTCACATGACCAAGGTCAAAGGTCATTTAGGGTCAATGAATTTAGACCCTGTTGGGAGAATCAACATCAAAATCTTAACCTAAGTTTAAGTTTGTGAAATTTTGTCATAACTTCGAAAGTATATGGACCTAGTTTATGAAAAAAGTTGGATATGAGTAATCATGTATCACTGAACATCCTGTGCGAGTTTCAGGTCACATGTCCAAGGTCAAAGGTCATCTAAGCTCAATGAACTTTGGCCATGTTGGGGGTATTTGTTGAATTACCATCATAACTCTGTAAGTGTATTGGTCTAGTTCATAAAACTTGGACATAAGAGTAATCAAGTATCACTGAACATATCATGCAAGTTTCAGGTCACATGACCAAAGTCAAAGGTCATTTAAGGTCATTGAACTTTGGCCATTTTGGAGGTAATTATTAGATGGCTGTCATAAGTTTATAGATATAGTTGATAAAATGTGGATATAGGGGTAATCAAGTATCACTGACAAGTCTTAGGTTGCATGATCAAGGTCAAATGTTATTTATTGTCAATGAACGTAGTATTGTATCATTATATGAATGGTGTTTTTTGTGAATAATTATTTTATAGTAGTTTTCAAAGTCAGCACTGCTGCTATATTGAATCCCGTGATGCTGGTGAGACTGCCAGAGGCGCTCCACTTGTTTAATTTGCAATCTGTTTATTTTTGCAGAAACAAAAGTAATGATCTGATTAGAGAGAAAGTCTTCAAGACCCCGCCCTCATTAAGCAAAGCATTAGATCAGATCAAGGTATGCTATGTGTTTTATTATGAAGTTAAATGATTTGATGAAAAGAAAAAAGGATGCTTTTTTTGTTGTTGCTGATATATAAATGATGTGGATGGCGGTAATGATATTAATATTGTTTATGGTTAAGATTGTGAAGATGAAGATGATGATGGCAGTGATTGTGGTATTTGATGATAAGGACACTGATGGTGATTTAGTTAATAATAAGGCCACTTGATCAAGGTCAAACGTAATTTTGGGTCAATTAACTTGACCATACTTAGTGTGTTGCTCCTTTTTTTTGGAAAAATGACTGACTCTACCAAAGCAAAATGTAAGAATCCTTAACATTTCCCTTCTTTTCTAGGCATGTGAAGATGTGTCTTTAGTTGGAAAGCTGCTATCAGAGTGGTGTCGATCAGGTTTGTCCTTTAGGAGAGATAGAAAGATCTTGGAAACAGTTGCAAGGAGGTTGGAGATGGGAGCATGTTACCAGTCTTCTCAGAACTTCTGTGCATTTGTTGCAGGGTTCCATGCTGCTTCACTAAAAGGTAAATCGCACTTTTCTCTAAAAGGAATGTACCAAATCATCGATTGGGAAAAAAAAAAATATGAAGTACCGGAAGAAGAAAAAAACGATATATCACACCAAAGCATATATTCTATTAGCTTGATAAAATAGAAGGGGGGGGGGGAACAATCGGGTTTCATGGAGGATGCTAATCAATGAAGATTTCCATCATTGATATTCTATTGAATTAGATTATTGTATACTGAAAATATGTGGTCTCGGCACAAAATGAATGGAAATTATTGAATTCAGTAGAGAACAAATTCAGGAACTATCTTAACATTTTGTACAAAAAAGCACATATTAATTCCTTTACCTGAAAATACCTGGGATAATAAAAGATTTTTTACATCATCTCTTTTCTGGAAGTGGGATAGATGTAAACATGGGTGGGCATCATACCATGCATCTGAAAAGTGAATTATATTATACACATAATGTAGAGTTAATGATATAAAATAATGCACATTTATGAGTGTGTTAGGTCGATGCAGCACACTTGAGGATATTTGCGCGATATGCGACAAGCACAAAGCCCTTGCGTCAAGTGCTTTTGCATGTTATTGCGAATTATCCAAGATACTTGCATTGCCATTACATCAAAAATTTAAAATTGTGCATTATTTGTTTTATAAAACAGGTCGGCAGTATCTTTAATGGGAAGGTTGTTTAGATCCTTCAAGTTTTTTGAAAATGAAGAGGTCAAACCTGCTTTCTTTTATGAAATCATAGGTGTTTCTAGTATGTGCGTCTAGTGCCGACAGCACACTTTTCCTTTGAAAGAATGCATATTTCAGATGTCGGCTCAGTTTTTACACGCTTTGGTTAAAATGATGCAACCAAAATTGGACAGTGCTGCACAATAATTGCACAGTGCTGCTCGAAAAATGCATGTCTTGGAGGTTGAATTAACCCTTATTAAACTGGGGGGGGGGGGTCAATTTGACTTGACCCCCCCCTCGACAAATTTCGTCACTATGCCATCGCGCAAAATGTTTTGACCGCGCCGCTCGCCATTTATTTACTTTCAAGACTTGCGCATTTTTTTAGACCAAGTTTGCGACGCCCGGGTACGCAGTTCTAAAATTACGCAACATTTTGTAAGTGCATGTCAGACACACAATTGCTCAAAAAACATGATTCTGTGAACAAAGTCAATGCAAATTGTGTTTTTCAACCAAAAATCATATATGTATAATTATTGTTACTTTTGTTCCTTTAAATAGATTTTTTTTAATGGTATTCATGATCGCAAAATGGTCCCCGACAAAGTTCATTGGAAAAAACAATTAAAAACAAAAGTTAGAAAAACAAAAAAATACATAAGAATTTTAAAAAACAATAAAATACATAAGAAATGAATTATATTTTTGCAATTTTTAGTAGATATTTGTTAGAAATATAATAATTGATACTCCCACCAAAAATTAGCATTCTACTAACTATATAAATTGAGTTAAAGGCAAAAACATACAAAAAAAACAAATTTAGGGCAAATTTCATATGCTTATTTTATAATTAATTAATAGAAAAATATAAACGATCAATTTTTTGAAAATGTTACTATACAGTTTTGTAGTTTACATCCGGCTCTATGCGCGTGCACATTCTCGCGGCAATCGCGCAATCAGCGGTTGAGATCTGAGGGGGGGTCAAATTAACCTTAACCCCCCCCCCCCCCCCACGTATATCCTGGTCTGAAATAGCCCAGTTAAGATAGGGTTAAAGCAAATTGAAAATGTGATTTTCATACACACTCACTATGAGCTTTATCCTTGAACCTATTTTATAATGGTGTATATAACATGTTTTATTGTAAAGAGTGAAATATTGCTCAGAGTATTTTCATTTGTCCTGTGGCCCAGAAGAGTAGTCTCCAGACTTTGAACAGAAGGTGATCTTGGGTTCGAATCTCAGCCATGGTGTATTTTCCTTTAGCAAGAAATTGATCCACATTGTGATGCACTTTAATTGACCCAAGTGAGGTGAACGGGTACCCATTAGGATTCATTAAACGCTTTAGCATCTATATGGCTACAGCCCGAGTAATAATATGATACCAAGTATTAAGGGCAGTATACAAATAGCGAATAGACATGAGTGCAATGGTGCGAGATTTCACATAAGGTGAAAGAAAGATGCTCTATTCAACGCCTCGTTGAATAGAGTGTCTCTTTCACCGAATGCGAAATGTTGCACCATTGCACAAATAAGAATATTCAATATTTGTGTTGTACAACGCCTTGGAAGTTACAAAATACGAACAATAATTGATGTTTTTCCCATGTTTATATACGAAAATAAAGAATTATTGAATCAAGAAGTAAAATCCCTCAAACACGCATCTGATCTACAGCAGCAATGAGCATTTAGCCAGTAAGCCCTGTGTGTATTGCACAGGCATTTACTAAGCGCAATATATTGAATCATAATTTTTATAGTGACATCATCTTGTTCCTGACTTTGCAATGGTACATTATGGATGGTACATTTTGTACGTTATGCGTGCAATGGTACTAATGTTTGACATTCAGCCCCACATTTGCTCTCGTACGACAAGCTAAGTAGGCGATGTACAACAGAGCATTTGCACATAGTAACTGCACTATATAAATGGACTTATTATTATTGTTTTAGGCAACTATGCTGTGGATTATGATGATGAGTGCATTCTGGTCCAGCTTGGCTTATCTGTCGTCTCTCGATGTTTGATCCAAGAACAAAATGGAAACCAATCAAGGGACCAGGTAGTACCAGTGCAAGATGACCCACATCAGTCTCAGAACCGACCTGTACAGCTTCTGGACCAACCACACAAGGTGAATACACACCAAGCCCAGGAGCAAGTTTTGCAGGTCCAGGACCAGTCGATGCCAGCAAAGACCCTTTCTACATTTATTCAAGGTCAGTGCTCTCTTGCACAGCTCCTGGATCAGCCCTTGTACAACACCCCATCAAATGAAGATGAAAACCTCATTCAGAATCAAGATGAGTTGGGGCCAATTCAGACTCAAGACCAAACAATACGGGTCCAGGGCAAGCAGGGAACACATGTAGTTGAGACCCTGGACCAAACTACACAGATTCCTAATTATTCATGGCTATCTGAGACTCAAGAACAACCTATGCAGGTCCCAACTGAGGCCCGAAAGCTGACCATGCAGATCCAGGACCATTCAGGGACTGCTGAGACCCAAGACAAGACCATAATGGTACAGGAACAAGCCATGCAGGTCCAGGGTCATTTGGGCACAACTGAGATCCAAGATGAATCTATGCAGATTCAGGATCAGCCAATAGTTGTCAACCCTAGGGAGGATGCCTACTGTGTTCTTCAGATGTTGCACCATCTCAAACTCCCTTTAACTGAAGTTCTAGCATCTTTGTCAGATGTAGCATCTCAAGATGCATCACCAGGTTTCTTGCATAGATTTGACTGTTCTTCTTCTACTGTACAGGATGTGCTTGGTGTGTTGGCAGACTTTGATCCTTCCATGGCTTTCACTCTTATTCAGGGTAACTATCCATTAAACACCAGGAACAATTTATATCCAAACTCACACAAAAACAGTATTGCTCTGTGTGTGTTGAGTCCATTAGCAGTTCAATTCTGTAAGGCTATTACATATTACAATGGTTCAATTTCTAGTTATGTACAGAGCTTTTGCTATAATTTTTTATGATTCATTGTGCATGATGTAATGTTTAGTGTGATTGTTTGAATATTGATGGTAAAATGATATATCTCTCCTATCCTGTCGCTCACCAGAGCACAAACAGCCTGCAGCATGTAAACAAGATAGGATACGTACCCCCTGAGCCAACCCCACCTGTTCCATCAGCATCTTCCCCTCCACACCAGCTAAATGGTCAATATCTTTTCAGCCATGTGTCATCCTCCCAAAGCACTTCCTATGCATTTTTTTTTTTGCCTTCATTAGAACCGTGTACACTATTTCTTACTAACCCAGGTCTTGGATGGGGCCATACTGTCAGAGAAATCTCCAAAGAGGATCGTTCCTTTGGGTCACAACTTCTTGCATTGGCCGAGGCACTACTTGACTGCAAAAAGTTCTGGCAGTGTCGAGTGCTTCTCTCTAATCTCATCGCGTATGATGGTAAGTTGAATAATCTTATACCAGTGGTTCTTAATTAGCAGCTTGCGAGCCACTTGTGGCACATCATGCATTGCACATTTGCAATTGCAAACTGATATGAGAAATGACAATAAATAAATGTTTCATTTTTATTCATGAAATGTGTTGAATTTGGATTAATGTTTCAATCAAAAGAGTAAGTAAATGGAATCTGATGCAGGAGGCCTCTTGTATATTCTTAATACAGAATATGTTTGTTTATTTTTCTTTCTTTATTTTTTTTTTTATACTTCTGATGTATAATAATACAGAACTTATAAGGAAAATTTTCAACTGTCACTAAAACTCCAATGTAAGTCTTATTTTAGAGTTTATTTCCAAATTCCTATTTCCATATTACAAATGATTCAATTAATGCAGTTGACCTGTAGCTTTCTTTTCTGTATGTACTTTTACGGGTAGTCAATTTGAATACAGAATCCCTAATTGATGTTTTAGCAAAACAATATTTAGGAGGGAATTGAAATGACTGAATTAAAATCTGAAATACCGATTCAAAGCTTCTATTTATATGCCTTTCTGGTTAATTTGAATAGACAACCATTAACTTTGAATTAAGGAAACTAAAATATCAGAGAAAAAGTTTATCTTATTTTTGTTGTTGTTGTTGTAGGTTGTAGAGATGCATGTAAACAGCTTTACAGCAATCTCCTAGGCAAGATCATAGATACAGAAAGAGATGATGAGTTAGCCATGATGGTGTTTGAAGAAATGATGGAGTCTTATCTAGTCATTCCTGCACCGATCATCAGGAAGCTCTTGACAATTATGTGGCAGAGGATAGATTATGACAGGTTAGAGGATGCCCTATGTGTGTTTCACTATGGGATGGGTCTTGGGGTCTACCCCATGTACAGGAACGTCAAGACTGATCTATGGGAATCAACAGTAATGGTCGGAGCTACCCATGCAGAGATTTACTTCTGCTTGAAGACACTCCTGGATGAGGTCCACCACCAGAAGAGCCACCAGGATGGACAGGTGAAGGATGCTGGCCAGAGAGATGGAGCAGGAATTGGTGCTAATAGTGTCATAGATGGTGGTAGGGATTTGATATTGAGGAAGTCTGCAAGGTTTGCCGGAAAGGGACGGTGTGGAGCAAGGAAGCAGTCTGTGCATCAAATGAAAGGCACTCCCAGATTACTCAAGAAGAAAGGAAGGACAGTGCCATCAGCATGCTATGTTTTACCAAAGGATCAACCCAGAGGCATGAGAAAGTCTAGGGCAAATACTAAAGTCAACATCAAGTTGATGGACTTGCAGCATGTCCAACAACATGGCATCTTATCTTCAGAAGAGTTCTCCAAGTTGGTGGACACTAAGTATGCCATCCAAGAAGTTCTTGAAAATCACTTCCACCCGTTAACAATCAAACCAGATGCTGTGCCATGGAACAGCAATAGGAGAAAGAAATCCTACACACTTACCATCAACGAAGATGCCTTACACAGCTGGTTGAGTTCTAAAGGGAGGAGTGACACTACTTGAATGATCATTGATTGATTCACAGATTTCAACGTTAATAGGATGATCTTTAGTCTCTGGAGATGGTTGACTTTGAAAGATGTCATTGAAGAATGCTGTATGTCATGAAAAGAGAAATTATGTGTGACCTGTCACCCCAAAATTAACAATAAGTCTCCCAAAATAATTTTTGAGGTTTTTTTTTTGCTTGAAAAAGCACATCCTATTAAAGCTCTGAAAATGAGATATAAATTGTCAAAATAAAAAAAACATAAGTAACCCACAGAAATTCTTGATTGAATGTAGAAGAAATTCAGCGAGAGCTTCAATTTGTTCAAAGAACAAGAAGAATATAAGTTCACTCAAGCATGAGAAGTGCCACTTTGTTATCTTGAAGTTTCCAAGCAGTTAGGAAAAAAAGTGATCTCAAGAAATCTTTTGTATCTCATGTTTTAGTTTACTTTACAATTTTAAATTTTGACAGAATTTATTTTTCTGTTTTTCAGAAAAGCTTATTTTCAATTTTTGTCTCGCCTGCATAGTAGATCGAGACTATAGGCACTGCTTTTCCGACGGCGATGGTGTTGTCAACATGAAAATCTTATAACCATGGTTAAGTTTTTGAAATGAAATGTCATCATATAACTTAGAAAGTATATCGACCTAGTTCATGATACTTAGACCTAAGGGTAATAGTGTATCACTTAAGATCCTGCCTTAGTTTTAGGTCACATCACCAAGGCCATAGCTCACATAGGGTCAACAAACTTTGGCCATATGTTGGAAGTATTTGTGGAATTGTCATCATACTTTAAAATTTTATGGATCTAGTTCATGAAACTTAGATATAAGAGCAACCATGTATCCCTGAATATACTGTGAACATTTCAGGTCACACGAACAAGATCATTTAAGGTCAGTGAACTTTGGCTGTGTAGGGGGTATTTGTTGAATTGGCAATCATAACTTATAAAGTTTATGGATCTAATTCATGAAACATAGACATAAGGGTAATCAAGTGTGAATGATTGGTTTGTACACGACTTTGGTCACATGATCATGGTCAAAGGTCATTTTGGGTCAATGGACATATTATTTTATTATTGAATGTTTTCTTTTGTGAATAATTATTCAACAGCTGTTTTCAAAGTCAGCACTGCTGCTATATCGAATCGCGTAATGCAGGCAAGACTGCCAGAGATGTTCCTCCTGTTTACTTTCGAAGACCAATTTGCTATTTTTGGGCTATTTACAGAGAACCTTCCTGGCTACTTATGTTGATTTTGGGGTGGCGGATCACATATCCTTCTGCAGCAAATGTGGACAGTGCCAAGATGTTCTGCCAGTACGAAAACAGCTCTCCCAATTTAGGTTTTATGACCATGTTACAAAGGATAAGACTAAAAAAAAAAAGGTTTTTGAATTTATTCATGTATATATTTAATTCATGGTTTTTTTTTACCCACAAAAGAGCTGAATATGAGATGTGGACAGCAACAAAGGAATAGGAAATGTGATAGCATATGAAAGGTACATAATTCTGAGTTGCTTTTTATGTGTAATCATGACATTAGAATTTGGTTTTAGTTCACATTACATGTAGGTTATTCAAAGTGAAGTGAAGTATATTTTTGGTATTGTTGAAAGCTGTTTTATTTTGATATACAGCATGTAGCTGTTTTAATCTGTGTACAGTATTCCCTTGCCAAAGATTTCTCTGAAATGAAGTACTCTTGCTAGATGCAATATTTCTACTATATATCAGAAATCGTTTGTTGCGTTTTAATCTAAAAAGGAAAAAAAATACCATACCGGTAATCATGCTATCTTGTTGAGGTTAATTGTACAGAAAGAAAAGTTGTTAAAGTTACCTTACCCTTGGATGAATATTCATGTTCAGTTTGCAATTTAAGTTTACAAAGTAAACTCAGGTCTGAAGATTGTGCTTAAAAATTTGTTTCAAATTTAACTTGTTAGTATATATGACTTGCTTACTGTCAGTTCTGAAGATGTATATTGAAGGTTATTTATTTCTTTATTTTTTGTTGTACTTCTCTTTTCCATGCACTTGTACATACTGCTACATGTATATATAACACTACAGAATCCAGCTTTTACAATATTTGACATTGGTCTTTTTTTTTAATGGGGAGTTGAGGTATTTGGCTTTAAAATAAGCATTTATTTTATGGTTATATCATTTTGAAAGTGATTTCTTGAAGAGGCTACCTTCTCTAAAAGAGAAAGAGCTCTGTGCATTAGTGCATATTTATATCAAATAATGTCTAAAGGCGTAGCTTGTACATTTCATATATGGTCAAATCCTGCTTATCCCACTATGTTTATTTTTGTTTTATGGTTATGTTATTTTGAAAATGATTTATTAACTAAGCTTGGTAAGCTACATCCTGTAAAATTAGAAAAAAAGCTCTGTTTAGTGGATGCACATTTTATCAAATAATCTCTAAAGGCACTTGTACATTTCATATATAGTCAAATCCTGCTTATCACAGAATGGTTGTATTTATTTCATGGTTATATCATTTTGAAAATGTTTTCTTAAATAGGCTACCTTCTCTAAAAGAGAAAGAGCTCTGTGCATTAGATGCACATTTATATCAAAATATTTCTAAAGGTGTAGCTTGTACATTTCATATATGGTCAAATCCTGCTTATCACAGTATGGTTGTATTTATTTTATGGTTATGTTAGTTTGAAAAAGATTTATTAACTAAGCTACCTTCTGTAAAACTAGAGAAAAGGCTCTGTTGTTTGGATGCACATTTTATCAAATAATGTCTAAAGGTGTAGCTTGTACATTTCGTATATGGTCAAATCCTGCTTATCACACCATGGTTATATTTATTTTATGGTTACATGTATATGATTATCATTTTGAAAATTATTTATTAAATAGGCTACCTTCTCTAAAAGAGAAAGAGCTCTCTGCATTAGATGCATATTTATATCAAATAATGTCTAAAAGGCATAGCTTGTACATTTCATATATATGGTCAAATTCTGCTTTAATATCCTGGTAGTGTAAACGGAGGGTTCTGATCAAGCAGGCACTTGTGTGTCAGCAATGGCTTACGTACCCTTTGGATTCTTTTATCAGGGGTCCTGTAACACAAAGCTTAGCAATTGATTGTAGGGCTGATTATTATGATTGATGCTACACATTAGTCAATGCAATCAATTGAAAATACCAGCACCATGATCAATCGCTGAGCTTTGTGTTACAGGCCCCTGATTAGAGCCCGTAACACAAAGGTTAGCAATCGATCGTAGAACATTTT
Organism: Lytechinus pictus; assembly: GCF_037042905.1. Lineage (NCBI taxonomy): Eukaryota > Metazoa > Echinodermata > Echinoidea > Temnopleuroida > Toxopneustidae > Lytechinus > Lytechinus pictus. The sequence goes on along the minus strand of NC_087256.1, from coordinate 11,203,686 downwards.
TCTACGATTGATTGCATTGGCTACAATGTGCAATCAGTCGTGGAAATCAAGCGTACGATTAATCGCTAACCTTTGTGTTACGGGACCCTGGTGCCACTATCTGGCCATGAAGGAACCTTGATCTGGTCAGGTATGAGAATCATATCAGTGTGCATCATATTTATGAAAGTTTTATTTGTTCTAAAGTTAAACTATTTATTTTCTCAAGGTGGAAGGTTGTAAATTATTATTGTCTTTTGAGATGAAAATGGAATGAAAAACTAGTTTTCTTTTTTTAATTGAACAATTAGTAAATGCTGACAAGGACACTCTGTAGTTCCTTTTTATGAAAGAAATGTCAGGGTATTATGTAGCACTTACAAATCATGCCAGATTTGATTTTTTAATTTTTTATAGACTTTTGATATGGTACTTGTGCATTTATAATGTTGGGTTATGTGAGGCAAACAGGTAATCACAAGTTACATCTTTCAAAAATATTAATATGTTATGCTTAAAAATGTAATCCCCATTACAGTATTTGTAGAAGTGGAATATGGCTGTTTGAAAATATGCAGATTTTCTCTGAGATTTCAGGGAAGGGTTCTGTTCATTCAGCCACCCCCTCCCCCATCTGGTAACATTTTGTGTGATAAGTCTGTCCTGCGAGAAGCCGTCGCTGTGACGTTTTATTTTGTTCATTTGAGTCTTACGCCCTCTGGAAACCTCAACCGACAAGGCTATTTTGACAGAGCTGTCAAGCAGTACTGATTTTCAGTATTTCGTATTGCAAAATGAGAAGAATACTGATGGTTTCCTGCAAAATACAGATTTTTGAAGTTTTAGCTTTGTGTTGTCCTATGGTATTTCTTTGGAAATAATGATTTTCTCACCAAAATACTGAAATGTTCTTGTTCAGGTTGGCAGCTTTGCTTCGATGCCTAAAAGTCAGAGGGTTGGGGTCAAGATCTTAGCTGGTGACCGGTACACAAAAATTGGCACCCATGATGACGTAATCTCCAACAGTGAACGCGTTCAGAAAGTTACTGTATTTCATGCATGAAATTCGATTTCTGACACCCTCTTATAAGTTGATTTTGATCAGTACTAGGGAAAAGTAATCATGCATTTGTGAATTCTAGGTTGAAATCACGTTTTTCAGCAATCTTTATTCTGTACAGGTTCAATATTGTGTGTAAATTCAGAACAGTGTTACCAGATGGGTGTTTCATAAAGCTGTTCGTATTTAAAGTTAAGAGTGACTTAAAGAACAATTGGTGAACATTTCTTATGTGGTAAAATAATCACCAATGAACATTCAATGATGAATATCATTTACCGCAAGAAAGGATCACCAGTCGTTCTTAAACTTCACTCTAACTTACGAACAGCTTTCTGAAACGGCCCCCTGGTATTGCAAATTCGAGCTCAAAGACGCACGAGAATTGAAATATAATAAAAAATTGTGAAGTGTTCATGGTGAGAGTTGCTCACGTGCAATTTCACCATGAAATGTCAGCCCTCAGTCTCTAAACTGCTTAGCTTATTAGTAAGAAGTTTCAAGGTTGTATATGGAGATGTAATGACAAAATAAGGTATGTTTATGCTATATTTTAACAGATAACAATCACTAGTTTTATGAAGGTTTTATGAATATTTTATACTTTTTTTTTCATCTGAAGTTTGTTGTTCATTCAACTACCTTACCTTATCTTTCAAAACTGAAAGAAATATTTTATTTCACGAGAAGTTTGAATAGAGGATTGTTTATCATAAGTAATACTACGAGGTAAAAATGTTTAGTTAGCATGCTCTCTTATTGAATTTTATATTATTTCTTCTCTATATTCATAATATTTGTAGAGTATAACTAAAGTGGTTAGAATTTGCTATATGATTTAATTACATTTCATGGTTTATATTTGAATGTGTCAATCTAGTGAGTTTTTAAAATTTCTTCTGTTTCTGAAATCTAGAACATGTTACTTTTCTTTATTAATGCCTCAAACAATAGAAGATAACTGATAAGTAGACCTTCGACTCATTACCCAATCAATTTGGACAGAATTGATTTCATTATATATGTTTGTATTCTTAATAAAGACTTGTTATAATAACAAATGTACAAATTTACTACCAATCAGCCAATCAGATTGAAGGATTTCAGTAGCTTTAAACTGCTTTTGCAAATTTGTTATTATAACAACTTTAATGAAACAGACCCCCGTTCTATCTCAACTATGAAAAGCCATAAATGTCATGATCCTGTCCACAGGATGCACACAAATTTGTTACTTGCATTGATGCATGCATGGGTATACACCATGTATAGAAAACACTATAAATTGACATATTAATTTTAGTTGTTGGGATCGCTCACTGCATGGCTTTCCATAGTTGTGTTCAAATCAGATCAATCACTACTCTTTGCAAGATTGGGCGCTAGTGTTTATATCATTCGCACTTCAACATACAAGTATTACAATTTCAGACAAAAGAAAGTACAGGATACTAGTACATGGTCTGACAAGTGGTATACATATATTATGATTGAAATTATGTTCCTAATTTCAGCAAAATAATTGATGAAAATTTATATAATTTTTCTTCCATGGATGTAAATGATCATGACGTACAGAGAAGGATGAATAAGAAAATTAACATGTGGAGGTGTCATTTAATTAATGTAAACAATGCCTCGACTCTGTGAGCCATATAGAGGTACAGTGATTAGGCCATGTGCTCATCTACGAGTGTTGCCAGTTTAGGGAAAACAGAAAACCAAAGCGATTGTTTGACGTAACCCAACCGACCCTTGTCAAACCTGCCGACTTTTAATGCTTTTATTCATATTTTACCCTAAAATGTGCAGACCGCCTTGATTTTTGTCTCACCCACCAGAGGTGAAGGCATAGGGATCCAAATGTCGACCGGCCGTCCGTCGGTCACAATTAAACCTTATGACACATAACTCCGCAACTCTAAGTCGCTTTTCAACCAAACTTGGATGGTAGATAGATTTGGGAAACCTGCCTATTATGCTGGATTTGGAGGTCACATGGTAAGGTCAAAGGTCATTTTCAGGTCAACGTTAAAGTTTACATGCAAGACTCTCTTGTGACACCTAACTCCGCAACCGTAAGTCACTTTTCAACCAAACTTGGATGGTAGATGGACTTGGGGAACCTGCATGTTAGGCTGCAGTGGAAGGTCACATGGTAAGGTCAAAGGTCATTTTCAGGTCAACGTTAAAGTTTACATGCAAGACACTCTTTTGACACCTAACTCCGCAACCATAAGTCACTTTTCAACCAAACTTGGATGGTAGATGGACTTGGGGGACCTGCATGTTATGCTCCAGTCGGAGGTCACATGTAAAGGTCAAAGGCCATTTTCAGGTCAACGTTCAAGTTTTCGTGCAAGACTCTCTTATGACACATTACTCTGCAACTGTAAATCACTTTTCAACCAAACTTGGATGGTAGATGTACTTGGGGGACCTGCAATTTATTGTGTTGGAATGTCACATGGTATGGTCAAAGTTCATTTTGAGGTCAACATTAAAGTTTACGTACAAGACTCTTATGACAAGTGTTATTCCAGTAATTTCACAATGAACTTTTGATACAATTCTGTTGCATGCCCTCTCAAATCACGATATTTCTGATTATTTTCATCCGGGCGAGACACAAAATGGCTTATGCCTTGTCATTGTTTTGCCTACTTCGTTTTGTTTTTTTACTGGCTAATTGTCACCATTCATGACATGCTGGGAAGGGGAAAAAAACTAAAACATTTTCATCCGACAAATTTCTCTGATGTTGATTGGCTGAGAGGTACTGTTACTATGGTAACTGTCGGATAAAATGGGACTTGTCGGATAAAACGTCCGACAAGTCCTTTCATGAAACGCTCCCCCGATCTACCTTTTCTCCCTCCATTCCGGCAAACCTTTTTTTAAAGGCATTAACAGTTGTTTGAAACATGGGGAATATGTTATACCTTCCTGGCATAGCTGCATTGGACATATACTAACCAATTTGAACCAGTCGTTCAACTATCCTGATCTATGGTTCAGCTACAAATCCTCTATATTCCCTCCTTAGTTCATTTATGGCAATATGGTCTGTAATATGCTTTCAAGGCTAAGCTATAAGTAGTTCTATCAAGTGAATTCCTTTCTAAATTCCTTTTGTAATGGAAAGAAGTCGGCATAATAGAATATTGACACCACTTGACTGGGAAAATGGTAATGGCTTGAGTGAAATTTACACCAAACTCTCATTAGACCTACCAATAATAGATAGACCAAATTAGTTTAAGTATGTGGGAAATATCCAAACTAGGAATTAGACCAGGTGGGAATTCACCTTAATCATATTATGGTGCATAAGGTTATCAGTTTAGTCTTGCGTTTATTAATTCATTCCCACAATTTAATCAACCGTGACCTTTAATTCAATGCAATATGATATTGTATCACAAACTTAACTTGCTGAAAATATGCAAAGCTTACCGAAAATTCCTTACATGTCATGTTTAATTTTATGAAAAGTGCTTTTAAAGGGGAATCCAGCCTTGGCCATAAAATGTTGTGTTGGGAAGGAGAAAAATAAATTAAACAGAATGGTGAAAGTTTGAAAGAAATTGAACAAGCAATAAGAAAGTTATAGCTGCTTTAAAATTGAGATCACTAATACTATGTAGATTTCAAATTGGCAACTGGGTAAGTAAATTATGACAAGGGGCAAGGACAACTTTCCCATAGGCCATGTACTTTATTATCAGGGATTTGTGGTTTTCTCCTAAGTACCCATTCCCCTGGGGCAGTAATCTAAATATAACCCAGGTAGTATATTGTTTTATGTCCTCATGAAAGAAAGATATAATTTGAAATAAAACTTTTGGGAAAAATGACATTTTAGCCATAATATGTATTGGAGTACATGGAAGAGTAGTCCTTGCCTTACATCACTATGACATCCCATATGCGGCCAATTTGAAGTCTCCATGGGTATAGTGATTACCAATATTTACAACTTTTAAAAATTCATAACTTTCTTGTTGTTTGTCTAATATTGTTCAAACTTTCACCTATCAACTTGTCTGATTTTTCTTTTCCTTATAAAATTTAAGTTTTTATTTGGGTTGGATTCCCCTTTAACATGTACTATGGAACACTGTATGTATATTTTCATTTTTATTGCACATTTTGATAACATTTTTCAGTACTATTATTTGATGTTATGGTGGTTGTTTCAGATAAGCCAAACTGCATTGACGCATGAAGCCAACTCACCAAAGACTTAATAAACACTAATAAATGTTTTAAACATAACTGAGTAGTATTATTGAGTATTACATTAGATGATATATTGGGAAGTTGAATGTAGTCAAATCAATGGTGAAATTCATATTTGACAGTGAAATGTTATAACAAAAGCTGTCACTGCTCTGCCTCCTATTTCTCAATCAGAGTATTAAAAGTTCAAATCCCACTCCAGGCAATACTTTCTTTCAGCAAGAAATGTTTCCATATTGTGCTGCCCCAAACCCAGGTGAGGTGAATGGAACCTGGCAGAATCTTAATCTTACAAAAAAATGTTACAGCTTCTCTGCAAACACTAGACTAATTATTTTTAAATAATTAAAATTCAATACTTAAAATTCTAATAACTTTTTTTATATTCTGAAATGGATTTTTATCAAGCCTTCGACAATTTTAAAAACAATTTTTTTCTGCTATTTTTACAATCAACATTTTGTCAGGGTGAATTTCCTCTTTAAAGGAGAATGAAACCCTTGAAACCAGCTGAATCCATATCAAAGAGAAAAATCAAAGAAACATATTGTTGAAAGTTTGAGGAAGATTGAATGAATAATAAGAAAGTTATGAGCATTTGAATATTGAGATCACTAATGCCATGTAGATCCTCCCTTTGGCAATGCGACCAAGATCTGTGATGTCACACACGTACAACTCCCTCATTACTTTAGTACTTATTTCACTTATATTCTCACTTTTATAGAGTCTATCACAAGGTGAGGTGTTCTCTTTATGAGAGGACAAGTACAGAGGTTTCACAACATTATATCATTGATGAATCGTTTGTCATGATTAGAATGAGCAAAAAGAGATGTTTTGGGGTATATTTTCAGTGTCCAAAAGGGGAGAGTTGTTCATCTGTGACTTCATAGATCTTGGTCGCATTGCCAATGGGAGGATCTCCATAGCATTAGTGATCTCGACATTCAAATGCTCATAACTCTTCTATTGCTAGTCTTATTTTACTCAAACTTTTGTTGATCTTATTCTTTGATTTTTCTGCTTTCACAAAAGCTAAGTTGCTCCATGAGTTTCATTCTCCTTTAACATTAACTTCATTAATTTTATTAAATGGATCCATTGTTTACATTAGTCAGCCCACCTGTGTGCTTTGAAACACCCGTGTAAAGGGCCCTATAAATATTATTATAAGCAAGTATAGTCATCATGGTAGGAATTTTTTTTATAGGGGCTATTGGGGCATTTGCTGTATTTTGGGGGCTATTTCTTTGATTTCAAAGCTTTTTGTGCAACAAGTATTTATGCTGTAAAAGCATTTCGTATTCTGCTGTGTGTAGAAAAATGATTTTCCAAATTTTCTATAATACTGTCTATGGCAGATGTTTGGGTGACTTTAGAATAGATAGTCGCCCCAAAGCATCAATTTGGGGAATTTTGCAGGCAATTAAGACTACAAATAACTGCTACAGTTTCTAGCTCTGCTTCTCTTTGCATTTCAGGGCAGTTGTAAGCTTGGCTAGGTTTGGTTTGCTGGAGTTGGATGCTGATCTATTGGTGTCCATATCTGGAGCAGTAACCATAGGAATCTTCCTTGGAGCACATCGAAGTGTTGAGGATTGACTTGGGGTGGTCTTCCATGATGGGGATGTCACTGGTGGGACTCTAGGCTACACAGCAAGAGGGAGAGAGAAAGATATGGAGAGTTAGAATATTTCACAGATGAGAGAATAAAGGGGGGGGGGGGAGAGACAGAGAGAAGGAACTGGCGGATGGAGAGGGAGCACTCACTAATACTTTAGAAAGAAATCCTGCAAACTCTCGTGGACGAATGATTTTGTAAAGAGAATGGGTGCAGGGCAAGAATATAATGGGAATAGAGCATTTATCGTACAAAACATCATTGTGAATGTCAACTGACCTTTTCAGAAGGATAATGCTGACTTTGAAGATGATGGCAATACCCTCCCCCCCCTGAAGTTAACTTTAAGAGGAAGTTCACCCTGACAAAAAGTTGATTGTAAAATAGTAAAAAAGTACTGCAGAAGGTTTGAGAAAAGTCCATTTAAGAATTAAAAAAATAGTAGAATATTAATTATTTGATTTATGACTTCATATGCGAGCAGTTTTCCTACATATTGTATGGTAAAAAATCAATGAACTGTCATTTTTTTTAGAAAATTTAAAATGGTTATTACTTAACCTTCATTATATCAGTAGAAAAATCATTTTCACATCCGTTCCTAAATAGAAAATAAAAATAAGTCATCACGAACCATTAGAAATTGAAATTTATGCATTTTATATTACATAAGTTATAGGGCAGCTGCTTGTTAATGAAATCACAAATCCAAAACTTAAAATTCTAATAACTTTAATCTTTAATGGATTTTCCTCAAACCTTTGCCAATATTTTTATCATTTTTTAATGCTACTTTTACAACAAACTTTTCTTCAGGGTGAACTATCCCTTTAAGTTACGGTTTCCTCTACTGAGAGACTTGGGGCTCTGATACTGCAGCCTCAAAAAAATATAAAGCAAGTTTGTGTAGAATATATGAGATCAGAGGATAAAGCATGTCATACTACCAAGGTTGGATCTGCATTACAGAAGTCGTGTTGCAAATCTGAAGCTGCTGAATCAGTGGTCTTTAAGGCCCCATTCTTGACACCATTCTCATACTTTCTAAAACTGGTTTATTGGAAACTGGTTCAGGAAACCAGTTTGGAAGATCGCTTTGCTAGCATTCCCATTTGATCACCCGAAAGTGGTTTTCAAAACCACTTCACGTAAAGTGGTCTTGTTGCTATGGGAACACTCTCAGTGGGGTGACATGTTTCGCGCGAAATATGAAACCGCAGTGTAGGCATTCCACACACAGTGTGTGGAGTAGCGCGCTCGAAATGTGCGAAGATCGCTTCCAGAAGAACGGTTGGGTCCTCACGCTAAAACCAGTTTAACGAGGCAAAGCGATCTTCAAAACTACATTGGGGTGGTTTTCTGAACCAGTTTGGAAGATCTCTTCCAAGACCGCTTTGACGGTTCCCATTACACGTGAAACTAGTTTACAGTAAACTAGTTTTAGGATGGTAGTGAGAATGGTGTCAAAATCTACTCTGAACTGGTCTCCATTAAACCAATTTGCAAAACCAGTTTCGAAGATCGCTTTGATCTGATTTCGTAATGCTTCACGTGATGTGGTTTTGCATTTTGCCATGGGAATGCCCTTGGTGGAGTTTTATGTTTCGCATGAAATATGAAACAGTGCGTTAAGTGTAATTATGCAAATTCAGACCTTTTCATTATATGTTAAACTGGTTTCCACTAAAGAAAGTAGCTAAGAACAGGGTCGAACAGACAGGGTCATAGGTACCTGGTCAAAAGACAGAGCAGTGGTTTTACCCAGGAATCTCGCAATTTTTCATTACTGATCTAAAATTTCTTCAAAATAATGGGAAATGCATGAATGTCGTAATGAAACGACGCCTTTATATGACAGGATTCCTGCTACAAGTTGCATTTCAGACTTTTGACAATCAAGTTACCCAAATTAAAAAACATACCTGGGTAGTCCATTTGAATTTTGACAGTGTCTTGACAGAAGCTGAAGAATGTTGTTTCCTCAGCTGCTGCTGCCACTGTTGTCTCTGCAGCTGATCCACCCGTTGCCGCAATGTTTGGCACAACCCTTCCAAAGACTCCTCATGGCAGGCCTCAAGCTGGCTCTGCAACCTGGACAGATCGAACATCTTGATTAGTCAAACTGAATTGAATCGTATACCTATGAACAAAGCTCCATCCATCTCGATACACCAAAATAAATAAGATAAAAAACACTATAGATCTATAGGCATTCTTGGGATAAGTTGATCTGTCAATCGGTTCTGTAGTTATCACCAGAATGAAAATAAGACATCCTGAAAGTATATTACCTCTGGTAACCACCTATGATGGGCATGCTGAGAAATAAACAGGTAGAGGATAGTCTGCAGGCACAGACTCTGATTGAAACTTCGATTAACAAATGGGTCTTCATACAAGATTATAAAACTTGCTGTTTAAATTTCAGAGAGGGTCTTCAGTACACAAGTAATTGTAGGCTACATATTCAAACCACTTGAGTGAAGGGTTTGCACAGCAGACTAGGTAGAGGTAGTTGGAGCACAGTATAGACTTACCTTTTAAATTCTGGATCAGAATGTGGTTTGCCGGATACCAAGGCCTTCTCATTCTCTAGCTTTTTTGTTTTGTTCTTTTCAGACACCATACTCTCCTCAACACCTATGTGGATAGATGACAACAAGGGAAAACAATGACAATGCCTTCTCGATGCCATTGAGATGTTGACATTCCATAGCAATAATTACTCAAACACACATTTCTATGAAAAGTTTGTGGGAAAATTACATGTGAGAAATGAATACATCCTGAAAATGATATTGTTCCTAATATGAGCTTTGAAATAGAGGTCACAGGTGTAAACTTCAAGTTCACATATATCAGGATTATCAACAGCAGGTCTAGAAATTGAAATTTTGATTCAAGCAAATCTAAGTATGGTACAATTTCTTAAAAACCTTGTGCAAGCAAAAATGTTAACTACTTGTATTTAAAATACATACAGCTCTAACTGCAAACAAAAATAATGTAATTTTACAGTGGGAGATGTTTACATGTTCTTGAGCATTTTCTGACAAGCAAAGCAAGGTCATCGACTGCATTCACCATCTTCGTGACACCAGAGTTGGGGTGGGGAGCAAAGTTTATTCCTTTTTTTCCTTGCTCTTTTTGATACATGCTCACATTTATCAATCCTCCAGCCCCCCTTCTCTCTAAAATAAGGGAAGAAGATGAGTGAGGGAGAAACAGAGAGAGAGAGAGAGTGACAGAGAATGGCACAAACAGAGAAGGGGGGGGGGGGCTGCCAAGCCAGGTGGGGGATGGGGGAGGGTTAAAGTATCTAAAATATATATTACCCTGGTCAATGAAATCGTTTTAAAAGGATTCAGTCAATGTACTTTACCATGTATCTCAATTTCAAGTGTGGCTATGATATGCTCTGTTGTTTCCTTCTCATCCTCTATGCACCTCAGCATCCTTCTCTGTCTATCATATGTGTCAATGTCTGGGGGGGGGGGGGAAGGTATCAATAAATGAAGAAGCTTGAAGAAATACATTTTTCAGGCGCCAAATGATTGTAATACATTTACAGTACAGTACCCCTATAATTTCCATGCATGCAAATATGTTGCAAAATTAAATCCCTGAAATAATATTGAATATCGATCATGCAAGAGCTAGACTGTAGTTTGTGATTTTATTTTTTATAATAGGCAGTGTTTTGATATTTTTTAGCTGTTCATTAATATTCTGAACATCTTCACACACAAATAAACATGCAACTTGGGTTTATTCAAATTCAACCACCATGTTATGAACTTGAAACACTCGCATTATACCAAAAAAAAATCACTTATTTTTTTCATAAGATGAATGAACCACGTCATATTTTTCTTCTAAATATTTGATAGGAGCAAATTGTTGATTAGAATGTAGGCTACATTGGGATCCTGCAATTTCCAAAGAGTTAAAAATGATAAAAAATAATTCCACATTAAATCAAATCTCGATATTGCATGGTTAGGCCTTCATCTAGGTCTTTATAGAGAGATCTTTTGATCTCGTCCCACCGGTGTTTAGGTCTAGATTTATCACTTAGTCAATTATGATCTACATCTACCCTGAACTGTACATAAAGAGATCAAAAGTGGTTGGAGTATTGACTTAGATATTACAATTTATCTGTGCAGGAAAGGCTACTGATTTTCCTCTCTAACTGAGACCAAAACTACATGTAGATCTAGAGAAGATGTAAAACTTGTCAGTTTATCAAAAACAGGAATGGGCCCGGAATGCTATTTTCCCCACAAAAATCACAATGTTTTTTTAAGCCAGACTGATTAAATATTTGAAAGACATGTAATTAAAATGTGAATAATTGTCAATCTCAATCATCCTATCTCCATGAAATAGGCCTAATTAGTTTTTATCTTAGGAATTACTGGTATACTGCTAATATTGTTCTCAATAAAATCTTATGAATAAGGGTATATGTATATATATATACAAGCATAAATACAAATCTGTGAAAAATGTATTTCTCCGAATAGATATGGTATGATATACATATTGAAAAGAGCCAATGGATAAAGTCACTATAACAGGAAAATTAAGAATGGGCTTTATAAAGCCAAAGGGTAAAGTAATTGTCCTAAATTAATAGCAGAAAACTGATTAAATCCATTTAGGAAATTATATGTACAGAAACCAAGAACTACTTAAAATATTATACAGACAGTGAAGGCAAAGGTTAATCATCCTAAATGGTCATTGTGAAAAACTGCAAGAATCCATGTGTGCAACATGTAAGACCTCCATAACAATCTTGAGGTTAGCCAACAACTTCGCCTATTACATCCATAAAATACAGAATACATAACACATCAATAAATGGAACAAAACCTCTAAAATTTGTCTATAATTTTTTTTGGATAACCAACTTAATAAATACTGATTTTGGGCTTTAAATTTGATTATAATGTTTGATGAAATTGCCTTATGATCTTATCTATTCTAATAAGGATCAGACAAAAAATTATATATTTTTTCAAGGGCTACTTTTCACAACCTACTGTGTAAATCTGCACCATTCGATAACATTTAACATTGCAGTGAATGGGAATTTTCAGGGGGTCTTTTGAGCATTTCAGGGGCTAAATCGCCCTCAGCCCCTGTGTATTATTTTCCCTGCTAAGGATATATAAAGAACCATCAGATCATGGACCTGGGAATCAGGTGCACCCCAAAGATTTATCTAGGGGTTGCTGCACATCTTTTAGACACCACAGGCAGCACCCCCCTCAGAATCGGGTTGGTATGCCAAAAAGTAGGATTGACCAAAATCACCTTCATTTTGGAGTGAAAATCTTTTTTTTCATCGCTTGTAATTTTTTTTTCTTACCTAGTTCACCTTCATTTTTGAAAGTTTTTTTTGGCTTGTCATTTTTTTTCCAAACCAGCACCCCCTCTTAAAAAATCACTCCCAGGGCCCTGCACCAGATCAAGTTTTTGATCAGTTTTAAGCAAAGATGAAATGCTCCTCCCCCACTGCCCCCCATCAATCTAATTTGAGTTTGATATTTGATTCTAATCAATTGCAACTCTTTGACGGTAAAACAGGGCCCTCACCTTGCAATCTGTTGATTTTTTATACATTGTATTTTTATCTTAATCAAAGTAAGCAACATTGTAATGCTCAACAATAGAGATAATCAAGGAAATTAATAATTATGTACCTTGTTGGAGCTCCGTTTGCCGAACTTTCATCTCTTTTATCTGTTCTCTGACTGAAGCCAATCTGTGTTCCTTGCCTCTGGTTGTTAATCCAAAGTCATGAATGAAAGTTGAAATACTGGATGGGAAGTCTTCTTTCATCTTAGCTTGGGATTCTTTACTCTGATGCTAAATGAAATATAGACAGATCAAGTGAGAGATAGAGAAAGAGAGAGAGAGAGGGGGAGAGAGGGGAGGGCCAGGATTGTATCACTTGTACACCTAAATTGCTGCTTTGTGTGAATGTGATAAAATTTCACAATTAAAAATCCTATTTGAGGAACATTGGAAAAGCAGCACCTAGATGCAGGCAAAACATAAGAGCTCCCCCTTTTTTGCGGAATGACCCTAAAAAAATAGGTCAGGTTTGATGGCTCAAGCAGCATATTACATAGTACTGAGCCAAATCTATATATTTCATCATTGGTAATGTCACTGTCAGTCCTTAAAACTGACTTCAGACCAATAAAATCTCTTTATGTTCTTCTCAGAGACAAAATGGCCCGTATTCTGAACTCTGGTTTAAATTAAACCCTGGTTTAAAGTTGTGGTTTGACTATGGAGAGCCAGTTGTGGCACAATCCTTAACAGTACACATCCAATTTATTACCTCATATGACATCCAAACTGTCTGGGAATGATAACTGAAGTAGTTTAAAGTATTTTTTTATTATGAAAGCTAGAAAAGGAAACAAAATAGTAAACATAAAAAATATACAATATAAACAGAATGTTAGAATTTTTGGCTCATCATAATTTTAGCACAGACTTAGACCTTGGTCTAAGTTAAACCTGACTTCAGAATACGGGCCTACAATCGGTTGGTTTAGAAATGCTTTCATAGGTGTGACTATTCCAGGATGGAAACTAATTGCAACTTACAAGTCGTTTGCTGTGCACATGTTTTTCTTCCAGTAGGCCCTTGAGTTGTTCTTCAAGGATAGATTCCTTTGTAGTAATCCACTGGCATTCCAACTCTTCCGTTAACAATTCTTGAACCTGAAAATAAAAAAATTAAAAAATGTTTCGGATTTGATGTGGACTTGCTTAGCACCATATGGGGAGTAGTGCTAAAAAGATTTTGTTAATACTGTGGAAGCATCATGTTGTAGCGTTACCAACTCTCGCCTTGTAATCAGAGGGTCGTATTTTTGAATCCCACCATGGCCTTGTGTCCTTTGGCAAGGCATCAGTCCATACTTGTGGGCATCCCAGAATCTAATGGCTGGGTTAATGAAATATCTCTAAAGTGCTTAGAGACATTGTTCCAATGTATTAAGTGCTAGTAAAAAAGGATAATTATTTTTACTATTAAATTAAAATATAATGCAATCCTGGAATCAAGTTGTATAAAATGAATGAAAGTGCATCAAAAAAGTTTGTTCATGATTGAGTCTTTTTCACTCCATACTTTTTAAAAGAATCTTGTTTAAAAGAAGATTAGCTGTTTCCTGAATGTTGTCAATAAGTGGCTATATAGTCTGTGACAGGAAACATAGTGATAGCTTTACTAGTGACCATTACTTCTTAGCAAATAACCCCTTTATTAGTTACTTGACAAAACTGACATTCATGCACCTGCAGATCTACAGAGGAGGAAGAAGAAGAGAAAGACGAAGAGGAAGCTAGAAGAAGAGAAAGAAGAAGAGGAAGAAGGATAATAAGAAGAAGGTAGAAGAAGAAGACAAAAGAACAAGAAGAAGGAAGAAGAAGAGGAAGAAGAAGAAGGAGAAGAAAGAGGAGGGTAAGGAGGAGAAGTTAAGGAGAAGAATGTATTTAAAAAAATACTTGCCTTTGCAGCCAAGTCATTATGGATTATGTTTGCCTCAGTTTGAGTTGCCTCAAGTTCTTGTCTCAATGACAAAACTTTGCTTTTTACTGTATAAAAAAAAAGGAGGTTTAAATTGAAACAGAAGTCATAGTTTAAAATAATAATTTATAGTAAACCAAGTCAATGCCAAAGCCAAGGGTTTTATAATGGAACAATTGAATAACAGGCCTACCCTACTTCAACCATTATTTTCAACCCATTGGCATTTCCAAATTTCAGGATGAAGTATAGAATGTTGTTAGCTAACATGTGCTAAATCAGGTTATCAAACAATAAATCTCTGTAGATTAAAATTGTTTATACTAATACTATGTAACTATCCAATTGCAACAAATATAAATCATCAAAACCTTAATAGGTTATATCAACCTGCTACTTACAACATAAAATTTCATTCAGCACATTAACAATAACATATCAGCAGTCATGCATTAATTCATGTGACCATTTTACAAAAGCTTAACCCTAAATAGACTGGGCTATTTCGACGCCTAAGAAGACTGGGGGGGGGGGGGGCTGAATCAGCCCCCCCTCATGATCTTGGCCGTTGATTGCGCGATCGTGCCAAAAATTGGCACGCGCATTACCCATGGCATTATCTACAAAACTATAATATCAAATTCTGCGAAAAATCTTATTGCTCATTAATTATGCTAATTTATGCGTAAAATCATAAGTTTGTTCTAATTAATAAAATAATGCCCCTTAAATGCTAATTTTTGTTTCACATACTCTAGATAGGCATCTGATCAAATTTATTTTTCAAAAATTTCAACATCACATTTATTTTCTTATGTATTCTATTGTTTTCTAAATTTCTTATGTATTTCTTTTTTTCGACTTTTTGTTTTTTATTGTTTTTTCAATGGAAATTGTCGAGGACTTTATTTTGACCATTAGAAATATAAAAATAATTGATTTTAAGCAGTAAAAGGAAAAATAATGATACATTTATGAATTTTGGCTAAAAACACTATTTGCATTGGATTTGTACACAAATTCACGTTTTTGAGTAATTTTGGGTCTGCATGCACTTACAAAATGTTGCGTAATTTCGGAACCGTGTACCCGGGGGTCACAATTTTGGTCTCAAATGTTGCGCTAGACAGGAATAACCGTCGTTTCTGGGGATTTATTCAACAATTTCTGACATTTTACTGTAATCCCCATTTACCGACGGTAGGGTGTACGTGTGGGCTCGCATGTGTTCTCATTCCCTCCCTTTTGTCAATTCACAGTCCAAAGTTTGATGTAATTTTACACATCGAATTTACAATCTAAGGATGTATAAACAACAAACTTTTAAAACTTCATGTTTTAACATTTAAATACTTTAAACGATATAGATGAAAAAGGCATGAAAAATATACTTTACCGATGTTTAATTGGGTTGAACACGATAAAAATGGTCAAAATGGCAGCCAAACTAAAAAATATTTACAAACGAACGTCAACAATCACGAATGTGATATCGATATTGCTTTCGATATTATACGATCTGCTCCATATGCGAACGAAACCGAAGATAAACGATACTAGTTATACTAGTACTAGTACTAGTTATAATCGCGATATATCGATTCGAGACATTAAGTTAATACGATAATGACGTCATTCAAGATGGCAACTTGCAAGAAAAACCGTCAGGTCAGGTGAAAATGTCTTAGATGACAGATTTCTCAATCATCCAGAGGATTTTTTTCAATAACTCCGGCCCAAGGTATGCAATTACTTAAGTTATTTATATTTACCTGATAATGGAAACCATGAAACTTTCAATTTTGCTTAAAAAACAGTTTTAAATCGCGATCTATAAAACGCTAGTTCACTATACGTTGGCTGTAGGTACGGGGCCCCATCCCCTTCAGTCTATGTATGGTGAGTGGAGCCAACGTAGTTCAGCGGAACAACCAAAATACAGAGACTGAAGCTTTTGGTCTAATGTTGCGCGAGACTTGAAATGAAAGTAAAAAGTCATTGAGCGACGCGGTCAACAAATTTCAAGCGGCGGATTTATCGCGAAAAATGTTTAGGGGGGCTGAATCAGCCCCCCCCCCCCAGTCTTCTACTTAGGGTTAAGGTTGTCTTGAATCAGTTCCCAAACCAAAGTTGAGGGGATTGAATATAATGAAGCGCAATATTTGAGGACTTGTGAGTCGAATGTCAATATCTTTTTTTTTAAAGGGGGGCACTATTAGTATACCCAGTTGTTGTGTGTCCGGACGATCAATTTTATTTTTAGAAAGTCATTTGGAAAAATTTACAAGCGAAGTTTCATCAATTTTTCGTACAAAATGTAAGGAAATATTATGGAGAACAAAATGGAAGATGATTACAACTATTGAATTCATATTTTTAGTGTAATCCAAAGACAAAAAAGGCTTCAAAAATATAAAGTGTCCGGACACCCGACCCCCCATCCTAACACTTATGCTTAACTTAGTCCCCATCCTATTTTTTTTTTCCAGCCTCCCTCCCTACGATGCCGTGGATAATTGTATGCTGGTGGCCGGCCGTGGCCCATGCCATGGTCGACGTCTAACGTTAGGCGGTTTCGCCCGGCGTAAATACTGTATCTACGCTGTATCTTAGCCCAGGCTAACCCAGGACCAGGTCCAGGACTGCTCGCCCGCCGGCTTCTCGGCGGCGTGAGAGCCAGCCTGGGAAGCCCAGGCCAGCTAGCCGTAGCGTAGAGTACCGGTAGGTGAAAAAACTTACTTTCATTTAAATGACTCTTCCTTTCCCTTGCTTTTTGTTCAGATTCCAGTATTTGCAAGAAAAGTTCGTTCAGACTCATCTCTGAAATGTGTTTTGCTGCTGAAACGTTTGAAACTCGATGCCAAATATTTAAATGTTAAGTTAGACAGATCGGCATAAGATGTTGACTAATTCTGTTCTGCAGCGGTCGGGAGAGGGCGTTAATCAATAAATCAATAACTCTTCATCTGCGAGCCATAATATTCAGGGCTACGAGAGCCGACCATTTTGTTTGTTTGTTTGTTTTATTTCCGTCATAAAAAAAAATACATAACAATATATATACAAGAGATACAAGGAGTAACATACACATACATAATGAAATAAATTCTAAACATTGATTAAAAAATAAAAGGAAAAAAATGATTGATTGAAACATGTTAAGAAAGTTAAAAGATCAAACTTAAGATAGGAGACGGTTGGATAACCCATATTCAGCTGCACCAATTATATGTGCGGCTGGTCTTCCATGGGGACCAAGTAAAAAGAGAGTCATAGGGAGCGGAAAATGAGAACAGAAAAGAAAAGACAAAAGAGGGAAATGAAGGAAGAAAGAAAAGAAAAGGTAGAAAAAAAGAAAGAACGAAAAAAGGAAAGGAGAGAGAAAAAAATCAGTATCGTGCTAATCCAGGCATTCACATATCACTTTTTTAGGCTTTATAAATTTTGTTCAGAATATTACATACGCAGGATTGTTTATAATTCATTCGGCCTGTTTAGTAATATTACGGTTATCGCAACAAATACCATAACAATTTAAAACAAAATGAAAAAAAATCAACAAAAAATCAAAACTAACTGCATTACACAAATAAAATGAAATCAATTTCAATTCAGACCAACCCGATTAAATTAAAATGTTCATTTCATTTTTCATTTATTGGTTTCCGTTTCACAATTGTACATAATAAAATGAACATAGCATAACAAAGTGATATTACAAAATGTAGTATCACATATAACATAATTATAGATTTGGTAATCACAATTAAATAAATTAAGCTTTCTCAGATGATTTTTGTAATTTAGAGTATTACAAAATGTAGTATCACACATAAACATAATTATAGATTTGGTAAACACAATTGAATAAATTAAGCTTGCTCATATAATTTTTGTAATTTAGAGTAAAACGAAGTGGCTTGCCAAAAAAGCAAAGCTTGTATGAAAGGCAAGCACCTAAACTTAGTTTTATTACATAATTTACACACACATACAAAAAATAAAGTTCGTATCAATATACACTCTGCAAAGCAAACATTATCTGAAAATGCTTTAAAAATAAATATTAATAACTATACAATAGGAAAGAAGGGGTGTAGAGACGGGGGGGGGGGTAGACAGTGGCGTAAAAGGGGTCGGTGGCCAAGGGGGCCAAGAGCCAAAAATTTCCCGGTCATATCATGGTATGAACAGGATTTTTTATGACTGTGCCCCGAGCATTAGGGCGAATTCAATGCGTGATAAGTACCCCCCCCCCCCCAAGAAAAGAGGGGGCACAGCATGGCGCGCGCAGCAAAGAGTTGCTTAATATAAGTCCCGAGCGAGCGAAGCGAGCGAGAAAAAAAAAAGAACTTTTCATGAGAATATAACTTTGAGATTGATTTTGACATGGTATTCAGAAAATAACATTATGGGGGCCAGTGCTATGCGGATCGGGTCCGGGGCAATGGCGGCCCCAGGTTTTTTTAACCTCGGGGGAGGCAAAAGTACATTTGGGGGCGGGTCAACACACACATATTTTGCCTATTTCTCAAAATCGAGCAAGAAGCGCGAGCTATTTTTTTAATGTAGACCCTACTGACTTGAAAAGGGACCTGTTAAGGACTAGATGTTTGCATTGGGTCATGAAGATGATATCTCACCAAGTAACTAATGCGAGCGCGAAGCGCGAGCTGAAATTTTTTAACATCCTGAGATGATAACTGGACGTTCTATAAGCATTTTTGTAATCATGAACTGGATGGCTAATTAAACATTTGATGCGAGCGCGTAGCGCGAGCTGAAATTTTTTTATTTATGAAAATTATGAATAGGCAGGATGCGTATTTCGCTAAAACGAATAATAAAAACTATAATCGCAAGAAGCATATTGACTTGAACAATGGATTTTTAAGCCCCATTTGAACAGATAATTTACTTATCTAAGTCAACAGCTACTGCGAGCGTGTATAGCGCGGGCGACATTTTGAATTTTATATAATGACCTGAAAGGTTTAAAAATTATTGAGAGCTAACATTGAATGGATGAGAAAATTTCCAAAATTTAAGGAACGAAAAGGCTGTTTTGGTGCACTTTGCAGCTTTAGTAGGTCGCTTACGACAACATTTACAATCTTTTTTTTTTAAATTTCGGGGGTGGGGCCAACTCACTGGGGGCAAATGCCCCCGTGCCTCCCCCTTCGTGACGCCACTGGTCTGGGGCGGAGCCCCCGGAACGTCGTGATATTTTTAAACATTGCAGATGGCCACTGTTTTATCAAATCGCGGATACATACACGACACATAATTATAACTTCAACGCAGTTGCGGATAATAAACAAAATATTTTGAGGCAGCACAACATAGCAAATGTGGAAAAATTTATAAAAGTCGCCAGCGAGCGAAGCGAGCCAGAAAAAATTGGCCTTTAAAAATTATTTTGAAATTGAATTCTACTTATGTGACAGTACCTTTGGAAATTCACCCAAAGTAAACAGGCTTTTTACCGTAAATTTAGCCAAGGTATAGGACATAATATCGGGGGATATGACTAGCCCTTGGCTAACCTTACTTTGGCTAAGGAATTTTCCCGGGATTTTTTGTCCTGGTTGCGACCATTATTGCATAAAATTTAGCAAGCTTATAATAGACGCCATCCACCTTTCTTCCCGTTCTTTATATTTTACAATCCTCGGCAACCCGCCGGTCGTGTTTCTCGTCCCTTTTCTCTATATATTTTGATTTTCCAATTAAGCATTTGGTTCTTCCTTCATTTCCCGTTTCTTTCTGCCTCTTTCTCCCATTTTCCCGCCATTCTTGCCCGTGCCATTGAGTCATATCTTTTGATTTTATCTCCCTCTCTTGCATGCTAATGTATTTATTATTAGTATTTCATGATATTTATACTTCCTCACGTATTCTTCTTTCCTTCCTTTTCCCGCTTTCCTTCCATTTTCCCTATTATGTTCTTTCTTTCTTTCCCTTTCTTTTCATTTTTTCCCTTTCCCTTTTCCTTTCCTTTTCCCCTTTCCTCTTTTTCTTTCTTTCTTTCCCTTCCCCTTCCTCTCTTCCTCTCTTTCTCCCTTTTCTCTTTTTTCCCGCTTTTTTTACTTTCCCGGTGAAATCCGCCAGGGGGGCAGCTTGCCCCCCTGCCCCCCGCCTGCTACGCCACTGGGGGTAGACTGTATAGAGGGAGGAGTGAAGTGTGAATAATAACGAAAAAGAAGGCGAGGAGCAGGAGCATGTCCTTTGACGAGTTACATTAATTTTGAAAAAAAAAAAGTTTTGGGCAATCCCTGACGTAAGGGGGGGGGGGGGTATTCTATGATCACCTTTAAATGGGATGTTGACCCTGGCATTATGGTATGGTTAAAAATCAATAAAATGTAATTTTCTCAAAAAATTGAACATAGATTTTATTGAACCTTCAGTATATCTACATATAAATCTTCTGACACCTTCACCTAAAAGAGAAAAAAGTAAGTCATCGCGAACCATTACAATTGAAAATGTGAAAATTTACGCATTTTACACTTATAGTATATGGGGGAGCTGCTCGTATAAACGTTGTATATGACGTCACAAAACAGAAGAAAAAAATGTAAATTCCAATAACTTTCTTCATTTTTCATTGATTTTCCTCAAACTTTCAATATTATTTTTTCATTATTTTTCTGCTGTTTTTACGACAAACTTTTCGTAAGGGTCAACCTGCCCTCCAAAATCTATTTTCTTTTCTTTGCTTGTCAGAAATTATGATTATCCTTATTTCTTGCCATGGCAGGTTTTAGGTTTTTACATAAGTTTGTTGTTTGCGTTTCTTCACCATCCAAAATAAAGTTTGCACCACATTTCAGTTATTCATGTATTAATTCGCAGCACTTTAAACTTTACAGTTCAATAACACGGTTATCCTATAAAAACATAACAATGACCGTAAGCAATCGTGATAAAAATCCCCACATGACAGACAGACTTTTATTTATTTTTATTTTTAATAGGCCCTATACGTCATCTTTGAGAGGTACAAGGAAACATAGAAGCCGTGTGAACTTGATGTGACTGTGAGCTGGAGATGATGTAAGGAAATAAAAAGGGACAGGGCACACTGGTAAAAAGATACAGAAAACGTCAGAGGAAACTCGGAAGATAAAAACTACTTATCTCTCTCGGATATTGACAATAAAGTGACATCTAACCATGGCGGGAAGTCGTCGATAGTGCCTTTCAAGAGTATCAGAGGGACGCATTCGAAAGAGATAGATTTAGATTACGCTCAATAATTTCTTTTCTGTTTCTTTTACTTTGTTGTGATGATAGTCACTGATATTCATAATAAATCAAAATTGAAGAAGTATGTGCATCACATTATCCAGTATGTGTATTCATTTCATGTTATTTTTGGCTATTTGGCCCAAGGGATAATGTATAAGGGTAGTGACAGGAGAATAAATGGAGAGAGAAACTGATTTGAAGGCAGAACGCGCTTTCAATGCTGATATTCAAGAACGAAATCTATGTAAGCCACTTTATAATGTATAGGGCCACTGATGAAGTCACATTTGAACTTAAAAGAAGAATTTAAACTCTGCTAAGAAACTTGATCCCCGATTTAAAAAAATAAGCATAAAAGGTAAAGGGAACTATGTATTGAACGAGGAGACACGGACATTTTGGAGGAAGAGATGGGGGAGGGGTGGTTCAAGCGCGAAAACTATCTGAAAAGAAATTAGACAGCCATTTACTTGAAGTTCACTCGAATGGAAATTTGGTTGTTAAAGAGAAGGCTTTTAGATCACGGGTAGAAGAGCAAAGAGAGAGAGAGAGGGGGAGGGGGCGGGAGTTGCGGGGGGGGGGGAGAGGGGGTGATGGTGTGAGAGGAGAGGGTTAAGATACTGGTATAGCGTATATTCTAGAAGTAATTAGATGAGAGTGTTTCATCCCAAGTAATCTCAAAATAATTTTTGAAGCTTGGAGACAAGTTGAACAGACAGAGAGAAAGAAAAAAAAATCAACGTAATCCAAGCAATCTCATCATGTTATTATTCAAATCAGTAAAATTTTCATAGTTTTTCATAATGGAAATTGTGATGGTCAGTGGTTGCATTATACAGTGCGTATCAAAAAAAAGTTTACACTTAGAAAAAATCCTGTAAAATTATATATTTGTAATGTCCTGAAGATTTTTCAACATTTTAACATCGGTACAGATCCATTTAAGCAAATGACGATATAACTGTCGAAAAATATTTCTGCTTGAGCGAGCACCACTTACTTTTGAAAAAGTTAGTGAAAAATGGTTTGCGCAGAACTTTGAAATAGTAATTTTATGCGAATAAAAGTAGACCTTAATCACGAAGAACACGTTTAATTTAGCTAGTAAATTGATTTGAAGACATCTTTTACCTTTTTTAACTTGTTTCCTTGCCCAAAACAATTCGAAGAGTGCATTGCACCCCATCCTACTCCCCCACACACTGAGGCCATCAAGACGATATTTGCTTTACACTGAGCTGTGATTAACATGAAATGGCGTAGGATTGATTTTCATTTTGTTAATGATTCTCAAGCTTGGGAAAAGTGTGGAGAAACAAGTATTAAATAAAAAAAGAAATGCAAACCTACTTTAAATGATAAAAACTTAGTGAAAAAATGCTGGAGATGTCCGATATAAACTTTTGTTCAGATTCAGGTATGTCCTCAGATCCAGTTGGCACAAAAAGGGTAAATGTTGTGCTTACTAAGTGTTGAAATTTCAATTTGGGTGGAAAAATTGTTACTAAATGCTTGAATGTATCCGTTTTATTTCATTTGAC
Organism: Lytechinus pictus; assembly: GCF_037042905.1. Taxonomy (NCBI): domain Eukaryota; kingdom Metazoa; phylum Echinodermata; class Echinoidea; order Temnopleuroida; family Toxopneustidae; genus Lytechinus; species Lytechinus pictus. The sequence goes on along the minus strand of NC_087256.1, from coordinate 11,180,425 downwards.
TAAAAGTGCAAGGAAAAAGTACGAGAAATGTTTCGCAGGGTAAGTTTGATTTCGCCCTTTCCCCTTGATACATCGTGAAAACGAGCATTTCTGCGCAAACAGATTTCTGTGAGCTTTACAAAAATGGACAGTGCTCACTCAAGTGTAACATTCTGTCAAAACTTTTACTTTCATTGGATAGATGAGACCCAAACCCAAGATTATATGTGAAAAATTTTGTATATTTTCTAATTCCCAGGGCTTTTTCAAAGTGTAAACTTTTTTTTGATACGCACTGTAGAATGACACACTGCAAAAAATAATGGTCGTATAATCACAATTTTGACCAAAATTGGCATTCATTTAAAAATACGAAAGCAAAATAGTTAACCCCCCCAAAAAAAAACAATTGTTGATTTAAAAAACACACACAAATAGTTGGTTAAAATCGAGTGTCTATCCGATTATCATACTAAATTCGACCTATAAAGTCATTTATTGTATTTCTCATCATAGAGCTGGTTCAAATGAATGAAGGGCCCTATATGGCTTAGTCAAAGAGCGCCATCTTGACTTGAAAGTCGCATAATGTCCAATGGGGGGGGGGGGGGGGCATAGTCCCACCTCACTTTTAACTGATAGGTAATCCGGATGAAAGTTTAATGAGAAAAAAGAAGAGGGACCAGACATGACGTATAAAACAATTTTTTTTTTTTTGGGGGGGGGGGGGTCAGGGGGCCAAGTCCACTATCTCTACAGCAGTATCGAATGGCATCACCTTCACTTAAAAGAATTGAAAATGATGCTTTGGTTCAGTGACCACTTCAGTGACTGATTTTGATAGATACTATTTTTCCAACACATCGGAAATTGTGTCCAATCGATTTAAAATTACGTTCGCCCCCATTAGATCCCTAGTCCTCAATTCACCCCTAAATGACTGGTGCTGCCACCCCATTTTCTTATATCTTAGATTTAACTAGAGTTAACTAAATAATCATTAAAAATAATTTATCAATAGTTTTATATCCAGCTTGCTCACTCAATACATGTTATTAGCTTGCATATCATTCTCATCTAACAAACAATGTAATGATTAAAGAAGCCATCATACTCATCAGTTAATAATAAACAATTAATAATCATACGCATAATGTTCGGTTGTAAGTTTCACAATTATTTTGAACAATGAAAAATAATCTGATTTGAATAAGGTCTGTCAAAACATGTATTATTATGCACTATGAATATTTAATCTCACTCTTTTTAATTTCTAAACCTACTAAACATGATAAATCATTTCAGATTTCAGACCACAAAGACACTATTATTATACAAACAAATAGCAAAGCTTATCTTTAATTGCAACTCGGTACAACAAATTAGCGAGATAACGCGTCATTAAAAAGAATTATGGAATCAATATTGTTTGAGAACATAAAGCAAAAGCGATAATAATTACCACTCACCACACGCCCGGGACATTGATATCTGATCAAACTACACTTGGCCGATAGCATAGTAGTCAAGACGGCGCCTAATTCTATGATAAGAAGTACCAATAGGTTGTCTGGTATTGTTCACACATTCGTTCGTGATATGATTGATCATATAATTAATTGTTCAAGAGTTGATTCATATAGGGGAAGAGAAATAGGCACCGCACATCCCAGACCCAAAGATTTTTTTATCACTTTGATTAATAATAACTAAATGCCACCCAATTTACTTCATTCATGATCAACCTGATTTTATTTTCTCTTTATTGAAAATTGACCTTCGCCTGCTCGCCAATATGTCTTTCCAATAGGTTTCTGCCATGCGACAGTGATCTTTCTCAAATTTGTATTAATTTCTCACTCATAGGTCCACAGTTTTCCTTTAATATATCACGGGCCTTTCGTCTCTCCTTTGTTTAATCTCATTTTTTTTTATAGCCACACGAGTTCTATTTATTTCTAGACACATTAAGTTCTAGCATTTTGAACAACAGATGAGGACTTAATTTGAAAGATGGTACGATATTGTCGAACTAGATATATATTTATTATCTCTATTTCTCTGTCTCTCTCTGTAAGTATGTTTGTCTGTCTGTCTTCTCTATCTCACCCATCTCTCTCTAACTTTCAATGATAATAAAAATGATGATAAATATATATTTTTTTCGATTAACCATTCTCAGTACTAGCATTGCGCATACTATGAAAATACTGGGACTTTTCCTCTAAATTTTAGACAAAATAGGAAATTGTTCTTATCAGACGCAGAAAAAAAATTGTCAAAAAATAAGGCAATTCTCATTAGGGAAATGAATCAAAATTCCACAAAATAAACATAAAAATATTTAACTGAATAAATCTTAACAAAACTGATAATGCAGAGTGTGAATGTACCTACATTCGGATGATTATAGTTGTTACAATCTTGTGTATGTTATTATCACATGGGCGACATTATATCAACGAGATAAGTAAACACATATACTTAGGCAATACGAGTTATTAAAATATTCTTATCATCAAAGAGATGTATATACAATAATCAGAAACACAGATTCCACTATATTTTTTTTGCCAAAAAAAAGGTTTCAAAGGTCCCATGCAGGCAATGTGAAAATGAATGATGGAACGCATAACGAAAAAGGGGAATCCAATCTTGACAAAAGCTATGTGTAAAGGAGAGTGAAAGTTTCGAAGAAGATGTGATTTTAGTGATTTTGTTTATTGGAAAAAAATATGTATGAGTATTTCTTACCATACATCAACATGATAACAGTAGCCTCATAATTAGGTCAACATAAAATCCCCACAGGTAGAAACATTATACAATATTTAAATCTTTAAAAAATAATTATTAACTTATGTTTGATTGTCGAATTTTGTTCAAACTCTCATCTATCTGCTTCTTTTTAATTTTCTCTTTTCTGTTTATAGATTTTAAAAGGAAACCGTTCGATTTATGTTGCATTGTTTGTATACCACAATGATAATTGAGTTGTAAATTGCATTCGATTACAGTCGTTGTAGTGAATTACGATGATAAGGGAGTATTATTATGATTGCAATTAATAATTAACACATAATTAGGTTGATATAACGTGCATAAATGTGAAACCTCTCACGTAAATCAATTGATCAAAAAACATTTGCAATTAAATGGAATCATCATGTATATCTATGATTGACATGATAAGAAATATATGATGGAATAGCTGAATACATAACTGTGAATTACATTACGATAATAGGAACGATATGAATATTTATTACAATTTTATTATGCAAAATAAAGATGTTTTCTTTTATTACTTCGTATTCATTATGCCTCCGGTATTCAATCATAATGGCGATCTTATTGCATTCTACAAGGACGCAATTTGTTTAAATATACTTGGAGCTAAAATGTGAACAAACTGACACCCTCAATAATTTGCATGTAGTCTGACTGCAAGAATTAAATTATTTTCTGAAACTTACAAATCTACCCCTCGAATATTATATATTGCAGTGACTTTTTAAATTTTCAATTGTGCTTGTTTGTTTAGTCTTCTTATCGAATTCAGCTCGACTTCAGAAGGGGGGGGGGGTTGATTTGTAGCCTTGACTTCTTTTGTATTTCTATTTTTCTTTGGGTATCCCTTTAACATGTAAGATTGCCGACTTATTTTTGATTGATCAGCGTTCCTGTCATTTTTAACACGATAGGTGATCACATTACGTAACTTGACAAGTCACGTGACCGTTTCATTCATTGTTAAGGAACATTATCAACGAGTGATAGATGATAACGTTTGAAGGATGATGGACGTACAATAAGAATGTTATCGGTAATCAACATATTCCTTGAACATTGGAATTGTTTTTTCATGGTTTTGGCATATCCTAACAGTGATGAAGCAAATTAAAAACTCCAACTATTACAAACAGGCATCAAATTGAAACAGCAAAAAATAATCAATTTATGTCAAGGAGGCCCCTTTTCAGAGTTGACATTATTTTGATAACTACACCTAAAAGAAATTCATGAGGTGTATATCTTACCAGAAAAATGGCCTGTAAAATCTATATAATATCAAAAAGAAAAGTCGCTCATTATCACTTACGTATTCTAAATTCGGATATCTGGAGTGCGAGCTGGTGTTTCTTTCTAACCGCCCGATCTCTCTCTCTCTCTCTCTCTCTCTCTCTCTTTTCTCTCTCGACCCACTCTCTATGACATTTACCCGCTCTGTTTTGCTGGGTTTTTTTTCTTTCAAACCAGTGTGTCTCTTGCACCCTTTCTCGAACAGGAGATAATAAATAGCGAAATTGTGTCTCGAAAACGAGACCAATGGTAGCGTGCCTACGTCATCAAACTTTTGGCCAATCGCTTCACATTGCAGGGGTTCATGAAAGGCAGTACTGAATGGGATACAAAGCACTGATAGTGATGATGTAAGTCATTCTCATGATGATTTTGACTTTAACAAGAACGGAAAATAAAACCTGTTTCAACGGGTACATACTTTGGATAATAACATGTTAATCTAAAATAATGACCAAAATCTTGAAGGATGCCTCAATAAGGCTCAATCGGGATTCGACCTACTTGATTACCATGCTACAGGGACATGACCACTGACCACATCCAAAAACAAGAAGAACACCAAGTGTTACTATATTCGTTCATTCCGGGAAAATCAGACATGATTTGAGCTGAGTCTGGAGAGATATGAAATACTAATTCATATTATTTTTCGAAGAATTTAGATAAGAATTATGATACAACTATTACTTTAGTATGAATTGCATGAATAATAGCCTTGGTATTCTGGATGAATAAGACCAATGAATCATTAGTGACCTTAAACCTGGTCAAAATGGGGGCATCTACCACAGTATATAGTTTTACAGAACAGGAAATCAGAGGATGTGTTTCTGACCTATATACGCTCTCAGCTATATGTGCTTTTCATAAGATTGTGTTAGTGACAGTTGGCTTAGTTTCAACCAGAATTTAATTTGGGGTTTGAATTTCAAGGACACTGTCTGTTAGGATGATATGTTTTTTTTGTCTACCTCCATCACCATTATTTTGTAGGCCTAAATGATACAAGAAAAAAAAAACGAAATCAAAAGTAAAAAAACTAAGATTATCCTCTCTGCAAGAAAGACAAAATAAATGAAGCCATTGACAAAATAAGGCAAATAACTTCTTACCTAACTACCGGTAACCAACAAACTAACTAGCTAACTAACCAACCAACCAACCAACCAGTCAACTAACTAACGAACTAAGTAACTAATCAATTAACTAACTAACTCACCAACCAATTAAATAACTAACTAACCAACCAACCAGCCAGCCAACCAACTAATGAATTAACTAACTCACCAACCAATTAACTAACTTACTAACCTACTAACTAACTAACTATCTAACTAACTAACTATATCTAACTAATTAACTACATAAATAAACAAACATATATACATAATTTATAGGAATGAATAAATTAATAATTGGAGGGCGTGTGGTAAAGTTTTTGATACAGCGTATTTCTGAGATTTAGGTGTGTTTAAAATGAATATTCAAAGTTTACTGTTATGAAATTCTCTGATTTTAGTGTTATCATAAAAACGCAAAAAGCAAAGATTACTTTGCCGGAGAATTAAGTAAGCGGCCCCATAAAAACATCTATATTTATTTACAGGTATTACATTTATCATAGACATATAAAAAAATAAAACACTGAATGGGTTGGAGCGTATTTCAAAGAAATTTGGGGACACTTATTTAGATAATCATGTTAGAAATTGAACTATAACTATGATAACATTTAAGTCCCGGAGATGAGTTGGGGTGGGGTCCTTAGCGTTACAATGAACGCAACAAACAGTAGTTGCCTCTATTTTTTAATCCGTATGAAATAGTTATATGTATTCATCAAATTTAATTAGTTTTATTTATATCTTTATTCATATTTCACCTGGTTAACCAATTTAAATCCATACATAATTACATTGACAAGGCTCTAAATCACAAAAAAGCATTATGTTATAGAGTGATTTGGAAATTCTGTACACCTCATCAACTCAGATGATATATAAAAGAAAGTACGTACACCCCTGCTGCCATGTTAATGTTTAACTTAAAACAGAGGGTGAGTGGGTGAGCGGAAATAATCATTATCAATCAACTCTGTGGTTTTTTTCAAAGGGAAGGTATGTGCACATTCAATTTAGAAATGATAACGCATGACCGAATGAACACCCAATGCTTTCTTTTGACATTGGTCGTGGTGGCCTATTTATGAATCAACTAAATTGATTTATCATCAACATTTTTTTATAAAAAGAAAAGCAACACAATAAAACGAGTTCTTATCGTAGTTTAACCCATAATTTCACTTAATTTCAACCCCAATTTTTAGTAGTCCCTACAAGTAGGCTCTACGTTGATAACTTTCTCTTTAACATCAGCCCGTCTCATGCCGAGCCTGGAAGCCATCCAACCGATTAGATTTAATTTTATATTGCTTGATGAGGAATATAATGCGTAGATTTACGAATACAATGCATAACATTTCCCCCTTCCTCAATAGAATGAATATAAGCTTCCTGCTTACTGAAAGTGAATGAATTATGATGATGTCATAAGCATCGTCATTTGGGTCAGAATTAGAATCCTAAGTGGCGTGTATTGGACTGATATTCACTTATGTGATGGTTTCAGCATAGGTCCATGGTTTCAGCTATATGTTTTGTATCAAGACCTTGGAAAGGGGTTATGCTGGAAATATGCTTTTTAAGTTTAATATAGTTTGGTTGCACGTGTGTACAATTTGCTAGATTTTGTAAATTTTTGATTTGTTTATTAAACATTGATTTCTTCCGATCCTTTCTGCTCCAAAATTAAAGCTCCGTCACGGAGTCAATTTGACTAGCTCTCTCCTTGTTCCCTCCTCATAAGTAACTACAAACTAAGACATTTGTCATGTTAAAATGTCGTAAAATTTCGTATCTTTACATCCACTGTATAATTACTATCCATGCTATATATTATCATATAATTGTCAAATAAGTTTTGGGTAGATGTGATTAAAACAACTTTCGTCTGTCATAATGTCTGTGAGTGACGTAATGTTGCCCCATCTTTGTTAAAAGTTCAAGGTAATTCTTTCTCAAGAAAATCTGGAAGAGAGATTGAGAGAAAGAAAAGGGAACGAGAGGGAGAAAAAATAGAAAGGGGCGATTAAGGGTATGTGGTAATATATGAAAACATGTTCGCCGTTTGGATCATCGTTTCCTCTCGTGATTACCTTTTGTTACCCTGCTTCTCGCGATGGTATCCATATCGTTATTTTGATCCGGGACACTCTCGTGCCGTGCAGATCAGGTGAGGGATTTAACTCATGTCTACTTCAGTTTAGTAATACGGCTGGAAAACTCTGTTAAGGAGCTCGTTTTGGAGCTTTATCGAATTTAACTGGCACTTTGTGGTCGCCATAATAGACCTGGCCCTATGAGTAACCAGCAACAAGTGGCTCCATACCTTAACATTTGCTGTCAGATATGAGAGATGGTTAGATATATTAAAGTCCCTGAATCAGGAAACGCTAAAGCATATATATTAAGTTTGGGTAAATCCCTCAAACTTTAATGTCAATCTAATAATTCATCACTTAATTGCATGCCCAAAGCATATATGATATGGGGGTTGTAAAACAGAAATGTGCTTAATGGATGAATTTAGCAATTTTGCATGATTTTATTTTTTGGTTGGTTTTTGACGATTCCCCCCATTTCTCAACCTTGCAATTGGGTATCGCTGTCATGATGTAAACTTTATCTGCTGTTTTTCGATATCCAATCCCAAAATTCGTAAGATAATTACTCACAGTGCCCTAATTAAATTGAAAATAAAAACATTATACACACATAGAGAATTCTGAAGAAGAAAAATGCACCAATATTATGTCAAATGGGGAATGCTCCATTGCGTTTGCGATTTTTACTTACATGGCCTAATTATTATCTGTGATACTGTGCCAAATCCCCTTGAAAGGGGCTTCACAAACCAGCCCCTTTCCAAATTTAGGAGGATATATGCCCCATCCCTCATATTAGAACCATTGATCAGTTGGATCAGTCAAAGTGAACTGTTTTTTTGTAAGGCCACCTGCCCGAATTAGATAGAATCCCAACCACAGGGTGAAGTTTGAAGGGCAAACCATGATTGAAAGATGACTCCAATACACCGATTTAAGTCAATTTAACTGATTTCTCATGACACCGTGAGCTTCTCTGCAGCACCCCGTTTTGGACCTTCTCTTCATCGACGAGTTTGTGTGTTAATTGGGTGTTTAATGACGTATAGGCCTAACTAGCAAATATGATAACTTGTTCCGAATGCAATATTAGTTTCTTTTATTTTCATAGAAAAATATCACTCATTCGTATGTGAGGAAACACACTAAGATGTTCTGAAAACCTTTGCGTGCTAGTATTGTATGCCATCGTCTAGAAAATTGCATTCTTTCTTTATTTTTAGAGAATATCATGAACATGTATTTATTCTTTTATTCTTTCTCTCGTTTAGTTTTCCTTGTTCCTTCCTTCCTTCCTTTCCTTCCTTCCTTCTTTCTTTCTTTCAATCATGATTATTATTTGATAATTAATTCATCTCTCTGTAGTAATTCGCTGAAAATCTACAATTTTCTTTCATCAACATAACATGAATGAATAAGAAATAATTGATAGGTGTTATACCCTTGAAAAGCAGCCGTGTTCAACCATCTGTTATGTAATTAATGCGCCATAAAATAATAACTGAGGCAACAGATGCTTTGGATGTCCGGAGTGTCTTTTCAGTTTTGAATTCACAAAATATTTCAATCTAGAATGATTATGACAATTTGATTTGAGTAATCCTTTCCGACATTACTTCTGGCAAAAAACGATGTCGTGTCTGGATTTACAACCTGTCTGGAGGGTGAATACAACAACGGAAATTCACTACCGAGTTACGTTAGAGTCGACTTCTAGACAATCACTCGTTTCTGTAATTCTTATATGACCAAAATAACTTTGTATAACGTCATAAATTCGTAGGTTAGCCTTAAGATAACATAAGAGTATCTTTAAGTTTTTCTGTTTGCAAGTAAAATGGGATCCCCACGATGCTGCCGAAATTTGGACGCAGAGCGTCCTTGGTGCGCCGAAAACGTGATTTCGCACAGTGCATACAGTCATGTACTTTTGCTTTTCTTCTGGAAGGCTTACTTGCAAGATTCGTTGAATAGGTTATGTTTTGGATATTAAATTTTCCACCATACCGCAGTGACCAAACGGTGAATTGATATACAAAACGATTAGAGGTTATTGATATATCACGTGTTCAAGACCAATTTCTCACTGTTTTGTATTACGCAATCAGTGCGTCGTACAAAATAATCCTTCATAAATTGTATGTGGATAGTCTTGTAAAAGCCTATGATTTAGGCAAAATGACATCACTACTGCGAGGGGATACGGAAAAAACAGGTGAATTAAAGGTAAAATGGTTTGATGGACTATTATTTAAAGGGCCGGTATGGGAGTGATCCAATGTTTGTTAGATAAACCATGGACCTATTTCGTAATAGGTCCATGGATAAACAGACAAAAAATATGAATCAAAATGTAAGAAAATGGAAAAATAAAGAAAAAGGTACCTTTTTACTTCATATGTTTTCCACTATTGGGTTTACTTTGTTACTGATATGATATCAGCCGATACAATATACGATAAAATTCAAATGCAAGTATTTTTAAATGTCAATCATAGATGTCAAAACTCTGTTATAGAGTTATAATGGATTAAAGAGACTGGACTATCTTATTCATTACCCCGTTATAATGACAAATCGGTATCAATCAAATTCTGTATCCTAACAAAAAAGAACAAATGTAGACTTTTAAGAGATAATAAACAAAGATGATTAAACAAGTGGAAACCTTTTTTATACTATTAAAATTGGAATGATGAAGAAAGGAACGAATAGAGCAGATGTCTAAACTTTAAATGATTAAAGAGATCGGATCGCGTCACTACCAATTACATCTCAATTGCGTAGCAGCAGAGTCAGTCCAGAATATCATATTTATATTCACGATGATGTTCGACATCAGTTCACTCCTATGACACACTACAGAGCTAGTCTTGTATTTCAGCACTGCTTTTAAAGGGAACACCGTTTTATTCTTGACGTTGTAGTTGTACCATTTTTGCAAAGGACTTACAAAATAAAAACAGTAGTGTTAGATCCCATGTGAATTGATATATAATAATATAATAATAATCCGTTTTTTATATAGCGCTTAATACATCGGAACGACGTGTCTAAGCGCTTTACAGATGTATTATTAACCTTCGGAAATCAGGTGAGATGGGGAAGGGTTACTCTAAAAACACATAAGGCAAAAAGGGCGGAAAAGGGCCAGGGAGTGACAGCGTTTTCCACCCTTATTAAAAATGCTCTCTCTCCTCAGCCCTTTTAAAGGCTTACCCCTTTCCACTATTTCATATTTTAGCGTGTACTAAAGTCATAAAACGCATGGACGCAAAGACTAGTGTTACGGTTTGGGTTTTGTTGTCAAGCTAACTCGTTTTGGCAAGAATCGCAGTCACTAATTATCACATTCACCTCTTCTAGAGCAATTCTGATTTCGATTTGATTCCAAAAGGAAATGATTTTCTCTGTATTGATTTCCATATTGGCAAGAGCCAAGCCTGTCCGTTATATAGGCAATGATATTACTCTTACGCGCGCTTTCCTTTCTGTCTTTAGGTCTCTCGTTCACTCACATTTTTAATCAATATTGGCCAGATTAATTCAAGATATATTCTAATAGATGCTTCAAAGAAGGGGATTTGTTAAAAGAAAAAATATATATAAACACATCTGGAGCAGTTAAAAGTTATTTGATTGTTGATGATGTAACGTGTCTATACACTGCACCGTGATTTAAATAAGCGCGCGTGCCATGATTGTCATCTGCATTTTGATTAATTCCAACAAGCGAGACAACGGTCTTTCCAGGATTCCATTTTTAAATATTACATTTACTTACAATCATTGTTGATTTGTAATAATAATTTTGAATTTTATCATTGATATTTTTATGAATGTACCAAGTAAGGTATGCCAGAAGAAACTGTTTCATAAAGAGTCTAGAGACCAATTTTAGCCATGATGTAGGTCATACAGGCTCTTGCCCTTGACAATATATCCTGGTTGAAAAAAAAAATCTTGTCATTCGATTACCTGATCAAATCAGAAAGTAATTTCTTGCTCTTACTCATGATAGTAATAATACAAACATAAGTTATCAGTAAGGAAAACCAAGTTTAAAATAAACATTTCAAGTTTGCCTACATCAACATTTTCAGCAACTTGAACCAGTGAAGCGAAAGGCCATTTAAGTCTTATGACCAGTGTAATGGGGGCCTTGACACTTGCCCCGGAAGCTCATCCATCTTGATATCCCATAAACCATTTCCGTTATTGGCGTCTACCAACAGTCAAACAGGAACTTGTTCTGCTCTCGATTGTTTTTTTTTTGTTCAAGCGGTTACGGTTACTGAAAAGGAGCATACTAATACCACTAAATGGCGGTGTGTTTGTTTTTAGTACTGTCTGACTATATCTATCATTATTTATTCAGTTGTAGGATGCAGTGAGCTACTATACCTATAAGGACTGCTGGTGTGTCTTGAGGGGTAGCAGTCATTCCTTCGAATAAAAGAAATGGCCTTGGTTAACCTTACTTATTTTTAAGGTAAATCGTAGGGAACATACTTCATCGTTATTACAGCAGTTGCATTGGCTTCCAGTCTCTGAACGCATTGTTTTCAAGATTCTTGCTCTTGTTTTTAAAGCACGTATGGGGGAAGCTCCTGGTTATCTATAAGACACAATCAGTAATTATATTCATATGGGCAATACTAGATTCCTTAGATCACATGCTGACCAATACCTCCTTAAACACAGAAGAAGTTTTATTTCATATGGTGATAAAGCATTTGCTGAATTTGTGCCCAAATTATGGAATAAACTGCCTGTAACACTTAGATCTGCTGACAAGTTAAAAACTTTTTTAAATCTCTGCTTAAAGGAGAATGAAACTCTTGGAGCAAGTTAGCTTTTGTGAAAGCAGAAAAATCAAAGAATAAGATCAACAAAAGTTTGAGTAAAATAGGACTAGCAATAGAAGAGTTATGAGCATTTGAATGTCGAGATCACTAATGCTATGGAGATCCTCCCATTGGCAATGCGACCAAGATCTATGATGTCACAGATGAACAACTCTCCCCTTTTGGACACTGAAAATATACCCCAAAACATCTCTTTTTGCTCATTCTAATCATATGACAAACGATTCATCAATGATATAATGTTGTGAAACCTCTGTACTTGTCCTCTCATAAAGAGAACACTTCACCTTGTGATAGACTCTATAAATTAAAGTGAGAATATAAGTGAAATGTGAAATAAGTACTAAAGTAATGAGGGAGTTGTACGTGTGTGACATCACAGATCTTGGTCGCATTGCCAATGGGAAGATGTACATGGCATTAGTGATCTCAATATTCAAATGCTCATAACTTTCTTATTATTCATTCAATCTTCCTCAAACTTTCAACAATATGTTTCTTTGATTTTTCTCTTTGATATGGATTCAGCTGGTTTCAAGGGTTTCATTCTCCTTTAAAACACATTTATTTGCTCAATGAATTTTTTTCTCCTTGTATGATTTTTTGTGTAACTATTGGTTTAAATATTCCTGTTTAGTTCTCTTTCATAAGTTGTTTTTTGTTAGGGGTTATAGCTTATAGGCCTGGTGTTTTTAGAGCCCTTGTGAGTAATTAACCCGTCGGATTGCCTTCTGGGCAAGTTCCTTAAACTGCGGGTGAACAGGGCATTAAGATCAGGCACCAGTCCCCGTAGATATATTTATACTTATTTGCTATTGAATGTAATTTCATTATTATTATTATTAGTTATTTATTGTAAAGGGCTTTGATCATATTTTTGGTAAAGAGCTATATAAGTACCTGTTATGTATGTATGTATGTACTTCCCTTCATCCCCCCAATTTCTCCCTATCTTCCGTAGATAAGGTAGGCTACCTTATCGCGTCCATTTTTTGGAAAATTTCATGTACCTAACGTAGCTAGTAAACTGCTTAAGGTAATGAAGGGGCGAGTACCCCCCACCCCCACCTTGGCTCCATACGCAGAAGCTTCTTTCTAAAGAAATACCAAAATAATTAAATCGTTCATGAATACATACAAGCGAGGGAGTGCAGCAACTGAGGTGAAAAAAACCCCAATGCTTTGTGTATCTTTGGATCAGAATTGAAGGATCTGGTGCTGGAATGCTGTGATTTTGTGTGCAAATATTTTTGTTTGTTTGTTGTTGTTTTTTATTATTTATTTATTTATTTATTTATTTATTTATTTATTTATTCATTTATTTATTTATTCATTTATTTATTTCTCCTATATACGGAAGGCCATGCCACTCCCTCATATCACTCTCTCCCCCGTGGCTTTTAAACGCCCTCTCCCTTTTTAGTACGCCAGTAAAATCGACAACATGTAGGTTCGAGATAGTAGCATGGTTATACCAATTTAGGGGACCAAAAATATGTAATTTATTAAAAAAAAACTGAATGATCGACTGGTGCACACTTTGGGAACAGAAGAGCAAAACGAGGAGTAGGCTATCAAAATTTCTGCGGAGGTTCCCCTCTCGCTACATGGGTGATTGTAGCGATTGGTGAATAATACCATATATACATTATTTAATTATTTATTTATGTATTTATTTATTCACATTTCATTTCCACAGGGTAGCCCTTATTGATGTCATATTGTAAAATATTTCCAGAAATCAAGCTCGATTAATATTCATTTAGATGAGTTTACACTTTATAAGGGAAGTAATATTGAGAATGACAGCACACTGCTTTCCATTAGAATTGCTAGTATATAGCTAGAATATGGAAACCGTGGTAGAGACGGGGAAGAATGAGGGCAACCGTACATCGGAAGTAATATTAAGGATACTGGACTTAACAAATTCTTTGACAAAAAATGTAATGGAAAATTACCCCCAAAGTTCCACGAAGAAGAAAATAAAAAAGAGAAAATACAAACTGACAAGGATGAGGCAGCTTGATGATAGATAATAACACTTTATATTTCCTTACCAGTATTGCCTTGATACATATATACATATATTATATATATATATATCTCTTTCCCGCTCTCTCCATTTTCGAACTTCTTCCCTCTTTATTCCCCTTTCCTCTCTCACTTTCTTTATGTTTTCTTTATCTTTTCTTGGAAATCAGTCTCTATATTCATTGTCGAAATCCGAATGATTCCTATGTTTATTGTGTATATTTGTATATAATTTACAAGTTGTTTCTTTTTTCTTTTTTTTTCTTTTTGACGAAATACTATTTTGTTTTTGTTTATTTGCTTATATTCCTTGCATTGTATATTTGTCTTGTATCATTTTGTACTTCTTGTTATGAACAAAATACTGGCAATTGCCAGTGAAGTTCTAATAAATTCAATTCAATTCAATTCAATTCAATTCATAAACTTTAATTTTGATTTCGTTCAACATACTACGTGAAAATTCTGACCCCTAGTTTTATATCAACTGTGTATAATTATTGAACTGATAACCTTGCTTTTTTGTAACCAACGTTCATTAATTTCAAACCATTTAATTCCTGTATTTTACTTGAATTGTTATTATCAGTCCAATACTATGTTTGCCATAAAATTACAATTTCCACGTCTTTCTCATAAGTTGCTTTTTTAAATACATTTTTCTGTTCTACGTATAATTAAAAAATGTTATTATAGCCGAATTATTATTGTTTAATGTAAATTTTATATATGTGTTTTATTCGTGAATACCACCTTACAAGTCCAGGTCGGGGTGGAAAGCCTGCGGGATACAGTAATTTGTTTTACCTTTTCCCTTCCCAGGCAGCCTGGACTTGTACTGTTACTCTAGACATCCATGTTTCTTCCCTCTTTGTACTCATTCATGTGTCTACCTTGTAACTTCATCTTGTTGAAATGCCGAATAAAATAATAATATTTTTTTTCTCGCTCGCTTGCGACTTTTATCAACACATTTTAGCTTATGACGTCACTATTAGTAGCAGTAGAAGTATCAAGGTGGTTGTAGTAGTCAAAGTGGTAGTAGTGGTGATAGAAGTAGCAGCAGCAGCAGCAGCAGTAGATGAGAAGAAGTAGACTTCGTTGTGCTTTCTGACAAGCAACGATCACCGGTCCTGGACTTTGATTAGAATTTGCCGTTTGGTCAGATTTTGGTTTGATTTTCAATTGATTTTTATTATTTATTTGTTTGGTTTAATTATGAATATTTTATTTATTTCTACGACCATACATGAATATAGCAATCGTTCGAGAGTCACACACCTTCCTCCCCGAACGTTTAAAACAATACCGTTGATATATTACTGAGTGATGCAGAGACTTTTCTTTCCTTGTCTGATTTCGCGTTCATACCACTGATTTGTATGATGTGTGTATAACCATGATCCTATAGGCGAGGAGATGCTGGAAAGACGAGATCTACTTTCGTTCTAGGAATTCACTCTTATAGACCGGAAAATATTGCGGAGAAAACGGAAATATCGCAACTTCCTCAAACTCTTTTATTTATACTTCACCACTCTAGGTTGGTTTACATTTCCTTCATATCTGGATTTATATAAGGACTGTTTGTCTTCGAAAAGAAGTGGTGTGTATAGAATTGCTTCCTCGTAAAAGCAACCAATTCAATACCATCAAAGTTGTTGCATTTTCGTTTGTAAGAGTGATAAACATTTCTAGTCGACCTATACAGTGCGTCCCACAAAAAACGAAACCGAGATTTATCGATGAATTATCATAACTTAATCGCAAATACAATAGACAAATGACCTACCCTTTTAAAGCTTAGAATCTCCTCTTTCATATGAAATTACTTAGATTATTTCTCATTCACGCATGAGTGAGCAAAAACAATTTGAAAAGGGGATACCAAAAAGTCACTTGGCGGGCCGTATCTGGGTTTTAAAAAGAAAACCACATTTTTTAAAAGTTCAATATCTGCTCTTTAATTTGATACCTCAATTACAGAAAATGGTCAAGAAATAACAAAGTTCTAATTATTTGAAATAAGGCTTGAATTTCAATAATTTCATAAAATGAAGAGGTTTTACAGGCTAGCGTTCAAACTCACTCGACACTCCGTTTTGTTGACGATCAGCCATGCATTAAGTCTTTTGTTACCGTGCGATAGCTTCAGTGGGAAACCGGTGAAAACACGTTTATTTAATGAAATTATGGAAATACAAGCATTGTTTCGAGGGATCATAACTTTTTTACTACTTGACCATTTTCTGTGATTTAGGTATCAAAGAAAAGAGAAGATATTGAACTTTTTAGTCATGTGATTTTCTTTTTGAAATTCAGATACCCCCCGCCAAATTAGTTTTTGGCATCCTTTCTTCGAATTGTTTTTGCTCAATCATGCGTGAATGAGGAATAATCTAAGTAATACCAGATGAAAGAGGAGATTCTAAGCTTTAAATTGGTAGGTCATTTGTCTATTTTATTTATGATTAAGTTATGATAAATCATCGCTAAATCTCGGTTTCGTTTTTTCTGGGACGCACTGTACAATGTATATTTGAATTATCCCGTTCCCGGTTAAGATACTATAGCCTGCAAAATGTTAGTATTCTGGAAGTCGGCAAGCCGGATCCGTAACTTCGGGAGAAGGATTGGCAAATTAAACAAAATATACCAATAACTTGGCATCAGATAGAGAGAGAGGGTGAGGGGGTAGGGGAGAAACATAACAGTGAGGGAGACAGCTATAGACAGATAGAGAGCGAGAGAGAAGGAAGGGCGCGGTGGGGGGGGGGGCAAAAGTGACGGTTTGAGAGAGAGAGAATACAGCAATAATTTAAAATGTAGGCGTACCATAATAACTAAAAAAAAGTATGAAGATGCTTCTCAAATGGAAGTAATTACCCTAAAAGTGGGTCATGGTTTATTTTTCTCTACTATTTGAGTCGGTTTCTTGTGTATTTAGAATTCACAATTGCGGATATTGGACATATCACTTGGACTCCTCCGACTGATTCTGACCGGAAAACTCGGTTTACCTTAATTGGCCTGGCGTATTGATAACAAGTCTGAGCGACATTGAAATCTCTAACAATGTGATCTTCATATTTTTTTGTCAATAGATCACTCTCTTTGTCTATTTAACAGGTTTGTTGAAGCAACTAAGATTATAATCATATTTTCCGTATCCGCTTTTTTCAAATCATGCTTTGTATTTCTGCTCTATTTTCAAATCATACCTTCAATTACCTTTACTCCGCTTTACTAAATTTATGAAATCATGTTTATGGTACATGATATGAGAAAGTGGGTATATATCCACCTCCCTATAAACCCATATTGCGGTCACATTTGAATGATTGAAAAAAAACCCGCCACAACAACAAAGAAAGTTCATACACCCCCCCCCAAAAAAAAACCCTCAAATATTCGTGTAAATGGGTTAATTTATATTGTAATGGGTTATTTAAACCGTACTTTCCGTATGAGATTAAGTATCACATCATGTTTCTGCTTTAATAACCATACTTTCTGCATGTCATTGCTACCCCCAGTGCTTTGGTCCTCTAAGTCCAGGAATGCTTTTTACTTTATAGAACAATCAATTACATAGTTAAGTTTCAAGCTACTTAATTAAATGTATGCTATCAAATGCCTGTTTTATCACAACAAGTGCTCAAAATTTAGTTTACTTTCCAGTATGAGGCGACATTTCATGGGTTAGGTCTATTTTCTTACATTACATTTCTCTCCTGTAAAGTTGAAATAATAATTGTCATTACTAATATTTAGGCTGGATTATTGAAATCATGGCCCTGGGAAGCGGGGGTGCTGCGTGTATTTCTGGAATTCTGGTAGGAGAAATGTATGAACAATGACTAACATTTTGTGTTGAAACCCCATTTTTTTTTGGCTTGTCAAAATTTCTTCTGACCAGAACGACCTTCATTTTTTTAGCGATAAATCATTTATTTCTTTCTTTCTTTTTATTTGCTTGTCATATTTCTTCTGGCCAAAACGACCTTCATTTTGTAGTAAAAACCTTTTTTTTATTGCTTGTCAAATTGACTTCATCATCCCCAGCAAAAAAAAAAATCGTTCCAGGCCCAGCCTGCTTATCGATACACATGCTACTTTATCATCTGTGAAAAAAAAAACACCTGTCAAAAATGAAAAGTTATATTTCTTTCATGTAAAAATGAAGGGTCATGTCTCATGAGATTTATAGAAGAGAAAGCTCCAATATTATGGTGCACCATGAATGTTTGGCGGACATTGGTAAAAAAATATAATCATTTCTTAAACTATCGATCTGGAATTATCTGGCGCAATGTGGACAGTATGTATGGTCTTATATAAGCACGTATTAAAAAGTTGGAGATTATATAGAAGACTATTATGAAGAAGAGTGTTAATTCTGGCATTTTTCTTTATTCACTAGTCCAGTTCAGTTTAGAGTTTATTTATGATCATAAACATAGGAATTAAAATTTGTTTTATTGACACGAAACATATATATTATATAAACTCTATAAATAGCTAAATACGACAAATAAATTCACTTCATTCATTCGGAAATGTTTAATTTATGCTATGGTCAGTTACCTCTGAAGTCTATAATTAACTTTTTACCATTGTTAGTTTTTTGTCCACATTTTGAAGTTCTAACAGGTCATTAAATAAATCAATGTTTTCCATCCAAACTAGGAGATTAAGTATCAAAGTAATAAAAGTCTTCCCTGTTGATAAGTCAACGTTCTCGTTTTGAAGATGGTGCTGCTTGAGACGATTATTAGGAAGTATTTCATCTGCGTGTTGTCAACAATCGAAGCACGCAGTCGCTGCTAAAACCTCGATTAAAAAGGCGGCAGCGGGTTTTAACTGGGCGGGGGATCGCGCCCAAGTAAGTATAGAGCCCCGAGGAATACCCTCGAAATCGCTGTTGATCTTGCATTGAATCCATGGGATGTAACTCGAAGTCGGGTTCATCTGAAAGGATGTGATTGCTCTCCTTTTAGGAATAACATGTCACAAAGGATGTATACCGCTATCCGGCTTAGTGCGAGTGATGATTGCTGCTTTGGTATAAGCACGATAAATGTTTGACAATTTCTCCCGGCCTGATGGCATTATCATAAACTTGATCCTTCTTAATCGCGCCAATTTCTTCCTCCTTGATAGTCTTTAAATTTAAACATGTTTTTCCGTTTTCCTTTATTATCAAAGCATTAACAGCGAATCATTGAGTAATATGATATTGATTTTACTTTATGATATATTTTATGAGCTAACTACTTGGAGCTATCTAAAGTAGGCGTTATCAGCCTTCAAATATCCACCTTCCAAGTCTTGATTACTAACGAAATTGTCTGAATTTTAGACTGTGTTCAGAGACACGCTTGGAATATGACCGTTACTATCAAATCCACGCAAATTGAAATAGGAGATTAAGGGTTGACGAACTTGAGCAAGTGCGCCATTCTAGCGACTCCTCAATAATCGTCATAATCGCAGGACCCGTTGATTAATGAGCTAATTATTATGAAATCTATCTCAATTGTCCCATCTTTAATGTTCTAGTGTGTTTGTTTTTATATTTCGGCTACTCCTAAGTAAGTAAATGAAGAATTTTCCTCAAACAACAATAACAACAACAACAGCACGTTTGATGTGGGACATCGTTTCAATTTTTGTTTTCATTTTCTAATTTCATATAGCCTTTGGTATGAAGTTTTTTTTCCGACAATACATTGTTTGGGGCTTTATAGGGCCCTGTTATATTAACCTCAGCATGTGTTTTTTTTATAGATTTGTTTTCCTTTGTTGAAATCAACATACTAAAGTTCAAAATAATAATCATCACCTTCAATCTGAGCGGGACAATAAATTCATAATGATATAGCGGTTCGTAAAATTAGTGTAATATAATGTCGATTCATTCTTTAACATGTTAAAGGAAATCGAAAACCTTAGTATTACAAAGAAGCACAATGATTTGAGGCAACATGCGGGAATCAAATTAATCTTCCAAATATTATTTGAAGCAATAGCAAAATCTTAAAAAGATGAGTTAACACAATGCTTAAATTCGAATAAGATTGTGTCTGCCTCCTTTCAGCTTAGAAAGCATTTATTGCTTATTTTTCCTTTTCAATATTGTTTTTTACTCAATCATTTTGTAAAGAGCCGACTCATACTATAATTTCACACATCGCGAGTTCTTGTAAAATCCCAAAATGAATTTCTGCTGGACGAAGCAATGTAGAATCGATTTGAATAAGGAACTTCCCAACAAATACATAAATTTGCTCAGTGAGATTTCACTTGGAAAGTAACATACTTTTATAGCACTTTTTGTTCATATTCCCTCTTTGTCTCTTTTCCCGCTTTCTTCAAATATTTCTAACCCCTTATAGTTTAAAAATCATTTGCAAATCATTCTCAGATTCTCAGAATGAAACAACCAAATGTTTAAAATTACACGACTTGTTCTCTGGCAGATCGTGCTTTCTTTCATGATCATAACGAGTATACGATAATTGATTTCGGTAAATTAATGGGCGAAAAGTAAAAGGGAAGAGGGAGGAAAATGTAACTAAAGTTGAGAAAAATTCCCTTATTGAAAGAAATTTCAGCTGTCTTGTGCTGAAATTTGGTTGCAAATCTCAGGGGTTGTGTCAGAGGGCGCAGCTGCTCGGCAGACGACAGTTAGAAAACGATAGCTAACACAACCGATAGTGTTCTCAATTCACACTTATCATGCTTATTGCTCTTAACGCGGGAAGGGGGACGCAATTAAAAAGTCGTATGCTTTTTGCGCCATCTTTACACAGGGTTTTGAACCCCTCAAGTCTCGTCCTACATGCTCTTTGTCTATTTTTATTGGAAATATTGTAGAACATTTATTTGGGGTGCTATCTCCTGTCGATCAAGGGAAGGAACACAATTACGCTTGATAATGTCATCCTTGTGCAATTTGTGGAGGTTTGCCCGACATGCCGTTGGGACCGCTTTGTTCTAAAATCGAAGGAATCAGAGCACTCTGGCGCAACCGGGCTGATACACTTTGAAAGGGAAGGAAAGTCTTCAATCTGCGCTCTGATCATGACATTTTTGTTTTCTGGTTTTCTGCGGAAAACAGAGATCACTGTTGAGTAGTACTGACTATAATTACTCGTGAACACGGAAGAAGAGTGGGGGGTAAGGTGCTGACACCAAGAATGAAGTTCATATCCTGCATTGTCCATTTTGAATTAGCCCCAAGCTAACGGGCAGACGTTCTCCAGGGAGAACAGGCAAAATGCCGTTTCTAATCGTCCCATTATCATTGTCGAGATTTATACGAGAATCTGGAGATCGCCGAGTATTTGTCAAGTGTGAATTCACCAGACTCATTTTCAGACTCGCTTATATTCGGGTTGGTTATGTCATGAGTCTCCCTAATCACCAATCGTTGATTCCATGGCAATGAAAAACACCGCGTACCATTATAGAACAAAATCATTTACAAAGCGAATAAATTATTCTAGAGATATCAAGAAACCAAGGTAAATTTAATATTTTGATACACTCCAAGGGTCTAGTCGAAGACTACAAAAGAGATCGATCTGTATCGCTGAAAGTTTTCACACAAGTGCACCATCACAAGCGCTGTCACAACCAATCAGCGCACAAAGGTTACTAGTATAAGGAGCCCGGATGTGGTGATTAATCAGCCTCGCAGGTGATTGACAGACGGTGGTTCGCTTGTTAGCCCCGCCCCCAAATAAAGGATCGTTATCTTTCTTGCTGAAAACTTCGTTGCCTATTGTTCGTCTGCTCACACTGAAAAGTGGGCGAGTTCGTGGAGAATTTGTCCCGAAGCGCCTCCGTGGAGCTATAGCTGCTTCGATCAGGCATCAGCTAACGTGCATGCAGTGTTATCTTTGTTGTGATGTTGACTAAATATTATGGATTGTAGCTTGTCGTTAATAAATTTCATAATCAAAGATCTGATCTTGGCTCGCTCTAACCAGTCAGTGTGTTTATTCCCTAGCTGTGACCGGTCGGTGAACGGAGTGAAGTCTATCTCAAGTTCATATTTGACATGACTTGTTTGACAGGGGCAATGCTCAGTTGTGTCTTTGATTGTCAACTTGTGCTCTGCATTTAGGACCGCAAGCAACCCAAGACACTTTGTTTTGAGATTCTAGGAGTTTAAAAAGAGTTGTTTGTAAAGTTCAACACCGCATTTCTGGATACTTTTTCGTGCACCGGGAATTATGTCGACTATACCGTACGCCATGCCCAGCAGTGGGCCGGGTGCGGGTGGTTTAGGTATGGTAAACCACCCAAGTCCATTGGTAGCTCCTACCCCAATTCAACAATTACCAAGCCTGCCAGGACATCCTCACAACTTTCTAAGCCACTCTTCACCTTCACATTCCAATCCCTCACACACCTCATTTTCTATTGAAAATATCTTGGGACAGACTAGGGCTGCTGCAGCAGCAAACATTCAAAATATCACAGCTCTCTCGCACGCCTCTCACCCTACGACGCCCACCAGACCTACGCCCACGTTCCCGGGACCTTCGTTCGGACCATCGCCGTACGGACAGCCTCAGCATCCTACCGGTGCTTACTACGATCCCGCCGCCGTACCTGGCGGGCTGGCGGCATCCTCACCGCTGACATACAGTACGACTGGATTTACCTCCCCCACAGCTCTGTATCCGTACAGTAGAAACGATTACCCGCACTCATTCCTAGACAGAGTTGATCACTTCTCAAAAGGTAAGGATTATTTCGAAAATACATTTATATCATTAATTGTTAGACGAATAAATTAATAAGCCTAAATTAATGAAAAAAAGGAAAAGAAAAGAAGGTGTGTTTGAGATCAAAATAGAAAAGCAAGCACAGTTCAAAGTATTGTGAACAGTTTCTATCAGTTTACTTTTATATTCATAACTATACCTGTATCAGTTTTACGTGTCGTCATATTGTCATGTAAATCCACTGTAAATCCCACAGTAAAACATATACTCATCTTTCTCGTTATAGGTTATATTCGTGATGTTGTTCTTTCCACAGAGTAAATACGTTCTTAAAGTTGTATTAAGTTTTAGCAAAACTTTAGCAAAATTTTTGCAAAAATTTAGCAAAAATTTATCATTCTTTGTTTAGTGCGATATACAACTATTTATACGACGAACTTTGAAGGTGAAATAACTTATTATCATGACGAAACTTGTTTTTATTTACGATTGAGTTGGAATATTAGCGCAACCGAAGTTTTTTTTTACTGAAAGTTCCTTATTGCAAACAGTTGTTTTACTTGTATTATTAAGAAACCATAACAGGTATTTGTAGATATTCATAGAATCTCATTCAGTCACATACTAAAGATGTCACTTTATTCGATGATGATATGGAATGCATCGATGCACACATTATCTTTGTCATATTTTGATTAAATCATAGATAACTTGTTTTTGGAAAGAAATTTAGAGTAGGGAATATTTCGAATGTGGGCTTGACTTTCATTAAAAGACAGAGAAGGAAGCATTCCTTTTCAGGATTTATTACCCGTGATGTTTGATTATGCCTGTCATCTAAAGACCTCAAAACTGTAAAAAAGCATATCAAAAGTGCTTTTAGGATATCACAAGATTAATGGGAATTATGATGTTTCTTACGTATAGTATTATATTTTTTTGTATAATTTTTATGTAGGAAGAAATATTTTACAATATATTTGTTGCTACGTTATCGCGGTAAAAATAGTATGGATAACTCTACCATTTGACTACCATTGTTATTAATTAGAATATGATTGAATTCATTTTCCAAGTCCAATTAGTCCTTAAGTTGTTGTTCATATAGGTTTAAAATATAAAGAGAGTAGAAATCTTCACTGAGCAAGTTTTAGCAATGCACATTGGCTGATGTGACATCTTGTGCTAATATATTGAGCCAGAGCCTTCGCAACTTTAAAGGTTGATGTCATGATTATTCCATCGATCTAAGTAAAACCAATCTTAAAAGAAATCCGACCAATCACTTTAACTTTATATGTTTGCAGGCTAGTTCGTAATTGTAAAACATTAAGTTGGAAATTCGACATGACAGGCACGTTCAATATTATTCATTATGAATTTTATGTCACCATTTTGTTTTGATTTTGAGATGGGCATTTTTTTTCTTCAGATCCATGGATTACAAACCGCTGATATTCTTACCGATAGAATGAAAGTCAGACCTAAATACTTTGTTTCTGAAAGAAAAATTATAATCTATTCATATTCACTACTGTGAAAACATCCTGTCAGAGCAAGACAGTAACTTGTGCATTTAAGAGAATCATTAGGTTATAAAATGTATTTTAATACGTTAAAGGGAGATCCTATGTCAATATTTAAATGTTCGTTTTAATATAAAGCAAAAAAGGGGAGTTCTATTGACAAGAGTAGTCATTTTCCAGGCAGTCGTCAAAAATTAGATTAGGGACACGGTATATTTGCGGATATTGAAGAGATTTTGATAATCAATATTCTTAGATTATATATTTATGACTATAGTAGATTGATGATGAAAATAATGAACAATATAGACATTAAAATGTATTTCTTTGCTCAAACACTATACCACTATATAGGCCAAGATCAATATTATTTAAAATGCTGTTTTAACGATTTTATTGTTTGAACTGCAACAAGTTGTTCATAAAAAGTATTTCAGTTAAAAATACAACCATTTTACATTTGTGAAGAGTACAAAGGAGAGTTCTCTTGCTCATTTTACATTTTTAAATAGAGTTCCACTCATATCATATTTATCTCAGTTGGGCTCGATAGATGTAACTATAAACGGAATGATTTGGTGTTTAAATGCGTTTGATATTGATTACACTTTAATGCCCAACAATATTGACACTTGTTGATTTGTGTTACAATAATTGTCTTTGAGTATATTCGTATTTTTTAAAATCTAAGTCATATCGGTCTATTGAAGAAAACAATCAAACTTATACATGTTATATGAATATCGCTGATATTTTGGAGGGCATAATTATCCCCACGTAATCTCATATATTATTATCTATTATGGATAGAATGCTCGAACATTGACCCTAAAACTATATTAGGTAATATCAGGACTGGAGTACGGTTTACCTTATTTTTTTACTTCCATATATTTTTATATCAGCGCAGCAACGATTTGTAAAGCATTATAATCGAAATTGCCCTCTGGTATATTGTTTGTGCATTATACCCTGGGCAAATAAAACAGAATAAATCAATAGGATGGATGGATAACAAAATCTATAGAATCCAGACTCTAAATCTCTTGGGTTAGAAGTAAATATATAAAAATGCAATTGGAAAAATTCAAATTCAATTTGACAAAAAATAAATAAATCGTTTTTAAGTTTGATTTTCAAAAGAAATAAAAATATTCAATTTGACAAAGTATATACCATGTAAAAGAAAAAAAAACGGGAAAAAACCCAAAACGAAATAGTGAACTGTATGGGGTTCCTTCTTGGAATTTGAACTATGATTGTCTATAGTGCCGGCAAGCAACTGTCTAGCCGATATATGGAAGTGTTAAATCATTGTATTTTTCTTTTATAATTATGTCGTGCTTGTTAACGATATCCCTCTACTTACAGATAAGAATAATGAGTATAAACCCCACAACATGAACGGCGTGTATTTGCCCTTTGTAACCTTGCCCTAAATATCCCATGCTAAACTACCATAACAATTCCCCACTAATACCCTTATACCTAAAGCATATTTCATCAGCGTTAATATTTTGTAATGGGCGACAGGAAATCGGCTTTATTAGATCCAGTTGGTTGTTGTCTTGTCAGTCTGTGTACAAGCCATGTGTTGGGTCTCATCGACCCGGCCAGCTATAAGGCGGGAAAGTCGGTCCTATATTATAGTGTTCCACGGGTATATATTCATACATTTACATGTACAGTATATCTCTACAAAACATGATGATCAGGTTGTAGTAGTATCATGACTATGATCATAATCAGTGCCACAAAAGACAGGGACAGGATATAGTTCTCGCTAGCAATCACTTCCTGGCCTGCCTTATAAAGATATCCACCTCCTGACAACCAATAGATACAGCTCGTGCTAAGGTAATTTGCGCCGTTCAGTGTTTATTGATTTGCTGTTTGTTCAAAAACTTCCGCTGCCATCAAGAGCATAAAGCGATCACGATAACATCCAATTTCATGGTATCCTATCATATACCTATACTACCCGACACATATACCGTTTTCATTATAAAAGGTCGAATGGAAATATTCAGATGATTACCATAAACCGATTATAGAAACTCCAGTCGATTTAAGTTATTATCTGTCGTTTATTATTTAATAAGACTGATATCATGAGAAATATGATTAGAGCTAAAAAATAAAATAACGTTCAGGCCTATAGTAGAAGTAATAGACTACAATACTATCATTATTATTATTACTATCATCATCATTATTATTATTATTATTAGTATTATTGTTATTATTATTATTATTATTATTAGTAGTAGTAGTAGTAGTATAGTAGCGGTAGCAGCAGCAGCAGCAGCAGCATTATTGTTATTATTAGTAGTAGTAGTAGTAGCAGTAGTAGTAGTAGTAATAGTAGTAGTAGTAGTAGTGGTGGTGGTGGTAGTGGTAGTAGTATTGTGGTATAGAAGTAGAATCATGGACAATAATCCCGGGGGACGGGAGGGGGGCGTGCCCTCCTCTAACATTTCTAATTTTGTACAGCAGCCTATATCTCTCCTCTATAAACGGATCAAACAATCTCTTGAAATCACAGCGTATAGTATAGGAGGAATATAGACAAATATATAGTAGGCTGTATGAGGAGGACAAAATCACATGGCAATGACCGAAAAAACGAAGTTTGTCCAGAAAGTCATGTTAAAGTTATTTCAAAATTAACCACTAACCCAATGTAATGCAGTGAACACGATAAGAAGAGTACAAGGGCCGCGGAACGGTTTTGAAAGTGGAGGGGGGGGGGGGAACCATGCAAAAAATCGTAATCAGATGGTAATTTAATTCTTTTTGTACACGGTTTTGGAAAAAAAAAAGTGAGGGGCTGAAGCCCCCACAGCCCCCCCCCCCCGTTTCCGCGGCCCCTGGAGTATTTCCCTGCATTTCCCTGCATGATACCGGCTTATCGATATAAGTTTTTTTTTTAATTCATGGGCATGATTATCACGGAAGTTAAGACCTCGTTACCACTCGATCCCGGAAGCTATTGCACCAATTAATTTGTTATGTCAGTCCCATTTGATACAGTAAATTCAGCCAATTTATCCGTGTTTTTGCGATAACTTCCCCTCTATGATTTCCGCGACACAAGGTAAAAAATAAAACGATGTATGATTTGCAAAGTATTGGTATAATATGTTTTATATTATGCTGAGAGGGTTTACATGTCAATTTGATCTACCTGAATTAACTTATTTAACGAAATATCAAGTAATAATAAAATTGAAGCATTGAGTTCCTCTAATAACATTAAGTAAGATTGTAATCACGGTAGAAAAGTATAGAACATTACATTCATATCGGATATACATGTATCATAGAACTTTGCAGAGACTCTCAAGAAACTGAACCTGAATTGGATCGAAATAGGCCTTTTCCGATAAAAATGAAATTTATAAAGAGATGTGCGATTCGACATTGAAAACTTTGCACTTTTATATGACATGATGAAGAGAAAGTGAATCTCTGAATGTAAACCATTATAAAGTGGGAATGTCAAATTTCAAAGTCAAACGTTAATATATCATTTCCTGATATTCTATTTCATATTATTCAAAGGTACGAAATTATATAGTGACATGGTGGACTCGTTATATCTTTGTGTTTGATATTAAAGCCCTAAAGGTCTGCATAATGGGTTTTCATTCTAACCACAAGCTTTTCCAAAGAAACCATAATTTTTTTACTTTATTTTCCGTTGACTAGTTATAATTATTATTTTTATTAAATTGATTTGGTATTCAGTTTGTCTTTTTTTCATCCCCCTTTCTTTCTCTCTTGTGACACCTCTCTCATCCTCTTTTTCACCCCCTCCCCCTCTCTTACGCTCTCTCTCGTTCTCATCCCTTCTCACCCCCTCTGGGCCCTCTCTCACCATCTTTACCCTCTCTTTCCCTCTCTATCTCTCTCTCTCCCAGGGTTCCGCCTAATTTCTGTCTTCATCCCCCCTCACCAATACCATACACTGTTAAAAATAATTTAAACAACTCTGTTTACTACGTGAATCGCACAGTAGTTGTTTAAATAGTTTAAACAAGTGTTAAAATTTGTAAACAACCATGCTTAAATTATTGATGATTAAATATTTGAATTAAATATTTGTTGTTTATGATTTTAACACTTGTTTAAAATATTTAAACAACTACGGTGCGATTCATATACTAAACAGCGTTGTTTAAATTATTTTTAACAGTGTAACATCAAGAGGAAAGTACGGCTCAGTTGAAAATCACAATACAGACGTGATATGATTCAACCTCCGACATCATCACTTATAATTCAATTTTGATCACACAAAAGCATTATTCAGTTCCCGTCTTTGCTTCGATACAAACTGATATGAAAACATAGTAATGGGATGATAAGCGCGTGAATCAGGTTCGCTGCTACCCTTGGGACTCATTCTGGCTCGGTCGTGAGGTCGTGTCCCAAAGGCGGGAGCAGGGGGAAGCAGCGCAAATTAACATGTCTATTTAGATTAGCCAGGTTGATCGGAACTCAGACATGATCGAAGCAGAATTGTACTTTGTTTGTTCATCTCCGGTATCAGGATGGCCATTAAAATTATATATTAGCATCAGGGCCCCGTGCATAAAAGTACTATTTTTTCATCCAATTGTAATTACCATGGTAACGATGCTCAACAGCCAACTGAAATCAAAGATTCTATGGAGGTTACCATCATAATTGCAAAGTTACCATAATTTTATGCAACGGCGCCCAGAGGTCGAATATTT
This sequence comes from Lytechinus pictus, assembly GCF_037042905.1. Classification (NCBI taxonomy): domain Eukaryota; kingdom Metazoa; phylum Echinodermata; class Echinoidea; order Temnopleuroida; family Toxopneustidae; genus Lytechinus; species Lytechinus pictus. Next base: position 11,151,226 of record NC_087256.1, on the reverse strand, counting down.
TAAGAATTAGAATATATCAAATACATGTAGATCAATAAGAAGAGCATCAACTATGCCTACAAATATTGATCTTTCTACTTTTATCGAAAAAAAAACCCGCAATAAATACTCCTTATTAATAAAATGACCATAACTTGAAAATTTATAAGTAACTAGTTATAATAAGGTCTCGTGTTCCATCTTTTCATTCATTTAAACATTTATATGTTTCCCCAGAACCTCCTGAATAAAAGGAAAAAAAAATTGTAACAATCCCATCAATATCAAGTTCAATTGACCGCCACTCTCTCGCAACACATGAAGTTAATTCTTACTGAATAAACGTGCAAAACATGCACATTGCTCAGATTTTTTTCAAGCTTGAAAACAAAATAATGCTAACAATAATGCTTTGCTTGTATGTTTCTTCATAAAATTCAAGTTATTAGGACTTTAATCCCGATTGGTCGGTCCCTCCCAAGATGGTTGGCGCCCCTGCCATTACATTTCACAGCAGTCCAATAGCCCTCAAGAGCACTCTACATCCAAAACTGAAAGCTGAATCAACTATAGTTTAGGTAAAATGGGATGGATAGAGATGCAAAAGTTCGATAAGTTTCTTTCGACTAGATATTAAATTTCATTTGTCTGCTTATTGACGAACAAGGAGGGAGCCTCTTGATCAACCTTAGGCCTATCAATCCACTTATGATAAGAATCAAAGACCAAGGTTTCTACGAGTTTCGGTCATACTGTTGTAGTTACAACGACCATCATCTTTGATTGCAACCATATCTTATATTGAAGACGCTGAAAGAAAAACTAAACACGATAGATAGAGAGAGAGAGAGGGGGGGGGGGAACTTCTTAAAAAAAGACAACAGTAGCACACAACTACGTAGATAGATACGAAAGCCACTGCATATCAGGAGGCTCCTTCCAACTCTATTTGAAACATCACAATCACAAAATATTTGTAACCGATATACAGAGTATAAAAAAAGATAATTCTCAATGAAAAAAAAAATTAATTGATTTCATTTGAAATACATATTCTTCATTCTGTTAAGTTGATAATATTCACAGTCATTAATTCAAAGATATTGAAAAAGCAATGTCAAGGCATTTCCCATTTCATTTTATACGATATCGATGAAGTAGAGCAACGAACCTGACACTCATTTTTTTAATTATTAGCGAGCTGAAAAGGATGTCAGCAATACTTCTTTCATTTATTATGTTTGTTGGAAAAACATTTCGTTTTCTTTATCAAATCTGAATTTTCGCTTTTTGTTATAAAATGTGAATTTGACTGGCATTTATGCAATTATCATGATTCATATACTACCGATAAAACATGACTTTCTGAATGTTATTATTCACAATTAGACTAACTGTGGTGTGGTCAATAAAGCAATTAGCAGTTATTAAAAAAGATCCTGTCTTTTCATCATTATTTGGATATTTACAATTCGGCCTACTACATGTAGAAGAACTATATAGGCCAGACTGCCATGATAGGCCTATGCGTCTATAATCTAAAATGAGGTCTGTGAGAATCTTTGGAACGTTACACCAGAAGACACAGCCATAGTAATTGATGACCTATAGTTTGTAACATAATGATATTTCATATTATTGAACCCCGTGGTTTGATAAGATAAGCATTTTGACTGATGATATACTGTTCAGGAAATAACACATGGTCTTTTGAAGACACGTTTCCACACACGCACACACCCCACACCAACTAACACACAAAGACATGAATCATTTTCCGCTGTAAGAAGCATATCCTTTGTTCGAACAGCTTCCGGTCTCATTAAAAAATGGAAATCTATATTTTATTCTTGTATTCATTTACTTCTCCTTATTTTACTCTTCCTCACTTATGTATATTTTAAAAGAATGAGGAATAAGGATCATAATCAAAACATAATCATTGTCATCATCATCATCATCATGATCATCACCACCACCACCACCACCACCACCACCATCATCATCATCGTCATCATCATCATCATCATTGCCAACATTTCCATTATCGTTACCTTCGATGATCGTGATTTTGATTGTCGAAATAGGTAGAAATAAAAAGAGAACATTGTCATTTTTTCCGTCTTATCGCCATTCTTCTTTTGGCAAACAAAAGTACTAATTAAAAGTAGACGATACTAGGCTATACTTTTCTATATGATAGTAATATTGTAAATTGATAGTTACAGACTTGATGTTGACCCCCGAAAAGGTGATTAGTGAACAGCATTCTGATATTCATGAGCAGTAATGGGTTAAAAATGTAATTTACATCCTGATAGAAATCCTTTTAGTCGTCAAACGTTTGATTGTGAAAGTATGAAATGATTCAAACCATGAATTGCTATAATCTTATCTAGATAGCCTCCCACACTATACGAAAGTAAAAATGTTTGTTAATGCAATATTCAATTCTTTGGTTTTATAATTCACATTAAACAGTGATTAAAATGCAAATCGGGATGATTATCAATCAATCCAAACAAAAATAATGTTCGCAATATTGTACACACTGGGCAATCAGTTATATATTTACACCATTTATAAACCAACAACAATGGCAAATATTAACATAATTAACAGCAGGTTGAGTGGCAAGGATGCTTCGATGTTTTTTGAGAGGTTTTTAATCGGCACCAAGAACTATTTTCGATTTCTGTCCCCACTAATATCAACGATTGACATGAATGTATGTATCGGCCTATAGCTGCCAAATAATTCACTTTCTGTTCATTCCAATTAATGACAATGTCTGAAGTGTATTTGAAATTAGCTATCTTTAGAAATACTTCAATAGTTTATTTTTCCTTTCATTAATAGTTTGCCCATGCACCCACCTTATTCTTCCGAGAAACACCCTTTTCAGTAATTGCAATACAAAAAACACATTTATTTTTTCTGTTAATGGTTAAGATATTTGAGAAAAAGGGGTTACGTTGTTATTTCGCATTTTAATCGTGTTCAATTGTTTTTTATAGAAAAGACTGCGAGATAGGCCTTAACGTATTGTGGTTATTTAAGAACCGTTTTAGTTCTCGTTATAGTTTTATTTTAATAATGATTAGACAGACAAAGCGAAATTAATCAGTTAAAAAAAATCGTTTTAGTTTCGCTTATAATGTAAAGTAATAATCAGTTTTGTTACACAAGACACTATATCAACATGATCAAGGACAAATGCTACGATTCAATGACAAAATCTGTTCTCAAAGAATCATATCCCCTCATTTTGTGTATACTCTTAAAAAGTTGGGCAAAAAGGCACAATTTTTATCCATCACCATGATCACTGAGCAACATACTGTCCACACAGCCTATTGGTTAAAATATGTCCATATTGGAAAATAAAAACTAATTTGGTAATAAATTTGCTCAATTGAATGATAATTACCCAGAATATATATATTTTTTACCAACATACATTACCCAACACAGTGGACAGTATGTTGCCTAACAATTTAAGTGTGTAGCTTATCACAACTCGTTAGTAAAAGTTGTATGCAACATGTGCACGTGTCTGCATAATAATGTGCCCTTCTCATGTACGTTGGTGAATGTCATGAATAATTGTTTTAAAAATGGCACTCCCAATATTCTCGTAGGTAATACAAGCAATACAAATTTGGTAATACTGACCGTCGAGTTGGTTACTCTTTATTTTGTGTCGGACACATGCAAAAACATATTCAACAACACATTGATCCATTTGACCCGCCAAACATGGGTTGAGAGTGGCAACATTACATCGAAGCCTTGTCCGTCAAGCGCATGCACTGTAGTTTTCCTGGTATTGGTATATATTGCAGATGATTAATTCATCAAAGTAACTCTTCATGTTTAATAGAACTATGTTTTACCCTTTTCCCCACGGGTGAACGAAATTGATGAAACGAACAATAATTTTCTCGTCATTTTGAGGTTAGGGAATTAAAGGCTGAATAGACTAATAAAAATATCAAAGAAAGAAAAAAAAAAGGGATATTGAAGAATCTATAATTTGGATACGGAAACCACTGTTTTAAGATTGTTATCATAAGATAAGAATTATGATATGAAATATAAAGCGATCAGTCGGTAGGTATTATAGTTGAACGGAAGTTCTGTAGTCACTTCTTATTAGCTGATCAAGATGTCACAGATATACGCAGCGTAACTCAGCACGCAGAATCGTGACAAAAAATCATGCAATTTCTGGTCGTTAAAATGGTCCATCTTTAGTCTGTTTGCAGACCTTACTTTAATATAATTTTTTTCTGGATGGTTGGTTAGAAATAATGAAATAACAGTGGATTTTTATTTTTCATCCGCTTTCGATTATCACCCCCAATAAATGTTATATAGGCCTACGCCAATTTGTCGGTCGGGATGGCAATCACTTTACCTAACCGATTTTGATTGTAATTATCCCACCAAAAGGATCATTAAGTCTAGACTACAACGTAACGGTATAAAAACATGATTCTCTAGAGAGATAAATAGAGGTTTTCAACTTGACTGTAAGGTATTCCCCAGACACGCATATAGTTGCCTTTTATTGATGAGTCACCCCCTCCCTCCCGACAAGTTCCCGGGGACCTGGCCGCGGGCTATATGTCGGTCGCGTGGGCCCCACCCGCTTGTTGACGTTTTCTGCTATAGTCCCACATGTACTATTTTATCCAGGAGAATAACAGGTCATTACGGAAGCTACCCCTTGTGAAGTAGGCTCAGCTATAGTTTCCGGATTGCTACGTGTATAACATCGTTGGTGAATGTCAAATTGATGGGGGTCTTTAGAGTTAATTGAGAAGGAGGATTAAAGGCGAGATATTTGTAAGGAAATTATTATTTCAAAATGAGAAAATAAAGGCCAAGATCTTGTCTGTCTTGTTGCAGTATGTTTACGGGGCATATCGCTTTTTATATTAAAACATCATCTGAAATAGGTCTATGCGCGTCACGCCTATAGGTATACAAAACATATTTAGGGCTTATTAATTTCTGTGAGTTCTAAAAACTTTTTTTTAATTTGAGTTTTATCAAAACAAATCAAAAATCACAAAAATTTACAAAGGATTCTAAGAAATTCGTATTGGGGGTCCAGGTAACGTATAATGCAAGCATATTTGCATTAGACGCATTAGAAAATTGTGCAGGAGTCGTGCACACGAATAAATATGTACACCTCTTAATATGAAAATGGCTTTACCATAATTATAGAACAGCTCAAAAGAGTTTGAATTTCATTTTTCCCCTGATAGTGATTTCAATGCATTTTCAGTTTTTATATCCGGGTATATTTTGTAGTTCCTCTATTTTTCATGTTAATAATTCATTTATTTCCAGGTGCCCCTGTCATGCCTCAAATCATCGAAATGAAAAATGTATTACGAGCTCATTAGAGCATATTAATAGTCAATTATAACGAGAATAAAAAGTGATATGATGGACGCGATTGAACCATTAGTGATAACTTTTGTTTCAATGTCAAATATTGAAAATCCACCACCGATCGAAATCCATCCAAATTCATTAATAAAATCAATTATCAAACCATCATTACCCATCACAGCATAGTTTCAATCTCTTTTTAATTATGAGTGTACTGTGAGATACATTTCAAAGGGATATATGATGTGCATTTTATTAAATGAAAGTTAATTACTTTCGAAACTGTCAGTAGCGACCCTCATAAAGCAGATAAAATGCTCTCATTCGTCAAAAGGGGTCTGTAATTAAACTGGATGTAATCGTTATATGACTTTATACTCTGAAATTTGAGAAGATGAATTTCTTGTTGTATCGCTTTCCCTTGTTATATATTATTTTCATTTTCTTCTTTTAATATAGAAGTCTTGATTACATTTCCACTCGAATAATGTATTTAGATGGTCGTTATGTTGAAAGGATGAAGAGCCTCTGTGCCGTGTTGTCATCAAAACCATATATACCAGTGCACTGGATAATAGAACTTAAACAGTGTCATTGTAAATCATCTTCCTGGATATTATAAAAAAAGATTATGATGACTGATTTATTTATTGATTGAATTGATTGATCGATCGAATCATTTTATAAATTGATTAATTAATTAATTTATTTATTGATAATAATAAGAATAATAGATAGCTTTTATAAAGCGCTTTTCCCATAACGGCTCAAAGCGCTTTACAGCACATTATTACCCCGGTCATTATTTTTATTCATGTCAATCCCGCACGGAAAGTGCACAATTTCCACTCCCTGGGGAGCATTCCTTGCATTCATCGACCGCTGGCAAATTCAAACATACAATAACTTTTGCATCCTACCGGGTACCCATTTAGCACCTGGGTCGAAAGTGGCAAAGTGTGGATTAACGCCTTGCCAAAGAGCGCTAGACAGCAGTGGGATTCGAACACACCTCTATTTACAAGGCGAGAGTCAGAACCACCACACCAAGGCTCTTCCACTTTATTCAAGTATTCATTTTATGCATTCGGTTTCAAAACATAAATACGTGATTCGAAGGTCCAAGGACCAATACTTAGCAGGTTTATGATAATTCTAACAACCACAAATATTAGTGAAAAACATTAAAAATATAAACATACAAGACATAGAACAGGGTCATTACAATGAACAGTAACCAGTATAATCTCAAGGGGTATCTGGAAGATTGTGAAAAATACAGAAATACACACAAAAACTAAAAACTTTAAAATGGATATACAGTTGAATAGGATATTTGTATAAGTATAATGAATTAATAAAAAAAAAAGGATGCGAGATGAATGAAAGCAATGAGGTGATATTTTTCAGTGCAACATATCTATTTTACAACACAAATATTAAAATTGAAATTACGTTGCTGGTAAGAAAAAAAAAACTCGTGAGAACGAAGCGAGCGAGTGAGCGAGCGCAATATATAAATCTATGTGATTTTGATCTCACAATGATCGGACAATTTGACAAAGAATCCTGATTCGTGACAACTCTGACGGCGCTTGAAATTTGATTGAGGGAGTGGGGGCTTCAACTAAAAAACCATGACCCTTTGTTTTTGCATGGAACTTATTAATAAACAAATGGATCCATAAATATTGAACAGTCCTCTAGTGCTATTCATTCAGAATCAACAGGAATACCAAGAAATCAATGTATGTATCACTTGGCCAATAAATGTTTACGAAACTGCGTATTTTAGCATTTCCTTATTACGCACTCAAAACTGCTTGCACTTGCTTTCACAATACATAATTATATCTTCATTTCAAAGAAGCATCCATAGAGATAGGTTCGCCGTTCTTACTCTCCATATGTCATGTATGTATGATCATGAAATACGTTTTGATGCACATGTATTACTTCTCTTCCCATTATGGATTAAATTGGAAAGGGATTTAGGAATGACTCTTGTGTTCATTATGCAACATAATTCTTCTACAAGCTCCTAAAATTATGACGTCATATTAATGATTTCATCTTTAATATCCCATACATCAATTACCCATCAATCCTTTATTATATTATGATCGTTACCACTATTATCATGTTTGTTGTCGTTGTTGTTGCTCCTATCCAGACGTCAATGATCATTTCTGATTAGTACACCTTGATAAAAAAAAAAACACAAAACACACACAGAGGTCATACAAGTGCACAATAATTTTTATGTTAAACAGAAATTATTAGGTTGTATCATGCGTCATAGAATGATTCACTGATTGTTGAAAATAAGTTTTGCATTATCGGGAAAAAAAATTGTATTATTTTCTTTTTCACATATCAATAGTTCATGTGGTCCGGAAATGGCCCATCAATTAGCCATCAACGAAAGACAGTGATCACCTTTTTGGGCAATCATTTCAGTAATGATGCTATCACTACCTTGGACGGTTCCTCTGTCTTAATTTACAGAAGACCACAAAACGCCCCCCCCCCTCGCCCCGTAAGGGCGTTTAATGTTCTTTGTGTATTTCATCCAAATAGTCAGTATTGCAGAAAATGATTGGCGTTTGATAGGGGCAATTATTTTACACAAATTGGTAGGTTTGCTTTTTTAATATTTTGATGACGTATTGTTCATTGCGTCAATTAGTCGTCGTCATATTATGAGTGTCGTCACTAGGTTTGAGTCTCGTGGAAGAGGAGTCCCTTCCAATGCTTGATGTTCAGGCCAATGTCCCATACAGCATCGGAAGTCTCCTCCACACCACCGTCAATCAACCTTACCCTTATAACTCTAGATGTGCCACCATCTTTTCTTCCTATTCTCCTTCGCTTTCCTCTCCATCTATTCTTTCTTTTCTTTAAAGGGGTTTGACCGAGACAATCTCAATATTTTCCCTTCGTGGAGTCAGCGCGTCTCTGACATTGTACTCGGCCGGTAGCGACCGCGGAGTGTCTCGCGCGACCGTCTCCAAAAACACCTCCATTGTTCCTGATTCCGCAATACAAACCCACGTGGGTAATCAACCATGCTAAATGATTTTCCATTTTTCATTGATACGTTTTTTTTTCTAAATATCTAAGTCCAATTCTAAGTTATTCATCATTCATTATGTCATTTGTTTCCAATTATTCGAAGTTTCTATAATCAATTCAGAACCATGATGACTCACAACAGAGGCCGTTATTTCACAAGTTATCGAAAAGAGACTCAGCTCCGTCCAGATACTGGCTTTTATTTCGTTTGGATTTATTACAACGAAGGTGTTTACCTATTGCATAAAATGTTACTGTATGTTTATATATCACCGTTATACATAACAAAAGCAAAATGAGGTACACAAAATTAGCCCAGGCTATGTTTTTTTTTAAATATCATGCAAATAATGTTACAAAATAACAATATGAACAGTATATGAGGATAACTGATTTGTATCCTTTCAGTATTTAGTCATTATTAATCGGACCTTCCTGCGTTGTTTACTGAATTTCAAAAGCCAAACAAACGTGAATGCAATGAAACGGCCAACTATATTGTCTTTTTCTTTTGTCTTTCCCCCTAAAACATTATATCCTTACTATCCATCTTAGTTTTTGTATTGCTAGAAAGGGACAGAGGACGTCGTTTCGCTTTGGATAATTTCCGCTGTTGAGCTTATCAGACGAGCCCAATAGACACAATTATCCTCAACAATAACACCCAATTGGCCTCTAAATGGCATTTACAAATGGTAGAAAGATACGTTAGCTTGTAGTATCGTTTCCGTGACTGCTCGTTTCCGCGTGGAGGGTTTTATCAGGTCTATCCACGCGCCGCGCGGTACCCTTTGGTGTGAGTGAGAGGGGCGGGGTCGAGCTGTATAGAGAGGAAGGACCGAGTTGAGTGGTAAAGGGGGGGGGGGGGGGGGGGGAGAGTGAGAGAGAGAAGAGAACCACCCAACACACACAAACACACGTGTAACGGGCTCAACACTATAAAATACTTTAGATCAAGTCGGATTTTGGGATTTGGTTAAATATTTCAAAAGTAGTTTGAATCGATAAGTTTTAGTTACTAAATAAAATACACTCTTCATTGAAAAGATCACTGTTATAGAAAAGGGTGTAATTGTGTGTCAAATAGTTTGATTTTAATATACAGTAGGCCATACTTCAAATGAAATACCAGGAAATGTATTAAGTATTTATGAACTCTTATATATACACAGGAATTAAATTTCTAGTTGAATAATTTCATAACATTGCTATCTTTAACATAATATATAGGGAAGTAATTTGTTTGGATAAAATGACATAGGATCTCAATGTAGAGCTTCATAGAAAAGAAAAAAGAGTATTTAAAGGTTTAAACCGTAAGATATCTTTGTTAATATTGTCGTTTCGTGACCTTTATTAGCTTTACCATTCCTTCCAACTCACATTGGTATTTTTTATTTTCAGGGAGGCGTACTACAAATTATCATGAGTCACTCATGATAATTGGTAGGTTTTCATTTTGTAATTTCTCATAGAACTCTGATAAAAAAGCACGCATTTATTTTTTCGTTGTTTCAGGATTTATGGATTTTCAGGGATAAGAACGTACAAACATGACAAAATATAGTAATAAATTCCTTTGCCATGTGTACAAAATGAAGTTAAGGTTTCTGTGCGGTCGACGACAAACCAATGGTTTTTTTTTCTTTCATAATTTAACGTCTAACGACAAAATGCGAACAATAATGAATATTTTCCAGTATTTGATGAAGCATCGAACATTTTTTATTTAGATAAATAATGTATTTTCCACAATTAATAACTTGATTGTTTTAGGAAGAATAAGCCAACACTTTTGATTCTCCATTATCTCCTCCCTACATTATTTTGTTGCTATTCATTGAATACTCCCTCTTCAGATCTTTATGTACTGTGATGTCTATTTCTATTTTTGACATTACCATCTATAAACTTAAGACATTTTTGCATTGAACGGAGTCGCTCTGTCGGTAAACTTCTAAGATATTAATCCTAACTTATTGATTAAAAAAAATTAGCGCAACATCAAAATTGTACCAGAAATTTGCACTTATTAAAAGTGGCACACAACGTACAATTTGGATGCCAATTATCAACTGTCCATAGAGTTTATTTAACTATGGCTAAAGATTTCATTAGGTAATGTCATTATTCTGGAGCCGATGATTACTGGTATCGGACGCCTGTAAGATTGGACAATGTTTATTTAAATAAAATATCTCCTCTCGCAAGCTTGTTTTTTGCTGAAAGTAAAGACATGCATGCTCTTAATTAGCGACCTAACTCGTCGCCAATTCTGATACCTGACAATGCCTGACATCTATCAATCAACCCATCATCGTTTTATCCAAACTGTTTATTCAGAGCAATATTTGCCAACTTTCTCATCGATTTCTAGACTGTTATTTGAGAGCGGAATTGAGCTAATTACGCGCTCATTAAAAAAAAATGATTCGTATTTTTTGAGCGGACGCGCGATGCGTATAGTGTCGTCTGCTTCTCGTAAAAGACGAGACTGTATCCGGTAACCCGTTACACTGCAACAATGGGAATAGTCATTCAACTATCGATTTCATAAAATAAATTTAAAATACATTATGCCATATCTGTCTAGCAATATGGGTCTTTCTTTTGGCACGTCAATTTCAATAAAAGTATCTTGTTGCTCTAACAATCTGGATTGCTTGTTGCCCACTTGCACTGAGACAAGAGAAATCGATAGTGCGATTGTTTAAAAAATAAACATTGGGCCATCTTCTGCATCCTCGCCAGCGGAAATGGCATTAGAATTCAGTCATTATCCAAAGCAATGGGCAGTCATACATTTGTCAATCTTGTTAGTGGTTCTTTTGTCTTGATTGTCTCCTTATTTTGGTGTCGTTCTCACGACGTTACATTTTAGGCAAATATGTTTTTCGGAGATAAAAGTTATGACGGGCGTCCAGCGTCCATAATGTGCGTTAAGCAACTAAGTAAGCAAAACCTATGCGCAGTACTTTAGTGGGATGGTTGTAACTTGGTCGTTGTTAAACAAACTTTTAATGGGCAAGACAATGAGAGATAATGACAAATAGGGCCATTTGATGGGAAGTGACAAGAAACTACCGTGGTTTTGATGAAGGTGTGTGGATCTATTATAATGGGTAACGGAGGGGTCTAAAGATGTACCTCTCCATTGTCTGTGACCGTCTGACAGTCGTTTAATGGTGTATTGGATTTTGTGTACCTTCTACTTATACCTACTAAGTGGGGACAGATTGATTGACAGGTCTGCCTACATTTGACCAGTCGTGAGAGCAGATAAAAAAATAAGAATAAAGTGATGGCAGCTTTAAAAGGATCCTTAATGAAAGAGGGAATCATAACACAGAAGTATTTAAAACAATGTAAAGTATTAAAATCTTTAGTATTACCCATTGTAAGATTGAAGAACCCATTTTCATAGCAAAATACATTTACGAATGTCAGGAAAGTTAGCCCTCGCTCCACAATTTGTCATTGTTTTAAGCAGAAAAAATATATAGATAATGAAAAGTTTAACAAAAGGTTTTAACGAAATTGGATATTTGTATAATATTCCGATGGAATAAACGCTAACGGCGACCAGACTTGATATAATTGATTGACCAACCAACCAGTGATTGGCATTTGATATACTTATTAAGTGATGGAAATCAATAGAACTAAACGAACGACTAAAAGCAATCAATAGAAAGTAAGCAATGGATAAGTTGATGGGTTTATGAATATATCATAGCTGATATACTTTAAGGGCTATATATATTTGTTGATTGGTGTTAAAATAACGATTTTCGTTCGCTTCTCATCCCACGGAAGTGCACTAAAATACTCTGTATGGTAATAAATCGATAAACGTTAAGTACGTGGTTTCCTACGTTGCGTAATATTATTTGTTTGAGCATTGAGTTATGAATTGGTGCTTACCGTTATTGCTCTCTTTGTAATCTGCGTTTAATTTTAGAGTAACCCATTACTAACCAGCTTGATTTTTTATGTTCATGTTCCTGTTTCTTCTATCTTTGTTTTGGGTTATTTTCACTTTCCATTTTCTGTTTCATAGTTTTAATTGTGAGCGCAGTTGTGATTAAATTGCATTGCAACCCCCCCCCCCAAAAAAAATATATATATAAATAAAAAATCAGAATATTGCTTTTTTTTGGGGTTTGGTCAAGTATCCATTTTGACGACAATGATGATAATCTTGAGGTCGATCGTGTGTATTTAATTAACTTTGAATTAGATAGACACTGTTACTAAAACATAGCGTTAGTGAAGGATCGTTCCATTCGATATGTTTTGGGGAAAACAGTCAAAACTATATGGGGATGGGGTGACAAAAGTTACAAGAAATACAGAGAAGTTGTTATTTGAGACTGAGTGGCAATGTATCATAGAAGAGAGTTTTCAGATATTTGAAGGACCAGGTTGGTTGAATAGAGGAAGATTTTAATAGGGGAGATTGAATGTTAATATCTAAAAGAAGGGTACTGGAAATGGCTGAGGGGGGGGGGGGTAAGGCAGATGAAGGGGGTGGTGGAGGAGGGTGAGAACTTTCATTAAAAAAATATGAAATGACGAAGATTGGAAAAATCATATATTTTCCAAACAAAACCCGAACAAAGAATATTTACCTCCAGTTATCCCTACTTCCTTCCCCACGTAACAACTAGATGTATAATTTGCTTAGGGTATTAAGTCTATCGAATTTTGCCCCAAAGCGAGATGGATGGATGAAGAAAGGATTGGATACAGACCCGAGCTATATTCTGATTTCTATTGCTTCCCCAACAACACTTATCACCTACGTGTAGACAATGGAAGGATTTATAACAAAGACACGTAAAGAGGTAGGGGCGTTTGTATAGGGGGGCTTCATAACAGGAGGCCCAATTTGAAACAAACTGTCAAGTCATAGTAATACAGTGTGAAAAGGGGGCATGTTTTTACCACCAGGGGTACTAGCTGACCCCCTTATTGGTCTTATTGGTATATCTCATAAGTACAAACACTTTTAATTGGATTTGTACATGTTGTACGAGAGCGGAATCGGAAGTTGGGGGTGGGGTATCATTATTGTGTTCACTCTAAAACATATTGGGTAAAAGTGCTCCATGAGGGTAATTATGTTTCCAACCAACATTTGGGCATTTCTTTTGGGTATTTTTGATTTATCCAGTGTGATGAAAATTTTGCCCATTCTAAAGTAATTGCTGCTTATTTTTTAACCTTACTGGGCAATATGCTTCTCGCATTGGGTAAAATACTGCCCAAAATTGGTTGGACACATAATTACCCTCGTGGTGGTAAAAATTTTACCCAATATTTTTTTACAGTGTTGGTAGTAGTAATTTTCCCATTATTCCATGTGTGAATGTGGTTTTATGATATAAAATCATTACAAGAAATTATCATAGAAAGAACCTAACCGATGGGGGCAGAAGAGTTTGAATGAATAAAGCAAGTCAGAAAGATGGTTTGTACATTTTAGGCGTAAACAAGGAAAGGAAGAGGGTATACTTTTCTACCACACTTTGGATAATAGTTTTGGGTTATGCTAATTAGTATTAGTCCTTATTAGTTTTGAACAAGAGAATAAGTAATTATACTTTAAATAAAATTAATAAATGTAATTTATCTGAACTACTTATCATGAACAAGGTTATGTGAGGAATGATTATAAGTAATAATGCCGAATGATCAAACATCATTATCGATCCTTATGATTTGCTAGTCGCTTGGGGATCATACAATTGACACATAATAAAGACAATTTTGGCTCGGCTGAGATGTATACGTTACACAGTAAAAACAAGTCAGCCTCAATTTGCCACCAAATTCGAAATTTCATTAAGTTGTGCATGGTCACGTTGAAATTAACAAGAATAGTTGGCAAAGTTTTATGCATGATTTAGTTTGCCCCATCGATCCAATTAAAATCAGGGTAAATAATGGGATATGTTAATACTGAAGGATGAAGACACAACAAATGTTTAGAAAAGCAGTCATTAAAGTCGGACCCTCCTTTCAACTCCACCCCCTTATCAAGATAGCACTGATCATCAATTGATATAGTTAGGTACAGTTGTAGTCAAATAGCAGTAGTTGGCAAATACGAGAAGTTTTCTGCAAATTAGGATGGTAAGCGAAGTGATAATTTCGTCTCGAATTTATGAAGTGCTTCTGGATAAAGTGCGATAGCTTTGAATATTGACCGCTTTGTAAATTCGGACGACCAATTCCTTTGTTTTATCTCGGCGTGTTTTGTTTGCTATGCCATCTCATTCGGTTTAAAATGTTTGGTATAAGATAACAAGGGGTCAATAAACGGTAGCCAATGTCATAACCTCTATCACAGTCACGCAACTCGTACAAGATGCATCTCTCTATTCCAGTTTCATTTGTATTCCAATACATTTTAAATGTATTTTTAAAAACTTGCATTAAAGATCTGTGTTTTTTTTAATTGATAGTGTCGATTTCGACATGTTAGAGTTTGGTAGAACACTGAAAATTACTCCTATACTCAGATGGTCATGTGGCGGCATGAGTATACAGTGGTGGGATAAAAGTTTATTGCAAAGTTGCTGAGTGAGCTCACAATCCTTGACCTGGATGTGTTCCTCCATATTAGCGAAATGGAATTATGGAAGAGTACATTGTAACAATAATAGAGCGCATTGGAATAGATTATTTCTCGATATGTGTTTACCAAATGAGTCCCAATAGTTCAAGATGCAATTCCATCGCCTTTCGACCCTTTCATGAAATATCATTACAAACGTTACATTTCTAAAGTATGACCATGGATCCGACTAGGTTCCATGGTATGGCAAAAGCTGACTCTATATACCAGTCATATTCCACGATTTCAGCATTCTTTTTTTTTAATGTTATCTTAAAGTTTTATGAAACAATGAACCAGGATTGAACTCTGTCTTAAGCCCAATTCTTTTAATTTCTTAAGATTATGATGATGTAATAAAATAAAAACTGGTGTTCTTAATCGATATAACGTACTTTATTTCATTTTTAATTCAGTTCTCTTTTGGCCACTATGTCAATCGGCCTATAGATGACTTGTGAAGACTTATGATGATACAGAAATATGTGAGGTTCTTTTGTCTAGGTAATTCACTTCCATTCCTTTGTGGAAAGAAAAAATAAACCCCCGATGAATATGAACTAGAAGAGTTACAAATAATCATTCACCAATAATGAATTAACAATAAAGGATGGAGTACGGAATGGCTATCATACTCATAAACAGAAGTGTTTAATTCGAATATGGTGGTGGTATGTAATTATATTCTGTCTCCAGTAAGTTGATGAATTACGGAAAGTAATAAGTTAGACACGATAGCGCAGCATCATCGTCTGTTGGGAACACGGGGATACGCTCTGTATGAATTTGCTTCTATAATTATTTTCCCGCGCGCGCGCCATATCAGTCAAAGTGACATAGGAAGACAGTCGTTAATTACTGCCCTTTCCTTAATGAAGGTGTGAGCTATGAGCAAGCTATGACCAACTCTATACATGGTACTGTAACCAAGCAGGTCTCCCCTGACATGTAAGCCTTCGGGCAATGCTACAGACCATCACAGGCCTTCTTCCTTCGCTAATTAATAGAAGTAGGACGATGAGGTGACATATTGTATCTGTTTAACATGTGAAGTCTTTTCTTCCCAATTCAAACGCTTTGTGGTATGAGCATAATTCCGACATGATATAAAAATAGGACGAGGCATGCGATGAGTAATGCTCTCATAGACCTTGTCTTCAATAGTAAATTGCATTCCTGCTCATTGCCATTACCATTATAACTTTCGTTATAGTTCTTTTAGTTAATATTTCATTTACAACGCATTAAATTCGAATAAATGCATTATTAGTGATCAGATCATCATTTTAATAGAATTTCGCTTTTAAAGAAATTATATATTCTTTTAAAAATGAATAGATTCCAACCGTTTAATTGAAAAGAGATTTTTTTACCCTAATTAATTTTTTTATTAAGAAAAAATTATGACTCGTCCCTCTTATAATTATATTTTATCAGTTTAAATTTGAGTACATCGTTTGAGAGTGCACATGAAACGGTTTTCGTTACAGGGGTGAATATCGCCATCAATAACTTTCTAAGAATATAGTGATCTATATTATTATTTTTTTATTATGAATTAAAATCATACATCAGCAGATAATTAACCTATAGACTAAAAAGTTTTTTTTATTGGTGTCAAAATATGTCGAAAAGTGACTGAGTTACATTCAGTTTTACAGTCTTTGAAAATGGTTTATTGAAGTATAGGGAAATGTCTAGTTATATTACCCGCGTTCAATGTCGAATCTGATTCAGCCCCCTATCCACGTTTATAGCTGAATAAAATAATCAATGACGTGTTCTGAAGAAGATCAGGACAAGACAAAAGCAAGATAGTGAATGTCAAACGGGGTTCACCATTAATCATCCCAAAATGACGACAATTCTGCTCGATTCTTTCGTGAAAAAACGGCTCTTTGATGGCAGTCTGTTTCCAATCTCAAACTGTCCTTACTTGGTGGAGAGTTTAGACACAATTTCCTGCCTGGATTTGATCAATTTATATTGCACTTGACAATTATCTTATTTACTCGATTGTCTGTCTATTCTGTTCCCCAAATACACCGGACAAGTTTTTTCCATTTACCACCCTATATGAAGGTAGGTGAACTCGCCAAACCAGAGGGATATAATTGAAAACTTTTTGATACAAGTATTTCATTGATTACGCTTTTTACGCATACCACGTGGACTCCATGTTTTTGTGATATTTTACTGCTTTCCTACTATTTTTCTATTGATTTACACATCACGTTATATCCATCTGTTTATCTTTACCTAATGTATTGATTTCGATCAAATGCACATCTCTGTCTCATTGTTTAAACAGACGAAACCTTTCTCTAATCATATTTCCCAAATTCAAATGCGAACTTCTTTTTGTATCCCTCAGATAGCATAGGAAATTGAGATTTTCCTCAAATCAATTCTGAACAATATTTTGATGGAAATTAATTTATACTTGTTGAATTGAATTCATGATTGCTAAACATATCCAATCTTGTCATAAAAGAAAACATGATATTGAGTAATATTTTTTTTATGTGTATCATGAGATCATGCATCATCCATTTTGCTGCTATTGTCAAATTCTGATTCATCTGTTCTTGTCATGATCCTAGCTATTAGACCAAAAAAGAAAGAAAAGAAAAAGAAAGAAGGATGTTATCTGAAAATGCGAAAGATAAAAACTGGAATAATGTTTTAGGAAATTTCATTGTGGATAAACACACACTAATTTTGATGTTCAGAGATAGACGAGCGTGTTTATAGTAAGTCAAAGATTTTTCTCGTATAACAATATAGAGCTGAGAGATTTGATTTCAGTTAATAATAATAATAATAGTCAATTTTTATAAAGCGCTTTTCCCAGAATGGCTCAAAGCGCGTTACAGCATATTTTTAACCCCGGTCATTGGATTCGTTTCAATCCTGCTCGAAAAGTGCACAATTTCCACTCCCTGGGGAGCATTCCTTGCATTCATCGCAGCCTCATTATGGCGCTGGCAAAATCAAACATACAATATCTTTCGCATCCTACCGGGTACCCATTTAGCACCTGGGTCGAGAGTGGCAAAGTGTGGATTAACGCCTTGCCAAAGGACTTACTTAGATTGTTTTACTTAGATAACAAAAATACAAAAGATTTCTTAATAGAACAAAATTTCCATCCAATCGAGAAGTGGGTAAAAGGGATTTTCATTTTTAAAAAAGGAGATAAATTTTCGAAATAACATATTTAGCATGAGTGATATACAGTAGTTGATTGAACAAAATTTTGAAAATTTATTGAATACTTTTTAAAACTTTGCATTATGTGTCAGGAAACGAACTTCTTCCTGAATCCGTTTGGTTCATATTTGAATGAGCTGTTCTGATATTTCCTCCTTATAATCGAACTTTTTTTTTTACTCCTTGTAGTTGCAGTATCAGGGAAACCTTTCTTGTGGAATCCATTCATTCAGAGACCGCTTCACAAACGCAAAGGAGGCCAAGTCCGATTCTCTAACGACCAGACGATGGAACTGGAAAAGAAATTCGAAAACCAGAAATACCTCTCTCCTCCCGAAAGAAAAAAGCTAGCGAAGGTGCTCCAGTTGAGTGAAAGACAGGTAAGAAAGACTTCAAATCTCTCTTTTTTTTTTCGTTTTTTCATGGATCAACCCTACACTGTTAAAAAATTTATCCTTAAAGGGGAATCCAACCCAAATAAAAACTTTTTTTTAAGGAAAAGAAAAATCAGACAAGTTGATAGGTAAAAATTTGAACAATATTGGACAAACAACAAGAAAGATATGAATTTTTAAAAGTTGTAAAAATTGGTAATCACTATACCAATGGAGACTTCAAATTGGCCGCATATGGGATGTCATAGTGATGTAAGGCAAGGACTACTCTTCCATATACTCCAATACATATTATGGCTAAAATTTCATTTTTCCCAAAAGTTTTATTTCAAATTATATTTTTCTTTCATGAGGACACAAAACAATATACTACCCGGGTTATATTTAGATTACAGCCCCAGGGGAATGGGTACTTGGGGAAAAACCACAAATCCCTGATAATAAAGTACATGGCCTATGGGAAAGTTGTCCTTGCCCCTTGTCATAATTTACTTACCCAGTTGCCAATTTGAAATCTACATAGTATTAGTGATCTCAATTTTAAAGCAGCTATAACTTTCTTATTGCTTGACCGATTTCTTTCAAACTTTCACTATTCTGTTTAATTCATTTTTACCTTCCCAACACAACATTTTATGGCCAAGGCTGGATTCCCCTTTAAAATAAAAGAAGTTCCTGCAGCAGAGTCTCGAGAACACCTGTAATCTTACCAGATTGCGTAATCTTACATTATATCATGTAAAATTACAGGAAATTGGTATTTGGTGTATGGAATCTTACAAATTTCCTTAAATAAAAGACCATGCATGTTACCCTTTTTATACAGACATGTTCTGTTAAATTGTAAAAAAAAAATCCTGTTTTATGAATTTACAGAATGATTCTGTTATTGCTTTCTGCAAAATCTTGTTTTTTTTCCCTGTAAAGTCAGGTTTTTTTTTAAACAGTATATAGAACTTTCGAAACGAATGGTACGTTCTTTGAAGCTGAATGATTGTAGTTATAGGTTTGCGAGGGAGAGAGGCGAGAGAGGACGAGAGTGGTGTGGAGGAAGGATGATTATATTGACAGAAAGAGAGATAACATATAACAGTTAGGATGGAAATATTGGGCATAGAGGGAGAGAGGGATTCGAAATCGGGGAGATTGAGGGGTAGAATGAGAAGGAAAGGGAGTCGCCCTGCTGAATGAGTCTAGGAAAAAAGAACAGATAAATGAAGATTCAAAGATGCTAAATGACAGAATTTTCATGGAATTTTATGCGCTGAATAGAATAAAAAATTCCTTAATTTAATGAGTGAAACCATTGCCTATACTACCCTATAGAATAATAAAGTTTCACGATGACGAACAATAATACTTTGGTTAGATCCTCAAAGACCTCAATCATACATAATGTCACAGATGAAAATACGTTCAATAATGATTTACCGACAAAATAGGTATCGTCGTCTTATACGGGGATGAGAAACATAACTATTAGAACGTATCTGTTCTGGGGGAAAATTCTCAATTTCTTTTCATTTTCTTGTTTATGACAAAAGGGTCGATGAAAAGATTCCTCCTCGTTAGCGCTAGTTGATCATGCCTTTTATCGGTTGTTCTTTAGCAGACGATCAGAGGAAATGCGTGGTGGTCCCAAGGCGCATTACCATGCAGAATTTGTGCTCTCAGAAAAAGGCGGGAGATGACAAGGGAAATCAGATCCCTATCTATAAGAAGGGTGGGTGTCTTCTTTTAAAATTTGGGAATTGGGATCCAGAAATTGACAATAAAAAATGAAAGTGATCACTTGCTGAATTAACTGTAGTGGATTCTTTTTTTTTTTTTTTTAAATACGCATATTTAGATTTATTACTAGGAATTAATAAATTCTTAAGTATGATAATAAAGCACATATATAATAAGGCTTATGCAAAATAAGAATTGTCAGATTTTCCCGTTGAGAATATACCTTACACTTTCCAAGAATTAACTTGGTATATTTTGTTTTGCCCATTTCAGGATTTCCCTTTTCAGGCATATGCGTCACCAATTATGAAAAAGCCCATTTGCACTCGATAATTTCCGATGATTTTCAAGGAAGGTCTTGAGGAAATTATCTGATGATAAAACAAAACTAAAATTACATTATATTATTTTGATCAAGGAAATAAATTAATGAGTAATATGAACACCTATCTGCCTACTCCCATATCAAACCTTTTATATACACCCCTATCTAATATTCTTTATTAATTTTGATTTCTTCAAACTTTTTGCCATTTCCATGATTTCCTTGCATCATTCTAAATCCGCGAGATGATGGTTTTAGAAGACACACTGCAAAAACTCCGGTGTTGATTTAATACTAGCCTGGAATCTATATATGTCCACACCAGAGAAGTGTTAAACAACACCAGTTTCGTTTTGGTCTAACACCAGATATGTGTTTATACAACACCAATTAGTACTTAGACAGCATCGGTTTGATTCCAAACTGGTGTTGTTTCAATACTTCTTTGGTGTGGACATAATAGATTCCGGGCTGGTTGTTAAATCAACACCGGAGTTTTTGCAGTGCACTATGTTGAATCAAGGAATGGTTGACCCGAACCCCGAAAATATTCTCAGCTTCGTTTTCAACTTTTTAAAGACAAGCCATAGATCCGGAATCGTACTATCATCATACAAACAATATTTAGCGAGTTTGAACAAGATGTATACAAGAAAAAGGGTTGGAACAAGAAAAGGTACAACACGGAAAAGAATTATCTTTAGAACTTGACATAAGAAATCAGAATAAATAGTTATGTGACTATTAATGTAATTTGACGGCAATAATATCTTTCCGTCATTTTTCTGCTTTGGCACATATTATAAATTATAGAAATTTCAATCGCTATCTTTTTCGAGATCAATTACTTTGTTTTCCCAAACAGCTCACATCAGACGTCAAGGGCGGCGATCGGGGGGGGGGGGGGGGGGTGACCGTAAATGACTAAAATGAATGGTGTATTACAACCAGTGGGAGGGGGTTTTCTTATCCCCTTGTCTGGCCAATATCATGATTTCCAATTGTAAACGCAACATGTCTTCCATTTCAAGAGCTTCAAATATAGGAGGAGAATTGAGACGATTATGTTATTTGTTGTTTAGACCTCGACAAAGTGGATATGACTCCCGATATGACTATGAATCTCGTAAAACCGAATTATGATTATGGAAGTATTGGTTGTGAATTACGTCACAAAAACGCGCGCTTAACTGATTTTGTCAGCGTTCAACCCTGGACGGCCGGGTAGACTTCAAAAACAATCATGATGAAATTAGAGTAATGAGTTAAGGCGGAAAAATAGAAGATTGAGCTGGTGATTGATGTCGGTTGGACCGACAAAGGAAAATGGTGCGAAGGAGTGACTTGTCTATCAGCGGAGAAGGAGAATACGGACACGGGCGGAGATGGCGTCACAAACGCTCTCCAGCCGGTGGAATCACATCTCCTCGCTCCCTTCTATTAATTCCTTTCTCCGTCTCTCTTCCCTTCTCTCTCATATTGTAATGTTCCTTTCCTACTTCTTCTTTTCTTAGTTCTGAGATGATAACTTATCGAACATGTTGAGGAAGTTCAATCGCGGACTGTCGGAAGAACGCCAAAGGAAATGTGCTTAACAAGATTTCTTGTTTGGGGAGAAGAATCTCCCATGTTTTTCTTTTCTCTCCCGTCATACCCACTGAAAAGCAATAGATTCACATTGTCATAATTGTAGCAGGCTTTCATTATCATGATTCATGTCGATGTGTTTAGATGTGTAGGTTGCAAAATTTGAAACTTATCATAACCAAGAAATAGAAGGGTTTTTTTTCCAATGTTTTTTTTTACGGGGATGGTGGGGTGGAAGCAATACCAAGCCGTATTTTGATATTTGATAGTCAGGATTTATGAAGAAAAAAAATAAAGATATATTTTTGTATATTTAATTGAAACAATTTTATTTATTGAATTTACACAATTTGGTTCAGAAGGCTCTCATGGCTTGTATATATATATGTCAAAGTTAATTTCTTCCATATTGATTTTTTTTTTTGGGGGGGCATGGCAGAGGGAGATGTCAAAATTAAAAATATATATATTGTAAAATTACTTGTGGTGTCTCGATCAAGGTTTTGCTCATTTATTAAATAACAATAGATGGTGATATCAGAGGTGGAGAAGCTTATATTTAGTAAACGTGAGATATGTCTATTTCAAACTCAAAGGTTGGAAAAAATAGAAGCATGCAGATATCGAAAATTGTAATCGGAATCATCTCCAACCGTTGAACGAGGAAGGAAGCTCTAATACAAATACTATTAGCAGAGGCCGCGGAACGGTTTTCAAAGTGGGGGGGGGGGGGGTGGGGGGGGGGTTGAGACAAAAGTGGGGGCTGACCATGCAAAAAATCACAATCATATGGTCATTTTTACGTTTTTGTACACGGTTATGGTAAAAAGTGGGGAGGGGGGGGGGGGCTGAAGCCCCCCCTAGCCCCCGCTTCCACGGCCCCTGATTAGATCGATCCATATCAACACATGTATATCATCAAAAACCTAGCATTATAACCCAGATTAAGAATATAGCGGGAACAACAAATTAGTAATACTATCCTAAATGCACCGTAAAGAAGAGTCTTTTCCGTTATGCTTTCGTATTTTCTATTTCAGTCTTTACCTCTCTCTTTTTCGTCGTTATTTCATTTAGTTCCTGTATTATAATGATAATGGTCGCATCTGGAAGATATAGTTTTAAGCACACCATGTCTGCACATGCGCAGACAAACAAGATGTCAGAGCACTTTGGGGGTGAATACACTGTAAATTGAAATAATACCATATTGTTACTATATTAGTGGAAGTTGTGGATTTAAAATTTTATGACTATGGACCATGCATGTCAAGCATGAATATGATTCTGATGATGACTTTAGGCACACACAAGTCAAGATCACGAAGCGGGTTGGCTCCTAGAATCTGAAGATGCAGACAAATCGATTTATAGATTTCAGTTCTTGCACATTATTATCGTCATTTGCACAAAGTAGCGATCATTGGTAATTTACGTTGCCTGTTTGCAGAGAATGATTTTCAATTTCCAGATTTCTGTTATCATGGTAATACCGTTGTCATTACTGAATTGCTCATCACTTATAATCATCAAGCTTTTATGTCTATAGGATTGTTTAAAGGGATGGCCTATATAGGCATTTCCTCCATATTCACAAATAACTATACAGATAAAATCCCCTCTAACACAGGTGTTTCCTTGTAAATGATAGCTTTAAATGACATTTATTAAAAATATATATTTGAAAGCGGTCACAGAATCGCTTTGTCAAGTTAACACAATCTGTATTATCGGGAACAATAACTGGTTGGCGAATATTTCCTTCTTGAACGTGTTGAAAAAAAGAGACCGAATATTAGTGATTCGGGTTCGTTGTTGATGTTTTGTTTTTATTATTTTTAATGATTGATATTATGTTTCCATTAACCTTTCTCTTGGTAATCTCTCTTTTATCTCTTTTTTCTTCTCTTTGTTATCGAAGTGGGTCAATGGTATATTTTAGTACTACACAAAATAACTCATTTAAAAAAAGTAACGCTCCTGAAATATGAATATTTATTTATGCATGGTGATTCACATGGAATTTTAATTGAAGTTTGACTTCAACTTATTCAGATAACTTTTTGTTTGTTTGAGGGTCATGTACAATCCCAATACTATAGATGGGAAAATACATTGGTTATTTTCCATAATTGTATGTGATTTTTTTTTCAATAATTTTTTTTTCTGACAGAATTCTTTCTAAGGGGATTTAACTTTGATCACAATTTTCTGCTCATGCTATCATTCTATTATTATCTATGAGCTCCAAAGCTGGGCGTTGTGGCGTGCGCTTGTAATCCAAGCTGTGGGGAAGTTACAAATTGATGCAGAGGTTCGAGCCCTGGTCACGTCTTTCGGATGGTGACGTTAAAGGTCGGTCCCAGACGTAAATAATCATCTGATTGATACACGTCTGACAAAACTCAAATACACACACACACACGCTAATATTAAATGGTATATCTCTGGTTTCAAAAAGGTATATTGGTTTGGGATTGAAGTTACTGTTTACTCAGCTATGTTTACGATTGAGTTCAATGACATTATAGAACTATAATAATAAAGGGTTGGTTCAGTTTGTCTGCTTATGCACATTCAAGCAGGTATAGCCAATTTCACGCGACTCCCTTGCAACGTGCTATACAGAATATTCGAAAACGACAGAGAATGTTTGAATTGTGCCAAGAGAGAAATAGTTCAACTTATCAATGTATTATCGATGATAGGTGATTCTGTTGTGATAGAGGCCAAAGTAAGAGCTGTACAGGAAAAGATTAAAGCATTCAACAACACACTCTTTTTCCGGTTTCGATCCTACTCATAATCTATTTTCATGATGAAAGATAGAGAAAGAGAGGGAAACAAAGGAAAAGAGAAGGAGAGAGAAAGAGAGAGAGAGGAAGAGATGATTGTGAACATTTCACCATCCATTTTATCTATCTTATGAAATATAAAATGGCGGAACCGTGTACACGATTGAAGTGGGTGTATTGTGTTGAATTACCATTATTTTGTAACTTTTAGTCGGTTTATGCCATGGGACATGATAACAACAGGTGCATGGTGGCGTATAGTAATTATTGATGGTGTAAAATACATCAAGTCCAGGTTGAAAATCATTTTATCGTCATGTATATGTTATTAAGTGGCTCTTTGAGCAAGGAGAACCTCTACAGCTCGAATCACATTGACACCAAACGCGGAGTAGGATCTTACACCAGGATAATACCAGTCGGTCCATGATTTTGATGATGTTAAATCCACAATGATGATAAAAGAAATTCGTAATATACCTTTTCAAACAAATTATTAATAAAATTTATATCTTGAAAATCGTATATGTATTTATATATATATATGTTCAGAGATTCCTTCGGAATGAGTCTATCATTCGGTATCTAATTGGCTTGTTTGGGCGACTGTTGATACCTATTTAGAACTTGAAATACATCAATATGTACTAGTACTATACATTTGCAAAATACGGCAGCCAAATCGTTGTTTTAAAGTTTGATTACTTTAACATCTTAGTTTCACTTAGAATGTCGTTTAACTTCCATGTTGTTTACGAAAGTACAAGTGGGCGTTTCCCGTCTATATCGAGGCTTGGTCGAGAGCACTAAAAACAGAGGACTTTAATAAGTAAATTGAATTCACAGAAAACAAAAACTCATGTTTACTTTAGTGTTTGATCAGTGAAAATGAAATATCTAGACATCAACAAAATGATCATGTCATCAAAGCGAATGTCCATGCGAACCCCAAAAGATGGGTATCAAAGCTTAAAAACCTTTTGAATATTCATTAGTTTTCTAAACCTATTTGCGAGAGCGATTTGGGCTTCTTAATCGCCTCCTTATCGGCGACATACAGCCTTGTTGTAACAGACAAGTAAATATATTCTTATACTGCTACTGATTCAATTGAAAGCACTATCAAATCTTCCCTCTGTCATCTGATATAGACAGGTCAACTAAAAGTTTCGTTAGAAAAATTAATGTGACCGATCTCTCCTGCAAATTAATCAGCCACCGGATTCTAGGGCTTTCCACCTAACTTTGTAGTAAAAAGTCTCAGAACCCCACCAAATCCTATATTATATCCGTCTCCTTTCTGTTCTTTCGTCATTTTCTTTGAGAGGTGAAAGTGAAAATCACAAACCAATGATTTAGAAGCAGACGGGCACTCCTTTGTGCACCTATTGACCTAGCTCTCGTCGAAAGACTCCAAATCCTACTAACACTGTTGTCTTTGACCAGAGAGGGGCAAATATCCCACGGATGGGGGGCAAATAGACTCCCGAAAGGGGGTACTATATTACCCCGCCTGTTCAAACATCTCTATGGAGCCTTGCATGAGGGGGATTAATGCTCTATGAAGGGGTGTATTGCAATGAGATGGATAATGGCAAGAGGGGATAAGTGGTGCTTCTCAAGTAGTGGTATTTGGAAGTGAACAGCCCTCCAAACAGGTTGAGATATTGTGGTACGAGGCGTAGCATCGTTGATGGGCGTTTGAAGACGCCACCATCTGCATGCATACAAATGCAATAAAAAAAAATCTACTCATCACAATAATACTGGCGGTGTCTTTATTCTCGATGCTAAACTATAACAGAAGCACTTCAGTATACTAGTTTAAATGCTGAAACGATCCATGTATACATTTATGTTCGACCAGTTTTGAACATCAAATTCGGAGCAGAACGCTTTCTCCAATGTTTTTTTCAGTCATACTTAAAAGAAGAATAGAATGATGAGATAGATGGAGAGAGAGAGAGAGACAGACAGAAGGGGGGGGGGGGTGGGATAAGATTTAATAAAGAGAACGAGGATAAGCATGTGTGTAGAGAAGATGGAATATCCTGAACATAGAAACGTATAATACAGTAAATTATCGATAGTCTCAAACTGTGGGATTTAGGATTTGGAAGTGTTCGAGAGTAGTATAAGTTTGATATGAATCGAATAATCGTGAGCTTCATAACTATGATTCGAGAGGCGTAGATGTAGATCCACTTATAATGAGCTAATCATTTACCATTGAGCCAACGTGTTACACATTAATGTACCATAACTATATACTGGCGGATCCAGGTGCCCCCACCCTTTGAGAAGCAAAATTAAAATTTGTATTGTAAAAATGCCGTTGAAACAGAAATGTGCACCCTTTTGAATTGAAAATGAAGACTTTTTTTTGCTTCTTAAATTTTTCTGGGACAAAATCTCCTTAATTTTTGGTTAATTTATTATTATTATTTTTTTTTTTTTGGGGGGGGGGAGGTTTGTCAATTTTTTCTTACGAAAAATGTGCCCCCTTTAAAAAAATCCTTGATCATAACCACCTACACGAAAATCAGATTGAAACAGATCATATACAAAAAAGGGTCTTTGAAATAAAAACCAATACACTGACCATGCTGACAATTATCTTTGCAATCAACGACAACAAAAAAATAATTTCAAAGTTTTGCAATCATTTATTAGCTGTTCATATTAGTGAAGAGAAAAATAATAAATTAATGGCTTCTTATGGAATAAGTGAAATAAAATTTTGTACGACTGTGAAGAAATTTTTTGTTGACCTGCATCTGTTGTGAAAAAAATAATCACATAAAAAATATGGGCAATTGTGAGATTATGACATCATCGGTTTACTGATTATGATTACGATTTAATGCCAAACTTGTCGCATGTTTTTCTTCAAACACTTGACTTTGATGGGATTTTCATTTTTTTCTGTTTACTCTGTTAATTTAAAGCCTATATTAAGAATGAGAAGTTTTGGAGAACTTCATTTTCAAACTTGCATTCATTGTTTAATAAAAAAGATGGGTATATCATCAAGCACCATTTACAATCTGACAATAAAATTGTGAAAATGAAAGATGTCATGTTCAAGACTTTGTATTTATAATTTTCTTTTTAATGCTAAAAAAGAAATATTTCTCCAGCATGGCGTGGGAAGGAAATTTTAGGACATATATGACTTCGATAGAGGCTGGAAAATTTTATGATCAAATTCATCTAAAATCTTCATTTCAAAGAAACATGTCATTGGTAGGCCGAGTCCCTCTGATAAGTTTGAATTAATCCCGAAACTGAAAATGCATTATGTTATAAACTTGTTTTGTGTTTTTAATCTAATACTCCAAAATGATTTATAACCAATTGAAAAAAAAACGTTTGCTGATTTTAAACAATTACACACTTAAATGTTTTCATTACTTCACTTTTATCATTCCGATCCACATGAAATAAAATCCAAACCGAAAGTCGTCGCTTAAAAGCGAAAAGGACACATTTTATTTATTCATCTTCTCAATGATGATAAAACTTTTGTCTCTTATATATAGCTAATAACTTGGAGCTGTTGTTACATAAGGCTGTACAATAGTTTATTATTAATATACTGCATATATTAATTTAGAATTGTTGAATTGATTTTTATCTCAGTTCTTGTGTCAAATTAGATGAGATGGGTTTCATCACCTTCCCATGCCTTTATAGGAATCTATATATATAGTGTTATACATGTACTTTCAAAAGATTCCTTTTTTCTTTCCGACAGGTGTGTTGGGTGTGCTTATACGTACGGTATTTTTTTTTTTTTGATTGTAAGTATATTGATTGCATTTAGTAATTAGCTTATACGTACGGTATTCAGTAATTAGATCAAGTTTAGAGTTGTTGGTTTAGAGTGATATATTCGATTTGTTTGAAAGTATTTTATTCTTCCTTTTCCGATTCTATTTAGGTAAAAACCTGGTTTCAGAACAGAAGAGCAAAGTGGAGGCGATTAAAACAGGTAATTCACAAACTCTTATTTTACGGTCATTTGCTTGATTTCATCAGCTTACTTTCAGTTCTCTATAGTTGCAATAATAGCTGTTCAACTCTACTCTTGAAAAAAAATATCGTGTTTCTTTTATATAAACTTCTCGATAGCCTACAAGTTTATTATGTCACTTGTACCGAGAAACAAAGGAGTATGGGAAATGAGAAAGGACATTAAGAATCGTAAAAGTGAACGTTTTTATGTGACTGCAGACGACACTGTTTTAATGGCGGGAAATCCGTTTGCACCTTAGTCCAATCTCGCGTCAAGTACTTTTCCATCATGGTGAATCCAAAAGAAAAATTGCCGATGAGTGGACTCTTTGCGCCAACCGAATTACGATGCTTCCTTCGGCGATTGTATCAACACAAACACAGGCTGCTGTAAATACATCACACAACCAAAAAACATTAATTTTAGATAAATGAGTATCTAATATCAAGAGCTCACCTAAATTGGTAGCACTTAGAACACTCCAGCCGAGATTCTAAATTGCACTCATGCGATTATCGTCAGTAAATACCTTTCAAATTAGAGTAGCGTATTTCGAGAAGCTCATTTGGGGCTGTCTCCTTGAGGTTTGGTCTTAAGTATGTGTACTTAGAAATCATAAATGGGTGTGTATAGCAAACCATTTACCCACTACAAATAAAACCCTTGCTTGTAATTAGTATCAGGTCGTCGGAAAGATAAGAAAAATGTAGGAATGATCCAAGAAAATACAGGATCGACGATTCTTTTATGAAGAGAGCAATCTGAAGACTCGAATTTTCATTGGCAGTCGATGAGAGGTTAGTGCGCGGTACCAGTTTTGGTGTTTAATTACTCTTTATAACTTCTTAATTGATTCAATTTTCCCTTGTAGAGTGGTTGACTGTGATACTCAAGTTTATGATTTTCTCCCTTCATTTCAGTTGTCCTTTCGATTTAATTTAGTTTTCCAAGCTTCTGGGTATTGCCGCCACTGAAAAAAGTAATTGAGTGGGTAGGAGCATGGACCTAGTATAGGTCCATGATACGAGATGGAGGTCTGCTTCAATCTCTGATAGCATGTGCGAGATGATCGCTTCAAAAATCTTTTGAAAACAAAATAAACACAGACAGTTGATCCTACTTATGAAATTCTTTTTTCGTGATTATCATCAATCTTAGTGCTAAAACTAGTGAAATAACATAATATTAAAATAAACGCCCTTGATACACCATCTCGTGATCAGAAATCGTTGCTGTATCATTATGTTCACCATGACTCGTGCAATCTTTGTATATGGTCTAAATATTACGTCAGTGATTACCACATTAGGGAGTTTCGATTTTACAACGCACGACAGATTCAAGATAACAGTAAATCTATTGAAGATGGCCGTCAAATGACAAAGAAAAGCTGGGATTTCTTTGTATAAAATTGGTAAAAAGGAACAGCTGCTTCGTCCTAATTTGCGGAGCTGACGAACAATCGCAAACACGTCGTTATTTTAACTCCAGGACGAAACTGCTGTTTTGATTCAACATTTTTCGACAAAGATTTCTTGGTTATTCGTTGTCATTTAGGGCATTTGACGATACATTTTCTATGTTTTTAAAAGCGGTATGCGTCGCTGTTGCGATATTCCCTGACGCAACCGCAAGTACACACTTAAAATGTTGGGCAACATACTGTCCACTGTGTTGCGTAATGTATGTTGGTAAATAAGATATATATTCTGTGCAGTTATTATCCAATTGAGCAAATTTATTACCCAATTATTAGTTTTTATTACCCAGTTTGGACAGATTTTAACCAATAGTTGTGTTGACAGTATGTTGCCCATGGTTGGTTAAAAGTTGGGCATCTTTTGCCCAAATATTTTAAGAGTTTAAGTATTGACCATAAGCGGTGATTAAAAAAAAAAAAATTTTTTTTTTTTTTTTGGGGGGGGTTAAGCATCCAATGGGGGTCGTCTTGCCCTCCCCTCGACCAAAAATCCAAGAAAT
Organism: Lytechinus pictus; assembly: GCF_037042905.1. Classification (NCBI taxonomy): domain Eukaryota; kingdom Metazoa; phylum Echinodermata; class Echinoidea; order Temnopleuroida; family Toxopneustidae; genus Lytechinus; species Lytechinus pictus. Next base: position 11,120,097 of record NC_087256.1, on the reverse strand, counting down.
CCCTGAGCATAACTCTTCCTTCCGAAGGGGGTATCACAGATATGAGCCCCGAGAGCTTCCCGATACTGCTTGCGGGACGCAGGATGATAGGCGATAAATTCATGTCACTCGCCTCCTCGTCACTGACCTTTTGCATTGATGATGAAGACGTCGACTATCACTCCTAAAGTCATGGTCCACTGCCACGACTACGGCCGTGAAAACCCCTCATAATTCGAGGTTATTAATCACAGCTCAGAGGCTTGTACCGTTCTCTCCTCATGCTTCTCCCCTCCTCTTTTACAAGCAAGAATGACAGATGAGATGAGGCAAACTGAACGGGGAAATATGTTGAGGGTTGTCAGGGTGATTCCCCCTTTTTTTTAATCTAAATGTTTATAGAATTTACAGATGTAAAATCTGTTTTCCTTTGATTCTTAGAAGTCTCCTTGAATTGGGAACCTGGAACAAAGAGTCGAATCGTATTGGATGTATCTATTGTTTCAGTCTCATGCTTAAAGGTTCAACCTTACATGGATGAACTCTGGATACGCTCCTTCCAGGGAACATTTCATTAAGAGTCTTCTCAGTGATTTTAACTGACTAATCTGCTCTTCGCCAATCAGATGGGAGAATTTCAGTAGCTTATAACAGTTGTCAGTGAAAGTCACGGAGAGTTTTCTCATGAAATGATCCCAGGAGTAGAGCGACCTTTAGGGATGTACGCCATTTGAGAAAGGAAAAATATCCGCATCCGCCTACTTCACGCATTCATACACAGGACAAGGCTGAAACTGAACAGAAATACGGAGAGAGAATAAAAAAAGGGACTGGGATGATTTCGCAAAGATTATTTTAGGTTTCATACGTAAAATAATATCGTTATGGGTGTGATCATCTATAGGGGTTGTGGCGTTCATGGATCTTTCAAGACGATTAGGAATTTAGAGTTGATCGTTATCACCGGTTTATTGACTTCCTGTAAACGATGCACAGAGAACAGGAATATGCCTGCATGTTGTATGAATCGTGAAGTTCGGGTGTGTTTTACGAAGGGCTTATTAGGATAGGAATACCATCATCCATGGCGCCATTTTTGACAGTCTTTGCTAATCTCGATTCTTTTGTTTATTTTCTCACAATGCAGGAAGTACCGACGGGGAAGGGAGAAGGTGATGAGAGGGACGACGAGATCAAGTCACATCAACCGAATCAGCAACCATCTCACCATCCCCTAGGTGATAACAGGAACGGTTCCGTGACCGACCTCGAGGATGATCGTCGAGATACAGCGTACTATCGTATCCCAAATGGTGACTCCCTTGACCATGACAGTGATTATGACCGTGATGCTTGATGGAAGGTATCCTCAGAGTGGCTTTTCTTGTTGCTTGATCGGAGCGCCCAAGCCTCATGTGCCACGGCGTACGTAGATCTCCTCGTCCTCTTCTGTAGACATTAGGCACTTCCGAGGCCACCTTTTCTCTATCAACCCTAGAGACTTGATAAAAGGTTCCATCGCGCTCTTGTTGTGGCGCTGGGTCTCTGCTTATGAACTATGCTGTATGAATGCGACTAGTGGATGAAGTAAGTTCGGCGCCGCTGTGCTCGAAGCATTTTAGAAACATCTGGTGATCGATGTTAGACTTGTCGACTCCTACAACCATGTTCCGTAGAGACTCAATGAGATTCGATTGTACAGACAGGCATGTTATGACTTCTTCAGTTCTGTATTGTATGTACAATCTACGAAACGGACAGTTTCTTCTTCTCGCGATGTTATGTCCATTCAGTACGAACCGTTGGACACAATCTAGAAATGGCACTTGTGAACTCTGAAAACATCACTGAACGGTACACGCTCCTCGTGATATAGACTGCCGATCCAAGTTGCAGATGTCATGGTTTTACTCCCAAGGATAAATTATACGAAGATCTTTACCTATATGGTGCCTAAATGTTTGCTTTCCACATTACCTGTCATTGGTGTTCAATAAGGAGTCCTTCGCCCTTCATGAATAGGTGCGCCAAAGAACAACTTTGAATATTACGATGATAGTGAACAAGTTAGGAAAAAAAAACACAGAATAGACAGTATACGTGTATCGCGTGTGTTTAATGTGTTCTCTGTTATTCTTTAACATGTAAAATACATTCTAAAACTTCCAAGCTTAATTGTTACCGGTTATACCACCATTAAAATTTTAACACTAAATTAGTTCACTCTTTCCGCGATCTATGAATGCGTCACAGAAAAAACTTATGAATTCCGCAGTAAATATACTGCTGCAAATATAACAATCACTGAAGTTGTTGCATTATTGGAAATCATAATAAATAATTCATTCTGTTTCTTTTGCTTAATTGAGTTTAGTTGCTTTCTTATGGTATAAGTTTATGATATCACAACTTCAAATATATTTTGATATTTGCATTCTGAGCCAATGAAGTGATTTATAAAGGTATTCATATTCTAAAACTCGTGTTTTCTTCAGGCAAATCAGAGACAGATGTATTTGTCCGTTCATTCTTAATCTTTTCTGTTATCTCTATCATCACTTTTATATCTCTGAGATATTTTTAGATATCGAATCAGCATGATAGACACAGATTCTTCGTGCGGATGAAATCGTCTTTTACTGTAAAAAATATATCATTCCTTTTCATAATTTCTCAAATTTCATATACTTTCTCATTCTAATTTACGTTTTCTTGTAACATAATTAAACTTGAGTTTCTAACAAAAACATAGGCATCACATTACATGAAATAACTTTTCAAACTAATGCGACAATATGCAACAACGAAAAATAAAGTGAAGAAGTGGAAGAGAAAGACGAATGAAGGCATTTCATGATTATTGTCATTATGATTACTATCATTATGATCATGATAAATTTGTATAAGCACCTTGAGCATTGTCCACGTGTTTTTTTTGTATGTTTTACGCGGTCGGCTATGAGCTGCATACCTGTTTATAACGAAATATTCGTTTTAGATAGACCAGTTTAATGATATAGGTGTTTTCTGAAGATTCCACATTGTAATATAAAGACCGTAGTTGCCGGAGAAAGCCAGGATCTTCTTAAGTTTTAATTAAAACATCTGCATTTATGTGACTGAAACTCTGTGCTTTCGTATTCCAGCCAATGCATTACTGTTAGAACGAGTTTTAGATCGTTAAAAGTAAGCGTCGTATTATTGTTGGTATACATCAACATAAAGATAGTATGATTAGAACGGGTAATATTTGATTCTTAGGTGATGAATTTTGAGACATCAATGATTTAGACCACGATGTTAAGAATTAACTGATGTAAAATCCCTCTATTAAGGGAATGTATGTCATTTCAAAATTTCAACAACAGAACATGTTTATGAAAGTGAAATGAAGTGACAATATTGACTTCTTTCTCAAGTATCATACAGTTTTTTTTGTACATTTCATGCTGACGTCACATGTCAATCATCAATCCAAAGTATGCAATGCATGATTCAGTTGTCGGTCAAAAACTTCATGTCTGGATTCACCGTACAACATTTTGGTATTTCTGTAAAAATGCTACTTTGTAAAATAAAACTTTCAATCATAATGAATTACTGAATATAAAATGATCAGTAAGAACGATTGAATTGTGCCATGGTGCCATGTCAGGCAATTAAATCTACTGTAAAATCTGATTATCTCTGTACAGTGACAACTTGGTACTATATCACACAATAATGTTTATTTCAATAAACAATTGAATATAATTCTGCGGTTGTATTGTCCGAGTGATTTCTTGTATTTAAAATTCCGAACATGATTGAGGCGGCATTAGAAACCAGTAGTTCGTTCCAAAACTGTCTACTAAAGAGATATAACTGTTGGCCATCGGGGCTAGGTTGAGATTACGCACTTTTCTGTGAAACAATATTACTTGCTCTTCTAATTTTCTCTCAGTATTATCTAGTCTAGTCTAGAAGAGATTCGATACCGATTGATAAATTGCAGGAGATGAGTTTTGGATAGATAATTAAAGTTAAATGATTATGGTTAAAATTTTCCACTAGCCCGTAAACATGGACAATTTAATAAGACATGTCTAACTTGACAATACGAGAAAAATGAGTAAGGGATGGTTTGTGCGCGTGTGATTGTTTGATATGGGTATATATTCGTATTTTGTAAAATAAAAAAATGGAAAATAGAACAGACAAGGAGAGTTGAGAGATGTAGAATGTAAAGTAAGAAAGAGAGAGGGAGAGAGAGACACACACAAACAGACGAGTAAGGGTGTGTGGGTGCTTATGCGAGGGCGTGGGTCGTGTGGGTGTGTGTCGCGCGATAGTATTTATGGAAAGTTTTTATAGAAAAACAGGGGGAATTGGACATAACTATAATTTACGAACATGAAAAGGGAAAAGGAAGTCTATGTCATTTTCAAAAAGAAAGAGCACATTCATTGCAAATAAAAATCACACGACATGATTATCATATTTAACCTATGAAAATCTGTGAATGTTCAGGTTTTAAAGGCAAACTTTACCTCGAACGAAAAGTTGTGGTGAGAACTGAGAGGAAAAATCAAACAAGCAAAACACTGAAAATATTATCAAAATGGGAGGTAAAATAAAATAAAAAGGTTACCATGGATGTTGTGAAGATGTGTACCTGCACATCAAAAAATGTGGTGTTAACCGGTGTACATAGAGGGCCACACCATTTATTTCGCACCGGTGTTTAATTGACAGTGTTAGTTTAACACCTGTAGGTGTTATTACAACACCTTTGGTTGTTACATTTACACTCTTTGGTGTTATGTTCAATCTCTAGGGTGTAATTTTAAAAACCTCTGGGTGTGGTCTTCTGTTAACCCCCAACTGGTGTTAGTTTTAACATCACAGTTTTTACAGTGTGGGAGCCGATGGATGTCACACATTAATTTTGTTGTTGTAATTCGTCATTTGAAATATGGAACGAGTGAACCATTACAACTATTCATCAAGTCTATACGAGTTTCTTTATCTACGAAGTTATAATTCATGTAATTATCGATTGTGAATGCGTGACGTCATCAGCCCCGTAATTTATATATAGCAAATGATTAGTATATCACTGTTTCGTGAAAATAAGCAAAACTAATAATTATTTATCTCTATCTATTCAAATCCACTTGTTGAGATGAACTTGATCCTAAACTGCATATTCACATATGTGTGGAAGATAATTAATAATTTATCAATAAGAGATATTAGCTGATTAACGAAAAAAAAATCCTTTCGAAATCTATTCTTGGAGATCTGTTCACAAACATACAAAGGAATCCCTTCAGTAAATAACATTAAACTTGCAATTATGTTGATTTTACTCTAATGGCCCATTAGGAGGTACAGCCATGTTTGATGTAATAGAAGGAGGAAGTCAAACTGAAATTTCAATTAAATAAATACAAAAGGAATGGTTAGTATATGACACCACCAGTTTGCGATATTAAGCGAAACTCAACTTTCTTATTTAAATTCAATTTTTATGAAATATTAAATCGCATGTTTTTTTTCTTCATAGAATAAACCTATTGTTAGGGAATGAATACTGTTTGTATGGTGTATCGGTATGATCAGGCTTATAGGTCCATGGGATGACAGTGTTTTCTTTGATCATGAAGAATGTGTCGTATATGAATCGGAGAAAATATAACGACTTATCTGGCTCAGGGGAAATTACATCAATTTAGTCAGCTACTCTTCTGTCATACTTTCATTGTGACTCATGATTCACTGTTAAAGATCATTTAGACAGGTGAAGGGTAATATCTTGCACCCCTCTCTTACCCTTCCCCATCATTTCTTGTCCTTTGTATGAATATTGCTCACTTAAGATTCCTTGGTCTAATTTTGTTTTGCTTATAATCATCATTATCATTAATATCGTTATTATTATCATTATTGTTATCATTATTATAATTATTATTATTATTATTGTTCTTATTAGTAGTAGTTTTTGTTTGGTGTCACCTGGGAGGTGAAAAGCGAACTGAATCACTATGACCCACAGATCTCTTCTCCCGATTAAAGGGTCAAGTCCACCCCAAAAAACAGTTGATTTAAATAAATAGGGAAAAATCAAACATGAAAACACTAAAAACTTCATCAAAATCGGATGTAAAATAAGAAAATTAAAATATTTTTAAGTTTCGCTTATTTTTCACAAAACAGATCTATGCTCAACTCAGTGATATGCAAATGAGAGAGTCGATGATGTCACTAACTCACTATTTCTTTTGTTTTTTATTGTTAGAATTATACAATATTTCAATTTTTACGAATTTGCCAATTATAGGACATCCTTGGCTGAACCACAAAATGTTAAAATAATGGAATTTCACGTGTTCAGGGAGGAATGAAACTTCGTTTCACATGACAATGATGATAAAATCAAAATATTTCATATTTCATATAATAAAATACAAAATAAATAGTGAGTGGGTGATGTCATCGGTCCCCTCATTTGCATATTGAACAGGATGTGTATAAAACTGTTTGGTGAAATTAAGCGAAAATTTAGAATATTATAACTTTCCTAATTTACATCCGATTTTGATGAAATTTTCAGTGTCATGCTTGTTTGAATTTTCTCTCTCTATTCAAATCAGCTTTTTGTTGGGGTTGCCATGTCCTTTAACTGATTTGGGGAGTGCAGGCGGACCACTACACCGTTGGTTCCCTCTACTCTTATATGAATAGTGCATTGGGTTCTCAACGTGCGAAGGTGGTGACTCTCCTCTACACTGGCCTCCATTTAACGACCTATCCGAGGGACGGAGTGCTTTCCACTGTAACATAGCCTGCATCTATTGAATAGGGGAGAGACGTTTACACGCAACGCAGGCTTCAGTCATCCGCCCGGGGTGTGGACTCAAACCCATGACCTTTGGTTCGACAGGCAGACGCTTTACCGACTGAGCCAACTTCACTCTCTTAAAATGATTACAGAGTTACAAGTCTGATATCAACAAGAAACTTTCCCTTGAAGTGTTTGAAGAATAAATAATCAAGGTTTTCAGTAGGGGAAATTTAATCAAACAAAGCCTTTCAAAAGCCTTCAAAGAATTTATTTTCTTAGAAGAGAGAAGTGAAAGTTCGTTAAAAGTCAAGTCCACCTTTACAGAAAGTTTACTTAAAATTATATCTAAATCAGACCAGCATAATGCTGAAATTGTTCATCAAAATCGAAACGTGGAGGTAATTGGTGGGAGGTAAAATTTATTACTTTTTAAAATCTTGCATATTTTCACCATGGACCTCAAACAAACAATTATATGCGTAACAAGGATGGTATGCAAATGGGAGAACCGATGTTGCCACACAACCAATTTCTTTTGTATTCTTTTTATTCTATTATATGAATTATATAATGTTTAATTTTTTGCAGATATGATGTTAAGAAAGCTCTTCATTGAATCAATATCCATTATAAAACTGATCGTTACTCAGTGACATCTTGTTTCCCATTATAATACATGAAATGCGAAAGAAATAGTGAATGAGCCACCTCGTTCGTTCCTTGATGACATGCCTACCATGCCTACTGACCAGGCTGTGCATTTTATCTGTTTAGGTAAATTAAATTGAACGTTAAGTTTTTTTTTATATTTAAAAAATCCGATGTTGATGAAATTTTCAGCGTTGTGCTAGTTGATTGCTCTCAGTTTATGCTACTTGTTTGTTTGTTTGGTTTATTTCCGTGTATAAAATAACAGATACAAAGTACATACAAATACATATAACATGATATGATGAGGTCAATGTTAAGATACAATAATAAAAGGTAAGAAATAAAGTAAATTATACGGCTGGTAGTCCATATTCAGCTGCAATAATGCATTGCTGCTGGTCTTCCATGGAGCCAGTTTACTTACAAAAAGGCTATGATAACCATAAAATAAGAAAGTTGACCATCAGACATATAAGTGAAATCATTAAAAACAAAGAAAAATCATATAACCTACACCTTTCCCCCTCCCCCGGTACAAATCAGTGGTTTAATTTCATTTAGCACAGATATATTTCAAAAATGTATTTTTAAAAGAATTGAAAGTGGTGACATTACGCACGCACAAAGGGATTCTGTTGAATTCAGATGCAGCTCGGTAAGAGAAAGATCTTTTACAACTATTGGTTCTAGGTCTGGGTAAACATATTTCATTTTCATTTCTAAGAGGGTAAGGAGTATCTTTTGTATGAAAATTTTTCATATATTCAGTGGACATGTTGTTACAAATCTTATACATGAATAATATCAAGTGAGTATACTGTCTCTTTTGAATAGTGTCCCAACCAAGAATAGAATGAATTTGAGAGGTTGAAGTGTCTGAATAGGGGTCAATTTTCAAGATTATTCTTTCAGCTCTATTTTGAATTTTTTGAAGTTGGTCAAGTAGAGATTTGTTTGCAGATTGATAGATAATGTCACCATAATCAAAATGAGGTAAAATTATTGAGTTGTATATTAACTTTAATTCTGACAAATTTACAAAATGCTTTAGCCGTGCAATATAACCAATCATTCTCCCCAGTTTTTACACAAATAATTTACGTGATAGTCCCACTTCATGTTTTCATCCACAAAGACACCTAGATACTTAAAGCTATTCACTTGAGTCAGTAAATGACAGTCAATTTTTAGTTGTAAACGTTGTGACCTTTTAAGCATTTTAGGTGTTCCAATCAACATGCTTACAGTTTTATCATAGTTTATTTTCAAATTATTCCTGTTCATCCAGGCAGATAGACTTTCCAGCTCCTTATTAAGGACGAGTTCGATAACTAATATCTTTATGTGAGAAATATATTACTGTGTCGTCAGCGTAAAGGTGTACGGTGCACTCTTTAAATACAGAAATTATATCATCAATAAATAAAATGAACAGTAAGGGTCCAAGGAGAGATCCCTGGGGTACTCCCTTAAAATGACCCTTTCTTTTGATAAAATTCCATTAATGGATGTACGTATTCTTCTATTAGTCAAATAACTTTTGAACCAATGCAATTCATCACCAGATATACCAATATTTTTAAGTTTGGATAGGAGAATTGCATGATCGACCAGGTCGAAAGCTTTTTGAAGGTCTATAAAAATAGCCCCTGTATACTGCCCATTCAAGTTGTCCATAAAATGAAACCGGTCATCCGTTACCTTAGCAAGAGCAGTAATGGTAGAGTGTTTCGGACGGAATCCATATTGAAATGCAGAAAGTAAAGAATGAGTTTGAATATAACGAAGCAATTGCTTTTGCACAATTTTTTCCATTAATTTAGACACACAGGGTAGAATCGATATCGGTCTATAGTTGTTAAATTCAAACTTATCACCTTTCTTGTGAATAGGAACAATTTTGGCTACTTTCCATTTCTCAGGTACAACACCATCACATAAAGATTTATTTATCAAGAAAGTAATAGGTTCGATTAAAACTGGAATTGATTCTTTGATTATATATACCGAAATACCATCTAGACCAACAGACTTTGTATTCTTCAAATTATGAACCTCTTTCAAGACATCGTTTTCAGAGACATGCGAAAATTTAAAGTTTTCATGCAGAGTGGACGCTACATGATCATGGTGTACATTTGTTGACTCATCAGCAATTTCTAACGCCACATTAGCAAAGTGATTGTTAAAACCATTAGCCATTTCATCTGACCATATAGGTCCATGATCTGACATTACTTTGGGAAAAGTGCTATTAGACGAGTTGTTGTTTTTGCCCATAACGGATTTTAGTATTTTCCAAGAGTCATTTCTATTTGTTACATTTGATAATTTGTCACAATAATATTTACGTTTAGATTTCCGGATGACAAAAGTGACCTTATTTTTCAGAGTTTTATATAATTTCCATAAATCATTATCGTTTTTAGTTTTGGCCTTTCTTTTAGCTTTATCTCTTTCTTTCATTAAAGACAAGATCTCATTATTCATCCAAGGAGAATTTTTTTACGAATGCGCTTAGATTTTAAGGGCATATGTTTATTAACAACTTCTAATAGCATTATTTCCCACTTATTGACAGCATCATTAATATCATCAAAATCTTTTATTATCCTCCAGTTTTGATTACGAAGGTCATTTCTGAAAGACTCCAAATCAACATTTCTGGATTTTCTATACCTTAAGGCCACCGCACACCTTACGACTGTTCGCGATCCGATTTTGGAACAAATAGCATTTTGCTCATTTTCTGAAAATGTGAATGAAACACATCATTTTATTTGAGGTTGTAATTAATTGAAAGAATACTAATATAACCATTTTGAAAGATTGCAAGCTTTTATTTTGGAGTAAAGGCCAAATTAGTTTCAAATCGTAACCAATCGTACGACTGCTATGACGTCATTACGACCAGATATTAAATTCGCGTTTATTCTAAGAAGGATGATAGCATAGTCACAGACTTGAACATAGGTATTTGCACAATGATTTAGAACATAGTACAGTAGGATATTCCAAGTCTCAATATTAGCATCAAATTCTTCTACATTTTATTCTGAAATCGGGTCGCAGACCAATCGTAAGGTGTGCGGTCGCCTTTATATAAGTTTCACCAGATGAGAATTTTTGTTGGGATTTCCATATCAAATAACTAATGTAATGATCACTCATCCCATTACATAACACACCGTGAGCTTTCACTTTATCCATGTTATTAGTTAACATGTGGTCAACAAGCGTAGAAGACGAATCTGTCACTCTGGTACACGAAAAGTCATTTATAAATTTTAGCGAATATACAGTATTAATTTGGTCAAAGATCTTGGTGTTTCCATAAAATGGTTTTTTCGTAATATCGCAGTTAATATCACCCATGACAATAATGTCACAATCAAAACTACAAGCAAATTCTAAAAATTGTTCATATTGATGAAATACCTCAATTCTACTATTAGGCGGCCTGTACCAATTAAAGAATAATAACGGTTTAGTGTTTTTTAAGTGGATCCGTAAACATATTGCCTCTAACCCAGAAAGAGAATTATGATTAATCAACTCAACATGCAAAAAGATTCGTGCACATAAACTGCCACCCCGCCTCCGTTCCTATCACGGTCCGCACGAATGATAGAGTAATGATGTATTTCAACTTCACTATCTACAATGGAGCTATCCAATCTAGTTTCGTTTAAAGCAAAAATATGTTTAATTTCATCGTAATTTTTCAGAAGGCTGGCTACATTCAAGTGAACAAACTTAATACCTTTATCAGACATCTGATCATATTTCAAACAAACGTTATCTTTCTTTTTACAATGATGTGTATTACTTTCAGTTTCATTATATGCTTCAATGCTTTCTTCTATAAAACATGGAAGATGCTTGAAAATACATTTTGTACACTCCCAGTTGAAAAAGACCATTGAAGTATCATTATACACCTTAACTGGAATCCGTGCGCAAGATATGTGTACCCATTTACAACACGTAGTGCATTTAAGTGCTATATGATTTGAATTTACATTTTTGTTACAAAGAACACAAGGAAATTACCCCCAACAAGTATATGCAATAACAATAAAAAAAAGTTTTAAAATATGATACAACTATGATATTAGAAAAGTAAATGAATAAATAAATAAATAAATACAATATACATAAAAGTTTGTTTTAAAAGTACCAAAGAATTAACCGAAACAGTGACCCAAAGGTCTGTGTGGTAAAAAACGGCTACGTTTAGAATATTACAAAATGGTTCCTCAACAACACCACTTCCTCACTTCATTAGGCAAACCCAAAAGGTATACTAAATACGTTACAGTCAGTGTTCTTTCAGAGAAGATCAGATTGAAAGCTGAAATCAGTCATTGTTACGTGCGAAGGATAATCCTGCATAGTACGTCGGACAAGCTTAATTGTTAAAAAGAAAAGTTCAATGGAAACAAGGTAAATCCGAGATCAGGGCCGACTTCTATAAAATGATGTAGTTTGACCTCGACAACCTGTAATGAACAATATGTAGTTCACTGTATCCAAAACCCTGAAGAGATGCTATTGTAGATGCTTCCAATAGATTATAATCTTCGAATGTGGGCTTCCTTTGTCAGCGTATGTCGATGACCATCGTTTGTTATGACGCGAATGCGGCCATCTTGAGTCCATATACTTTTATATTTATTTTTGTATTTGGACTTGATTTCCCAAAACAGAGTAGATCTGGACTTAGTCAGGCTCTCCTGTATGAAGATGGGGTCTCCTTCGAGACCTCTCAAGATCCTCTTAGCTTGGTAGATTCGGTTACGAACGTCGTAGCTAGTGAAGCGCGCGATGATCCCACATGACTTCTCCCTTTTGGCGCCCAATCGGTGGGACCTATCGAAGTCGCCATCTTGAATGTTTATTTTCAGTTTCTCCTCACATACTTTTCTCACAATCTCATTTGTGTTTTCATCCTCACTCTCCTTCAAACCATGAAACACAAGACAGTTTCTTCTCGAGTACTGCTCGGCTTCATCCTGTTGCTCCTTTATCATTTCCATCTCCTTTTCTAGTTTGTTTATCTTTTCATCCCTCGACGCCATTTCAAAATTCAAGTTTTCCCTTAGGTTGTCACCAACCTTTTGGGTAATCATTGTAGTTAATTCATCAATAATAGTAGCCTTGATCTTACTTACAAGGGGGTCGAGGAGTTCACTGTTGGCCTCAAGTGGACTTGGCCTTTCGAAAATGAGCATGTACCGAGAATATATTACACCACCTCACTAATAGAACAATTATTGTGAAAACTCATTCACTTAAATTACATAATTGTCTGCTTTCTGAAATCATCCAGTAAGGTAATATTATCATTTCAACATTTTTATCACTGTATTTCATTTACCCCGTGAGATGTCGATATTTATACATCTCAGATCATATTATCTTCCCCAAATTTTGACCCTCAGCGAATTAACGCAAGTAAGAGGTTTTCTTTCATTCTATAAATTCCTGTCGGACAATTTGTTAAAGGGTTTGGGAAAGAGCAAAATAGGAGAGGGGACAAAGGAAAAAAAATGAAAGAAAAGAAGGAAGGTGGTAACATGAATGAATATGGATGAAAGTAAGTTAAAGGACATGTCCACCCCAACAAAAAGTTTATTTGAATAAAAAGAGAAAAATCCAACAAACAAAACACTGAAAATTTCATCAAAATCGGATGTAAAATAAGAAAGTTATGGATCTTAAACTTTCGCTTAATTTCACATAACAGTTATATGCACATCTTGGCCGGTATGCAAATGATGAGACTGATGACATCATCCACTCACTATTTCTTTTGCATTTTATTATATGAAATATGAAATATTCTAATTTTCTCCTCATTGTCAAGTGAAACAACAATAATTCCTCCCTGAACATATGGCATTAGCATTGTTTAATACATGGTTCAGTCAAGTTTGTCCATATTGTCAAATTTGTAAAAAATGAAATATTGTATAATTCAAACATTAAAAAAAAAAGAAATAGTGAATGAAGGGCATCATCGACTGTCTCATTTGCATGTCACTAAGTTGTGCAAAACACTGTTTTTGAAAAATAAGCGAAACTTTAAAATGTCATAACTTTTTTATTTTACATCCGATTTTGATAAAATTTTCAGCGTTATGCTACTTTGATTTTGATTTTACTCTATTTATTCAAATCAACATTTTCCTGTGGTGGACTTGACCTTTAAAGAGACAAAGAAAAAGAGGAGAAAAGATAAAAAAAAACATTTTCTTCGCAATGACACGTAATGACAAATTTGCGAAATCGATGAACACGTCCCACTGGGAACCTAAGACCATGAAGACCGGCACTGGATGAGCGACTCTTTGCCTTGGTTCGGGTCTTTCCACTCTTTGTCTGTACTTGTTCTCCTTTCTTTCACATTTTTTCTGTTTCTTTCCTTTTCTGTTCTATTCCAATTTTTCCTTCACTTTTACACTTCCCTTTTCTTGCTGTTTCCCTTTTCTGCCCACAGCTTTTTGTAAATGCTCTGGAAAAAGTTTGAAAGGGGAAGGGGCGTGGCATCCTCACATCTCCCAGTAGCCACACCACTGACTTTCAATGTTACGTCACCATACGTGCCATACACACGTTACACTCGTTGCAAGGTCAGGCAACCAATATTGTTTGCATTAATATCAGTAGCATCGTCTAGTTTTGGCTGTTACGTACGACATGTACGAGGGATTATTTCAAATGGGTAATACATTTAGAGCATTCAAACCTGTCCTTTTTATTTTAAGGGTAAAAAATTCATCTTCATCTTCCACCTTGAATAAAAATAATGCTCTTGTTTAATTTTCTAATCTGCCCGTGTGGAGATGTTGTCGAATACTTGACACTAATTATCCTAATGATTTCCTACAGTTCTAAATTGGGCGCGAGTTCAACACTTGCTGCGGTGAAGGTTGATAGGGATTCCGTGAGCTACGAACATCATCCCAATACTCAGCGTCAATGAGCACTTTACTAAGCTGACAGATCCGGCTATGATTTCCTTGTTTTGCCGCGAATTATCAACCAAACAGGGCAACAATTGTTCTGATTACATCCTATGACTTGGCACCGACACTCAAACCGATGTGCCTGCTACAATCCACAAACTAGACAAGGTATCTACGTCAAATGCCAATTGTTAAGCACGAACAGGTTGCATGATGAGTCGGCATCGGCAGACCAGGACTTTCAATCCAAGGGTACTGGTATAGGGTGACGACATAGTAAAGCAGTATGGTTTTAGATGCAGAACGATCAGATATAGGAGTAAGAAGATGCAGAGAGGGGATGAGTAGGATGTCAAGAATGCTTAGTTGGGGCAGGGTAGAAGAAGCCAGAGAGTTTCAGAGTAGGACGTAAGAACTACATAGTAGTAAAGACAGGGCGGTGTAGGATAATAACAGAAGAGGACAGGGACAAGACCTGGTACAATAAGAATAAGGTAGAGATGGGCAGAGTATGGTGTCAAAAACTGTGTAGTCAGGAAAGCGTGGTTTAGATGTTGGGCGACGTCTGAGCAGGGAATTGTCCCTGGTAGGAGCATGGAGGTAGAAAGCCGGGTAGTATGTTTTAGAGGTAAGACGGCTTTAAGTGTTCTAAGTAATAAAGAGGGTAAGGGGAGGGGTGGGGGCAAAGAGGGAAGCAGATGGTATGTCAGGGTAGTTTGTATGGGTTAAAGCAGAAGACAGGGCCGCTGCGTGGACTTGTGTATACAGAAGAGGATTGATTGCGATCAGGTACCTTTTCGATGTAACTTTTAGTGTGGCAAAATAATTGCAGTTATTATTATTATTATTAAAATTTAAGATGTGTTGCCAATTGGTGCCTTTGGCATGTTAAGAGCTATCAGATTAGGATTTAAGTTAAGATTTAAAAAATATATAGTTTTGAGGAAATGTACTGATTTTCCGTCCATTAAAATTCTCTTCGTGCTTGTTGCAGTACGAGATGCTTGGAGAGTAAAGCCCCCGAATTACTTCTAGTCGAATTTTTGGAATCTAGATGACTTTTTTTAGTTTCATAGATATGAGCTGTACCAAAACGAAATCTAGTTCAGTTTCTAAAGATTAAGACATATTTTCTCTTTAAATTCTTACTTTCTATTAAAAATTCTTATCAAGATGATGTCTTCATAAGATATGAAAGAAGCCGAAATGTTTAGAAAAGGGGCTTTGATATACCCCCATTGTCCTTCTGACTGTAGCATTCGATTCGATTGAATGGAGATGATACCTCGATAATACCTTCTAAATCAACGATATTAATGCGGTAACGAATTCGAATTGGATTATCTGCTTATAAGCATATGGTCTGTAAGTTATCAAAGTACAAGTAGTCAGAGGACGTTTGCACTGCTTTGTCTAATATGGCGCCACTCAACTCGAGAGTGGTGCGCAACCTCTTCGGCTTATACTATCTAATTGAGATGTATTAAAAGAGAGTCACCTGTGTGCCAGTATTAAATGTCTGTGATGGCAAGAGAGTAAAGCCGAGGCTAACAAGGTGGTTAGGGGCACAATACGGCTGCATAAGGTGCGTGTTAGTCCCCGATTTAACTGCTGCGGCTAACGCATCGCGGCGTCTTGTTGTCGCCAATTTTCTCGTCAGTTGCCTGATTAGTCAGTGGCAGCGTTCAACAAGTCAATATTCCAATTATTCCAATTAGCAGCATTTCCGGACGGCCGTGTGCACCGATTAAAAACCTGGCATGGAGGTGCTGTTAGGGAACCGACTCTCAAAGGAGAGGTAGGTCGGGAAAACACTGAGAGCGTTTACTTTAGGAACAATTACACATTTCCTGTGTAGTAACACTTGCAAGAGACCGAAACATATGTAGAGTCGTATCAACAAGGCTGAAATTAAGTGGAGTGATTAAGAAAAAATATGATGGGGAAGAAGGAAGGGAATAGGATAGCTGATGACCTCGTTTACTTAAACCAATAATAATAATACACAGTTCTTGTATAGCGCATATCACAATTATGAATAATGTCTCTATGCGCTTCCAAAGGACTTGGATATTATTGCCCCAGCTGTAGCTTGGCAGCCGTAATTACTAAGATTACAGCGCACACGCATTTCAAGGAATATATCCCTGCCAGGTACCCATTCACCTCACTTGGGTTGAGTGCAGCACAATGTGGATAAATTTCTTGCCGAAGGAAATTACGCCATGGCTGGGATTCGAACCCACGGCCCTCTGTTTCAAAGTCCGGAGACTAATCCATTGGGCCACAACGCTCCAATTCGCTCATCTCACGAGGTCTATCCGTAAAACTTAAACAGCCCATAGTTGAATAGGTAGTTGGAAATACCTGGCTTAAATCAGGCATGTTAGGGACGTTTAGTTAAGAAAATGTTAAATTCGTATGCAATTTATATTCATGAAATACCTGTGGACCGACTAAAGACGGTTAACTTCTTCAGAACCCGTCATATGTGTATGATAATCAGTTATGACCTCTCAAACCCTGGAACATATCTCACAAAGATTCCATTTTCCGCGAAGATAGGATTCCCATACATCTGACCCTATGTAAGCCCACTGACCGTGCTGTCAGATATAGAGGTAACGTTGTATATTTATTCGTCTCATTATAGTCCTAGTAACAGGTCAATCTCAGAGTTGGCCCAAGTAGCATATCTGACCTCATGTGAAATCCGTTTCATGAATGGACCTATTATACTTATCTCATCCCTTTCTCAAAGCTGACCTTTGATATAATCTAAGAATTTATCCTTTAGAAAAATGAAACAGTCACGTTACAGATATTAGAAAGTTTTCGCGTTGACTACGGAGCCACTCTCTACAACGCACAAATTCCTTTGGAAATGCAAGTCAAATCACAATGGAGACCAGTGAGGATTTTGTCGGAAGTTGGTGTACCGGGATAGTAGATCATCCGAATATTTGCACCGGACGAACAATGGCAAGTATGTCGTTATCCAGAGCCAAGAAACAACGCTGCTGTCCCCGGTCCACCAATTTTCGACAAAAGCCTCTCAGTTCTCCATTGTGAATTGACTTTGCATTTTCAAAGGAATTGGTGCGTTGTAGAGAGCGGCTCCGTAGTAAATGCCAAAAACTCTCTACTGATGGGAGAGAGGACCCAGTGGCGGACCGTGACCCGGAGGAGACAAAGCATTGGAGGGGCACAGCATTGTTCACAAACAATACAGTGCCCCTCCAATGCTTTGTCTCCTCCGGGTCACGGTCCGCCACTGAGAGGACCCATTCATTGATGTTGAAGATTAATAGTACACCTACGGACTCATGTTATTATATGATCCAAGGTGAGCTCTGTCCTAAAGTCTGGACCTATATCACGCAACTGATCTTATGTGAATCCATTTTCAAAGACGTTGCAAAGTCACACATCTGACCCCATGCGATGACCTAAATGATTGGATCACGTACGCTGATTTTGACCCATGTAAGCAATGTCCCTCATAATGAACCATTCGGGAACATTGGATCCATATTGCTACGCCACATCTGGGGGCGTTTCGTAAAAGTTGTCAGCACTGACTAAATTGTAATTCCTGACAATTTCAGTTAAATTCTTGCTTTTGATTGGCTGAGAGGCACTAAACTCTGACTGTCGCTCTGGTAACTGTTGGAGAAAGTAAATTTGTCAGTGCTGACAAATTTCATGAAACGGTCCTGATCCCATGTCTATTACCTCTCAAGGACTTGACTCAGGTTCCCCAACGCTTAAACGTTCCAGAAAACGTCTGCGAAGTGGCTGCTAAAATACTAAAATACACTTAAATCAGTTAACATCAGCAAAGTTCGCCAGTCGTGGGGAAAGTAATTCGCAACTTACAAACGCTTTATAAAAACGACCCTGGATACCGTGTGAGGACCTTCTCAGTGGTTCGGTTCTTTACGTATCCGATTTACGTTAGAACCAACTGAACATTCCCAAATGCATTAATTAGACCTAGCCGCGTATTGGGGTTTCACGCCTTTCCCCTCTTTCTGTCTCCCTGGCTTTATCCTTCTCTGGTCTTTCCGCCTCTCCAATCAACCATGGACCTACTACTTTGGATCCATGATTCAACGGAGTGTCATTGAATATATTCCATGCCCATTATGATCCCAGAACCACTCACTCTAAAGCTGGTCTCGTTTTCCCCGTATACTCAAAATCATATCTATCCCTTCTAATGACTGTACTCATGTTAAACATCTGTGTTCTTCCGAGACTGTATTCATGTTCATACACACTTTGTGAACCCTCTTGAGTATGTACACTTTAAACATGCTTTAAAGAACTATCCTTGCTACGCCCCTGGAACTAAGCAAGAAGGTGAGACTGAATTAGTCAACAAAGGAAGCTGTTCAAAGGTATCTCGTCCTCGATGAGGGGAAATTCAAAATTAACTTCAGTTCGCTTCTTACATAAAAGACAAACCTGCATACAACCAGACAACTAGAAACATTGTGACGATTGCTTGATTACTAACGGTCTGTATCCCCCTCTGCAAAGCCTCGGTTTTTCAAGGGAACATAATTAACTTCTTGAAAATACCTTTTTTTCATTTTCTTTGTCATTTTATAAAAAAAATCCCGGAATGCGATGGTGACGACGACGATAACTGGTGTCACCATTTTTTTTTACTTGCATCCCCCCTCCCCCTTGATATCACGTTTTGTTCTCTACTCCTCGTGTCTTATTCCTTCTATACCCTTGCTAATTTATACCCCGTTAATTATTGCACACAAGATTCTTTACCGTTTACAAGTTGAATCTAAGACTCGAGGGTTTGCCTCCTTTACAAGCATTGTATCTTTTTAAGTGAGCCTTCTCCGTTTTGTTACTTAAACTTTATACTCATACCTTGTTTGGAAAACTTGGATTAATGTTCGTATTAACTTAGTGAGATTAGTTCTAGTTTGAACAATTGCTACGTTTTTTTTAATTTCAGTCCCTGATTTAATTACTGAATAACACGTTTAATATTGTACTTTTATGTTTAATTGAGAATTCTGTAGATCTTGTATAAATGTTTGTATTTTGCTGAGGGAAAACAAATACATCTAACTCTAAATAAACTACTACTATTTCTTCTACTACTACTATTACTACTACTACTACTACTACTACTACTACTACTACTACTACTACTACTACTACTACTACTACTACTACTACTACTACTACCACTACTACGACTACTACTACAATTACCACTACTACTATTACTACTACAACAACTACTACTACTACTACTACTACTACTACTACTACTACTACTACTACTACTACTACTACTACTACTACCACTACTACTACTACTACTACTACTACTACTACTACTACTACTACTACTACTACTACAATTACCACTACTACTACTACTACTACAACAACTACTACTACTACTACTACTACTACTACTACTACTACTACTACTACTACTACTACCACTACTACTACTACTACTACTACTACTACTACTACTACTACTACTACTACTACCACTACTACTACCACTACTACTACTACTACTACTACTACTACTACTACTACTACTACTATTATTATTATACTACTACAAATGCTACTGTTTGTACTATCAGTAATTCTATCACTGTCATGACTTTTACTTATACTGTTGCTGCTGCTACTTTTACTGCTGCGACTATAGCTATTGTGACCACAAATAATGTCCCGTCTTCTATTTATCATTTTTCTTTTGGTCCAATGAGAGTTATAACCACAATTCGTGTAATTATACCTACCTTTTGTTTTTACTAGAAGTGGAAAATACGAAATTACCTATTAAGCCTTCTTATACGACTAGGAGATAGGGGGGGGGGGTCGTCAGATGAATAAAAAAGAGAAGATAATTATTTTCGCCCCGTTACTTTACATTCAAAATGTGCATGATAACAAAAGAAAATAAACTATTTTCTTAGTCTTGTTGTTTTATGCCCATGTCTGTTGGATACCTCACGTCTTATTTTCCAATCCCCACTGATTTCCAAGCCCAAATCAGCGCTCAAATAGGCGGAAACTATTGATTTACCAATCTCATCTACTAGATCACAGCGGCTCTGAAGCCAATTCCCTCTAAAAACCCGAAAGACCTCTTAAATTCTTCACGGTTCGTGATGATGTGAACAGTATAAAAAGATGGAAAGTTATCGCATTTAACATTTTCTGTTCCTCTGATCCTGTTATTTATTTGTCTCATTATAAGCAGCAATCATCGCCTTGTAAAAAGCATCCCTCGAAGGATTCGGGTGATTAATTAATACAAGCACCTGTTAATAACTGGTTAATACAGAGCTCATAGGAAGGTATGATCTATGTCGCCAAAGCAAGTTTATCGCAGCCTTAAAGGCTCCACTGTGTTTTGGTATTTATTTGAAAAATATGCATATGTGTATATAAATATATTCCGACTGTTCATAGCAACTATATACGCCTTCGTGTACTTAGGCTAGTATTTTGAATATAATTTTGTCAGTTTTAATAAAGTATGACGAATTTTTTTTTTTTTTTATAGATCATTGTGAAAGCATGAAACATTTCCGATAGAAAATCTCATCTTTCTCTACATGTCCATAGCAACTCAATAGTGCAACTTAATAGCATCACACTCTTTCTCATGGGCATAAATCTATATTTGTAAATATATATGTCTAAATGTTAATTTATTTATGTTCATATGAATTAAAGGAAGATCAACGAATTTGTTAGCAAAAAAAATGATTTGTATTCAAAAAATGGTTGCATACGATTTCTAATCGAGTCATATGAAAATAAGTGATAGCATATATAAAATCGAGTTGCCCTTTAATTTCAAGCTGACACAGTTTCTATATTTTCTAATTCCCTGGCTTCGTTTTAACTATTGTTAAGAAAAGAGAGAGGGTTTTAAAGGATGAGTCCGCACGGCGCGGTCCCGGAGTCTCCGCGCTAAGCACCCGGGCTTAATCCTGGCCTAACCCTTTACAAGATAGGTTGCCAGTTGTCAAATAATGCGTGCTCCGAAAGGCACAGCATTAATTAGCCACATTTCCTCGCCTTATAAACATAGCAACATATCTTGTAGTATGTCAACTGGGACTATCAAACGAAAAGAGAGAAGGGAAGCTAAGTCCCCTTAGTCATCGCTGACACTTGTTTTAATTAATTAGATGAGGGTTTAGATTAGACACAAAGCGGCATTCCCATTTTTATCTCCCATAAGTGCTTTTGACAGAAATTTGTCACTGTTTAATTTCTGCTAATAATTTCATCGTTTCTGAAAATCAGTCATCAATTATCAAGACATAGATACGTAACCTTACGCGTTGTTGTAGATTCCCGAATGGAAAGTTGGGGGTAATTGATCAATTAATACTGTGTTGATTTTCATAGTAGGATGATAAGATGATAGATAGGAAGAGGGTAATCGCTATTTTCATCGCTGATTTACTAGCATGATAAAGTTAACTCCTCAAACACTAACGATAACTTTCAGCAGACGGCAAATGGCGTCAGAATTGGTTTTCCCGCGCTCTCATTGTTTTTTTCTCAATGAAAAATGCTTCCGCAGTTGAATGATACTTCCACGTATTTAATCTAATAATTATATTTCATAATTATAATTATGACATGTATAAGTACTTGGGGAAATTGGTTTTTAATTAGGAAACAGCATTTAACCTCACACTTGCATCATAGTACATTCTAGTTATCGGAGGAAAGATGCTCACTTAAACCTCTCTTTTTACCTCTCAAAATATAAAACTAAAAATTGATAACATGGGTGATCTTGAACAGACGATATTCTCAACTCATGGTTGGCGCCAATTTTATTCCTTCCAAAACATGATTTATTGTTTTAGTAAGTGTACCATATAACCAAACAAAAAAGCGTTACTATGATGATTTAAAAGGTTGGATGGTTACCATGGTTACAGAGGGAATCTTAGATCTCAAAATCAAAATGTGATTTACCATGAATATGATATGAGTTCTGTCAGAGATCTTGTGATATGCATATAGGTACATCGAAAATGTTGTAAATAAAGGATGCAAAGAAGACAGACAGCGGAAAGCAAAAGACGAAAAGAGAAAGAGAGATAGAGTTAGTGGTGGAGGAGGAGGAGAGAGATAAACTTACTTTTTGTCAATGTGTGTGGGTGGTTGTGGATATATGCCTAAGTGTATAGGTGTAAAAGAGGGGGAGATAGACGTAGAGAGAAAGAGATCGAATGTGTGCGTGATGTGTATGTGTGCGTATGTGTAAATGAGTGACAGAGGGACATGAAGAGACAGAGCGAGAGAGAGAGAGAGAGAGAGAGAGAGAGGGGGAAAGAGGGTGTGGGTGCGCGCGTGTGTAAGGGTGTGTGTTTAGTTAGTTTGTTTGTTTGTTTTTTAGATATAATAGTATATTTTTAAGGCATTTCATTCCATTCTTATTAGCTTCAGTTTTTTAGTAAATATTTTTTGCATATTCTTGTTGATATAAAATGAATATTTGTAATTTCTTTGGTATTCATATTGAGTTCATGTAAATCGTTTAAATGAAATCCTTAATAAAAACATGTAAAAAAAAGTGTGAGCGCATGTGCAGTTATGGGAAATAGTGTGTGTGTGTTCGTGTGTGTGGATATAAAATGGTAATAAAATGGAGAAATAAACGATGTTCTGTGGATGTAATTTCTTGGTGACGGTGTGTGGGTGTGTGTGTGTTTGTTTGTTTGTTTGTATTTATTTCCATAAAAAAGATAAAATATATACATGCTCAATTTAACATAACATACAGATCATATGGAGGATGGCCCATTTCAGCGGTATTAATAAAATACCGCTGTTCTTCCATGGGGTCCTGTGTGTGTGGGAGAGGGTGAGAGTGTGTGAGTTTAAGGGTGGTTGTGTGTTTTTGGGTAAGTGTGTGTGAGAGAGACACACACACAGAGAAGGAGAGAAATAAGGTGAAAACAAATCCCTTAATTCGCTGAGACCAGCTGATTCTAAATAAAATGCATTTTCATTAGTTATTTCCCAAACCATAATTAATTCGGCTGTTGCATCGGTGTACTTAGTGTAATTATTATTAATTGTTGTATATATTTTTAGTGTACATTTTAACTCGGTGGCCCCTTTTTTATAAGCTCTGCTTTCTCCGGGGTCACCAAACCATCATTCTATTGTTATATTTAGTATTTGTATAATTATCTATATTGTTATGTATTTATGTAATTGTCAGTACCTGATGGTTGAATAAAATTGAATTGAATATTTCACTAATTAACACCACGATACACACTGGCGCCTTTTACATCCATCGTGGGCCGTGTCTCTGTTCATATACATTTTAAGGTCCTGATGTTATGGACAGTCTTGACAACCATTGCTTGAGTCCGGCTAACGGAGCTTCTCCGTTTGTCGAAAGTATCTTAGCAAACATAACATTGACCACTGGGAAGGCATCATTTAATTTTACATCGCAAATCATCCAAATGGCTTGTATTATTGCGTTCACTTAATGTATCCATGGAGTGCTACCTCTGACGTGACCATTTATGTTTTTTTTTTTTTTTTTTTTTTTTGGGGGGGGGGGGTAAGCATCTGGTCATGCAAAGACTTAGATCGGCACTTTTTAGCGTATTAGTGCTGAATAACACGTTATAGCTACTTTAGAAAAGTTTATTTTATTTTATGTTCAATTAGTCCACATAATAATTACTTTTCTAAATATTTTTAACACAATGCTGTTGTTTTGTCAGTTACTATTCAAGATACATCCAGAGTAGGATGTTCAATTGAATATTATGATTGTCTTGATGATCGATTGGAACGAATACTGTTTGACATTTAATCAAGACATCTTTATAATCACCTACATCAAATGACCTTCCTGCTTAATACGATGTCGACATATTATCTGGATGCATGTTAAGGGATAGAGGAAAACCTGACTCAGAGACTTGTTAAAAGTACACCCACTCCAAGGAGAACGGTCAGCCATCAAACAGCTGGCCATGGACAGTGGCCAGTCTAGAATGTACATCCACTGACCAATCGGAAATAACTCATTCAAGCCATCAGTAGTGGTCATTAGAGAACAAGTGGTCAGTAATGGTCACCGATGGCGCTAATGAAGAGGGTGTTCAGGAGCGGAAGGGGTATCGGGAGGGGGTGCCTATAAAAGGGAGGGGTTGGGGATTACGAAATATGAATGAGATATGGCTTAGTGTTGGAAGAAGGAAACAATAAACATTACTATGATAACAATCTCCAACACAATTGAATACAACTCGTATAGCCATACTACTACTACTACTACGTCTACTTTTACTACTACTACTACTACTACTACTACTACTACTACTACTACTACTACTACTACTACTACTACTACTACTACTACTACTACAACAACAACTACTACTACTACTTCTTCTTCTTCTTCTTCCTCTACTACTACTACTACTACTACTACTACTACTACTACTACTACTACTACTACAACTACTACTACTACTACTACTACTACGACGACGACGACTACTACTACTACTACTACTACTACTACTACTACTACTACTACTACTACTACTACTACTATCTACTAACTACTACTACTATAATTACTATTGCTACTGATATTACTACTACCATTGCAGATGTAACTGTAATATAATTATGATAATTATTATAACCAATTACTAGAAATGTAAAACATAATATAAATATTCTATATGCTTGTAAAAGTAGGATTTTTTATTCCATCCATAAAAGGTAGGAACACATATTTGAATCTAACAAAGTATGTTTTCGTTTTATCTATACATTTGAGAATATCAATTATTTTTAAGCATCAAAAGTATGATTTGATATAATATGATACAATAATTAAAAGGAAAATACTTGGCCTAATCACTTACAAACAATAAGAATCTTCCCTTGGTTTGATCATTGTCATAATGTGCCATCAGTCTGGAAGATTCTTTTTAAATGTTTCACATTTTGTTAATGTCTTTATTGTAAGATAACTAAGTTTTTCCTCTCCTGCTTTATGTTTACATGTATGACCCCATTTTAAAATAGCGTTGATATACTATCAGCGCTGAGTAAGGCAAACCCCATGTCTTTTTATTAACCTTTTCTTTGTAATTGTAAATATTCATTTATATACATATGTAGATATGTATATTATTGTTTTTGATTGAAGGAAAATAAATACAATACAAGTTATACTTCCGAAGCTAACGGATTGTCTAAGCAATCCCGTACAATATCACTCTCTAACATATTAAATTATTACTTTCTGTTTTAATCCCTAACAATTGCCTTCGCTCTATTTACATGAGCTTCTAATCTCTTCATTAAATAATGATATCAGTAAATCACTTCATAATATATAAAGAAAGTATCCCTAATCCGCAAACAGCAGCCATTAGATCAAAGATTAGAATCTTTTAGGAGAGAAGAGCAGGTGAAGGGGTGACTAAGACTTGGGGGTAAGGGGCAATTCTGGGGGAACCAGACCAAAGAAAAGTTCAATCTTGAGTTCACAATGACTAACTTTTGCTATATAAAGTTTTCACATGTATGGTGCTGTATATAGGGATGTGCATGCTATGTACCGGTTATGTACTTGGTACTACTACTACTACTACTACTACTACTACTACTACTACTACTACTACTACTACTACTACTACTACTACTACTACTATACTACTACTACTATACTACTACTACTACTACTACTACTACTGCTACTACTACTACTACTACTACTAATAATAATACTTTAAGTTTATATACGGTATTGCGCTTGAAATAGGCGATAGAACTAGTACAAGGATTATGATTATGAGTTGCTAATAACATTACAAAGATAAGTACATGCATACTTGGTAAAAGATGGGGTAGAATAACAGATTGAGGAAATGTATTTTACAAGAAAACTTATTTAGAATAAGACGGACGATTGGTAGGTAGGTAGATAGATAGATAGATAGATAGGTAGGTAGGTAGGTAGGTAGGTAGGTAGGTAGATAGATAGATAGATAGATAGGAAATATTCGACTTTATCTGGTCTAAACAATTTGCCACTTATTGAAGGTCCACTGCTATGCAAGTCTACCTATAGATAGCCAAATTGATAGATGGATTGATAGATAGACAAAAAATATCGACGATATCGAGAGAGAGGGGGAGAGGGATAATGAGAGAAAGAGAGACAAAAAGTCAGAAAGACGGAAGACAGACAGATATACAAAAAAGGAGGAAGAGATAGAGAGATAATGTCCTAAATAATGATTCACATGCATGTTTGAAATGTAATTGGGAATCGTCTCGCAAAGGTGATATCCTGATCCAAACAAACCGCGGAAAGATTTTTGCATCAAATCATTACGGGTGAAATAAACACTTCAGTCGAAACAGATACATTGTTGACAGGCTTGGCTTGCTCATCATATGATTTCATAAAAAGACCTGATACTCAACAGTTTCCTGTGTCAGTGTGGGATTAAATTAACGCTGATATTGCATTGCCTTCATTGTTTCCGCTCATGAGGTGCGAAGGCTTAAATCATTCCTCACTCGACCCCTAGCCCCCCCCCCCCCCCCCGCACCACCGTCACTCTTATAGGACGGACCTTGTATATCCCCACGGATAAAATTTCGTGAAGAAATCGGGAAACGGAACGGCTTTTTGTATTCAATGACTAAACTGGATATACGATAGTTTTTTCTTCATCCTTGAACTTACAAATGAATAAATAAATCAAAATGAAAATAAAGATATAAAGAAGGTCATTGCAATTAGATATTGCTAAGGCCAGCACTATAGATTTATGTTCGGCATCTTAAAGAAATCCATGATTGTATAATTTTAATGATCATCAGATTCAAATTCAAAACAACTGTTAGGGTTTTGCTGCCCCCTCGTTTTTTCTCATAAAATGTGGTTGTGAGAAAATGAATCTATTGCGTGTTTTAAGAAGACAATTCCCGTCAAATTGCTTTAAACTTGGCTAATTTAAACTTTTTACTTGCCAAAAATAATGATTAATTTCAAGATGATCACTTTCAGGGGATCGTTCGCATCTGTCACTTCGATTTTATAATAGTTCATAGTATCCAAACTCACACTGACATTACGCCATTGTTTCCCTATATATCATGTACATGCATTTAGAAATTTCGAAGTGCTGCATATCATAGTCATTATTTATTATCATATCCGATATTTCTTTGACGAGAGGGAGAAGCGAGAAAAACATATGTTTGAAGTAATCGAAGACAGAAGGTGAAAATAAAAAGTTCGGTAAGATTAAAAAAAGGGCACAAGCACGGCTGTAATAAAATACGGAAGCGAAGGAGCGAAGCGACCAAGCTTTCACCTGAGGGACTGTTTTTCATAAAAATGAAACTTAAATGAAAATAAAAGTTTATATACAATTAAGTATTTTATGTTCGTTATTTTATATTTCGTAAAAAAAAAAACTGAACAATGGAAAACTCGAAATGCACACTTTGAAAGCACTGTTAGAAAAACAACACGACACCCTTCGGCTCTTTTAACTTTTTTTAAGGGCCCACCCTTTCATTTATTATAACAATCTTTATTATTTTTGTCTGATTTATGAAAATTTCCGCGCTGTGCTTGTTCCATTATTCAATCTTTTCGCCCAGTTTATATTCAGTTAGAATGTAATGATAGGGGGCATTTCGTCCTTAATAGCTCACCAATAAACAAGATGAATTCATAAATAAATATACCGTTCGTTTCAACTAAAATCTTGACTTCCACTGCTATAAAGTAACTTCACTGAACGTTTGCTTTTGTTTTATGTTTGATGATGGACATGATGAACGTGAACCTAACGTGAACTGGCTGTCATGTGCACTAAATCAAACAAGTCATTGATAAAGAAATCAAGTAAAGATGAGGCATCATTCTGAGGGTTTTAAGGATGATATTGAAAACACCCTATCCCTCCCACCTCCCTCCTCGTTCCACTTTTGATGGTGAAAAACTGCAGACTCACAGCCAGGGAGAGGCCGAGCGAAGTAGTGGATGAGATCATCGGGGTGGTTCGGGGGGAAAGATGAGGAAATATCAGATGGCGCGTAACGAGTTTCATGCTGTCTGCGGGTGGCGAAAGACCCATCCATCGATGGATGGACTGAGCAAAGAGTTCTCTTCTCAACTCCCTGGGCTGAGAGACCTCCTTTATATCTATAATAGGGGAAAATAGTTGGCGGAAAGATGTCCAATAAAGAAATCCTTTTTCATTCTATAACTCACCTTTCATCCCTGAATGTTAGCTTATCTTGATCTGTTGATAGGAAATGTTTCGAGGGTGCGGCAGTCAATTTCTAATCAACCCGATCAGGGTTCGAGACCCTTTTCATTCATACTTTTTTCATTTATTGATTTCTGCAACTTTTTCATCTACAATCTAACAAAGTAAATACAATAAATAGTACATGAAAAACTATCTGACAATTGAAACAATGACCAATATTGTATTTTCTTTAAAATGCCGATTAAGAAGGTTACAGGGGTTGCCACTAAAAGCTTAGCTTGACTGTTTGGCAACCCAGCTGATAACGCCTTTCCTAATTCTGACTTCGAAACTCTTGCATTGAAATCACAATTATTGGGCTACTCTCCTTACCTACTTCGAAATATAAAAGATATATATATATATAATATATATTTCATGCAAGGTAATCTCGAAATTAATTGTTATAGACCATTAAAAAGATCCTACCACTGCTTTCATAACATCCATGTGAACTATTATTTAATGTTTTTACGCAACGAATTATTTATTTTTATTCTTATTTTGAAGAGAGGAGTGTTCTGATTTCATTACATTTGTGAGTGTGATTTTTATCGTGTAAAACAATAAAAAAATTAATATGAAATATTTGAAGTGGCTTGGTTGAATTGTACAGTTTCTTCATATTTTGCGGGAAAGAATTGAGGAAATTCAGTCATTGATATGAAACAATTATATTTTTTTATAAGTGCATCCGACATATGTAATAAACATGAAATATCTAACTTTGGACGAATGACTCACTATATACGTGGGATTTTGTCCTTTCTCTTTAGAACCAAATGGTTTTCTGCGGTTTCATAATTTGGGACAAACTGAACTCGCATATGATATCTCGAAAGATTTCCCTAAAGGTGAAGTGTCGAAAGATTTCCTTCTGGTATTGTACATTTGTGCCAATTTTAATCTCCCCTTGTAGTTTGCACTTTTGAACAAGTTTAAATGACAAGGTAATATCAAACAATTTCGCGAATGTTGCATTGCCATGCATAGATGATTAACGCATCCCTTTTCCTCCCCTTATATTTTGTATTATTGCTTTCTCCGCATATACATCTCTTTCTTCCTCTCTCCATTTCCCTATCTCATCCATCTCCTTCTCATTCACTCCTCTTTCTTTTTAGACCATCTTAAACATAACTCAAATTTCTTCTCTCTTTCGTCATCTCTTTATTTACCATCGTTATGTTAAACCTTCTGCCCCTAGGCTCACAACCTACCTTTCCGGGTACATCTGTTTAAAAGAGATCTTCATATATTCTTCTTTGTTTATGTGTTTCAATCTTTCACTCGTTCTTTCTAATTGTTTTTCTTTTTTTTATTTCTGTATTTTTCCACTATCTACCTATCCATTCCTCTTTCACTCCATCTACCTTTCCCCTCTACCTTCAAAGCACTACCTTCTCCCACTTTCCATTGTATATGACGTATATTGTTGAGATATTACATACCATTTTTATTGCCTCTTTCTCTCTCTCTCCCTCCCTCCCTACCCCTCTCTCTACATGGATCTATCATTTAGATTTCTCCATATCACTCTTTTCCTTTTCCCATTTCTGCCAAGGAACGAGGTATTATCCAAAGAATCAATGAGTGTGCAATTTTAGACATCTTTTCATCGAGTGCTGTCATATAACAAGTATATACCAGGGGGTGTTTATCCCAAAGGGGCACACATTTGCACCCCTTGCTCAATGTGCTCATCCTTCTACGCTCCTATACCTATTTTGGTTCCCCATATACAAATACAAATCCGAGGAAAAGCACAAATAACCCGTATTTTTAAGAGTTCAGACATTCGTTATCAAGGCATTTCATCAAAAGTTGTGAAAAAACAAACATATTTATCAGTACGAATGGAAGCATGTTAGACTTTAAAAATACAAAGAGTGTAATTCATTTTATTTACTTTTCTTTTGGTTTCATAGAAAGAAATAGTTTCTGCCCAATCTTTACTACACTGAGGGTAATTTCAGGCGAGAATTCAAGAACTCGCATCCACTGTTTAAGTTTGTATTTTATCAAATATAATTCTCAATACAGTCTATACTCATATTTAAACAGACACCTTTTTAATTACTAAAAAAAAACCCCGAGTTTCTCGTTTATAAGACAAGTATCAAGCCATTTATTCGTATAGGATCTATTCATTTTAAAAAGAATCTTCATTTAAAAAATATAGTCATAAAAAGTGCCCCTCTCTGATAAGGTATCTATTCGAATTTGGGTAGATTGATCTTAGCAATGATATCCTCCTTGGATCGTGCAGGCCCATCAATAGTGTAGCTTATAGTGTCGATCTCATTTGCACAATGGATTGTTACATGCATTTTTTTATAATCTTTTCCCATCTTATTTCATTGAAATTCAGTGTTGTGCTTGTTTGATTATTGCATGCTTATTAAATCCATTCCGATGCTGGATTGTATTCTTATTTTTCATTTATAGTTAACGATGTTCTAATAAATTCGTTTTCCCTAAGGTCATATATTCATCAGTTGCATATAGTGTAATGCAGTGATAGAATAGATATCGCTCATAGCGGACAATTAGCATTAGCACTCTAATAAGACACGACGTGTAAATAACCATCATTCAGAACCATTATGCCTTATTTAGAGCAATTAAATTGGCTATATACAATGCAATCAACATCTTAATAACGGATATATGTTAATTAATACATCGTAGATGAAGGCTGGTTCAACCAATTTAACGTTGTGTTTTATGATGTCCGTTTCACTGCGATATTTGTATTTTCACTTTTGTCTCTCCTGAGACATATAAAAAAAATTATTTTGAATATTGAAACACGGAGAAACATAGATTGGGGTGTGTGTGGGTGTGTTTGGGGGAGTCGGCGTATGTTAGTGTGTGGTGAAATGCATGTGAGTGAGAGAGAGAGGGGGGGGGGGTAGAAGGGAGGGATGACGATGAGGAGGTAGAATTGGCGCTGCGAGACGGAAGAAAATAAAGATTAACATGCGACTATTTGACGAAAATTGAAAGGGCAAACGAGAGAGAGAGAGAGAGAGAGAGAGAGAGAGAGAGGAAGAGGGGGGGGGGTGAGTATGAGAATGAGGGTTGTTACAATAGGTGAGGGGGGAAGACAGATCATGCAAAAATAAAAGGTAATTCATACAGATTCATTGGTATACATCCGACACAGGATGTGTTTTGTGAAAATAAGTGAAAGTGAAAAATTGCATCACTTTCTTGTAGTACATCCTCTTTGATTATTCTATATCACATTCAACTAAACTTTTCGGGGGTAATGTCAATAACTAAAGTGAGCAGACTGGACAGGTGAGAAACAATCAAATTGAGCATCCAATATCGCAAGAAATCAGTTTAAAAATGAGCCAAAAAAATGAGGGGGACATTATGGTGAGTGCAGAAAAGTTCTTATATGTCACAAGCGAGCGAATAAATTGGGCTTCTTATTAGGAAAATTCTATGTGTATCTTTTGCTACAGATTTTGACCTTCTATCCAGAAAATAGCATAATAAATTAACCCTTTTCCTTTCCTGTTTTTTTCCCTTTTGCTCATTTATCCCCCCCCCCCCCCGGCCGTGGAACTTTTTGTATGGGGTGGGCAAGCCCTCCCGTCTGTACCCCTGTGCAAGATCTTCTCCCTACAGACCTTAATCGTTTATCGCAGTACTAGGGGGACAATTGAGATTGAGAGCTTCGAAGCCCAAGAACTCGGCGCCACAGCCGTGGCCCACCCCGTTAAACATACATCCCCATATTGTCAACAACACTGCCCTGTGTACATTGGTGTATAGGCTTACAACTGGCTACTACATGAATAGAGAGAGAGAAAAAAAATCAATACACTATTTTTCAATAAATTAAAATGATAAAAGAATAAGTTTCATAGTAACTGAAATCAAATAAGATTTTCATCATTAATGGTGTAAATCGGATTTTGGGAAAATGCATTATTATGAGCAACATGTAGACCGACAACAAAAATATGAAAAGTTTGATGTACGGTACACTGTATTGGGAAAACTGCGTAAACCAATGAAATATTGTTCTAGAATCAGCAAATATATCAGCATTTGCTTTTATCTACTGCTAGTAGATAATGCATCAGTTTTTGACTAATATTTTTAATACTGTAGGTAGGTCAATAATCAGATAGTAGGTAAATAATATCCGGATATCATAATTTATACATGTTACATGAGATATTAAACGGCAACGAGCAATAAGCATTTAATCACATTCATGTGTGTGATCTGTATTGAAGAAAAGATTAATCGCTGCTATGGGGGGCATTATTTTATTCACCAACTGACCAATGAGGATAAGCGATCAGGTGGGCGTTTTGTGAAGCCGTTCCTAATACCTCGGTCACATTTGTTCTACGGCGGCCGTACGGCGAGTCGAAAACAGCCGTTTTAACATTTTTGGTACCAGCTAAATATTGTTGGTTTGAGTAAAAATGAATTAAACGGCTGTTTTCGACTCGCCGTACGGCCGCCGTAGAGCAAATGTGACCGAGGTATAATTTACGAGCGACTGATTACCCTTTCTCGTAGTAAATTATATACACCAGATTTCCATATAGGCGTTAATATAGCACCTAAGAAAGGATCACCAGTCATTCGTAAAGTCGCTAGTAACTTACGAACAGCTTTATGAAACACCCATCCGATTGCTTGCTTGATTCGCTCTCTCGTACCTTTCTTTCTGAGCGAGAGACAACACCGCACTCATGCACGGTAAGAATACGTCAATCAAACTACGCTATGGCCCACACCGTCTCATCTTCGTTCTAAACCATCAGAAAGCAACAGAAAGAATAAGCATTTGAAGACAGACAGACACAAGACACTTGACATGGCTACTAACTAGGGTATTATCCCATTTATAAACCAATTCGTCGACCAGTATTGAAAAGAAAACGTCTCAAATCCTCCATTCGTGTGTACAGCTTCCACTGTTCCACCAGACGACTAGCATACCAATAACCGATTAGAGCCCTCTGTATGTTGGCACGCTCCTAAATCTGTATGACTTTGAGATTTGGTCCTTTGAATATAATGTTTTGATTATACAATGGTGTATTCTTCTGGTCCCGTTTAGTTCTGTCATTTTTGCGTAATCTGTTGATCTATTAGATGGGTCTTCGTAAGAGAAAGTCAGATCTTAAACTAAGATTTTTATTGGAAGATGAGGGGGGTTGAAGTAGACCTAATCTTATTAGACTACTCATCAGTGATGTCATAAGAGTATTGAGTAATGACGGTCAAAGCGATATTTGGTGCTTATAGTAGTCGCTGAATTCGTAATGAGGGCTATTTGGGTTTTTATTTGTTTGACTCTATTGGATTAATTCATGACCAGAAGCTGAGAAAACAAGACTTTGTGGATTTTGTTTAAAATTCAAATATCTTTTAAATGGAAAGAATGAAGATAAAACGTTGTCTTGATGACAAAGGGGGTTGAAGGGGCTATTCTATTGTTCAAGCAATTAGAATAAAAAAGAATAGATAGTAAAAGTAATGAATAAGTTAAGAAAATTGATAATTCATGAATTAAATCCCCCACTTTCATGCATTGGGTTTAATCCTATAATGCTTCAGCAATCATTGATAATAATAACAACAATAAAATATTACATTTATGAGGCACCGATTATCTATTCAATCGGCTCCAACTGCTAAAAGGCGATTTGTGCATTCAAGGAACTAAACTAATCCCGCCGGGTACCCATTTACCTCACCTGGGTTGGGTGCGGCACAATTTGGATCAATTTCTTGTTGACGGATTAAATTACGCCATGGGTGGGATTCGAACCAACAAGCCTCGGTTTCATAGTCTGCATACTTATCCACTGGGCCACAACGCTCATCAAAGATTCATGTTTACCTTGCATGATTAGCCTACCTGTGTCATTTCTAATACCATACATGCCATACTTGGCAGATATTAACAGAATATATAAAATGTAGACAAATTCCAAATATTGTGTGATTTATATATAAATATGTTCATAGCAAATTTAATCATGTCGCTAGAAAAAGAAACATATCAAAGAGTGGGATTATCAAAGAAGGAAATTGCACACAAACTGATACCGACATTGTCGTCATCTCACTCCTCCTGACCGCTTCCTGCGCCGGAGATTTCACCATGGGGCCGCGTCAAACAGATGGGCTGAGTGTCGATTCATAAAATATATTTCGGGGGAGGGGGCACTTAGTCCCAATATCCCTTCTCTTATTGCAACGGTCCCCCTTTAACACGTTTTATCTCAAAACATTACGTCGCAAAGATAAATAAAAATGAAGATTATTCATCTGTTATCAATATACACTTCATTTGACGAATTTTGCATCCCTACATGCAGATGAACATAAAGAAAAGATGAAACAATTTTTCTTCATCTTCCAGGTGTATATGCTTTAATTATTGATGGCTATTCGAAGACTTTTCTAAATAGAATTATGTTCGAGCTTGGTTTCCTTTAATTTATTGAAACAATAAACAAAACGTGCGATTTTCAAAGAAATTGTTCATGATCGATGACCTCCCTTATTTTCGAAGCATTCAGCGGAGAAAACCTTTAATTAACCTGGATAAGCTATCAGTTTTTGTCTGGCGCACCTGGATATGAATGTTAGCTTAATGGGATATGAATATACAATGTAAAACATACAACCTGATGTATCATTATTACATCTCTCCACAAATGGCCATTCTTATTTTCTCTATCACGTGATGCTTAATATAGACCCTAATTTGTCGGAAAATAAGATCACAGTTGCTAATTGATATATCAACTTTTAATTGGTGTATATAATCATTGATGAAGAGTGAGATCTGCATTGCGAGGAGGTGGCTTATTATCCAGCATATATTGACGAGGTCAATTTTATAGTATTGGTGAGTTGAAGATCTATGATAGCAAGTCTTGTAAGCTTTCCAATAATGTTACTTTGAAACTAATGCAATATACATATACCAACAAACCCGACTCCAGGGCTCCGTAACACAAAGATAAGCGATCTATCGCTAAATGAATTGGCCTATCACGATCACCGTTGCATGTGCATTTTGCTCAGTAGACTGACGAGGATCCAATCAGGATTGCTCTTTCAAATTAGCGATTAATCGCTAACTTTTTGTTTTACGTGGCCCTGGTGTGTCAATGGAATTGATGTAATACTCGTAGCTTTCATAGGTCTCGGGTCGGTTTTGTATGCCTGACTGTAGCATAAGTCGGAATAGAAAATATGTCTAAGAAAATACGTGATTTCCAATTTTACCTTCCTTATTCCACACTTATCAACCAAAAGTCCATCCTTGGCAATGATTCCTGACCTCCAAGGTAAGCAATCATTTCATTTCTATTTATATTTTTTAGGGGAAAATGTTTTTTTTAATCTGCTGAAAAGAAAGAAAAAATCGACTTGAGTATGAAGTGCTAGTTGTGGTGCCAAAAGTTTTTACCTGATTTTTTTAAAGATTAATTGTGCTATTTTACCATGTTTACACAATAATAACAACATACTCAACTTGCAATATTGGTTAATGCGAATTAGAATGTATGTATTCTAACGTTTTATATGCGATTAAGATGATTTAGTATGTCATTCAGCTTTCTACAAATCAATTAATTTTTTTCTCATTGATATTAAAGCGATTGATGATGATTGTCATTCATCTTTCCATAGTCACAATAACACGCGCGTTATTGGATGAACAGCTTCATACACCATAAAACGTTGATTTCATATTTAAGTAAGGGATTAATTGCAGATAAGTGTCTTAGATGTGAATATTGTACAAAGGGGATAAAGGGGAGGATATTTTAACGAGATAATAACACACGGATTAAAGGAATTGTCGAGGCTCTGTTACTGGGAGGGACTTCAATCTTCTTGCATGCCCCGCCCGAGAACACAGACCAGAGGAAAACAAGGAATGAAGGACAAACAAGAAGATATTTTGACAGGATGCATTGTGAGAAGGAATGACAGAGTGGGATATATATATATATATATATATATATATATATATATATATATATATATATATATATATATATATATATATATATATATATATTAATTGTTCTCTTCATCCATTTCTTTACAATATTTAAATAAAAGAGTTGCCAAAGCTGTTGCACATGTATAACTTCACACATTTGTATAGTTTCTCCCATACGTGTGCTGTATCAGGGCAATACCTTTGATTCAGCTGAGGCATGGCGGCTTGTCATTGTTCAAAACCCACCTTCACCCGACAAAGGAAATTATAATTGATATAGTGTCGAAAATCTGTCTATCTGAAGGTCAATCGGATCGGGGTCGCCCTAGCCACTAACCCGTCTCTGTGGTCTAGTGGTTAAGGCACCGGCGTTCAAAGCTGGGGGCCCGGGTTCGATTCCCGGCTGAGACATTTTTTCGGCATCACCAATTTTTCTAAAGGGTAGATAGCTCTGGGGAACCTTGATTTAAGCTACGCCTACCATTGTTCTCTTCATCCATTTCTTTACAATATATATATATATACATATATATGTGTGTGTGTGAAGAGAAATGACCTATACATTGCGTGGGTGCTATATACATACATAGAAAAAAAGAAAGAAAGATAGATAGATAGATTTATAGATAGAAATAGAGAGAGAGAGAAAGAGAGACGGGCAGAAATGAAAATGACGAGGGATAATGAGTTATACACGAAATGCAAACATGACAGATATCCATAGATATATGAAAATAAGTTAATAGAATATATATTTTGTGTGTTTTGTCTCTAGATATTTGTCTCGTAATGAGTATGGTTCAGCTGTTTTTTTGTTGTTTTCGTTTGTAATTTAGAAATTTGATTAATACAAGAACGTTACGTGTAAGAATACACTGATGCTAATTATGCAAACATGAAAATCAACGTGTGGAATAGTTTTGCATAAACTGATTTATACAAAAAAAATCTAACTCTGAAAAATCATACAGTTGCAAATTGTTGTAATTGCTGCAGATATACCGAAAACCAGAACACGCCAAAAACGATTACATGATGATATGATATAATATGCTTTACAGCGTGATCAAAGTTTCTTTGATTTTCATTTTAATTGTCCATGACTCATCCGGGCCACACCGATTTTGATAACTTCTAATTAGTTTTAATTTTATTTGTCTTTTCTATTAAAGAGATAGAGAGAATTCAAAGAGTTCATGGTTCAGGGCAATACCTCAGATAATGAACAATCATGTGAAGATAAGAAAACGACTTTAAAAGTCAAATGTTTTTTTTTCTAATAACGAAAATAAAAGGGGCCGAGCAAACGCCTATATACAGCTTCACACTTTAAAACTAATCAAAGAGTATAAGTTTAGAAGATCTCAAGTTTGTCACTTTTGCAACTGTTGGTTGCCATGGTTGTCGGAGGGAATGGGGTTATAATTTTTCATAATGCCCAGAAAAGAAATTAGTTCAAAGTTAACGAGAAGTCAGAAACTCGTCATCTAAGACAACACGGCACTTCGCCCTTGACATGATTGACTTGTCTATACACTGTACAACGTCCCCATATTAACAGTTGTTTTATCCTTAGTACACTGTGTCTTTCATTATTATATTGAATGATTCAGTCGATCTACTTTTATATACATTGTTGTATTCACGATTGTAATAGTCAACGATTCCGATTTGTCAAGAAGAGTGTGGTACCAGGAACATAGGAAAATGAGAAGAAAGGATGAGGGAGAGAGAGAGAGAGAGAGAGAGAGAGGGGGAGGGGTAAACAAATCTACACCATTTATATGAAGCCAGTTCATTGAGCTCGAATGGCTTAAGACTTATCAAATATATCATCAAGATATCAGAAATTAATTTACACATTTTTTTTTACGAATAAACACTCTGGCTGTTCTTGATCAAATTATAGCCACAAATATTTACACTAGTAACATAATAAACAAAATAGCTCTGGGAATTTAATCTGAAA
Source organism: Lytechinus pictus (assembly GCF_037042905.1). Lineage (NCBI taxonomy): Eukaryota > Metazoa > Echinodermata > Echinoidea > Temnopleuroida > Toxopneustidae > Lytechinus > Lytechinus pictus. Next base: position 11,081,324 of record NC_087256.1, on the reverse strand, counting down.
ATTTGGTAAACGACTCATGACAGATTGTGTTGGTTTTATAAGCTTTAAGACTAACAAATAAGCCCAGAATGTGATACCCCACTGCCTAATATTTGATGTGTCAAAAACTGATGTATTTCTGCTTGTTTTGTGATAAACGTTGGGTAGTCATTCGGTCGCCTTTCATCAAATCACCAGATTTCAAGTGTCATTCAGTTCAAAAAGCTATCAGAATGTTTACCAAAAAGCCGATAAAATGACGATTATTCATTGGCGTTTCGTGGTGAACTACACATACATCTCATCACGAAACAATTTGCCTCTCTCCATGGCAATATGATTATCATAATCATGAAAATATGAGGCACGAATTAAAACAAAGAACCTAATCATGTGGGAGGCGTCGCTAAGAGAGATAAGACTGTCTAACACCGATATAGATCTCTATAAAATAACAATAACCCGACTATTGTTTTCACATGATGGAAATACTATCTGCCCTCTAATTGTTAATCGTATTTAATTCAAGTTCTATATATTTTCCTTTCAGGCTTACTGGCGCCGAACAAGTAGCAGGGTTATCGTAAAGCTCATAGGAAATTGAATATTGTTCGAGAGAAATCTAAGAATTATGATTAGTTTAAGATTTTGATTAATTTAGACTGTTCTTGAGATAAAAATCCGCGCCTGTTTGGTCGATTAATGATCTCATTTAGTTTCTCTTCTTTCCGTTATTTCAAGCCTCTGAAATGGAAATATATTTTTCGAGATTGAGGCGAAGCCGTCATTGAGCATGTTGAAAGGACAAGAGTGATAAATTGAATCATAACAGTCCATTAGTTTTTGCTTGAACTAGTTGCTAAAGCCAAAGTCTCATTTCTAATATGACAAATTTATTTGTTTTATATCACTTGATATTGAGAAGATTTGTTAATTGAAATAAACTTCAATTTCAATATAATCCTTTATCAATGTCATTTATATTTAAAATAATGCATTTGACTGTTTGTTAGTTCGTTACACTTATACCATATCCATTGTAAATGTATTATGTGGGAATTATATGCTCTAGATTATATAAAAAAAACAATTCATCAGATATCATTCTGTTTTAGATTCCGGGTCTGGTAATAGCAGTTTCAATTTCATTTTTTAAGTTAAATTTCGTTACGTAAAAATGGTGCAAAAATAAATTTTGAAAAGATTCTCAAATTGTAATATCAATAAGAATTGTTTCCAAATAATGAAAGTTTGGCCAAAGTTTCAAAACGATATCTAGCAATCCAATCTTCTATTCAAATTATCTCTGATTTATCTATTTATGTTATTTATTTATTTATTTATTATTATTATAATTATCATTTTTTGGGGGGGTACCAAAATAAATACGACTATCATGACATTATACCATGGAAATATAATAACAATGATGATGATAATAATAATAGTATAGATTTAAATAGCACAGAATCTATTCACTAAAGTATATATTCTAGTGCGTTATCTCCCAAAATGCTTGTTATGAATATGACAGATGTGTTTTGAGTTTTGATTTAGATAAATAATAAATATAACAAAATAAAATAAATAAACAAATAAATGAACAAATAAAAAAATAAAAAAATAAATAAGTCAATGCCTTATAACTATGCCAACAAAGTGATCGGTTGTAATGCAAAATATACATGTTTTTATACATTAATTCTGTAAATGTATGCTTATGCTCATGGTCAGATTGTTCACTCCAGTCTTACTTACACTGTTCTTATATCATTCCGTGAATTTCTTTTTAGAACAAGAATTGTCACGTGTATATCTGTTTAACGGACCCAATATGAAATGAGATTAAATTAAAGGAAAGATTGTATGTTTTATAAAACACACACTAAATTGAAGAATCATTTCTTCAAATGAATAAAACTTGGTGATTGATGAAATGTTAAGAAATGATTTGACTTAAAACAAAATGAGGGGGAGGGGCTTGTCAATTGATAAATCATTCTCATTGATCTTGAAACAAGACTAAAGCATTCAGTGAATAATGCTTCATTTATCTAGTAAATAATATACAATCAAAGTTTCATATAAAAGTGTCGAACTATGACATGTTTTAGGGTCATAGATTATGGGATACATTTGCAGTATATTGATAAAAACCAAAAGTAAAAGCAATTAACGTTTGACAGAGAGTCAAGTCATTTATTTTGACAATTACACACATCAAAACGACAGTCAATTAAAGAGCTCCGTATTGTTCCGAGTATGCAACTTTCAGCACATTGTGACACAATTAGCATGTCTAAGCGAGCCATTTAGCAATATTTGAATAGAAATTAGTACGACAATAACGATCTTGGTTTAATGAATGTGACAGCTACATGGTGAGGACACCTATTAGCAGTTACTCGCCAAGAGAGAACAAACATTCCCTCACTTTAACCCTCCCCCTAATTCTAGCCCACTGACACTCCTTTCCCCTATTTCTCATTTCCAATAAGGCCATCGTCCTATACTTAGAAATCAATTATATTCTCCTATAATCGATCGCTTATGATTTTTATTTTATCCAACCCACCCTTTTTAACTGCACTGGTATCTCCCCCCCTTCCCCATCTCTCTCTACCCCCTCTCTCTCCCCCCTCTCTCTCTCCCAGAGTGGGTTTTACAAATTGAATGCTTGTCAGATGATGTTTAATAATATCTCTACGAACTTTAGCTCCACTTACTTGCCAACTTTCCGATAAATTATGTAATTATTACGTCATATATATATTCCGACAACTAACCTTTCATTACGCAGACACAGTGGGCAACAATCATCATTGTAAGTGTCACAATCTTTCCGACTCGTTTAACTACGATTGTCTCCGTCAATTGTTGATAATGTTATTTCGCAATCCACTTGGACAGGTATATAACACGTGTTAACCCCCCCCCCCCGTCAGCCCCATAAGAATAAATTAATGAATTAAAAGTATAAAAATAAATAAAGATATTAAGAAATGAATGAAGAACACCTTAAAATAAAAGTTGATAAATAAATAAGTTTATGATAGTAATAGTAAGTAAATTAAATAAATAATGATAAAAATATTAATTGTGAAATAAAAATAAATATAAATTGATAAATTAATTGATTAAGGAACAAAAAAAACACCTAATAGCCTAGACTAAGAGAGAGAGAGAGCCAAAGAGAGAGGGGGGGGGGGGATGAGATAGCTTAACCATGTTCAATGCTCTACCTAATTGAATTAATATGTTCATGTGCTTAACGATATTTTGATAATGATAAATATTACGATTTTTTAAAATGTTAATTATGATTTTTGCATCTGCATTATGAGTAGGATAGAAATTATGATTGTCATCAATCAAGTAGTGTAATCATTTATTTATTGGTAAGTGGCAAAGTATTGAAGGGTATAGTGGAAATTTCGTTCATCATTTCTAACGGGTATGTTGCATCTTGGGTATTATATCTATTTAATTTCTTAACATTGAAATACCATTAGCAGAAGACCATTTTCAATTCCACTGATATACAGAATGGATCTGTCAATATACCAAAAAATGTGAAAGATTGGTAATGATTTAAAACCATTAAAGTAGAAATATCCAGTAATATAGGTATTATTGAACATAATCATACAATATGATTTCACCAGAAACCAATGAGTATAGTTATTGAGATAGTGGTGATGAGAGTGGCTTTGGTATGCCGGCTTGAGAATAATCAACATATGTTTATAAGAGCTTCGAACCCCAAAACTTTTGTTTTAAGTCCGGAGACTTATCCACTGAGCCTCAACACCCCTCTCGTAGCGGCGGCTTCATCTCTTGTCAAGTTAGACACTGTCAAGGAAGGAGAGTATTGCGTTGATATATCCCGGAGATGGCGGTAGATAGCATTTCCCAGTAGATTCCCTTAATCATGTTAATATTCCGGAGCTTGACATACCTGTTTTGTGAAGCACAGAACATGAATATACGCCATCATGTGACCCCCCCCCCCTCCCGCGCCGAGAATGATACAATATGTGCCGTATTGTGATCAACCGTTTTGCAAACCGGCTCAATGCTATATTTGGCTCATTCTAGAAACTATCGTTACTATCCCATTAAAGAAGCTCAGATCTATGAAAAATATCTATGTTGATATTTTCAAATTGGTTCTGCTATTTGTTTGAGTCACTTTATTTGCGATTCGGGGGGCCTTTCATAAACCTGTTCATATATTACGCATGACATTACGCACGACGTTACTGCTGGTGACTTGATCTTGTGCTAAACTACTTATCCCTCTGTAGTTGAATTACCAGCTAAGAACGTATTCGTCGGTAAGTTTACAGAGAAGTCAGATGAAACACCACACTATAATTACGGTCAAGTTGTAACCATTGAAGTGACTCGACAGGTTTGTACAGACCAACGATATTGTATTGGTTTCTCATACTCATTACCACTTTATTTTTTTCACTCCGTCATGAACTCGAATCGTAATTTTGATGATTATTGAAAGAATGCCCTTTCCCCTCCCCTTCCTCATGTTCTTGGTTCGATCTGGGGCCTATTGCAGAAAGAGTTGCGTTTAAACGCAAGTCAAAAGCGCAAGTCCCGAATACGGGCGCTTCATTGGCTGAAAATCAAGTTGCGCAATATTTTTTGAGTTGCGTTTGATCGCAACTCTTTCTGCAACGGGCCCCTAAAAACTTCAAAAAAAAAATCAAACTTGATCTGTCTCTCGTCACCAGGCTTTTTGTTTTTGTTATTTCACCATCAAACATGAGACATAGTGACTCCTTTGAGTTACAATTTTGTTTCTAGTTCTCATTGTTCTGTACATGATAAAATGTGATCAATAAAGACTGTACTTCATTTGTCTCTGAAAATCGATCGTGACATTTCTTGCTAGGGATTGATCTGCCTTATGTTATCTATCCATTCTCATCTCTGCTATCATGAACATCATTTGAGTTTCAAGAGTTTTGAGAAACGGGGCTTCGTTGCCCCCCATTCAGCTCATCATGTTTCTAATGATAGCTGACGGAGAGGGAAAGGGGATGCACGTCGGTTTCGCCCAAGAGCTCGGATATAGCATCTGATATTACGTTCGCTGATCCCTCAAATAATTCATCCCAGTCTTCCTCCTAAATGACCAGAAGGTGCAGCGAGAGCGACTCAGACAGATAAAAAGGTGTTCGGCATTATCAGTCTCCCCCTATCGAGATTACGGTAAATAGGCGACTTCTCTGCCCCACGGTCTCCGGAGTCGCTTAGTAGCTAGTTGTTGAGCGACTATGGAGATCCGCAGATGACAATGTTGATCAAATGTGGACAATTTGAGAAGTTTATCCCCCAGGATACGGCCAATGACTAGCAAATGGAATGGAATAAAACGAATTTTAAGTAGAGTCAGATCAGATTATTGTGGACATGGTGGATGGTTTGTTTCAAAGGATGAATGCTAAACGTTTTATTTTGCAGTTTGTACAGCTTATACATACGACGGAAAAAGGAAACTAATTTAGTTTCACAAAGTATCATCATTACAAAACTACGTCTATCATAATCTCGGTTTTGTGATGACAATTCCAAACTTTCTTAAAAGTAACATAGAGGACGCTAATCAATTGAGTTTAGTGACCCTCGTAATGTCTGGTTGCATGCAGAATGTAAACGTCCCTGAAACAACACCCTGAGCAGTGACGGATCCAAGGGGGTAGGGAGGGCACGGGCCGGATGCGCCCCCCCCCCTTTGAGAGCCATAATCCAAATTTTAATGTAAATATGCCGTTCTTACACAAGTCTGCTTGTCAAATTTTCTTCAGGAAAATGTGCCCCCATCTAGAAAAATCCTGGATCCGCCCCTGATCCTGACCCATCCCGTAGCCGGTCTTCATATCGATCCGTCTTTCTTATTCGTTTGTTGATATTTTGGTCTTCCGCAGGGTGAAGTTCATGGACTGTGTATTACAAGGAACTGGATTCGAATCTCGCCTCGGTATAAAAGCTTCCGCTTTCAAAATATTCGTCTACACCACCTTGTGAGTGACTTTAGTCACATGATTTTATTCACAATAAAATAGTGTATTATCATGACCCAGGTGACATTTTGGTCTACATCCAAAATAAAAGCATATACAATACATAACGAAACATGAACGAATATCATTTAAAAACTAAAATGCAAAGAATCATCTAACGATCAATTATGAAACGTTTTGACATGTTTGATTTAGAGAGCAACATAATAGAGGCTTTTGAGAATGATATCCTAAATAAAATATTTAATTCATTGTAATGGATTTAATAATTTAATAGAGACACTGAGACATAGAAACATTGTTTCGACTTGCAATCAATAATTTTTGGAAAAAAATAACTTCTCTTCCTCTATTTTTCTCCCCTCCCCCCCCCCCTCTTGATGGAGGGGGGTGGGGGTAGGAGAAGGGCGTAATTCAAGGTATATGGATAATATGAAGAAAATATATAATACATAACTTTTAACTGGTACACGCTTGTAAGTTTTCAAACACATAGTTTCCCACCTATCTAATATACATATTTCTGTTGAGGAATCATTTTCTCTTTCCTTTTACTCTTTAATCCGAGGTAGAAAGTACTTTATTCAATATCGATCACACATTGAATATATTTAACCATTTACCTTCAAAGTCCACTCCTTCTAATTTAGATTTGAGCCTGTCATTACCTGGTTCCTCTCAGTCCTCGTGATTCCAAACAAATTTATTTTCTTTCGGCAGGTGACCAATCTTCCGAGGATTAATATCTGTTTCGATTCCATCACTATTTTTCTCATATTTTGTTATCTCTACGAGGCATCCCTCTTGATTATATCAATATGTGAGAGGATCATTCTCAACTTCTGCACCTTAATCAATTGTAGAGCATGCTGCGTCAACAATATTATCTATTTTTCTCTGACTGTACGCTGTTAATCAAACTTACTTCCCTTTTAAACTCTTTTATAATATATAAAAACAATATTATATAAATGCGAGAAATTATACATGTACAACAGCTTTGGCAACTCTTGTATTTAAACATGTGAAAGAAATGAATGAATATAACAATGGTAGGCGTAGCTTAAATGAAGGATCCCCAGAGCTATCTGCCCTTTGGAAAAATTGGTGATGCCGAATAAATGTCCATGCCGGGAATCGAACCCGGGGCCCAAGCTTTGAACGCCGATGCCTTAACCACTAGACCACAGAGACGGCTTAATGGCTAGGGCGACCCCGATCCGATTGACCATCAGATAGACAGATCTTCGACACCGCCAATTAAAGGGATGCTGCGGGCTGAACGTCATATGATATAAACAGATAAAGAAAAATCAGACAAACAAAATACTTAAAATTTGATCAAAATCGGACCAGGAATAACAAAGTTATGGCATTTTAAATTTTGCATTATTCCGGTGAAACAGATCTAAGCATGTCTTTATGAATATTCAATGAGAAATTTGATGATGTCATATCCCCACTTGTTCTTTTGTATTTTATTATATGAAATTAGGTTTATTCAAATTTTTACTACCAAGAACTGAAAAAAATTGGACTGACAACTGATTTAGTGCATTAGATTTTCATTGCTGCAACTTGTTTCATTATAAGGGAGACACATTATTCACATTTGTATGAAAAAATGAAACAAATATGATTTCATATAACATAAGAAAAAGGAAAGTGGGGATGTGACATCACCGACCACCTTATGAATATTCATGATGACGTGCATTTAATTATTATCACAAAATATTGCTAAACTTTAAATTTCAATAACTTTGTTATTTGTTATCCAAATTTGATGGAATTCTCAGCATTTTGCTTTGTGAATTTTACTCTATGTATTTAGATATAAATATTTTCAGACTGGAGTACCCCTTTAAATTTTCTTTGTCGGGTGTAGGTGAGTTTTGAACAATGAAAAGCCACCATGATGCCGAAATTTAGATATTTACAACAGCTTTGGCAACTCTTGTTTTTAAATATTTTGTGAAAAAAATGAATGAAGAAAACAATGGTAGGCGTAGCTTAAATCAAGGTTCCCCAGAGCTATCTGCCCTTTGAAATGTGTGTGTGTAATATTGTTACACCCAATTTGTTCTTGCGTTAATAGTGATACTTTCATAATTTATTTAAAGACAGGTTTAGAGACAGATTATGATTTGGTTAGAGTTAGGCCTAATGTTGGTTTGATATTTTACATTTCCTTTGGTGGTGTAATTTGCAGGTTTTTAAACAGGAGCAAGTTAGGCAAGCGTCATCACAAGATGAATCAATGATGAAATATTGAACGGGGTGCGATGGCACACTCATGCAATAATCATACCCATGCGAATCACTGGGAGTAGCTTAAAGTCGTCAAGCTAGTACTGGTAACTAAAATAAAATTTTGAAATTTCCAATTTACTGGAAAAAAATCATTTATACCAGTTGCTCATTCAATAAAAAAAAAAGTTATCAGCAAGTACAACGTGAAATTATCTTCTTGTGAAGTTGATAGTCAAGTTCATGTGTGTTAATATACAACAAATGATGGCCTTTTATTAATTCATGGTTTCGATCATCTTCGCATTACATTTCAGCTAATAAGATCAGCCAAATTAGAGGTTAACAGGGGGATGCATAAAATTATACCCGTTATCCCTAAAAAATGGAGATGAAAATTTTGATGAAATACGATAGTTCGTTTATGGCTGTGTACTGACATATGGCACGCGTTCTTCTCTAGATCGTATTACAACCTCAAAACCCACGCGAACGACTCGCGAGCGATTTGAATAAATACATACCAGTCAGCCGGTGTTGGATGTAAGGAAACGGGATATGAGGAGGAAAATGATGCAACCTGCCCTTGACGGAAGTGGTAGGGTCATGTATTGGGATTAACCCGGATCTAAAAACATGATTCTCTCTTGAGCTCACTCCCTGTATCAATTATCGACATGAATGATGGTGTGATCAGAAATGATAGGTGGAGAGGAAGGGGGGGGGGGGTGGCTTATGTGATTTAATTATAATCTCAATAATATTTTGACGTTAATTTTGGCGTATAAAGAGTCAAAGATTCCATTCCCCAACCCTCCCCCACAGACCAAATTTGTCATACCCTCACCCACACCCACAGACAAAGCCCATTATTTCCTCACTCACACCTACTTACCAAACCTCAGATTTCCCTCACCCACATACAAAGACCAAAACTCACATATCCTCACCCACACCCAAAGTCCAAATATCGGACACCCTCACCCACACCCAAAGAACAGAACTCAGATACCCTCACTAGCACCCACAGACCAGAACTCAGATACCCCACCCACACACACAGACGAAAGCTCCTATTCCCTCACTCACATACAAAGACCAAAGCTCTCATACCCTCACCCACACACAAAAGGCGAACCCTTGGTATCCTCACCCCAACCCACAGACTAAACCTCAGATACCCACACCCTTGCCCATATACCAAACTTCTCAAACCCTCGCCCACACCCACAGACCCATACTCTCACTCCCCCATCCATATACAGAGCGTCCCAGAAAAAACGAAACCGAGATATATCGATGATTTTTCATAACTTAATCACAAATACAAAAGACAAGTAACCTACCATTGTAAAGCTTAGAACCCCCTCTTTCATCTGATATTACTTTAATCATTTTTCATTCACGCATGAGTGAGCAAAAGCAATTTGAAGAGGGGATACCAAAAAGTCACTTGGCGGGCTGTATCTGGGTTTCAAAAAGAAGCTTGAATTTCAATAATTTAATAAAATGAAGAGGTTTTACAGGCTAGCGTTCCGAGTCACTCGACACTCGGTTTTGTTGACGATCAGCCATACATTAAGTCTTTTGTTAACCGTGCGATAGCTTCTGTGGGAAACCGGTGAAAACACATTTATTTAATGAAATTATGGAAATAAAAGCATTGTTTCGAGGGAACAGAACTTTTTTACTCATTGACCATTTTCTGTGATTAAGGTATCAAATAAAAGAGCAGATATTGAACTTTTTAGCCATGTGATTTTCTTTGTGAAATTCAGATACCCCCCGCCAAATGAGTTTTTGGTATCCTTTCTACAAATTGTTTTTGCTCACTCATGCGTGAATGAGGAATAATCTAAGTAATTTTAGATGAAAGAGGAGATTCTAAGCTTTACAATGGTAGGTCATTTATCTATTGTATTTTTGATTAAGTTATGTGAATCATCGATAAATCTCGGTTTCGTTTTTTGTGGGACGCACTGTATAAAGGCTCTCATACCCTCATCTACACCCCCACACAGACCAAACCTCAGATACCGACATACACATCCACATACCGAAACGCACATACCCTCAGCCACATCCACTGACCAACCCTCTCATACCCATCCACACCTCTTACTCCCTAACCCACGCACAATTTAGACAAAAGCTCTCAATCCCTCACCCACACATACAGACCATCCTCAGATACCCTTACCCACACACACACACACAGACATATTAAAGCTCTCATACCCTCATCCTGCCAATTTTGTGACAGACCATACTTCTCATACCCTCTACCCCACACAAAGACACCCTCACTCCACACCCACAGATCAAACCTCTCATACCCTCACCCACACCCACAGACAAAGCCTATCATTTCCTCACTCACACATGCAAACCTCAGAATACCTCCACCACACATAATGAAAAACCTCAGATTCCCTCACCCACACCAACAGACCAAACCACTATGCCTTCCTACTCACACACACACACACACACACACACACACACACACACACACCTACACATCCAAACATCAAAATCTACATGCCCTAAGATCCATAGACCAAACTTTTCCCACCCTCACCCACAGAACAAAGTTCATTTACACATTCATCCATATACACACACACACACACACACACACACACCCTCACCCAAATATACACATATACCATCACCTTTAAATACATCCGTCCATACCAGCCCATACCCCTCCCCAAATATCCTCAAATATATAGACCTTCCCCACACCCTAATTCACTCACACATTCCCACGCACCCTCACTCACACCATTACATTTTCCCCAATATACATATTGATCTAGGGAACGTCCTCTCCTGCAAGATGTAACTGATGATAGATGAAACAATCTTTGAATATTAGGGCCATCTTGCTAGCAGATGCCTTCGGCCTTTTCTTCTTTTACCGTCTGTGAACTCAAGCATCCATTTACAATCACAAAAGGGAAGCATCTAGAAAGAAAAGAGTTGTGATTTGCCTGCCCTGTGCACTCTTCTTTCCTTACCTAAACTTGTCGTTTCAGTGGTGATTCACTCCAACTGTCATAAGTGATAACTTGACATGTCAGATAGGTATATAGTGGGGTCGATGAAGAATGAAACAGGGGAGATTGGAAAGTGGGCATGGTGGGGAGGAGAGTGTGAGGGAGGGACACCACGATGGACTGAGAAGACAGTGGGGACGTGTTGCCGGTACATACATCACATTAAACATTTGTAGAAAGATTACATATACGAAGATGTAAAAAAGTGAAACTGATATGAAGAACTCGGCATTCATTTCAGATTTCTGAGTAGTACATTATAGAGTTATGTACCACATCTATTAAAGACTGATTAATTTGTAATTCCAGAAATGTCAACAATGGAATGTTAACCGCATAAACAAAACAATAGATTTTTGTTAAAAAAGAAATGCTACTGATGCATGAAAATATATACAAGTAATTCATTCTATAAACAAAGATGAAGATTCGTGTATGATTACCACATGCATGGAGATACAAGGCAGTCAAAAAGAGAACGTTAAAAAAACTTCTGTAAAACAATAACGTTAAAACAGAAGACATACCCCTTTTCCCCAACCCTTAAAAATGTCCTGAAGTTGAGCCACCAGTGTAATTCTGCTATTGAGTCATTGCAGGCACAGTGCGCCTGCTTTAAAGAACACTTGCTTGGCCAATACTATATTTATTCCCTTTTTTCTATTTAAATCATAAGAGTTCATGTCTTTTAGGTCGGACCCATCTTTTTTGGTCTTCATAATCTGATAATTATGTCACTAATCAGTTATGTATGCAGTTTATTTTTGACCTGTGTTCAACAAGGTTGTTGTCAGCTGCCGAAACTAGAACAAGTATTATATTTCCAAAAACTGATAACTATATAGGAACGTAACTTTATGCCACCGAGGGGGGGGGGGGGGGAGTGAAAGAAGCCTCTTCTGGACAAAGTAAAAAGGCTTTTCATAACAAATTTTCACACACAAAAAAATAATTTGTGGTGTCCGCTATATTCATTTATTTCAGTTCCGATTTAAAGAGACCTTTGAGATAAGTTTGGTTGCTTCATTCTATCAGAATGTTCTCTAATTTTTCGTATCTTTTAGCCCAAGCCGAGAAAAAGATTCCTCCCTGTGTTCACATATCACGATATTTATGGCAAGTATGGTATGCTTATCATGATGCTTTGTAGCATTTTGTGTCAAGATCATGCCAAAGCGGGCCTTCATTAGAAGACTTTTTGTGTGTTTTTCCTCTAGGTTCCATTCTTTTCACATCATTCTAAACTCTTTATTTCTCAGTTTTTTATGTTTCATTTTCTTCTCTCATGTGGTTTCATCCCTTCTTCTTTTCTTTTCTCATTAATAATAGACCTTCATTGCCGGAACCATTGCAAATTTGTAGCGTGCGTTGGCAGGAACCGATCCACCTGTTATCTGGGGCTATTCAATTTCCTCGGTTTTCCGGTCCCTGTCATTGCATGTCTGCTCTCCGATTGGTTGATCGGTTACAATCATGTCGGTTTTTTAGAGGTGATTTTGGTATATTTCAAAACTTGAGGGTTATTCACCGCTTGTCATCCGTATGCCCAAATCTCCACAGTCAAATTTGCGAAACCAACTCCAACCGAAGAAAACATTTGCGTAACTTCGGCTAACGCAGTAGTCGTCTTTGTTGTCATCATCATGGTAGCGGTCAGTATCTACATGCAATTAGTACAATTAGTATATGGTTTTTATTATGAATAATCATCTTCGTATTGTCTTCAAGCTCTAAAACCTATTTTCTTAGGTATTATCTGTTCATAAATGTGCCTCTTTATATTTCATTAATCTGGGGGTCTGGAAACCCCAAGCGTGTCCAACGTGTATCGAGTCTTGAACCGAAACAATAGACCAGTTCGTAGTTACTTCACGGACAATTTTGGTCAAATGACCTTTCATTTCTTTCATTATGATAGGCAGATTTCAAAGCAAGATATTACGTAAGCATGCCTTACATAGCAGGATGAAGAAATTGAATAGACCAGGTGACTAGAATAACACACCAATGAACACTTTATGAAGGTATTTGTTGCATTCCTACTTTGAATGCATATCATAGCATGTTGCACAATGTACTTGGCAAACTGTGAAATACCAGTCGTTCGTGGGCGCATTGTTGTTGTTTTTGGATGTAAATTAAAAACACAATTCAAAAGAATATATGAATAATCAAGACATCAAAGTTGGTGCTTATCTCATTAGATTTTAAACCACCATGTTATTTTAGTACAAATTACCTTCCTCTGATCATGCGCAGAATCTTTTGATCATGCGCACAAAGGAACTACGAACTGGCGATGGACTTTTCTGAGCACTTCTCAGTCGTGCGTGTGTGTGCCCCTGGATACGAATAATTTTCCTACATTTCCTTCCTTGCTTCTGAGTAGGGTTTATTCCGTCTAATCCTACACCTCATGAATATTAATGAACAAGAATCGTAAAGGCATGAGGTAATTATAGGTGCCATGAGCCTAATTACATGAGGGGGGCTAAAGATATTCGTTCGACCCAACCCATTCGATTTTTTTCAATTTGATATTGCTGATTGACAAAAGTGTATGAATATGATTCAAAATCTAACACTGATTTTAGAAATGGTAACTACTGAACTTCCTTTGTCCAAATTGGGAAGATATATCAATGATTTGGAACTATTTTTGACTGGCGGAAGAATTGGGGCTATTTTACTGTTTCAGTTGATGAATTTGATCCCATCATAGTTATCTTCATAAATGGTGATTTATTTTTAAAATGAGCTGGCTACGATACCCTTCTCTGGTCAGATATGGAATGTCAGATATATATCCTATGCAAAGGTAGTAAACATTCGACCCTCTAATTTCACATTTAATTTTTATGAATTTTTCAAAAGTGCCATTTTAACACACAAGTCTATATGGGGAATGTTTTACGCGCGTGACACATATAGGTAATACAGGCGAATTCCCTATAGTGGATGGAATACCTGCCCAAACTCCTCAGTAGCAAACAATTTCTAACTGATATCAATATGTTTAGTCATCAAGTGGTGCAAAAAATGGATTTGATGGCTTAATAGCAAGGCTATATCAGGTAAAGTTAGTAGGTATGTGTATGTAAGCCTAGGAATGCATATAGACTGGTCAGTGAGAGTCTAGGCCTCTTTATGTTCTGATTCATCATTGGTTTGTGCTAGTGTATGATCACCTACTTAATGTTAGAAAAACCTTTACAAATTGCTCATGTTAGAATTGTTCTTTGGAATGGGGTAGAGAGAACTTTGTGAACTTTACTGAAGAGAACTTTAGAGTGGTACATTCAAGAAGGTATTTAGAAAAAGGCACAGAGTAAGGTAAGGTATCTAATAGTGCTCAACTAAGGAGGGAGGGGGGGGGGGTGGCTGTGTGCTCCAATCTTAGTCTAGCCCCCCCCCCCCTCTTTACAAGCCATGCCATCTATAAAATTATCTTTCTTTCTTTCTCTTTCTCTCTCTCTTTCTATCTATTTATGAATCTCTTCCTTCTTACATCTGATAGGCAATAGCCCTAGGAAGATTTGATATAATAGGTCAAATGCAAATATACTAAAGTAATATGTTCTCATTCTTTTATTGTTTCCTCATTCAATCTCATGAATATCTGGTAATTATGTTTGGGGCAGTTCTGGTATCGTGATATCTACACAAAAATTTACATACACCTTTATATTACAAGGAGAATAGGGGCCTATTTTGTCATTGCATTCACTGTTGGGCTATATGCAAGTAGGATATGTATACATCCATATAGTGAATATAACATGTATGAGTAACACATTAAAATGGGTCATTGCATAGAAAATCGGCATTTTCAATGCATTTCTTTGTGCTAGTGTGAGTGTACAGATATAAAAGAATAGCAAAGTAGCTATTAAAAAAAAAATAATAGGTCATATAATATAAAGGCTTGGAGTATACTTCATCAGCGTGATGCAATAGAATGAACCTTATGCCTGCAATGGCATTACTGTTGGTTCGAAACTCAATATGGGCATGGAATTAATTTGCAATCTTTCTCTCTTTGGTTTAGGTTAAGTTTTAGCCGGATTTAAAGGGTTTCAGATTATTTCAGGTTATCTCTGGTGAGGGAAAAAAATAAGGAATGAAAATGTTCGAAGGGAAAAGTTTGGGCGTCGGTGAAAGTGAAAGCGAAAGAAAAAGGTATATACAAACATGATCAGAAGATCAAGGATGCACGGTGATATGAAACCAGGAAATATGAAGGGAATACATATATCACTTTAGTACAGTCAAGGAGTTATTAAATCATAATTTATAGGAATATTCACCGTTATTCATCGCGTAAACGCTGCACGCTCATTATGTAGGCAGGGGTAGGCAGTCCCTAGCGCGTCGTTAACTGTCAGTTTCGAGTTCGCTCTAGTCGTCGTGGTAGGGGTCGGTGACGCGGGTTGATGTGATCCTCAGGGGTCGCTATCCGAGAGGGCGAGGGGGAAGGAGGAGGAGGGTCCAGAAGATTTGCTCCTAAAATCAACACCTCCTTCCGAATGAAGCCCATTAAATAGGAATATGACTGACAGATCAGGAAACCTCAAATAGACCTGGTCTACTGATGTATTTTGAAGTGATAAATGAATGTGAGTTGTGGTTTTTGTGATGGAATATCTAAAAGACATAACGCGTCAGGAGTCATATTATGGCGATAACCAATTATTGATGAGGCCAGATTGACATGATGCCACTCGTAAATAGTTACAAGAAGGACATCTACTGCTGATAATACCAGTTTAAATGCGGGTACAAGACTTGCTCCCTTTTAGTTATTTCATATAGAGGGTCAAATTAATGAAATTATCACAAATGAACAAAGAAAGACGACATTGACATCGCGATTACGATAATTTACCCCCTGTAATAGCACACAAGACATGTTATTGAAGTGCACCAACATGCCATGATTGATGAAATGTCCTACTAAAACAATACCACATGGCACAGAGAGACATAGAACGGATCTGATCCCTGAAGCGAAAAATGACTGGCATTTCCCGCACCAATGTTCCTAGCACAAAAACAGAACGGAACAGTGGAAGGGGGGAGCAGTACCCCATCCATATGGTTGTATACCTAAGGGGGTGGGCTGTCGTAAATGCTCAGAGTATGAGGAGGAGAGTGATCATGTCTTGCCTGTTATCTCTACCATTTCAAATAATCTATGACATACTAATTTAACACAATATTGACAATATTGCTCCATCAGTATCTGGTAGGAATTCTACAGTGCGTATCAAAAAAAAGTTTACACTTTGAAAAAGCCCTGGGAATTAAAAAATATACAACATGTAGGTAATTTTTTCACATGTAATCTTGGGTTTGGGTCTCATCTATCCAATGAAAGTAAAAGTTTTGACAGAATATTACACTTGAGTGAGCACTGTCCATTTGTGTAAAGCTCGCAGAAATCTGTTTGCGCAGAAATGCTCAATTTCACGCTGTGTCAAGGGGAAAGGGCGAAATCAAACTTACCCTGCGAAATATTTCTCATACATTTCCCTTGCACTTTTGGTCAGTTAAAATAAAACGGATACATTCAAGCATTCTGTAACAATTTTGCCACCCAAATTGAAATTTCAACACTTAGTAAGCACAACCTTTACCCTTTTTGTGCCAGCTGAATCTGAGGACATAACTGAATCTGAACAAAAGTTTATATCAGACATTTTTTTGACAAAGTTTTAATCATTTACAGTGGGTTTACGTTTCATTTCTCAATAATACTTGTTTCTCCACACTTTTTCCAAGCTTGACAATGATTAACAAAATGAATATCAAGCCTAAGCCATTTTATGTAAATCACAGCTCAGTGTAAAGCAAATATCGTCACCATGGCCTCGGTGTGTGGGGGAGTGGGTGGGGCGCAATGCACTCTTTGAAGTGTTTTGGATTTCATTATGGATTATGGATTTCATTTCATTTTGGGCAAAGAAACAAGTTTAAAAATATTTTCAAATCAATTTTACTATCTAAATCCAACGTGTTCTTCATGATTAAGGTCTACTTTTATTCGCATAACTATTTCAAAGTTCTGCGCAAATAATTTTTCACTAACTTTTCAAAAATAAGTGGTGCTCACTCAAGCGGAAATATCTTTCGACAGTTATATCGTCAGTTGCTTAAGTGGATCTGTAAAAATGATCAGGATATTACAAATGTATAATTTTACAGGAGTGTAAACTTTTTTTTTGATACGCACTGCAGAGCGTTCATGGAGACACAGTATTGCACACTTCACAATTACAACTTTTACCTTTTGATTTAATTTTTAAATGGTTTACTGACAGATATCAGAAATTACATCTAAGATAATAATTTCGATTTGATTACGTCGACAGTTATAATTTTGAAAATCAAAGGAGGTGGTGTGACATGAATTTTCTTTCTACATGTTCTACACAGAAAATATTTATACAAAGAGGTTGTGGAAGTATTCCCAAATTTTAGGGGAGAAAAAATATATTCCGCCTTTCAGAGTTCTGATATGAATTTGTATGGTACAGTTACATAGGGTTACAGAGAAATAATTAAGCACGTGTTAAATTTTCTATTGCAATTGTAAAAGTTCGACTCCAAATTCCATAAAACGACTCCTGTATAAATATTTGTCTTTCTATCTTCATCAGAGTTTCTTTTTCTCGGAGGTAAAGGATCAATTGCTCAATTTGTGTTACAATACCTATGACATCCAACGTTAGGTTTGAGATCGAAAGCCTTCTTGTGCTTTTTATTCCACCTTTTTTTCAAAATTATTTTTTTGTTTGGTTTAATTAATATTTACATAATTTTGTTACCTTCTAAGTGGAGGAGGACTTGGCGATAAATTGTCTCTTGATTGACTTATTGAAAGTCGTTATTTCCTTGCCTTATTTAAGTATACTCAGTCATTTGATGGAATCAACTTCATCCAAGTTTTCACTACAGTCTTGGGCCAGGACTCACAGTCAGTTCCCATGTTTGTTAGAATCCCATTGATATTTCCTCGGCAACGTTCTTGAGAATACCACCAGCCTCCCCCGCATGTGTCAGCGCAATGTCTTCCATGAGCTAAGGTGGAGCTGATGTTTGTCAGTGACCCACCGGGTGCGTAAAATGGCTCGTTCCCACGCGCACGTAATTGGTGCTTGAGTGGGCCTGTGTGATATGTGCTACAACTACGATGAGCACCCCATTGCAAACTGTGCATAAATTAAAATTCATTCATAAAGAATCATTAATCCCGTTGATGAATACGAACAATGCATATGAAAATAACAAAACTTCATTATATCAAAGTATCTAAAATACTTGGTACCATCAGAAAAAAGCTTGATTCAATCTATCATTCCCATTTCTCTCAAGAAGTTTGACTTTGGGGGAATAACAGTTGTTGTCCTTGCTGTTGATTGGCTTTTTTTAACGGTGGCTCATTAAAAGAAATAATGTATGGCCCGATAAAAATTTTCGATTATCACATTCATTTTTTAAGAATATTGTTAGGCATTATATATTTTATGGGTTTAGTATTGTAATGTATTACTATTTATTTACACGGCAACCCCCTCCCCCCAAAAAAGAAAAATGTCAAAAGTCAAACAAAATTCTTCCATTGGATGTGTGTGTCACTCTGAACAACATAAATTTTTTTTTATTTTTTTTTTATTCATTTATTATTTATTTGTTTGTTTATTTAGTTGTTTGTTTATTTGTTTGTTTGTTTATTTTTATGTATTCATTTATTGATTCATTCATCTATCTATTTATTTATCGATGTTTACATATTATTTTTAGCAAAAGTAACATTTAAATTAGAAATACAAAGGAATGGAAAATACAACCAGAGAACAGGTCATGTACTGGTTGGCTTGTTTAATCTGGAGAGATTGAAGAGCGCCATAGTTTTCAATAATCAGGCAGGTTTTGCAAAAAGTGCAAGCAACGGAGGTACTTACTTTTCATTGAAAAGGCTTCTACATGTACCATTGGCATATTCATCGTTGTCAAAGAGAACCTTTATCAAGCAAATTGGCAAATTTCTGTATCTTATACGCGCAATTTTCTTCAGTCCCAGCCAATGATCCCCGTTTAGGTCTCCAAATCCATGATAGTAGTCATTCCAAGAACGATTAAAATCAATAGAGAGATCCGTCCTGCGCTGTGGAGTAGTATGAAAATGATAAGTATGATGTTGATGATAATGATAATAGTATTTGTAATGATGATATGAATACTAACAATAATGCTACAATAACTATAACTACTACTACTACTACTACTATCATTACTACTACTGCGCTATTCTACCACTACCACAAGAACTATTGTAACAAAAAGAGCAACTGCGACTACTGCTGCTGCTGCTGCTGCTAATACTGACTGCAACAATAAAAAATATTTACAATAAAATGTTTAAATAGTAATAAGAGTAAAAGTGATAGTAATGATAATGATGATGATTGCTATCAATGATTATGATAATGCAGCTAAATCAATAAACAAAATGAGCAGGTGCATAGAATTTCAATTAAGTTACATAATGATAAATATTCAATGCAGAAAAGAAAAATTAGAGGGATTACTTTAGATACCAACCTGAATGACTACCCCACCATCATCTTCACAGTAGACATAAAACGGTTCACCCCTTTCTCCAGGGTTAATCGGTCGTACTGGGTTCAGGTTTGTTCCATTGTAATCTTCACAACTCTTCTTATCTGTTTTATCTGTGAATGCAATCATTGATGTAAAAACATAAATCAATCCAGATTTCAGGTATGTTCGATCCCGGTTCAATCTGAATACTGTACACCAATAATTTATTAGCGTCTACGGATTGTACCTCCCATGTCATGTTTATTGGCTCCTATTGGCCTACACAGCAGCCAAATGTTCCTGGATCTTTGAGGGCAATAGGTATATCAATATTGTACTCACAAATCACGTGACGTAAATAATAAATTTTCATAATAATTTCAAATGTACATTTCGATGCTAAAGATGAAAATATACCAACATGTTTGGAAATGTATGCACTCATGTTCACATGAAGAATAGGATCTTACACCAATCACGAGACACGTCACGACATTCTTGTCAACGCAAAGGTCATTGCCGATCCGATTGACTGAGGCAAAACTCAACCTTAACACTGGGGATTTATATTTTTTGGGGTGGGGAGTTGTCCAGAGTAGTTGTCCGGCGGGGGGTTTATAGGTCCTGGTATAGGGGATAGTCAGAGGGTCGATTGGAGGGGGGGGGGGGGTTGTAGATCCTTCCAGAGCGTAGGGGAATATTGTATAATGTTGGATCAGTTATATTCATGTGTTTTACAAGAGTTTTACAATTTTACATATCTCTATAATTAATGTATAGAAATACTTTGTTGGTTTAGATTTGAATGTTATTTTATGTTTATTTGTGATGGAAATGAAATGAGTTTTACTGGTACATTGAAATGTTTTAAGTTATTTGTCAGTTCATAATTGTAAGATTATAAATTGATGTTACTGGACGAAACAAACAAAAGAATGTAAAAATGAGGGGTGGTCATAAAATGGTTTAATGGGGATCGATATTTTGGGGGTAAGAGCCCTAAAATCAATTACCTGGTAGCGTACAGATGTATGATGTGTATGATCCACCGAAAATGTTCGAAAGGGGTTGGCGGTCAAGAAGACGAGGTACGAGTCCAATGACCTCCTTCATAGGTCCAACGATAGAACCACATGATAGGCTGGTAACTGACATTTCTGAGTTCCGAGAGGTATCGGTCACTTTGGCCAAAAATGAAATAAAAATCTATTGCGTCAGTTTTACGAAGTGTGGATTTGCCTTTTATTGTTCCTATTGTATACGCAATTTCCAATATTTTATTCTGATTTTATTTACATTTAAGAATAAATACGTAAATCAAAAGGCCCCTCCCCCAAACAAACAAAAAATTACAATTTTTTTTTCTTTGGCCTTATTGCTACATGATTAGTATAATTACGCTTACTTAGTAAGCCCATTTTTTTCTTTTTTTATCAATAACATGTAAAGACATTTCCATTAAATCGAGTAGCCATTGAAGTGATTATGATAATTTGTAGAGATGTTAATTGAACCATTTAATACAAGAAATTAATAATCAAAAAATGAAATAATTTATGATAGAGGTAGATATATATACTGACTTTTTTAAAATGAAAACATCGATATACTGATCTAAATCTTCTCTCCTGTTTTATAGGATTATGCTGCTATAGCTTATAAAAGTACGTTTTTGTATGTAGGCGATTAGTTATGCCATGTATCTATTATATCCATCATACATAACATGTACAATCTATGTCTCTGCGTTGCTCTCTTTCATTTTCATTACCAGCCTCGCTCTAATGCCGAGTCAAATTCATTTCTATCAATAATCCTGTGGACAGGTTAAATTCTAGTATATTAATCATGACACTATTAATCAATTATACATGTATAGATACAAATGAAACAATACACATTCATGTCATGATGTGATAAAGCCGTTCTAAGACATACTAGTTTAGTGTTTATATGCAAAAGGGTTCCAACATTTCATGTTTTATGGTTGAGATGCTCAATAGCATTGAATTTGTCGATATGCATGATAATATTTCAATGTACTCCTTAAAAGCTCTACTTTATTTTGATCATCCCCATCCTCATTCTCCTTCACCATCATATCACTTTCCATCATTACATTTTGATTGATTGATTAAATTCATTTATTTCATTTCGATAAAAAGATATTTACAAAGTATAACATACATGATAATCACATAACATGCCAATACAAACTACGAGTATTATAATTGTGTATTTGATTGTTTCATTTCATTTCATTTATTGGTTTCTGCAACACTTTTTCATAAACACATGAACAAAGAAAATACAATAGTAATATACGTATAACTGACAAGCAAAACATTGAACGTAATTGCATTTTCTATTAATACATATCGATTTTTAGAAGGTTGCAGGGGTTGCCACTATAAGCTAAGCTTGACTGCGTGGCAACCCCAGAAAACAATAATTATTATTCATCCAACATATCTTAACGTAAGGGTGCAGGTGCGAAATGACGGGGAGGGGGGGGGGGCGCTTGGTCCTCACAATGTATTTTTTATTTTGATTCTTGATTGTTTTTTTATTTTCTTGTTTTGGAAATTATGTGTTTCATTAGATAAAGAGAAAGAGCAATTTTAAGATTAACTTTGTGAATATGAATATTCATTCAATAATAATGTTTTAATACCTTTTTTAAAGGGAGAAATTAATCTTAAAGGGAGAAATGAATCTTAACTTGTTTTGGAAATTATGTATTTCATTAGATAAAGAGAAAGAGCAATTTTAAGATTAACTCTGTGAATATTTATTCAATAATAATGTTTTAATACCTTTTTAAAGGGAGAAATTAATCTTAACTTGTTGAGAGAGAAATATGAGGATATTGAATTCGGAAGAAGACCCTGAGAGCACATAAATCCAATCAATGCAGAATGGTATTCATAGAGATAATATATATTTAAAATTTTCAACTTGTAAAATAGGGGGGCTGAATGACAAATGAAAATTTTCGTTCTATTTTCCTTTCATCTCATGAAAATTATCACTATCATTAATATAATGACACAGATAATTTATTTGTGTAATATTTGTTATACCTTGAATCACACAATATTGGTTTTGGGACAAATTTTCTGTGAATACTGACCTCGACTTGTTTTCCATCAATTTATCATCTGATATTAACCATTATTCTGCGTTTGAATTTAAATCTAATTTTCATAAAACTGACCGAATATTTAGTTTACTTCATGTGAATTCTAGAAGTCTAAGTAAAATTGTTGACTCTCCTGAAACAATGATTTTTACCCTCAATGATTTCCCCTTTTCAGTTGGTGTTTCGGAAACATGGCTTCATACCTCGCCTAATCTATTCAATTTGAAATCTATACATTAATTATGAAAGATCGTGAAGCAAAGAGAGGGGGGGCATTGCATTTTATATTAATGATCAGTTGCAATTCAAACTCCGTACAGATATATCATTAGAACGATGCGAATTCTTATTTTTATAATCATCAATTCCAAAAAAAATATAATAACTGGATTAATTTACAGACCACCTCATGGTTTTATTAATTCCTTTTGCGAAGATCTTGATAAAAGCCTTTTACGGAGGAAGGCAAACAGTTATATTTAATGGGTGATTCAATATTGATTTGTTATCGCAAAGTAATTATCATGATACCCTTCTATTTATGCTAGGCTAGCAGTTGTTATTCACATATGAATAAACTAACAAGGATTGATGGTCATTCGTCGACTCTTATAGACAATATTTTTCTAATATTTTTGACAAAGAAGTTACTAGTGGACTGATATATCTGTCCACCCGCCAAATTTTTGTAATGTGTAATAATGATATATCAATTAAGAAGTCAGACAATCGAATATGTACAGAGAAGTAACATTCCAAAATATTGAGTCTTTTAAAAGTGATCTAACGAATAAAGAATGGTCGGATGTCTATAGTGAATTAGATGCAGATATTTCAAACGAAAATTTTCATTGAAAATTCCAAATGTATTACGAAAAAAAATCCCTCTTGTATCTATAAAAAAACACATAAGGCTGGTAAAATGCCATGGATAACAAAATCTGTATTACAAGATATACATAAAAGGAATAAACGTTATTAAATTTATTTGAGAAATCCAACTAATGATAATAACAACTAATATAAAACATACCGAAATAGATTAATTAATATAATTCGTACTTCTCGTAAAAGCTATTATTCTGGAAAATTTGACAGAGTAAAATCTAATATGAAGTCTACAGGGGGGGGGGGGGGTTACAAATGATTTAATTGGTAAGAAAAGTAAAGAATCACCCACTGATAATTTTACAATGGATAATGTCAATATAAATTACGAAGACATAGCTCACTCTTTCAGTTCTTTTTTTTTTTAATATCGGACCTAAATTAGCAAATAGCTTTTAAGTTTCTTCCGAACCTGCAACTGCTTCACTATTTTTGAATCCCACAAATCCTAATGAAATGATAGAAATAATACAAAATCTTAAGTCGAGTAAAGCACAGGGCCACGATAGAATGAGTAATAATCTCCTTAAACAAATTATATATCTTATTGCATCCCCTCTGACTCATATTTCTAATCTCCCACTCAATACTGGGAAATGTAGTGCCTAAAATTGCTAAAGGAAATCCTATTTTTAAGAAAGAAAACCCTCCTGAAATAAGAAATTATAGACCTATATTCTTCCTAGTATATCTAAAATCATCAAAAAGATTATTTACAAGAGGATATACAAGTATTTGGATACACATAAAAATTTCTCAAATTTAAATCAGTATGGTTTCAGAAAGAGTCATTTAACTGACCTTGCTTTAGTAAAATTATATAACAAAATAACAGTTTCTATAGCCAATAAAGAACATGTAATAGAGGTATTTATGGATCTATCAAAGGCCTTTAATACGATTGACCACCAAATTTTACCTCAAAAACTTTACTCTAATGGAATTCGTGGTGTTGCTCTTTCCTGATTAAAAAATTATTTAACCAACTAACAGGAAAACAATATGTGGTATATAATGATGCTTCTTCAACTTTTCTACCAATCCGATGCGATGTCCCACAGGGATCGATATTAGGCCCATTCCTTTTTTTATAATGACTTAACTAATGCAACTTCCCCTTTATCGTTTATATCATTTGCAGATGACACTAGCATCTTTAACAAACTTAATACCCTAGTTGATAACTAAATAATGAGTTATATCGAAATTATCTTTATGGTTGTCTCTCAATATCAACAAAACTAATTTCATGTATTTTAAACACATAAAATATCATACGAATGACTTACATGATAACATACTTATAGATAATGTACCTCTTGAAAGAGAGAAACAAACGAAATTTTTGGGTGTCGTCATTGACGAAAATTTAAATTGGAACGAACGTATAGGTAATATAATAACCTCTACTTCTAGGAATGTTGGTATGCTCTATTAATCAAAGAAATGTAATCCCTGCAAAACACTTACGGTGCTTTATAATTCATTGATTTTACCATATATAACGTATAGCAATCTAAATGGGCCACCACGAACAAAACAAAAATAAATTATATTTACTTGTTGCAAAAGAAAGCGCTTCGCATTTGTATCGGTTCACAGTATTTATCTCACACCAGGCCATTATTTTACCAATTAAAAACTTTATTATAGTTTATTGTTCATATTTAAGTATTCAAATGGGATGCTACCACCATCATTTTCAAAACTTGTATACTTTGATTAAAACCATCCATGATTACCCCACCCGTAATTCTTCTAATTTACATTTAATTTATCCAAAATTACTTATTGCCAAGAGATCCGTAAGACATGATGGTCCCGCCCTTTCAAATCCCAGAATCAATTAAATCATTTTGCTCCCTACACTCATTTAAAGCTAAAGTTAAGGTAAGTTACTATCGGAATATGCAAGGTAAACTTTCTGTGTCATATAATCGTTTCCTATTCCCTTTCCACCACCATCATTATTTCTTCATCATCTTAATTTTCACCATCATCATTGTTTTTCTTCTTGATCATGTATTATATAGCAAGTGTTGGTTTATTTGTTATTTTTTTAAATACTAAGTTGAATAATTCGTATTCATCCCTTCTGCTCATAATATGATTATATAATTAAGATATGTTTTGGTTTTCATATTTCCAAGCTTTTTTTTTCTTACAATGGCAATCCATCTTCTGCTACTTATTTAATGTTCAATAATATATGCCTGATTTATTGTCAGAATACATTTGTTATATTTCTGCTATATTATATTTTTATGTAGAACAAAAATAAATAAATCAAATAAAATTAAAATCCACGCTCAAGATGATTATGGCCAATTAGAATAATTTCATATGAAATAAAGTTGATTTTATATCCGTTGAAATAAAAGAGGACGGATACACTCTTAAAGTTTTGGGCAACATATTGTCCACACAACAATTGTTTAAAAATTTATCAAATTCTGGGTAGTTTTCAACCAATTCTGTGTAGTTTTCACCAAAAGCATACATGATTGGTTTAAGACTACCAGGAATTGGATAAAGATTTAACCAATTGTTGTTTGGACAGTATGTTACATTTTCAAGAGTGTACACTACTGACCTAAAATGTAAACCACAATTTCTCCTAAGTTGAAATAACGAAAACAAATCTGATTGCAATAAATAACTATGAATACGTTTTTAGAACGGTTACCTAATAGGACCATTCAGCATAAAAAGATAAATTGTAAATCATGGCAGTATGTATCGCATATCGGGGAGGTGCTAAAAGAAAGCATACGTGTCTTTTTCAAATTTTCACAATATTCCTCCTGAAGTGATAACAAATCTTTCAATTTTCGGACTTTGAAATAAGAAAATGCTCTCTTTGACTTAGCTCTGTCGTTTCGCCCCCTCGCTCGATTACATTCATGAAAATATGAAACAAATAAATCATTTACCTGATGACTGAATGCATCCAGAGGCTATTTCTGAACTCAATTGCAAAGTAGAGATGATCTGTTGGGAAGCAAAATAAGATGATAAGAAAACTTTCTGAACGGGTGGAAGGTACGAACGACATTTTACTGATACCGCCAACTAAATTGATAATAATACTCACTAATCATGAAGTCATGAGGTAGACATCACACAATTTGTGGTTAAGTGATGGTAAAACATCCGAACTTTTCGCATTTACTTCGGGGAAACTCTCTACAACGCACAAAATCCTTTGGAAATGCAAGTCGAATAAGAATGGAGAGCTGAGAGATTTTTGTCGAAAGGGACAGCATCGGAATCTCTTGACTCTTGACAACATATTTTCAATTGTTCGTCCGGTGCAGATCTTTGGACGATCTGCTGTCCCTGTCAGGGGCGGCTTAACGTATTTTCGTTTGGGGGAGCAAAGTAAAACATAAAAGGGCACTTTTATGTCAAAATGGGCAGTTTGGTGCAAACGGATATTTACACCAAAGCATGATATTACCATCTGCGTGAAGTAGTTGTGTGTTTTGTAGTAATTAAGTTGAGCAAAGCCTTCTTGAAGTGATTTCTGATTGGTGAGACATATATTTATAAGCTTTATTTATTCCTTTATATTGGCCGTAAATTGTTTAATGAGCTCCTAGAGTCCGTACGATTAGAATCAAATTTAAATGCGTTTAACAGAATGATCTCTAACTTATACCCCCTACCATTTTAGCTATATATTTTAATGTATTTATGATCCCATTTTTTTTTATTCTCATACTTTGTAAATATATTTATGTTTATTGTTTGTTGATTTGTATGATACTTTTATTTGTATTATACAATACCAGTCGTCGTCTTTGGCTCACTGCTGCACCGTGGAAGAGGGGAGCAATAGATTCGGTCCACTAGATCTGTTGATCTCTGCTTTTATAGTGCAGCGGTGGGTTGCGGAGGGCAGACTGGTGGTGTACTCGTTTGTTTATTTATATGTATTGTTGAATGTTATATACGGACATACTGAAAAACAGCTTGTTAGCTGATAGCATGTTTTTTTTCTCTACCGTATTTAAATAAATAATTGAAAATGAAATGATTTATTCCCGCGAGCGAGCGGTTTGAAAAATTTGCAAATCTGAAGTTGTGAAACTTGCTTTTTGGTCAATCATGGCGCTAATTGCTGTTAAAAGGATATCCTTGCAAGATGTTGCGAGCGCGAATCGCGAGCTCATACTTTCTGACATTTCATGCAATAAGACATGAAAATGAAACATTCTGTGCAGCTCTTGTTATCATGAAAAAGATGTAAACATTAAGGCGAAGCGCGAAGCGCGAGCTGAATTGTCTAATACACTGAAAAGAAAAAGGAACCTGTTAAGGAGTGCATTTAGTGACTCATGAATATGATACATATCGCACCAATCGAATAATGCGAGCGCGAAGCGCGATCCGAAATTTTTTGATATTCCAACCTGAAAACAGGACATTCTAAGAATTGTTTGTAACCAAGAACAGAATGAGTACCTTCCTAAACAATAATTGATGCGAGCGCAAAGCGCGAGCCAAATATTGATATTCAAACCTGAAAACTGGACATTCAAAGCATATTTGTAACCATGGACATAAATATTACCTTACTAATCAATAATTGAAGCGAGCGCGAAGCCTGAGCCCAAAATTTTGTGATTTTCTAACTTAATACTTCGAAATTTCATATGAAAAAAGTGCACATTTCAATTTGAAAAAAAGGACACATTCCATTTTAAAAAAGGCCGTTTTTTCCTGCGGGGAATTTTTTTGGGCATGTGCTCCCTGCACCCCCCCCCCTTCCCCCGGTTCCGCCGCCCCTTTTCCCAGTCCACCAGCTTTCGACAAAAGTATCTCGGCTCTCCATTCTGATTTTAATTGCATTTTCAAACGAATCGATGCGTTGTAGAGAGTTTCCCAGAAGTAGATGCGAAAACGACCTACTGATCACTGAAGACGGGCATTCAACCTGCCTGCTCCTGCCCTACAACTCCGGATCCACTCCCCGTCCCCGACTCAAGCCAGCCTTCTCTCATCTCTTCAACTAGCCTACTACTCAAGTATCTCGCCTTCTGGCTTACAGTTTTACAGGTTAATTACTACACTCATTTCAGAAAAGAATACTTTCCCTTCCAACTTTCCACTTTCTGGTCGCTTCACTTCAATTCTATCTCTAACCACTTTTCTTAACCCTTCTAGGACTTACCACACCACTCTACGTCTCAAAATGAAATTTCTCTCGCCGTTCTTTTATATGTGTCACGTATTGCTAATGAATCCAAGTGATTTTTTCAAGCCGTCAAAATTAATCTGATAGTAACAGTTTCACATTTTTTTCTGTAACACATGATTATAAAACTACGTAGCAGTCACAATAACGAATAAATGTGCATACATGAAAATAAAACATGTGGTTAATAATGTCACACTATCATTCTTACCAATACCGAGGAGATTATTTCCCAGCACATCTTTAAGGAATGAACATCGAATGCTCAATTTCAAATGGGGACATATCAACCTCGTAGTATGGTTAGATGAGAATAAGATATCATTAAATACGATTGATTATAAGTATTCCGCCTTTCTATGCGGACTGCTAAAGAGTGCCAGCATTTCACTTGAGAAAAGGGCTATGGCTCAGTGATTTTTCACTTGACTCTTACAGTCTATAATCATGATAATGCTGCGATATAATACTTTGTTTATCCATTGTTGTGAACACGCGTCGATTGTTTTTTTCCTTGAAGAGTATGGGGGAATAATACACATGCCATCATCCTTTTGCACCCCCATGTTTTACGCCATCATTTTTTTATATCCGTTATGTTCCTCATCCATCCTTCATTGTCCTTGTACAGAACCCATAATAATAATTGGATGTATCTGTATCTATCGATCATTGTGTTTGTTCATGGCTGCATGCACGGCACTTGAATATTTAGTTTGACACATGTATTTCGTTGATTAAAGTTTATGCATGATCAGGCGGAGAGTCCTCTGTCGGTGTATGTGTCTTTGGGATAATAAGTTATTTTATTAATAACATGACGATGTGAGTATGGGTGAAGTTAGTTTGAGCAAATAACATTTGCAAATGAAAAAAAGTTGTAAAAACACCCCATTAATCAAGCAACGAATCCTTGTGGTTTTCGTTTTTCGGTTATCTCTTAGAATAAGAGAGGGATCTACACAACTAATCATGATGATGCAACTGAAGTTTGTTTTCAAGAGATTACAGGGGCCGCGAAAGTGGGAAAGCTTCAGCCCCCCCCCCCCCACTTTATTCCAAAACCGTGTACAAAAACGTAAAAATGACCATAAGATTGTGATTTTTTGCATGGTCAGCCCCCCCCCCCCAATTTTGGCTCAGCCCCCCCACCTTGAAAACCGTTCCGCGGCCCCTGGATGTTACTAAAAATTAACCTTGCAAAATATTTTCATTCAGCAATTATATTATCATTATTCATTCTTATACTAGTGCTTAATTTGAAAATTAAGTACTCCACTTACTACTGATTTAACTTTCAATGACTACCCGATTCCAATATAGGCCTACTGGTGGTGTTATTTTTTAATCTTGTATCTTGTCCCGTTTTGAATGATGATGATTGTAAGATCACATTTTTCATTGTCCATTGCTCAATTTTAAACAAGTTCTAACACGTTTGTGTGATATTTGTACGTTTTATTGTGATTTAATAAATATTGATAAAAAACAGTATTTTTGTTTCAAAAGTTTCTCGCTCGCTACGGCCGCGCGGAAAATAAAAATTCAAGACGACTTCATGCGTAGGCGGGGACAATTCTTCAATCATGTCAATTCTAGCAACGAGATGCCGGTGGCGATGCATATTTTTTATTACAAACTTTTTTAAAAGTGTATTCAAGTGATGAATCCTATAACAAAATGATTTTTAATTGTCGATCGCTCGCCTCTCTCTGTTAACCCCCTGGATAGAACACAGTGTCCCAAAGTGTGTGCCAAAGTGTGTTTACAGTGTGGAACACAATGTGAAATCACCTTCACACTGTTAGATTTAAGCATTTCAACAGTGTGAATCACAAAGTCGAGCATTGTGAAAACCCTTTGAACAGTCCCTCTGTCGTAGTATCCACAATGTGAAAATATTTATAAATCTGAGCATTTTATCAGCGTGTGAATAATATTTTTACATATAGTCCACTCTGTGAACACACTGTCTTCCCACTCTGTGACCATGGTGACACTTTGCTCCAGCAAATAGTTCTGAATGGCAAGGAAAGAGCCATTATCCGACAGATCTGGAGACACACTGTCGATATCTTCCGTGATCAGCACAATTATTTTCAAAGTATGTGTAGCATGCATATGTGAAGATCAGTAGGTCATGATTGGGGATGACTGACACAAGTTTTATTCTCTGTGAGGGATTTTCAAGAATTATTTCAGAGAGAGAGGGGGGAGGGGTGTGGTGTCAGTGATGTAATGAGCCAGAAATATAAGATGGCCAGACGTGGCTTATGGAGGAAATATATTTTCAAAAACGAAAAAAAAAAACTGCTAGCAAACGAACCAAGCGAGCAAAATTTTGACCCTTTTACTAAAAAAAACCAAATTTTATGATAGATTTTATTATATAATATTAGAAAAAAAGTAGTCTCATAGTTTAACTCTTTCCCTTTCCTTTTCTTACTTTTTCTCCTTTTCCCTACATTTTTCTGGTCGTGAAAGTTTTGAGGGTCCATGGTCATAGCCCCAATCTGTAAGCCAGTCGTTGTGTGTGTGTTAGTGGGGGGGGGGGACATGTTAAGTACATGTTAACTTTATTTTTTGCGACAAAACTTAGTGCTTCGTAAGAGCGAGATCAATTATGCGAGCGCGAAGTGCGAGCTGAAATTTGTTATTTACTGTAAATGGTCATTTTGAGGACTCTCGTCGGTTTTCATGGACCTTTTCCTTTTACAACCTGTTTTGAATTTCAATTTTCGTTTATTTTGTTTCTTCTCCAATCGTTTTACATCGTAAACCTGAATAAAGAATACTAAAAAATGAAGTTATATTCAAAAGGGTGATAAAATAAAGGGAGCACATCTCATGAGGTCGGGTGAGGGTAGGGGTAAATGATGAAAAAAGATTATGTCATTTATAAAAACATAAACACGAATTTCTCATTTAATTTCTTCCTGTATTTTTTATATTCTTTCTCCATCTTTCTTTTTCTCAAAGATTCAGATAAGAATGGTTTCAATTAATAACACTAAACATATATTTTTTTTAATCACAGAAGAAATAAATGGACATCTTGCGTATAAATATACGATGATTTTCACTGCCACTATCATGATCATCACCATCTTCTACTCTCTCTTTTAGTTATCATTGTTATTCAAATGTTATTGGGGGATGATAAAGGATATTCCCCCATATGAAATATATTCCCTACCGCCCTCGGATCGACGTCCATGTTGTATAGAGGGGAACGAACATAATGAGACACGGATGAACAAGAAGAAAAATCATGTGAACTGCATATTCGAGCCCGAATTGCTAGCTTCTGATAACAGATTCCTAGGTTCATGCGCTAATTATGTATGCGAGGGAACTTTCTTTCAAATACTACTTGGTCATGTAATGGTATTCAGTGCCGTAGCCAGGATTTTCTTTTTACAAAAGAGTGAACCCTTTTTAGCCCATGATCAGTTCCATTACTTCCAGGAGCTGATCCAGCTTTAGCCAATACGGGGGGAGGGGAGAAAAAAAAATTACCTTACATTTACTCCGATCGGCCGCTTATATGAAGCCAGGGGAACGTATTTTCGTTTAGCGGAGCAACGTAAAAAAGTGCACTTATTTGTCAAAATGGGCATTTAGGTGCAAATAGATATTTTCACAATGAGATTATCATCTGTGTGAAGTTGTTGTGTGTTTTGTAGTAATTAAGTTGAGCAAAGCCATTTTAGAGTGATTTCTGATTAATAAGATATAGGAAATCAAATCTGAAGTTGTAAAACTCGCTTTTGGTCAATTATGGCGCTAATTTCTGTTAAAAGGTGCATCCTTGCGAGATGTTGCAAGCGCCAATTGCGAACTCAAACTATTAGACATTTTATGTATAAGACATGAACATAAACATTCCGAGCAGTTTTTGTAATCGTGAAAAAGATGTGTATCTAACTAAAGAAATAACGCGTGCGCGAAGTGCGAGCTGTAATTTGTTTATATACTGACCAGAAAAGTAACCTGTTAAGGACTACATATTACTCATGAATAGGATACATATCTCACCAATTGAATAATGCAAGCGCGAAGCGCAAGCTTAAAATTTGTGACATTCCAACCTGAAAACTAGACATTCTAAGCATTCTTGTAAAATCTAATAATTGATGCGAGCGCGAATAAGCGCACGCCAAAAATTGTGTGATTTTCTGATCTAAAATGTATTATGTTTTACCTCAAAGAGGTATTCTATTTTGAAAAAAAGGCACATTGCATTCTGAAAAGGGGTATTTTCTATTTTGAGAGAGGGCACTTTTTCCTACGGGGAATTTTTTTTTTTTTTGGGGGGGGGGGCAAGTGCCCCCTGCTCCCCGGTTCCGCCACCCCTGAGTGAAGCGAGCAGAATTTTGGTGGGAGATTTAGCTTTAGCAACTTCACATTCTAAAATCCTTTTGTAATCATGAACAGGATGAGTATCTAACTAAGCCTTTAATGTGAATGCTAAGCGTTGAAAATATTTGATACACAGGCCTAGTGGCTTACTGACATGAAAAGTGGATATTTCAAAGATTGTTAGTTGGAGTTGAGAAATGGGATACATTATTACCATGTTTACACTTGATCGGCTTTTGGTTCAGAACCAAAAGCCGATGCAGAATCGGCTTTTGGTTTGCGTTTACACGTTGTTACAGCTCGCGGTTCAGAACCGCGAGCCGATTCAAAAGCCGATTAAGTGTAAACACGGTATATATCTCTAATCGAATGATGCGAGCGCGTAGCGCGTGCTGAACATTTTTCTATATTCAGCACTTTTTTTTTTAATCATGAACAGAAAACAAAGCTACAAAAAACGAATCGTGAGCATAATAATCAGTTTAGATTGACTAGAAAACGGAATATACTTTAAAAAAAAAATACCTTTCCTCCTCTCCTTCACTTTTTTCTTTGCTTTTTTTTTTGTGGTTGGCAGGGTAACCCAGGGACCCCGCCCCCCGGCTACGGCCCTGTTATTAAATATTTCGTTCATTGATAGTAATGTACTAGCCTACTAGTACATCAAATACGTTTGGCCTTTCACACATAATATTCTACCTGTCCTATTTTGAAGGAGGAGAACTCTAAATTAGGTCATGATATTATTTTTTTGTGTAAATGCCGTATAAATGAACGTGAATAAATATTGTTGCATGATTTCCGGGCAAGATACAAAAGACAAGGCTATCCAATGTGTGTCTTATCTCTTTCTCTAGTAAGTATTTGCTTGAAATCATGTATATAAGGATGTTGACTTAAAGCCCCAGTCACATATAGACACGGATCCTCACGGATCAACACGGCAATGCCGGCATGATCCGGGGAGGTCCGGGATCGTTTTGCCCCGGATTGAGCGTTCATGACTGTAAACACGGCATCTACACGGCATCTTCACACGGATCTACACGGACCATGCCGGCAGAACACGTCGTCAACACGGACCAACACGTCAGCAACACGGACCAACACGTCAGCTACAAGGACCAACACGGACCAACACGTCAGCAACACGGACCTACACGTCAGCAACACGGACCAACACGTCAGCTACACGGACTAACACGTCAGCTACACGGACCAACACGTCAGCTCAAGGACCAACACGGCAGCTATATTGACCAGCACAGCAAATGAAAATCTACTCATAATAATGAGCTGATATTTTTTTCTCATCCTTGTCGCAACATTATATTATGTTGTTTTTAAAAAAGATATAAAAACTCAAAACTTCTTTAATCAGTAAAAACGCTGTTTTTTAATACAACACAGTTTACTGTTTTAACACTAGTTCTTAAGTAGGCCTACTTTAAATCTTGAACGACAAATTTAATGTTGATTTGATTTGATATCACTTTATTGAAATCAGAATAAAGGAAAAGAATAAAGGAAAGAAATTTACAAAGTCAATAGAAAACATAATAAAAATTAAGATTGGCCCAGGTCATGACGCATAACTGTCGATGCAGGGCAGTAGTATAAAACTTAATGTACAATTTCGATGTAAGAGGTACATAACATATACATATAACATATAAAAAAATTAAACGTGAAATAATTATAACAAAGTTGGGGTAAATATTAGAGAAAAAGGAGAAAAATAATTATTCATACATGCACTAAGTTTACAAATGTTAGGTTTGGGCCAATCTCCAAAGCGTAAGAAAGTATCCTGAATTATTTAATCATCCATTTAATCATAAATAAATTAAGCATGTTTGTGTCAACTGTTTAACAACTACTGAAAAGTTCATAAAGTAAATAGCGTTGTAAAGATTTGATGGGAAAAAAGAACACCTACTGAAAAGTTCATAAAGTAAATAGCGTTGTAAAGATTTGATGGGAAAAAAGAACACGGACTGCCAAGGATACTCCAGGCAGCCACACGGACCTACACGGCAGCTACACGGACCTACACGGCAGCCACACGGACCTACACGGACCATCCCGGATGGCTTTGCCAACCCGGCAGTCCACGGATGACGCCGGATGTTTTTGACAGTCAAAAACTGCCGTGTTGGCCTCCCGGACGTTCAAGGACCAACACGGACCACCCCGGACCTCCAAGGATGGCCAAGGCGCCAACACGGATCTTTCCCCGGACTACCCCGGATCAGATCCGGGATGGTCCGGGGTGGTCCGGGGTCTATATGTGACTGGGGCTTAAGCCCCAGTCACATAATTATAGACACGGATCCTCACGGATCAACACGGCAATGCCGGGATGATCCGGGGAGGTCCGGGATCGTTTTGCCCCGGAATAAGCGTCGACGAGCGTTGATGACAGCACACACGGCACCTTCACAAGGATCTACACGGACCATGCCGACAGTGCACGTCGTCTACACGGATCATTCTGGTCGTCAACACGGACCAACACGGATCTACACGTAAGCAACACGGACCAACACGTCAGCTACACGGAGTCACGGACCAACACGTCAGCAACAAAGAAGAACACGTCAGCTACACGGACCAACACGTACGTCAGCAACACGGACCAACACGTCAACTACACGGACCAACTCGTCAGTAACACGGAACAACACGTCAGCTATATTGACCAGCACGGAAAATGAAAATCTGCTCATAAAAATGAGCTGATTTTTGTTTTATTTCTTTCATTCTTTTTCTCATCCTTGTCGCAACATCGTAATTGTTTTCTGAGTGAATTACAAACAATATCAAACTCCAAACTTCCTTAACCAGTAAAAACGCTGTTTTATTTTTTTATACAACAAAGTTTACTGTTTTTACAGTAGTTGTTAAGTTCTTGAAATCTTAAACAACAAACTCAATTTTGAATATTTAATCTTAAATAAATTAAGTATATGTTCATGTCAACTGTTTAACAACTACTGAAAAGTTCATAAACAGCGTTGTATAACATTGATGGGGAAAACGAACACGGACTGCTAAGGATACTCCAGGCAGCAACACGGACCTACACGGCAACTACACGGACTTACACGTCAGCAACACGGACCAACACGTCAGCTACACGGACCATCCCGGATTGCTTGTCTACCCGGCAGTCCACGGATGACGCCGGGAGTTTTTGACAGTCAAAAACTGCCGTGTTGGCCTCCCGGACGTTCAAGGACCAACATGGACCAAAATGGACCTCCAAGGAGGTTCCATGACAAATGCTCCGCCGTCATTTGCTCCGCCGACAATTGCTACGCAAAATACGACAACTGCTCCGCCGACAATTGCTCCGGACAGTTGCTCCGCCGACAGTTGCTCCGTCGACACTTGCTCCGCCGATATTTGCTCCGTCGACACTTGCTCCGCCGATATTTGCTCCGTCGAAAACTGTTCAGCCGACATCTGCTCCGATTATACGACAATTGCTCCGCCGTCATGTGCTCCGATAATGCAATTGCATGAACATCTTACAAGTTGTTTTGTTCTTGTTATTCGTTAATGTTTATTCTCCCCCTATCACCACAGCTTTCTGCTTAAAACAAAACAAATTGTTCTCCCTGCCGCTGCCATTTGACAAATTATAAGGGAAAAGGGGAATGATACACTCCCAATTGAAAATGTTGAAATTGTGAATCTGGATTTTTGTTCATATATTATTATCATTGGTTTCACTCCGGTCTTGAGCGGGGAGAAAATTTGGGGGGGGGGGGGGGTGCTGGACACAATATCTCTTCTGCTTTCCAGCAACTTATACACCATACCTTCGCGCGGGCTCTCCCCTTCTCTCCCACTCACTCTCTCTCTCTCACTCTCTCCCTCTTTCCCGTTTTGTTCTTTCACGCTATTTATTTTCATTGGTGACCGCTTGATTTATTGTATACATGTATTTTATCAGCATTATAATTATTAATATTTTTATCACTATTTTTTATTACGTCTTGGGTCTTATCTACCCTTGCATCTTTTTTCCTTCAATTTCTTTCAAACGAAAGTATGATCATCACTGGCTTACAGATGGGGAGGGGCGTGCTAGGGGTAACGGATCCCCCCATTCTCCCTACCAATGAAAAAAAAAGAATAAAGGAAAGGAAAATAAGTGTCATCCTTGTATGGCCCCCTCCATTTTTTGTTGTTGGCTCATTACGCTACTGGTGAGTTACTATAAAACTATATAAACTTCGGTTGTATTTTTTTTTCTATTCTGTGCAATAGCGGCAATATAAATATATTTTCATAAATGGATTATGTATGTATCTCTCTCATAACGTCTAAACAAATAATGTTGTTTTTAAAAGACAATAATATATACACCAGTAATGATATAGTTACATATTCATGAAACCCAATACGCATCTCACTGAATTTATAATGCGAGCACGAAGCGCGAGCTGTTATTAACCTGGAAAGGGGACATTTATACGCATTTTTTTTAAATTGTAAATTAACATTAAGCAAACCTCGGGGGGGGGGGAGATCTCGTAAAAGAAATGAGAGCGCGATGCGTTAGTTGAATATTTTGGATTACCAGAAAAGGGACATTTTGTGATCGTGAACTTGAGACATATTCAAGGAGTGGACCAAGCTTTCACCAATAGCGTTGGAAGGTGGAAAA
Source organism: Lytechinus pictus (assembly GCF_037042905.1). NCBI lineage: Eukaryota > Metazoa > Echinodermata > Echinoidea > Temnopleuroida > Toxopneustidae > Lytechinus > Lytechinus pictus. The sequence goes on along the minus strand of NC_087256.1, from coordinate 11,043,115 downwards.
AACATTTTCATCCATATTTTCGCCGATCAGCCGCTAAAAGCGAATTTTTAATATTATTCTTTTTAGGGTTAGTCCTAACTAAAGACTAAAGTTTAAAGTGGAAGAGTCGTTGTGTGGTGTATCGGTTCTGACTCTTGGCTTGTACTTAAAGGGTCGTGTTTACGAATCCCACCGCGGTGTATCATCCTTTGGCAAGTCGTTAATCCACACTTTGCCAACCCTCAACCCAGGTGCTAAATTGTAAGATGTGAAAGTCATTGTAGCTTGTCCTGCATTGTGTGCGCCTCATCGGTGACAGGCTGGAATACTCCCCAGGGAGTGGAGGATATGCATATGTTGTGTGCGGGGATAGCTGATAAAAATTATGACCGGGGTGATAAATATGTAAGCGCTTAGATACATACGATGTCTTAAGGCCACCGCACACCTTAAGACTGTTCGCGATCCGATTTTGGAACAAATCGCACTTTGCTCATTTTCTGAAAATGTGAATGCAACATATCATTTTATTTGAGGTTAAAATTAATTGAAAAAATACTAATAAAACCATTTTGAAAGATTGCAAACCTTTATTTTGGAGTAAAGGCCAAATTAGTTTCAAATCGTAGCCAATCGTACGACTGCTATGACGTCATTACGACTAGATATTAAATTCGCTTTAATGCTAAGAAGGATGATAGCATAGTCACAGATTTGAACAAAGGTATTTGTACGATGATTTCGAACATTACACATTAAGATATTCCAAGTCTCAATATTAGCATCAAATTCTACAACATTTTATTCTGAAATCGGGTCGCAGACCAATCGTAAGGTGTGCGGTCGCCTTTAAGCGCATTATAGATACCCAGATAATTGTTATTATTATTATTACTATTATTAGTAGTAGTAGTAGTATTTTCATCATAATTATTATCATTATTGTTATTAGTAGTAGTATTATATTTTATTCTCCTTCCTTTCATTTTATAAAAATATTTCAAAATATTTTGATATCCGTTCCAGAAATTAATCAGAAGGATACGTATTTCGCCAATTAAATTATGGGGGAGCTAAGCTGAAACTTTTTTTCATAGGTTATGAAAACGGAAAAAAAACACAATGATGTTCCGTATTTTACTAACTAGCGCAATATGCGAGCTGGGATCATTTATAGGCCAAAAATGGCTGATGGAACAAAAGTTCTACAAAGGATACGAGCGAGTAAAGCGAGCGAGCAAAATTTTTGACATTTTTAATACAGAAATCGATTTTTGTTAAAAGAAAATTCAGAAAATAATATACCATTTCACCCTTTCTATTTCATTTTCTTTCTTGTTCTCTTTTATTCTTGGTCGTGAAATATTTGGGGGCACATGGCCACCAAGCCTCTCCAATCTATACTCCAGTGGACGCCCATGATATTCCGTGGAACTTGGGGCGCCCCACTGCGATTTTTTTCTAGGAGCGTCGAGGAACGTATGATGAGATAAAGGCATGCGTGTTAGACCGCTGTGCCGGGGGGGGGGGGGGGGGGGAACATTTTCATTACACAGCGTGTACGTCTTACGTGAAGACAAGGCGTTGGTACAGTGTACATACACCATGGAAATAATCGAAAACATCAGGGGGAGGGGTCAAACTCGGACATGAAAGGTTTCTTTACGTAAAGAAAAAAGAAGCCTACAAACAGGACAATTTAAAAAAAATGATAATGACAAGAACTTCTTAAGTTTATCCTTCTATTTCAATCCCATGAATAAACAGAAAATCGCGATATTCAGAAATAATAAGTAATACACCTCCTTTTTTCTCAAGCTCTCACTCACTCCCCTTCCTCCCCGCCTCTCTTTCCCTCCATAACCATTTTCACATTTTTGTTTGATTTCCGCATAAGCAAAACGACGACAATGTTAATGATGGTGATGATAATGATGAAGATGAGGATGATGATAATGATGCTGATGATGATAATGTTGATACAATAATAATAATAATTACTACATGAACACACGTTTTCTTCTCATAAAGTTCATTCTTAATTGGAAAATACATAGGCGGCCATGTAAGATGAAGGTATATCATTTATAGAAGAAAATGTTGTTTGATTGATTTGCTTTATTTTTTAAACTACGTGTAAAATTATATCCCCCATCAACAACAAATTGTTACATTATAACATCATAATGAATATAATTCGACTATTGGCGGACCATATGAATTCTATTTTTGGATTAAAAAAAAAATTAATTATCCTTTTTCTATCAGTGAAGAGTACAATCATGATCAACATAAAACACAAAAGCAACTCACTATTATATATTATCATATTTATCTAAAAACCTACGGTGTATATGACATGATGTGGATGTGGAGACCAGAGCACTGTGTATACGAGAGGATATGTAAACCAGAGTGGAGGGGTGTGTCGAGAAGGTGACACGACATGTAGCCTTTCACAAGTTGGTATTTTCGTGAATATTAATTTTTACTTACTGAATGTCTTGGTCATGTTTGTGTGGGACAAAATTTGCCGACAATAAACATTTTGCGTGACTACAGTACAGGTTTTCGACAAAATAAGGTGGGGTACCGTTGAATTTCACCTGGAGCAAATATCTCCACTTCGGAGCATATTTCGCCAGAGCGATTTTGACGCTAAGAATGGGGTATATCTAAGTTTTTTTGTACTTTCATAATAATTACATGAACACGCGTATTTTTTTTCTTCATTTTAATCACTAGGCACGTAATAACACTTACACAAATGCTCCCCTGCCCCCCCCCCCCCCATGTATAAGAATTAAGAATATCTATCCATCCTTTGTGCTTATCCCTTTTTTCTATTTCTTTCTATGTTATGTATCGGAACCGGGGGGGGGGCGTCAGCCCCCCCCCCCCCACTTTTTTCGAAAAACGTAAAAATGACCATATGATTGTCAGCCCCCCACTTTGAAAACCGTTCCGCGGCCCCTGTGTTTGTCATGTAATATATCATGCAAGCATAGTTTAAGTTTACTTTGCAATATCTACAAATTTGTAAATTGACGCCTTCAGCATGTGCTACAATTATTATTGTGCGCATGAAAGTACGGGAAAAAATAATTGTCGCATTATCGGAGCAATTTACAGCGGAGCCATTTTCGGCGGAGCAAATGTCGGCGGAGCAATTATTGGCGGAGCAGATGTCGGCGGAGCAAATATCGACGGAGCAATTGTCGTATAATCGGAGCAATTTTCGACGGAGCAAATATCGGCGGAGCAAATATCGACGGAGCAATTGTCGTATAATCGGAGCAATTTTCGGCGGAGCAAATATCGGCGGAGCAGATGTCGACGGAGCAAATGTCGGCGGAGCAAGTGTCGACGGAGCAAATATCGGCGGAGCAAGTGTCGACGGAGCAACTGTCGGCGGAGCAACTGCCCGGAGCAATTGTCGGCGGAGCAGTTGTCGTATTTTGCGTAGCAATTGTCGGCGGAGCAATTGTCGGGTCACCCTCCAAGGACGGATCTCTCAGCTCCCCGGACTGGGGCTTAAAGTTCGCGCGCTTTTGCCACAGGATGCATTCTTATTGGTTAGAGCTTTCCGGGTATCACTCTAACAATCGTTCTTATTGGACACTGCCTATGCGGTAGGTGTGGCTTAGAATATCCTTTTAATTTTCTCATTGCAATTTGCATGCGGCAGCACTTTTTTTTGGTAGCATGCCACGCAAGCCTGATATTTCATCATCTCGATCGTCATCATGCAAACAGTATATTGACTCGGCCAAATTTATTACAGCCCTACTATTGTCGACCCACATTTATATCTCGTTAAAAAAGAGGTTTTTTTTGAAAAATAATCATTTAATTTCATGATTGAAAGAATATTAAAATCTAACTTTATATTTTGAATGATTAGATCAGGAATATTGAAATTGAAAACGATTTTCAATTAGCAAGTAATTTTGAAGTGATGAGTCGAAATATTGTGAATTGCGTCATTTTTGCAGGCGATTTGAGATCTGTCTCGTATATGGTGCAGATGGTGGCAGCACAGAGACGGATAAGTCGCAGGGACAATTGTGTAAGTTACAGAGAGAAAAAAAAAACATTTGTTGTTGTTCTGTTAGTGTTATTATTAATCTAAAGCATTTATTCATTGTGATAAACTTGAGTGATAAAAATCAATTGACACTTCTCTGAGTTGTCTCAATATGCAGCTAATTAGCTACTCGGACTCGGACTGTTGTCAGAGCAGCAGGCAGCAATCGAGGCCTATCGAGTATCGTTCGCATCGGCAGCGCCGAACCTACGGCTGCTGTGCGTGAAGAAGCGACGCCGTCCCCGTTATAGCTATTGCCGCCACGGTGGTGGTTGCGGGTGCGGGCGGTGGTTAATTCTTGGTTGGTATTAATCCTGGGACTGGGTTTGGTCAACCTGGAAATTCAAATGATCTAATTAAGTCACATGTTCAAGATGGCCAGTGACAAGGCCTTTGAAAATGATTTAAAATGACACCAATGTCAAACCAAACAAAGACCAATCACCAATGACCAAGGCCAAGCCAGGCAAGAATGGTCAAAATCTAACCAGTGCCAGTGGCAGTGGGTGATTTCAAGTCCGGTGTTGACCTTTTGGTGTTGGTGTTAGGTCAATTTTTACACGATTTTAACATCAAACATAACATGAATGAATTGAAGATGGTCCCGAAAAGTCACTCACTAGTTGTTGAGATGTCAATAATGTGATCTGGATCAGTTTTACAAAATCTGAATAAGTTTTGGAGCTAGGGGAAGCAATCCAAATTCCAACACTAACACCAAGGCCAACACCAGACTTGAAATCACCCAGTGGCAGTGCAGTGGCACTGTGCCTGGTTGCCGAGATACAGCTGATTCAAATTTCCAGAAAAGGGCAATTCTCTGCCGAAGGAGTACCTCAAGCGATGTTGGTGTAGGCTCCACTCCACTTCACTACCGCTACACTACTACTAAAAAGTACTATGCTACACCTGCCCGAACATCAAGCCTTAAAACTCGCTTTGCTAGTAGTAGTACTAGTCTGGGCCGAGTGACAAACACAAAAAAAGGCATTAGGCAAGCAAAGGTGTCACTTTTTCATGGGGGTAAAATATAAAACTCATACCTACCTAGCCCTAGGGAAGTTTCTGAATGTAGGCATGTTATGCCTCTGTATTCAGTTCTAGGTTTTTCCTCAAGATGGCTGGCTCACTTCCGGGAACAGGGCTTTCGTAGTCATATTTTATTGGCTCATTTTTCCAGCATCTATCCAGGGCAGCTTCAAAACTGTGCACACTTTGGGCAGTGACAACTTCATAATTTAGGCTATTCCATGTCTTACGTATTCTAACATAAAAAGAATTCCTATATTTCTGCCTAAACTGTAATAAACTGACCTAACAATTCATTTAAAACAACTCGTCTTACATTTCACAAAGTTTCACTTTTCCACACTTCTATCAGTCTCAAAATTGGTGATTTAGAGCCAATTTCGGTTTCCTCACACATGGATGTTAATTCTGTGCAGACTCCAAAACATCGCCAACAAAACATTGCGCATGCGCAGAAATCGCAGCTCAATTCATGAATATTCATGATGGGACTATAGACCGGGATCGTTTCGCATTTGCATCAGAACTCTATCTATAGTAGTAAGTTACTCATGAATATTCAGGAATTGAGCTGCGATTTCCGCGAATGCGCAATTTGCGTTTGCGATGTTTTGGAATCGGCAGTGAATTAAAAGAAACCAAAATCCAAGAAGAGAAGTGATCTTATTGGAAAGAGTAAAACAAGAGGAACAATTTGAAAACAAGTTTCATCATAATCGGTTGTGAAATAGGCAAGTAATGGACGTTTAAACAGTCTTCTTGTACTTTCTGTGGGGATCCTCAAATTGGCAAACATGCTCCAAAATGGCTGATTTTGTTGACAACCATCCATTTGTTTTGTACATGTACACAAATATTCAGATTTTCCCCTTTATTTTTACATATTTCACATCATCATCTCCTGACCTTGACATATGTGGTCTGAATTGTATTTTCCCATGACATATGAAATGCTCAGAATGAGGCAATATGTAATTTTAAAGATAATAGGGAAAATCTGAAAAATTGTGTACGAAACAAATGGAGAGCGAGTTTAAGGCTCGATGTTAGGGTAGGTGTAGCGGTGCCGGTAGTGAAGTGGAGTGGAGCCTACACGAACATCGCTTGAAGTAGCCAAAGAGTGGTCAAAATGTGTTTGTTGGCATTTTTTTTTACTGCCTGTTTTGAAACTTGATTAAGTGTAGAGTCTGGTCTTCCTTGGGGCATCTAACATATAACCACCAAGTAGATTCTACCTGAAAAATTGGGTCCCAAATATTTTATGTTTTCCTATTAATTGAGGTCGAAAGAATACACAAATTTTCACCTTTGGACCCATATAGGCCCTAGGAAAAATGGTAGGAAATGACCAAGTCTAGCTGATGAACATGCGTAAATGGCATAAGTTGAAATTGGATGGGCAAAGAATCACCAAATTTCACACAGATGTAGAGTGTGTAACTTAATTACCTATCTGTTGTTCTTGTGAGCCTAATTATAAAATGCAAATTAAATGAGAAATAGAGTAAACTACTTTACTCTCTGAAATAGGAAGCAGTGACCAGCATAGAAAATTCTCCATAGAGTTGTACACGCTTGTTCCCATTAAAGAGATTTAGTTCGTCAGAATCATCACTGATGAATAGTAAACTGCCATTATTTACTTGTAGAAATGGGAACCAGTGCAGTTTATAGCTGGTAATTCCCATTTTTAAGAGTAGGTAAATACAGTTTACTAATGAGATTTATGTCATAAGTGATGATTATGACAAAATAAATTTCACTAGTAAACTGTCTTTAACTACTCTTCAAAAAGGGAACCAGTTATGGAAAATTCTCCAGAGTTGTAGATGCTGCTTCCCATTTCCATGTGTAGTTAAACTTAAAGTAGTTTTAAGTGACCTCTACAGTGTTATTACAGTTATGAACTGTGAAATGGATAAAGAAAGAGAATAAACTACATTTTTCTATTTCCCCAATATAATAGCGATTTTCATTCTTTCTTGTGTTATCCATGTAGGCTTGAGAAGCAGGAGACTCCATCTGTGCCTTTGTTGCATAGGAATCAAGTGAATGCATGACATAGGAACATTGTGAAGTCCTGCAATGGCCTGTCTAGCTAGTCTGTCACGTGTGAGTGCTACAGCAGCATCTCTAAAGCCTCTGCTACATCATGAAGGCAGCTTCTTCAGACATTCTCGAGTACTGTTCAGTAATCTCTCACATGGAAAACCCCAATGGCAAGAAAGAACCATGACAGGACACAATACCCTTGAAAGTTTGTCCACCCATAATCTTGTTTCAAACAGTATTTCAACCCTGAGGTCACTGTCGACGTCCTCGGGGTGCTTGAAGTCGGCGACGTCGAGAGCAGAACTGAAGAACAGTAAAATAATTGTCCTGAAGCTGGGTAGTGCTGTGATTACGAGAGATGATGAATGTGGGTTGGCCCTTGGAAGGTTGGCATCTATAGTTGAACAGGTAAGAATGTGGAAGTGATTTTATGCAATGTCTGAGCATGGGTTTCAAAACACGATGCAGGCCCCTCTCACTTCAGATCAAACAAATTCTACAATTGAATTACAAAATCATTATTCTTGATAAATGTTACCCATACTTTGCCAAAAGAGGTGATGGTTGAATAACAAACAAATTTCAAATGAATTTGGATTTACAGTTTGGCAGGTTTAATTTTAGTTTGCATTTAATTGAAAGTGGTGTTTTTTTTTGTTCTGACTTATTTCTTTCATTATAAAAATGCAAAATTTTAATTTTTGGCACAATTCATCATAAATAAGAGAAATATCGCAGAATTTGTATTTATAAAAAAAGAATATCTTCTATATATTTCATTCCTTAAATAACAATAATGCAGTTAACAAGGTTTGTATATAAAATTGATTAAAATCTACTTATTAGTAACAAACCCTTTTATGATAGATTGCATAAAGATTATCTCATACTTTTGATGCATTATGATTTGCCAGAAAATGGTAGCAATAAGTCAATAAGAGAACAAATAATAATCCATAATGCATTATGGCTGCTATGTAAGGTCTATTACTGTGTATAACTAATTCAATATTTCATGTGCAGGTTTCCGTGTTACAGTCATCAGGGAGGCAGGTTGTGCTGGTAACAAGTGGAGCTGTAGCATTTGGAAAGCAGAGGCTACGGCATGAAGTTATGCTTTCAAAGAGCATCAAACAAACTCTTGCTCCAAATACCTCTGTGAGTTGCTGTAAAAGTGATGCTTAGTTAACACACTGTGGCCCGTATTCTTAAAAGGGTTTTTATTGTAGAACAAAACCATGGACTAAGAAGATATTTGCACATGATTACATTTGTTTCATTGTGTACACTAAGAAAAGTCCAGTAACTTTGCTTTTAGCAAAGGGCACCTAATCGATAATACAAGAAATCTGCTTAGTCCATGGTTCTGTACTATGTTACAATTGAAAACCTCTATGAGAATACGGGCCTGTGTAGTTTTGTTATCCCCTGTATACATATTTCAGAATAAGAAAAAATTTACATAAAAGAGAGCACAGGTACTATCATTATCTAGGAGCTATATTCAATCCATGTATTGTACTGTACTTTGATTTAACAGTAGTTGATAGTGCATTTATGATTGCTTTCATACAAGGAGCCAAGGACTACATGTTTTTCAGATATTATTCATTGTTATTAGTTACACCTTGCTTGTTCATGTAATATGGGAAATATCTACGTTCTGATTCCATATTCCATGAGGCCAGAGGCCAAATGGAATATGGAACCAGAACGTAGATATTTCCCGTATTTCGTAAGAACAAGCAAGGTGTAACGATTTTATCTCTTTTAAGTGAATCCTTATATTATTGCAGAACAGGGGAAATTATAGAATAGAACTAAAAGAAAATGTGAAACCTTGCATTTTGAGAGTGATTTGGGAAGAAAATCATTTATGATATCACAATGTTCACAGTAAAAAGAACGCGCATTTTGCCATTTAAATTGATGCGCAAATAGTAGTGCGCAGCGCGATGCTCGAATACACACGTAATACAGGCTCATATTACGTGGTTGAAATCAGCACTGGGCATGTGCGTAAAAAATGAAAACAAAACTAAAACAACAGCCAAACACCAAACAGGTAATACGGGCTCATACACGTATTACCTGTTTGATCTTTTTGACCAAGTAAAGTAGGCAAATGCGGGTTTGTCTCACAAACATGTCAACCAATCAGATTACAGAATTCATCAGAAATATGGCCCACTAAGGGATGAGGATTGATATAAATGTAGATATCATTTTGTTCCTATGTATTTTGCAAAGCTTAGATAATTATATTTCAGATTTGTAATGAGTATTTTTAAATACAGGCAGATGAAATATTAATCTGTATTAATATATGCCTGTTTTATCCATCCATGAAATTAGAGTATTATTCAGATGGACTCTCGAGCCTGTGCTGCAGCTGGACAGAGTGGTCTCATGTCTTTGTATGAAGCAATGTTCTCACAGTACGGTCTTACCACCGCTCAGGTAAGAGTTGAATTGCCCCAACCCAAAAGGACATTGAACTACATGTATGGGCAGTGGCCGATCCACCCCCCCCCCCCCACTCTGTTTGAAGAATATGATAGAAAAATCAAAGTACATGAAAATACTGTTTTGATAGGAATGATGATTCTTTTTCTTTTTTTCTTGTCAAGTTTTAAAGAAAAAGTTGGGCCCTTTTTATGCATCCCACTTCTAAGAGATCCTGAATCTGCCATTAGCCGTTGGCGTGCACCTGTGACAATGGAACTCTGAAAACACAACGGCCCATATTCTGATGGCAGGTTTAACTTAAACTCAGGTTTAAAGTTGTGGTTTAAGTATGGATAGCCAATTGTTCCATAAATCACTAACAGGAGAGATATCATACTTCAGCTCATTTGGCTCTCAAATCATTCATAATTGTCTAGGAAGTATAAATAGATGATTGTCTTCACCATCAATGAATCAGGAAAGAGCACAGTAAACTTAAGAAACATACATCTTAATAAAAATTTTGATACTTTTGGCTTCCCATACTTAAACCACAACTTTAAACCTGAGTTTAAGTTAAACCCGACTTCAGAATACGGGCCAACATGTATAAGGGGAAATTTATTATGGAGGGAGATAATCTTGCCTCCATGTAATCTTTGATAAGCTCAAATTATTCCATTGCCACCAGTGTGAACAACCTTTCTGTCGATGAAACAGCACTATTAAACTAACTACTTGTTCTTTGTAGGAATAATACCTTTTGCAGCTTGTCATAAAGCTTAGCTGGAACATTGGTGCAAAGTGTGGACATGATGACTTGACAGACTGTATTCATTCTCTTTTCCAAAGGTGCTGGTGACCAAACCTGACTTCTACCATGACTACACTCGAAGCAATCTAAGGGGGACCATGCAGGAACTCTTGAGAATGAACATCATCCCCATCATCAACTCCAACGATGCAGTTGTTCCTCCCCCAGAGGAAGACAAGGATTTGGCTGGGGTAAGAACAGGGGTAAGGACTAACAGTGGTCCATGTATAACGGTCGACTGACTCGTTGGGACACTTTCTACAATAATTCATCCTTCGCTCACCTAGAGGTTATCACTAACAAAGCAGCTCATAACTTAGCATTATCGTAACATACCATACCTACGCGACATTCTTTTCATATTCGCATCATCTCTAGTTATCCGCCCCCCTCTCACTAATAGTTCTTATGCCTCGATACTCATATAGTGGTCACAAGAGTCATAATGAATTTTGGCGGTGCCAATCTATCTGTCTCGTTTTCATTATCTGTACAACTTGAAAAACAAAAAATTGAGAGGCCATCCATATGGTTGGTCTTTGATGAAAATTCTTATAAGTTTTACAGTGTCAAGGTCAGAGGTCATATACACAAATATTTCATTAATGAAATTGAATTATGGTTGTATGAGGATTAACTTTAAACTTGTTCCAGGTATTTTTTGATTGGGGATGATCTCATCAGATACGAGGGTCAAAAGTCTAATGTCAGTATTCATTACTAGAGTGATAATGACCAGATAGAATGTATAGTAAGCTGAAAGGACGCCAAGGTCATTGACCTGTTCATACAATATGAAGTAAAGAACCATTTGATGGGTCAATTTCAAACTTGACCCTGATTTTGGAATCGTAAGGTCAAAGTTCATAAAAGTTAACAGCCTGTATAGGGACATTGATTTTCCGTTTCTAAAAATTGCCTTTTCCGTTTCAGAAAATCTTAGATTCCGTTTCTGCATGTCTGAAAACGGAAATTCTGTTTCCCCATAGACTTTGTTTACATGAAAAAGTGACAATTCAGTTTACATAGAAAATCAATACGCAATGGGTAGCGATGTCAAAATGCTTGCGCTGGTCAAACTTTATATCTGCCACTGTACTATCAACGCTTTAAAATCGATTTTAAAGAAACAAAATTAACATGAATACTTACTCACCTTTCACATTATTAGCATTATTTTATGGTTAAATGAGATTTTATCGCTGATTTGGGGACTTTTTGGACATTGTTTTGAGCAGCCGACGACTATCGCCTATCCGCCATTTGATCATGCGTTATGACCGAACGCAGAGGGCAGCAACACACGGCCGTGTTTCTGCCTTTATGCGGACGTGAGTGTAAACCAATTTTGATACAATCGAGTGATGGAGGGTCTCGAGTCCAGTCACGATGTGTGGATTGTCATGATTGTTGTAGCGAAGTGAGATCGTGTTTTTTCCAGTTGATATTCATATTTTGTTGAGGATTCGGGAGGTATTTCTGTTGCTATACTGCATTTTGAGAAAAAATAGTTTCCGTGATTTTCTATTTGAAAAGCCACTTTCCGTTTCTAAAGGCTGATTCCGTCAATTCCGTCCGTTTTCCGCGATCGCGGAAAATCACTGTTCCTACTTGTTGATCCTATGGATAAATCAAAATCATGTAGGGCCAGCAATTATTAATTTATTAAAGTTATGAAAGGCTTGGTCAACAGTGTGTGGGCTCACATTGTGTGGATTTCTCTCTGTTTTTAAACTCACAAGTGTAATTATTTTCACTTATGTGTGTGTGCACCCAGGTCAGCCATTTTTTGTCTCACCTGCATAGCAGAGTGAGACTATAGGCGCCGCTTTTCGACGGCGGCGGCGGCGTCAACACCAAATCTTAACCTGAGGTTAAGTTTTTGAAATGACAGCATAACTTAGAAAGTATATGGACCTAGTTCATGAAACTTGGCCATAAGGTTAATCAAGTATTACTGAACATCCTGCCTGAGTTTCATGTCACATGACCAAGGTCAAAGGTCATTTAGGGTCAATGAACTTAGACCATGTTGGGGGAATCAACATCAAAATCTTAACCTAAGGTTAAGTTTTTGAAATGTCATCATAAATTAGAAAATATATGGACCTGGTTCATGAAACTTATACATAAGGTTAATCAAGTATCACTAAACATCCTGCATGAGTTTCACGACACATGACCAAGGTCAAAGGTCATTTAGGGTCAATGAACTTTGGCCGAATTGGGGGTATCTGTTGAATTACCATCATAACTTTGAAAGTTTATGGATCTGATTCATGAAACTTGGACATCATAGTAATCAAGTATTATTATAGAATGGATGGGAAAATCCCTGCAATCTGATTGGTTGAGAGCAATGCAAGAATTTTTACTGGGCTGCATGAACGATATCCCGATAATCAAAACGATATCCACTGTAAACAAGCTATCGTCCGAAAAGGTCATTGTGATGTCATCGCGCATGTACTGTTACGCTTGTTTACGTCAAAATTTTGAATTTTCGATCAAGGCAGAATGAATCAAATAAAGGATGCAAAATGATCTGTAAGTATAAATACGGTACCGTAATTGTCATAGGGATTAAAACTGCCTGCAAACTCGTTAGTTGAAAAGTCCAGACATACGATCTAACGTTTCAGCTGGGCTGGCGCTGGCTGTGCACAGCCAAATCTCCACTGCAGGCCCAGGCATCCGTAGGCACTGGCCCCCGGCGCGGCCCGGGCATACCACACACAGCTATTGGATTTGGAGGTCCGAGGCTGCCTCATACCGGTACTCATACTAGATCTAGACTAGTCAATGCAAAGCTGTATCTGGCATTTTGGGTATAATAATGCCTTTGTGCCAACATATTATCAATTTAGGCATACATATTTATGTTGTCCAGGGTTATCAAAGGGTCTGCATTACATTTTGGTATTTTCATGCATCCGGTAATAAATCATGCGTCCAGTAAAAAAAATCATGCGTCCAGTAAATATTTTCATGCGTCCAGTAAATTGAATTTACCGGACGCATGAAATTATCATGCATCCGGTAAATCATTAATTTTTGTGGTTTATTCAATAATTTTTTTCCATTCTATAAAACAGATGATGCATGGGTTTCTTTCGTGGGTCAGTGGAACTGTGTGCACGCGGTAACTTTGGCATTATGGTCTAAACCCACTCGGCTGCGCCTCGTGGGTTAAACCATGCCAAAGTTACCTTGTGCACACAGTTCCTACTGACCCACTCTAACCCATGCATCATTTGTATACTGAACATCCTGTGCAAGTTTCAGGTCACATGATCAAGGTCAAAGGTCATTTAGGGTCAATGAACTTTGGCCAAATTGGGGTATTTGTTGAATTACAGCCATAAATTTGAAAGTGTGTTGGTCTAGTTCATAAAACTTGGACATAAGAGTAATCAAGTATCACTGAACATCCTGTGCGAGTTTCAGGTCACATGATCAAGGTCAAAGGTCATGTAAGGTCAAAGAACTTTGGCCACGTTGGGGGTATTTGTTGAATTGCCATCATATCTCTATAAGTGTATTGGTCTAATTCATAAAACGTGGAAATACGAGTAACCAAGTATCACTGAACATCTTGTGCGAGTTATAGTAGTTTTCAAAATCAGCACTGCTGCTATATTGAATCGCGTGATGCAGGTGAGACGGCCAGAGGCATTCCACTTGTTTTCATAATGATGATATTGATGCAGTTCTTGAATTAATCCAAGGCAATCAGAAGCATGAGTTTGGATGCCGTTTTTGTCTCACCTGCATAGCAGAGTGAGACTATAGGCGCCGCTTTTCCGACGGCGACGGCGGCGGCGTCAACACCAAATCTTAACCTGAGGTTAAGTTTTTGAAATGACAGCATAACTTAGAAAGTATATGGACCTAGTTCATGAAACTTGGCCATAAGGTTAATCAAGTATTACTGAACATCCTGCCTGAGTTTCATGTCACATGACCAAGGTCAAAGGTCATTTAGGGTCAATGAACTTAGACCATGTTGGGGGAATCAACATCAAAATCTTAACCTAAGGTTAAGTTTTTGAAATGTCATCATAACTTAGAAAATATATGGACCTAGTTCATGAAACTTATACATAAGGTTAATCAAGTATCACTGAACATCCTGCATGAGTTTCACATCACATGACCAAGGTCAAAGGTCATGTAAGGTCAAAGAACTTTGGCCACGTTGGGGGTATTTGTTGAATTGCCATCATATCTCTATAAGTGTATTGGTCTAGTTCATAAAACGTGGAAATAAGAGTAACCAAGTATCACTGAACATCTTGTGCGAGTTATAGTAGTTTTCAAAATCAGCACTGCTGCTATATTGAATCGCGTGATGCAGGTGAGACGGCCAGAGGCATTCCACTTGTTATTGGTCTCATTGCCTTTTACATTGACCTTGTGCTACATGTATAACATCCTACTGTGCCCTTTTGAAAAGTGGCCTTGGCCTAAAAATATCAAAATGCGATGCATGATAAAGTGCATTAAGTACAAGTTTAATTTTGGGGATATATTTTTTTTTTGGGGGGGGGGGGGCAGGAAGGACAAATCTATTACCCCACAACAGATGCATAATGAGCCAAAAATTCTGAGGGGGCCAGATACGGCGTATCAGGCAATATTTACGAAAAGTTGTGAGTGAGCGAAGCGAGCGAGCAAACATTTCGCCCTTTTATGACAAAAATCAAATTTTGTCATATATTTTTGCTCAATATACAGAGAATAGATTTCGTCCTGTCTTTCCTTTTCTCTTTATTTTGTGGTCATTAACCCCCCCCCCATCTGTACCCCACTGCCCCATGATTTTCTATACCAGATTTTGTTTCTTATTTTTCATTCAAAGTTTCCCAATATATTTTGAAACGTTTCTTGCAGTTAATAATATTCAGCTTTTAATTCCATGTTCATTTCATTTCCCTTGATTTTTGCTGTATTTGTACCAACACTCATTTTAGGATCTTATTCATGAGAAGATGATGTTTCTATTTTGGGACTTTAATACTCATATCCATGCATGTTGCTTTACTAATTTAGTTTGTATAATGAAAATTTGATAATGCAACATTTGACAAATTTTATTTTTATCCTGATTTCATTTGTTTCATCTCTAAATCACTATTTTTTTCCCCATTTCGTTTCTAACTAAAGACTCCATACATGTATATTTTTTTTAAAGAAAAAAAAATCCTCCCTTCTGCTCTTGAAAAGAAGTTGATTTAATTTTTGCAAGTTAATAGAGATTTTTCAACCCCTTTTTCAATTATTACCTGCTTTTCATTGTTAGTACTTTTTACAAGCAATCTTGAAGTCAAATGTCACTTGGTATATACAATAACAGGAAATAATTCATGTTCCCTCTATAATGATATGATTATAATATTTTGATAATTAGATATTTTTTATATCAGGTAGATCCATTTTTCCCATTCAATATTAATCTAGGAGCATTATATGTATGTGTGAATCTATCAGTGAGGTTGGAAATGGTTAATTTATGATTTATTTGCTGTGTTTATTAATATGAAATGAAATTGCAACTTGTCTTTCATCTCTTGTGTGTATTTTTCCTCAAGTTTCTGTCATTACTTATTATTTAATTTTATTTTATGAATCTTAATTTGTAATATCAAGGTGATAAGCATCAAAGACAATGATAGCCTTGCAGCTCGTCTTGCCATTGAGATCAACGCTGATCTTCTTGTCCTCCTTTCTGATGTTGACGGGATCTTCTCTGCTCCACCTGGTCAAGAGGGGGCGTCCTTCTTAGATACGGTGTACCCTGGAGACACGGCTTTCATTGAGTTTAGTGGGAAGTCACGTGTTGGGCTTGGTGGTATGGAATCAAAGGTTAGTAGGCATGAAATCCAGGAGCCCCGGGGGGAGGGGGGTGAGGGAGGGGCTGTGCTTGTCAAGAGGGGGCATCCTTAGATACGATGTACCCTGGAGATTCTGCTTTCATTGAGTTTAGCAGGAAGTCTCATGTTCTTGTTGATATGGAATCAAAGGATAGTTGGTATGAATGTCTTTCATTCTTTGTTTCAACAAGGAGAACAATAAAAGTGGCTCTGCTATTTTTCAAGATATATTCTGAAATACCGGTGTTCCATTAAAGGGTATTTGGTGTTTCAAGTTTCTTGCCTGGAAGTTTCTGTGTATATGTGGCAAACCTATTGCAAAATTATCCTAAATGGTTCATTGCAGTTAAGTGCCCTATGGTAGTTGTCTGCGACATTAGAAAGGGTTTACTAAGGAACTTAAGGCTTTTGGACCCTGTTGCATAAAAGTTACTTTTTCCAGGCAGGGTAATCAGCAGGGGCTTCTTAGTTGAGGAAATTTCATCCCTGACACCTTGCCACAAGGGTACAGTACAACAACAAAAACTGGTAGGCTTGCAGGGTTTAAACATAAAAAATATGATTTCATCTCACTTTAATTGTCATTGGGGAAGGTGGTGCTGGGCAGGCAGACAGGTGTAATATTGCATTGAGCGTTGGTCAGAAATTTTTTAGCGGTAGAAAGGTTTCAACAGGCGCTGACCACCATCTGTTTTCAGGTCCTAATTTGGTTTAACTGCATTCATTTGACAGGTCAAAGCAGCAAACTGGGCCCTGGAGCGCGGCTGCTCCGTCGTGATCGGAAATGGAATGAACAGGGATGACATCGTACTGAACATCCTGAATGGAAGGAAGGTGGGTACCTTCTTCACGGAGACCAAACCTACCGGTGTTTCCCCAGAGAACCAGGCCATCAAGGCTCGG
Organism: Lytechinus pictus; assembly: GCF_037042905.1. Classification (NCBI taxonomy): domain Eukaryota; kingdom Metazoa; phylum Echinodermata; class Echinoidea; order Temnopleuroida; family Toxopneustidae; genus Lytechinus; species Lytechinus pictus. The sequence continues at coordinate 11,025,930 of NC_087256.1, read as the reverse complement.
GAAGGAGGAAGGCTACTTCAATCACTCAGTCCAGAACAGGTATATTTTCAGTGTCAACTCTTTGGGATTCTTTACCTTTAACTGTATCTCGTTATATTTCCCTTTTCTCAACTTGAGCAGAGTTCATACTTTTTTTCCATAACATAAAGATACTTTTTATTGCTTTGATTAGTCATTGAGTTTTTTCCTCTTAGTCTTAAAGCTCGTGGATAGTGTTGGTAAAGGATACAAAAATTCCAGTTGAATGGATCTTTCCTATTGAATAACGATTGCTGATGATGATTCAATGCGAAATTGACAGAATTTCTTCTTGGAAATATTAAATTTTAAATAAACTCCGAGAAATAAAATCATTCTCCTCGGCTGAATTTCAAAGACAGTTCGCTGAATTTATGCGCACTTATATAGCGCCCACTTTCGTCCACGACTGATTTTTCCCCCTGTTAGTTGATCACTAGCCGTTCCACTTTTAGCAAACCGAAATATCCCTGCGAGCGTAGTCTGCTAATTCCGCGCTCGTCGATCATTGTTCCCTAGTTTTAGCATGGCCTCCGTCGAGTTTCTCCCCCAGCGAGTTCGGCGAGGAGCACAGGAAACCGTTGAATTTTTGTTAGATGGGTTAGATAATTATTTTAAAAAATGTGGACTAACTTACCCCTTATGCTGTCCCTCCAACCTGTAGTTCACATGTTACAGTAGTTTATTTTGACGTTCATGAAAACGTATTAGAGATGAGTCTGTCAAAATTTTGGCTACAAATTTCCACGTGCGACAAGATTGGTTCATGGTTCTTGAAACTGCGAGATACATTATACTGCATGCTGCATGCGATGCGATGCGATGGACATTGGTCACGCTCGCTCAGCTCGGCGCTTCGGCCTGACATTCTCTCACGCTTTATCCAACTCTATGCATTCTGTTCATACACAGTTTTGCGTGTACGATGTGTTCATGTCTTTCACGTCATATTTCAGCGCATGCATTGGGGAAGGGAAATTAATTTGGAAGTGGGAAAAGGGAGAAAAGAAGAAAGGGAAAGGTAAAAAAAAGAGGATAACAAGTAAAGGAAAAGAAAGATCAAATGAGGCAAGGGAAACAGGAAATAAGAATGGAACGAGCTAACATGATAGCAGAGGCAGATCAATTTCGCGGCCAATATCACGAATATGGGGGGGGGGGGAATTTTCACCCATTATTTTCCACGATCGACCGCTCTGAGTTGATTTTTGTTTGTTTCTTTCTTTGAAGGTGTAGACCTAACAGTCAGCTTTATTCTTATAAAACAACATAAATGCAGGGGCCGCAGAATGGTTTTCAAAGTGAGGGGGGGCTGAGTCAAATGTTTTTTTTTTTTGGGGGGGGTGACCATGCAAAAAATCACAATCAAATGGTCATTTTTACTTTTTTTAACACGGTTATGGAAAAAAGCAGGGGCTGGAGCCCCCCCTCGCTTCCGCGACCCCTGAAATGTATAATCCTATACGTACTATTCAATATAGTGCGAGTGATGCGCGAGTTAAAATTTTTCGTAAATGTCATATTTTGTCCTGAAAATAAAACATCTAACTAATAACTATACTGCAAATACGAAGCACGAGCAGATTTTTTTTTCATATATATTCTGGCCTGATAAACAAGGGACCTGTTCTGATTGTAGTAGCCATGAAGACGATACATAGGCCTATATAATTATGATGGCCTATTTCAAGAATGGAATAATATGCGAGCGCGAAGTGCGGGCTGAACATTTTTGACATTTTTGACATTCTAAGCATTAATCCTGAACTGAATAGGTATATAACTAGACAATACGAGCGATAAGCGCGATGGGGAAAATTAAGATTTAGAGCTAAAAACGGGACACTAGTTCATGTTTTGTAAGGCGTGAAGATGGGTAATTAGGCATCTTCCTACGTAATGCGAGCGGGAAGTGCGAGCAGAATTCTAATCTGAAAACTATTTCAAACACTGAAAATGAAACTGACTGGATGTGGATCGCACTCAATAAATGATTCAAGCGCGAAGCTCGAGCGGATATTTTTCGGAAATTATTCTGACCTAGGACGGGAACATTCTAATGACATTTTGTCATATGAAAATAGAAATTATCTACCTATTAAGTGTCCCCAAGCGCGAGATGAAAATTCTTTCAATTATAAAAAAAGACAATATAGTTATTAGCAATTCATGAAATGTTATTGTTATTATCTTATTTATTACTCTAATAAGCCCAATAAGAGCGAGAAATTTGTTAATATCAATTTCTGAAAACTGGATATTCTAAGTATTTTTCTATTTATGAATAGAAGGCATTGGTTGATATATCTTTAACAATTAATGCGAGCGCAAATCACGAACCAATTTTTTTTAAATAAATTGTCATGAAAAGGGATTTTAAATAGTTTGTTATAGAGATAAATAACTAACCAATCGAAATGTGAGCGCGCAGCGCTAGCTGATAGGTTTTGACAATCAGAGCTGATATGTTTTGACAATCAGACCTGAATAAGAATATTTTGAGAATTTATTGTAAATACGAAGACTAGAGATTGGGTACTTGACAAATAATGCGAGCGCGTAGCGCGAGCTGCATTGATACTCGATCAGACCATAAACGGACTACGGCTGCACATTAAAAAAAATCAATTTGTAAATCAAGCAACGTGATATTTTAAGCTCCATATCAGCCCATTGAGGATTATTTGTATCTCGATATCAAACATGCAAGTGCGAGCGAAAAATTCATATAGTGATATGAAAGATTCTTATTTTTTTTTTATTTTCCAAGTCTTCTTCTCACCTTATTTTTTTCATTTGTCTTCCTCCTCTTTTCCTCCTTTTTTTCTCCTCTCTTTTCCCTTTTTTTATTTTCCCCACTCCTAGAGGGACCCGGGAACTTCGCCCTGGATCCGCGCTCGCATTATTCATGTTATTAATCTAGAAAGATCCCAAATTACTCATCCTTTTCATTATTTACAAAACATGAATGATGTGTCCCGTTTTAGTCTAAATCTCTTTTTTTTTACGCTCGCGCTTCGCCCTCGCATCAATAGTTCAGTGATATACATATCCTGTTTACGTTTACAAAAAAGCTTAGAATTTCCCTTCTTTAGGTAAAAATGTACTTCTATTTGATTGTTGAAATATGCAACGCATTCATGGCTAACTGCAAGACGTCCTTGACAGGTGCATGGTTCCTTTTCGATCAGATCAAAACGTATATTTAAAATTTCTGTTCACGCTTCGCAGTAATTATTTAGTTGCATATATACACGATTCGTTCAGGCTCACAAACATTGCCCAGAATGTTAAAATTTCAAATACAAAATTAGCTCGCGCTTCGCGCTCGAACTATTTATATAAGGCTTATGAGATTATTAAATATTTATGTTGATTTATAGGAATACAGCTAATGGACTACCCCTTCAAATAAACATACATAAATCAACTTCGAGCGGCCGATTGTGGAAAATGTGACTGAAAATCCCCCCCCCCCCCCCCCCATATCAGCGAAGCTGGATCCGCCCCTGTACCCAACATATCATTTGTAAATATGCCTCTATAAAGGAGCTATATACAGTTCTTTACTTGTGTTTCTGCTCAGACTCATTAGAAAGGTGCAAATTGGAAACTTGAAACTGATCATGCATCCAGTGCCATTTGGCCAGGGTATACCAATCATGGTACAAGAGCGATTTATATAGTTTATGGCAATATCGAATTGGACTGTGTCAGGCAAGGTCGCCAATTATAGTAAAAAGATTCTTATAAAATTTTACGTTGTGAAGAAAGTTCAAAAATGGTCACTCGTTTCGTGTTAGATGTCAAGTAAGATTTTTTATTTATTGGAACGTGGAACAAAAGAAAATGTATCATTTTGGATTTTGAAATAAAAATTGGTGGAAACAGCAAAACAGACGGGCCCATATTTTATAATGGCAATTTTCGTACATTTAGTTCTATTGTGCAAGACTCTCTTACACTGGGGAAATGAAACAGAATATATGATAAATGACCATGCATGAATGAATGAATAAATGCATACAATTATTAAAGTAAATAAATAAAAATGTATGTCTATGAGCAATTTTCAAAATATACCTTGGTCGCCCCCAGCCCTGATCCGCCAATTTACATGTGGAAAGAAAAATTATGGGAAAACTGGCGTATATGCTGTATTCTCGACCGCTGGTCTTTCTCACATTCATAAAATATTTTGGGAATAAGTTTTGACTTTATAAAATTATGAAGTCAGAGATCTTTTCATTACAAGAGATTCGTACTTTGTTTCGTTGACAAACAAAAATTACACGTTTTATACAGCCGAAGGCCAAATACTTGCTCGTGCAGTATTATTTTGTCCACCCTATGCGATTGGTGAGGTTGGGGGGGGGTAGGCCTATTGGGGAAGGGATAGGCCATGCAGTTGAACAAATAGGCATTTTCACAAGAAAGTGTGTGTGAAGAAATAAAATTACTTCAATGCACTATGAATTATGATGCAATTAATTTAGGCCGATATCGCAACATGTTTGTTTTGGGTTTTTTTGCTTTTCTCTCACTCATAACAGTCCGAGTGACAATATATATCCGGTTATTCATGAGGGACGTGTATCGTTTGGTTGTCAAGTTAGAAACAAAGAATTGCAATAATAAAGTTTGTCAGACTAGACAAATTCCCAACGACTCGTTCCCATGCAGCTCGATCCCCACCCAACCCCCCTCCCCTACGTTCTTTCTTTCTCTATATAATTTCTTTCTTTCATTGCATTTTTTCCCCTTCCCGTTCTTTCACCTCCTTTTTCTGATAATGACTTGAAAATCGATCAGTGCTTGGCTTGTAAATCATTGTCCCTGCCATTTTTTTTGCATCTCTCCCACAGTTCAATGTTTAATTAAAGGTCAAGTCCACCCCAGAAAAAAAATGTTGATTTGAATCAATAGAAAAAAAATCCAACAAGCATAATTTTGAAAAATTCATCAAAATTGGATGTAAAAATGAGTAAATCAGTATGGCATTTCCAAATTTCACATAGCCTATATTTTTCACAAAATAGTTATATGCACAACTCAGTATTATGCAAATGAGAGTTGATGATGTCCCTCGATCACTACCAACCGCGTAGCCAGGATTCCATTTTGGAGGGGGCGGTAAATGCACGCGAAGCGTGCCAACACTTACAGAGCGCGCGAAGCGCGCTCCCTAGGGGGTGGGTGCAGGGAGGGGGAGTTTCCCCCTCCCTTGCGAAGCTTTTGGTGTTTCATAAATTAAAATGAAAAGGAGCCGTCTCTCTTGTCTTTAGTACCTATATATCAGCTCCAATTCAGTTGACTATATTGTGATTTTGAACATTGTTTTCAAAAAAGATTGTGAACGCACAAAAAAGGAATACAATGGAGGAAATTAAAATGATAATAACCCCGCGCGAAGCGCGGAAACTAAAGCGTTTTATCAATTTTTTGCCATGAAAAGGGTCCCGAGAAAACGGTATTCTCAAACACATATTGGATACTTCCCTTGGAAAGATCAGATTTGATTACAAACAATTTAGCGACAGTGCATATCTTTAACTCGCAAAACAGAGGAGAAGAAGTGTATATGCCGGGAGGAAGATATTCCTCCCCGCGCAGAACAACGAAACTCTGAAATTTCAAAGGGCAGACGTTTCATCAAATGCAGATATCTCCAATACCCGATCGGCTCTAATTCAATTAATTTTCTAAGATTATTGAACTTCATTACAAGGAAAATAGTGCGCAAAAAGTTGAAACTTCTGTGATTTATTGAAATTATATAAAAAGGATACCTAATTTCTTTGACTTATCCTGAAGCGCTTCATTTTGAATTATAAAGAAACTTTGGTGTCATTCAAAATTTCAAACTGAGGGCGCAAAACAGGACAGGAGATGAATGTGCAGGGAAATGACATGAAGTTTAATAGAATTTGAAAAAAATATTGTACTTTTTTATTTAATAAGATACGAATTTTATACCTTCCTCTTTTTAAATTAGGAACCTGTTTGCCCCAAAAATTATGGTTGTTTAGTAATGAGCTGAAAAGCGGGAGAAGTTGACTTTATGGAGGTGACGGCAGAAATTGATATAAAGATTTCACCCAACCGGAGCCGACCCGACCAGAAGTTGCGCGATCAATTAAAAAAAAAGATAACTTTATATACTTCGGCCTAACCATGCCCTAATGTATACATTTGAACTTTACCCGGCAAGAAACACATATATAGCTGAGGTGGAAAAACAGGGTTAGAGAAAGGGTGGGGGGAACAATGGAGATCTTCAATATTGTCATTTAACCGCGCGCAGCGCGGAAGCAAAATTCATAATTATATAAATCTAGAGCAAGAGTGAAGGAGTTTCTCTTTTGAGAAAAAAATAAAAAGAAAAAGAAAAAAAACCCTCAAAGCTATACCTTTCTTCCCTTTCCTCCCTTCCCTTTTCCTTTTCTCCTCTCTTTTTTCTCTTTTTTTCTTTTTGGGGACTTTTTTTTTGGGGGGGGGCGACCGCCCCCACCGCCCCCCTTGGCTTGTTTGAATTATATTTCAATTAGAGATTTGAAAATAAGGACCAACTTGACTGAACCATAGATATAATCCTCAGCGGTTATTCCACATATTCAGGAAAAAAATAAAATTATGGGGAAATATATAAAATGATATCGAGGCCCTATATCGACGTTACACCCGACCCACATTATTATTTTTATTGTTCTTTTGGTAGGCCTATTTAGTTAGTGAGATAGTGGTTATTACCATGTGAAATGGCCATATTATGGAAAGATATACGATCAAACTGAATAACATTATTTACAGAACTTTATCCAATAAATTACTTATTCCATAGGATAGCCAGTTTTCTGAAACTCGGCATGCTGAGCTGTATACTAGGCCCATGGTTTCGATTGAATCAAATTATCTCGGGACACGCAGGATCTCTCCATGTACATGACCAGTGAACTGAACTCTTCATGACCTTTAGGAGGCCCGGTATACAAGATCATTGCATGCAATGTATCTGTTGACCTTATTACGTAACGTCTCCACACGCACTATTCAACACAAACACACACACTCATACCGTACACCCACGCACAAGTGAATGAAATTCCCGGCCAGTCCTACTGCATACACAGAACATACATCCAACGTGCACAATGTACTAGTCTACGAATTCAGACACAATTAACCCAAAGACTGTTTATTATCATTTTAGTGAGAATTAAATCAATACATTTCCAAAACATAAACAGGATGCACAATCTTGGAATTTTCTTTGAATGTAAGGGTTCTTTCTGTTGGTTTCATTTTCCTTTCTTTTCTTTTGAATCATTAGAATCGTAAAATAAAACTTTTTGTCAATCTGAAACAACATGAGCTGAGGCTAATACGCGGGAAGTCGGAGAAGAACCAAAAAAAGAAGTTTTTCCAATTCTAATTCTGTGCTGTACGTTATATTCATTCTGATTTATAAATTGTTCCAGTGTTATATTAGCAATCAGAGAGCAGATACTTATTTGCAACAGCTAATATCGTGGTTGCATTTTTTTAATGGGGAAGATGGGACGGTCGAGGTTTGTTATATGCAAGCGGCCCCCAGCCAAGGGCAAGTTCAAACTTCAAGGAAGGTAGGAATGAGGTACGTACTCCTAATATCGATCAAGGCTGTTTAGATCTAAAGTCTGCTCTGCCGTTCGTTGTAATGTGATGCAATCATGCAAGGAAAGTCTGGAAACGGCAATGTATCTACGACTATGAGCTTTGTAAAACCATAGAGCTGTAATAGCTCTATGGTAAAACTGATTGACAACGCAATTGTGTAGCGAGGACTACATTATCGTTCTCGCGTAGCACACGCACGGCAGAGGCGGTGGTGCGCACTTTGAGTGTCTGCATGCAGCTCACTGAACTAGTGATGCAGCTACGTTTCAAAAAGCTGGGTATCCCGACAAGGTAAAATCCACACATGTAAGAGCATAATTTATCATGAAAAACACCTTTTCATTTCATATCATCCACATCATGACTGTTTTAGGACATACACATTCATATAATATACAAATTAATTAGAATGGTGACATGCCGATTTTGAGGAATTACCAAAACTATCCACCCTCTTTAATTTCTTTTTCTTCTTACTATTTATTTCGGGGTGGGATGGGTAACTGACCAGTTTGCACTGTTGTATGTTGATGCTTCACAGGGGTGTGAGAGTTCAGATTTTTATCTGATTTTCAGATTTTTTGTTTTGATTTTCAGCTTTATTTCAGCTTATTTTTGGCCTTCCTCTGTACAAAAATTATAGGAGCTCTTTCTATTTCAGACTTTTTCAACACTCTTCAGCTTTTTTCAGATCTTTTTATTTGTGACCACTCACACCCCTGGCTTTAGTATATTCTTGATTTACTAATAGAATAGGGTTTTCATCGATTTATTTATTATTTCTTGGAGTTTCCAAGTGTGGAGCAGTGGATACACCTATTTTAAGAGTGATGAATTAATTTTGTTTTATCACTACAGAGAGCTGAGATTATAGAACGTCTAGCTGACCTCTTGATAGAAAGGTCATCAACAATCATGGCGGCTAACAGAAGAGACATTGACGAGGCTAGGATAAGTGAGTATCTGTGGATATGATAATATACGTCTGCACTATGATCCAACTGAGACCTGATTTTAAATGAATCACATTTTGTATTTGACCTGTTGGAGACTAAAGCCCACATATATTTGGACTGGAGTCTATGGAAAACGTGTTATAGCAAAATAATTTAAGTTATTGATTTCAGTTTATTCAAAGTTTGAGTTTGGAGTATTGCTACCAATACTCAAATAAGGTTTTTTGCTTTATTGCAATGCAAGTTTTGTGGTCGGAGTAAATTCCAACTTGTTTTTCCAAGTTACAGCCAATGGCATGTTTGCTATGACATGATTTGAAATTGAAATTACTGTTATACCCACAGGGAGGGTTGAGATAGACTGGAATTTTGATTCGAGTATTTGTATCACTATTCAAAGCTTTGATCGTCAAGATTTTATAGGTTGGAATGTTCATATTTGAATTTGAATTTATTTATTTCCAAATATCACTGTCAGGTACAATTACAAGGAATTGTACATCACATATGAACAAAACATTTGGTAATTGGAGCTAACATAATAGCAAGATGCTAATCGAGGTTAGCCCCAAATAATGTCATTATCATAGTTTTAACAATAATTTTAACTAAATCTCAATATTGTACATCAAATTCAGTACTAATTCTACTTATTACTGTTACAGAAAATTTCGATCATTTTTAGTGAACATATTTACACTATTTACAAGAAAAAAATATCTTTATTATTAACAAATTCTTTATTTAGAATTATTTGTTTTCAGGCAGTATTTTACCATACCAAATTAATTATAATCTTCCAGTACCATTAATTTTAACGATTTGCTAAATATAAATTGTTATTAAATTTTTTTCCATGATTGGATCACAAACCAGAGTCTATAGGGCTTGGTGGGCTTTAAAGACTGCTATATTGCCCATGAGCAGTAATTTTAGAATAATTGTAAGAACTTGAAATTCTGAATTTCACTATGAGCACTCCAAATTTACCAAAATTACTTTACTCAAAATTTGATTTGAGAGCCACCTTGCTTTTGCCATAGAAATTATGCCTTTTAGAGCTTTTAGCATGTTGCATTTTTTTTAGTTAAGCATTGTGAAAAACGATGCATTTTGCTATTTAACATAATTTTATTAAGAGGTTTATCTTGATGGAGAGTATTGAAATGGCTTGAATCACTAAACTGATACAGTCAGTATCCATCTTCTTGTGAAATTTTAGCTATACAGATTACAGAATAATGAATTTTGTGTGATATTGATATTATTACAATGTGTAGGTTCCAATCTTTATTGAAGCATGCTAATTTAATTGTTTGGTTTTTTGGTTTAAATCATGCATTCCTTCTTTTAATGATCAATCAGTCACTTTGACAGAAGTTCTTACCTTGATTTAAATGAAAGTTTAATCAAACACGAACTAGGAGCCATCTCAAGTCCTCTACTACTCATATCTGGTCGGGTTCCTAACACATAATGCATCATTCTCAGCAGTGTAGTCTTGTAATATAAACCCACTTGAATGCTAACACACTAATCCACTGCTCATTATATCCATACCTCATTAATTATGTTACCAAGTTGCTATGAATAAGTTCTTTTCCGTAGAGAATTTTCACTTACTCTAAAAAACTTTGGCTAATTTATTCTTTGAATTATTAATAGTTATCTTAAAGGCACATTTTAAGACTAGCAATCAATTACAGACCACACTCAGTTCACTCCCCTTTTATAAAAGTGGAGCCCTCTTTTCTTTAAAATCCTTTTCAGGCAATATGACAGGACCTAACCAGGCCAGGCTAGCCCTGACTGATGCTAAGCTGAAGAGCCTATCTGATGGTCTAAGACAGATAGCAGCCACCTCACACAACAATGTTGGTCGTGAGATCAAGAGGACATTACTCTCCGATGACATGTTGCTGCGACAGGTGACCGTACCCATCGGTGTCCTGATGGTTATCTTTGAGTCCAGGCCAGACTGTTTGCCTCAGGTGCGCACACATTTATCATCCTATTTTGACTTATTTTTCAGTTGTATGCTGTGGCTTCTATCCACAGTTCAGTAACATAATTTATTTTCTGTTAGGCCTGAGTCATTATGTTGATTTTGATAAACGTTTAACCACTATTAATAAACGGACAGTTAGGGTTATACGGCGGGGATAAAAATAAATAAATACAAAATTCACCAAAAGTTGCTGAACTTTCACACCTATACATCCTATGAAATGGCCATCTATTTTCCATATTTCTTTTAAATTGTTCTAATTGGTTGGAAACTCTAAAGAAAATAAAGACTATTCCCTTCTTTATTGACTCTAAAAGATTGTTTGGAGTTGATGTCACGCTCGATCATTCAACATGAAAATGGAACTACAATTACGTCTTAATTTTTTCCATATGATCAAAAAGGAAAACATGCTTTTAGGTTGTTTGAATGGTGTTTAAATTTTTTGACTCTGCCCTATTTATAAATTTCATAGTGTATAAAACTCTTTACTTCATTCCTATACTGTTGATACTTAAGTCCACCTTTTTTAATGTTACAGGTGGCAGCACTGGCCATCAGCAGTGCCAATGGTCTACTCTTAAAGGGAGGCAAGGAAGCAAGCTACAGTAATGAAGTTCTTCATTCACTTGTAGAAGAAGCTCTGGAACTTCATGATGCTAAGGATGCTGTCGCGCTGGTAAGGGTGACTGCAATCATACTACAAAGTTCCTCAACATATCTAATGATCATTTTATATTTTTCAATTGTGGATTTGTACCTCTAACATTCACATGTTAAGTGAAGCCCGCAATCTATAAATTATTTTGGTCTATTAATCTATTGTCTACTGGAGACCACTTGGCCCATGTACAAAAATCTATGGGAATTGTAAAATGTTGTAGTCAGTCGGTTAACAATTATGTTTTTCTTCATTGATATATTATTATAATTAATGTTACAACTGGCTAGGTTTTGAAATGTATTCAGAACTTTAGAATAGTTAGATGTACCCAAAAGGCATGCAGTGAATATTACACTGGCAAAACAAAAACAAAGCTTCCTTACTTTAAGTGTAAACAAAGTAGAAATTAGCACTATGAATACAATTTCCCTGGTATTTTATCACATCTTCATCTTGATACAAGGGCAATAATCATGGTAATCATATACAATGGATAATATTTTTACTTGCTTTTATAGCACTTAATACTTTCTTAGAAGTCTCAAAGCACCCTACGATGATACAAAATAATTACCCTTGCTTTAATAGAGCAACTGTTCTGCATTACAAGTCCTGCTAGGTCCCAACTTAACCTGGGTTGAGTTCAGCACAATTTTTAATGATTTTCTTTTAAAGGAAATTATTGCCTAGAATAAGATTCGAACCCACAACTCTCTGATCCAGAGACAGGAGTCGGGACCATGGCATGTCGCCTTCTAAAAAATTGAATTCTTAAAAAAAAAAAATCCAAATTGTTATCAAATTTTCACAGATCAGTACAAGAGAGCAGGTTGGTGATTTGTTGAAGATGTCTGATGACATTGACCTTGTGATCCCAAGAGGTTCTAAGGAGATGGTTCAACTGATACAGCAACAGAGTGAAGGCATCCCTGTCCTCGGACACAGCGAAGGAATCTGTCATGTCTTCATTGATGAGGAAGCTGAACCGGATATGGCTCTCAAGATTAGTAAGAGAAACTTTTAGTTCAAAGGGGGGGGGAGACAGCACAGCAGGGGGGGTGGGAAGATCGGAATGGACAGACAGACAGAGCGATTGTACCCCTGTCCCCAGACATAGTGAAGGAATCTGTCAATTCTACATTGATGAGGCAGAACCTGATATGGCTCTCAAGATTAGTAGGAATAGTCATAGGAAAATAACTGTATAACTTTTAGTTTTAAGGAAAAGAGACAAAGCAACAGAGGGAAGAGAAAGTATACTGGGAGGAAAGGAGAGGGAGGGGAACCCAGACAGACAGATATGGGGGTAGGAGGATGGGGGGGAGTGGACAGTTAGATAAAAAGAGAGGGGATTAGGAATGTGTGATAACCGCTTCCATAAACTGTTATTTAGCACTTGTAAATTGAAAGCCAAAGTCCCCTTTTCAGGATGCTTTTGCACACTAAATTTAAGGTTTGGGCAAAATTAAAGCAGTTAGGGTGAATGTGGTAGTGAACAATTGATTTCATGTCATTGTTTGGTATGAATTCAGCAGAAGAGAGATTATTGTGTGTGTTTATGGGGAATTTGATTCAATATGGAGCATATCTCACCTAGAATAGAACAAGATTTACGACCATCAGACATTGTGTAATGCCTCTAGAAATCGCCTTATGGTGATGTCAGCTCAGCAGGCTTGGGTTAAGAAATTCTTGGGGGTACAACAGGTTTGCTCTATCCCAAAGATGTCTATATTACAGGCATTTCCAATGCTTTTCACAAAGTCGAGGGTCAGCAAATCGACTCGCTTTGTCAGCTGATCCCCATCTGACTTGAATAATTCAATCATTTCCTTGACTACATTCTAATTCTGTTTATCTTCATGAGAGCTGGAGGGGGGGTGAACATTGCCACAAATTTCAATTAACTCAAACCTTTTTTCTTTCCACTGGTCCATTTTGCTCTCTAAAATATGCAATTTTTTTATTAGAGGTTGCAATTTACTAATGATAAAATTGTTATGATCCAGACTACCACCCCTATTTCTAAACTCTTCTTTGCTTTCGTTTGTTGCAGTTCGTGATTCTAAATGTGATTACCCTGCTGCCTGCAATGCCATGGAAACACTTCTCATCCACAAGAAATTCAGACATACTCAATTCTTTGAAGATATCCTGGATATGCTTAGAGCTGAAAATGTATGTAAATCTGTAGTTGAATAGCTACCTACCACTTTCATTTAGTCTCAGTTTGTTGTGTATTATATAGGTTATTTCACTGCCATGTGTTAACAGTATTTTCACATTTTAAATTCCTCAAAGTGTAGTTGAAACATATTCGATCATTGAAATTCCATAGTGTATACATACATCTATACTGTCTAGAGCTGCAGGACCCTTCTGAAATGATTCGTCTTTGCTTTGTGTTAGTTTGAGAAGGCTGTTGGATTATCATGGCAGTATATTGAGCAGTTCATCAAAAATGGGGTTGGATATTCAAAAAAGGGTTATTATTTGATGGAATTATCATCAAATTACCCAAATAATTGAAAATCATCTACAATGTCCCTTTGCGGTTTCAACTTGATTTTAAGTTACAACCTTAAAGGGGCATTAGGTATGATTTTAAATTATTTCATGAAGGCCGAGACATTGTACCAAGTACAGATATTGGGGATTGATTTTATTCCTAGAACACACTTTATTTGTATATCAGAATATTTACTTTAGTGCTGCAAGTCAGAAGGCATGTTCGGGTTCTGTTCGGTTCGGCAAATTTTTTCCGAACTTTGGTTCGGTTCGGGGTTCGGCAATAAATGCGCAATTAAATTATCAACATATAAAACTAAGGATTGCCAACCCTCGAACAAAAATACATATGAAAGTTCTGTCGTACAATTATAATAAATTTTGTTTTTAAAAAGAATGGTTATAAAAATTGCTGCATAACTTTCTTTTATTTATTTCAATCTTGAAACCAAAAATAAGAGTAATTTCTACTTTCATTTTTAAATTGAATAAAAAAAACAAAGAAAATAATATTGATAACGAGAGAATGAGGACAGAAACAGAATTACAAAGAACAGAATATTTTTTGTTCATTGATTATTCCATGTAGATATGATCATGAATGATTACAATGCTATTGCAAACGCAGCTTCTCCGATTGGAAAGTGTTGATCGGGAATGTCGGAACAGTAGACAAACAACCTCCACTCAACTGTTATTATACTGGTAAAATTCACATTCCAAAGAATATGAAATATTTTAGAAAGTCCCTATTTTCTGAAAAGTGGTTAAATCTGGTCAATCAATTAGTTAAAAAAGATAAAATATCAGTCCATTCTTGGTCCCGAAAGATCGACACTCGAGTGACTTCAAACATATTTCCAACACAAAAATGAGTACATGGGACTGTACTGTGTATTTTAGTGTTATGAAATCACTCGGCGTTGATCGTCAGAACCAAGACGGAACTGAAAATTTATCATTTCATTTTCAGTAAATGACCAGATTAAACCACTTTTTAGAAAATATTGACAATGGAAAAACATTTCAAATTCGGAATATGAATTTTACCAGCGTAATAGCAACTGAGAGCAGGTTGTTTGGACTTCCTGTTTCAACTTTCCTTATCAACCATTTCCGGTACACGATCAGGGAACATGCGTTGACTTGCTTTGAATTTTTATCTTTTCTGTTTTTTCTAACCTCATTCCTTCATCTCTTATTTATTTATCTTTAATATTGATATGTATATTTCAGAAGGTGAAATATACATACTTTACCATTACTTTGTCAGTCACAAGGAATGAATTTATGTCATTTTTTTTCTATTATTAAATACAAAACAATTACATGGACGCCCGATCACAATCATGATCGATTACACTTATACGTAATTCAACTACACTTTTTAACCGAGTTTGGCTTAAAATGTCCCCACATTTTATGAGAAAAAAAAATAAATTCATGGTAATAAAAAAATTGAGACTGATAAAAATTCAATCAAAGACGAGACCGAAGCTGTCATACTTTGTCATTTACGAGGAATGAATTTATGTCTTGCCCCTTTTCTTAATTAAATAGAAAACAATTAGGTCCGATTACGATCACGATCGATTACGGCAATACGTAATTCAACCACACTTTTATACCGAATTTAGCTTCAAATGTCCCCTCATTTAATGAAGAAAAAATATATTCATGTTAATAAAATATTCTTAAGTTGATAACAATTCAATCAAAGACAAGTTGTGAGCTTAAATGGTGGATTTAAAAAATTATTTGTGTGGAATTCTTCATGTGCACAATCACTAACCAATATTTTTTTTAATTTTATATTTAAATATATGTAGTCCCCACTTGTGTTCATATTACGTTGTGAATAAATGTGCCGATTTTTTTTTTTACCGAACCACCGAACCAAGCCTTTGTGTTCGGTTCGGTTCGGTCCGGTTCGGAAGTACCAAGTTCGGCGAACTTCCGTTCGGTTCGGCAGTTCGGCTACAGCACTAATTTACTTATACAGAAAGTATGTGATATTTATCTGAGAGAACTTATTCTGAGTGAACATACATGTACTCTAAAAACAGTCTTTGGTTTCAGATTGATTTATATATCAAGGAAGTTGTTATAGGTTTACTAATGTGTTGATAATATGATTTCCTCTGTTTGATCCCACATTAGGTCAAATTCAACCCTGGCCCTCGCTTGGCCCGTTCCCTCAAGTTTGGTCCACGTGAAGCAGACTCCATGAGCATAGAGTACGGTGCTTTAGAGTGTGCAGTGGAGATTGTTGATGATGTCACAGCTGCTATCAATCATATACACAAACATGGCAGCTCGCATACTGATGTCATTGTCACAAATAATGGTGGGTGTTTTACATTATATTTAAAAAGTAATGTGATAAAAGTCACCATTTTCACAACACTGTACAGAAACATACTTTTTTCCCGGAAATTATATACACAACAAAGTTTATATTTTTAATAGAATAATGATATTTTCAAATCAGGTACTATTGATTCATGAATTTAAGTGCAGTGAACCAACATTGCAAGCTTTCACCTGAATTCAATATGAACTTAAAGGAAACATATTTTTTTCAGTAAAATTATTATTTAATACAAAGTTTGTTTTTTTATATCAATTTAAAGTGGCATCCTGCAACTGAGTGTTTGATGTTAGGCTAGGGTATATTTGAATATTTAAAGCCATACTCAACAAGTTTTAGTGAAAATGATTTTGAGAGAGTCTTAATTTTATAGTATCAAAGCGTATTATTGTCATATGACCATTTATCTAAATGTCAATGTAGTAAAATGCTTCCATGTTTTGATCTATTGAAGACATTATCAATAGACACTATTATATGAAATCTCAGTCTCCAACGAGTTTAATAAGCCAAATATTGTGAAATAATGAAAATGAGCTGAAAATCTAATAATACCCTGAACATCGCCAATACAGGTTAGCACTCATGACCATGTTTATTAATCATACATGATACATGTAGATTTGAAAGAGGCCGTCTACTGCATGAATGCCATTTGTGTTTTGCTATAGTTTTGAGCATAACCTGTTTTCTATCAGAGTCATCTGGCAGCATGCACTTAGGTTGTCATTTGATGTATTTTGTTGAAATTCTTTTTATGATTGTAACTACAACTTGAATCTATCTTTAGCGGTTGAAATATGGTAAAGTTCCTGTAATTTGTCCACAATTATTGTTGAAATGGTTACAGCTTGTTGCTCTGATGGCTCATTTTCTTTGAAAGTTTGATGTTTCACCGATTAATAAATCCAAATGCTTGTTATGCCGTTAATTTTTTTTTTTTTTTTTATTCTAAAGGTTGATAAATGTTAAAATGAAATAAGGTTTATTGTATTGAATGTTCATTAATCCAAAAGCTGACTAAGTTTCATTATTCTCAAGGTTTAATTGTTTGATAATATAATAAGGTTCATATGGTTTGTCTATTTTTAGGGTACTTGCAAGTTGCAAACCCTAATTCATTTTCAGAAATACAAATCTTAACAAACCTTGGGAATAAGAAAGCTTCTTTCATAATGCTACAAGTCATATTAACCAACCGTTTTTCATTTTCTGAAGTATAAAACATCTGAGCATATGAAATTTGCATGCTTTGGAGTAATGAACCTTCAGAGTATTTGAACCTTTTGAATAACAAATGCTATCCAATAAAATGGGAGCCACTCATCATCTCTGTTTTTATCATTATAGAGGAATCAGCTGAACAATTCTTGAATAATTTGGACAGTGCCTGTGTCTTCCACAATGCCAGTACTCGCTTCTCAGATGGTTACCGCTTTGGCTTAGGTATGTGTACAACCCTTGACAAGTTGGGTGTCTAAGATTTTACCAGGGTCAGATCAAGGAATGGCGGGGATGGGGGGTGGCATGCTTCTGAAGAAATAAAATAAGTAATAAAAAAAAGGAAAGTGATCACCACTTACAGGTTGTATTTTCCCATCATTTTTTTTTTTGACAAGCATAAACAAATAATCTGACACAAAACAAAACTGTCCTTTAACTGTCATTAGATTTTTGGAGGGTTTTTGTTGTTCTGTAAAAATGCTATTCAGTAAAGATACTGTTCCCTTATCATAAATAGCAAAGGAAATTATTTTTTATATACATGGTAAATGAAGCTGATGCTTATTTTGAGATTCATATTTATTTTTCTGTTTTTTTTTCTCATTTTAAGATACTGTATGCAAATTCTGTGCGAGAAACATTGACATAGCATGGAACTTCTAATTCTGTTTATTCTTATCTAAAAACATCTCCATTCCTGTTTTAAAATACAGGAACATATTAGAAGTTCATCATAGCTAAAGTTGATAATATATAATGGCCATCATTGTCTTTGGGTCAAATCTTGAAAATGAGAAATAAGAATGAAGCTTGGGGATGTAATGCAAATTAAGGTTTTGAAATGAACATTGGATAAAGCAGCTGATCTTCATTTTCTTCATTCCACCTGTCAATCAAACAGTGAAATGTACTTCATGCAGGATGAAATCTACAACCAATGAATTCATTTAGCCAGTGAAATGTACACTAAATTTGTAAACAAGAAGGAATGTAGGTCACAGTAAAACACATCATTGCTGGGTGTTAAAACTTGATATCTCAAAAACAGATTTTTAAAATTTTTTTATTTGGGGCTGCTCAGAAAAAGATGTATTTTAGAAATATAGCAATGGTGGCAACCTATCATCGTCTGTTTTTCAGTCTCCTAATTTATATAGTGAATTCTCTGTACGAAGGAAGCCTGCTGGTTTAAAGTGATTGGTTAACATTGGTTTGACTTTTAAAAAATCTGAGCTAGAAGGTCATACTTGTCACCTGTGTCTGTGATATGTTACAAAAATGAAGCCCAGAAAAAATTGTGTTAGAAAATAATTATTTAGTGCTTCAAAAATTGAAATATAAAGTGACCGAAAACACCATCTTAATTTCATCCCATACACTTATGTGTACTATTTAGGCGTCTATAAGACGCCTATTAACAAAATCGGGGTTTGCCTTGTAGTTCTAGCTTTTCATTCTCAATAATGGTTGTTTTCAGTGTTTATTAGTTCTAATACATGCACTTGTACACATGTTTCATCTTGGTTTGAGAATTTTTTTAATCGGCTGCTCACAAAGTTAAACAATACCTTTAAATAGGTAATAACTCTGAAATCAAGCTTTGATATGATGTTTTAATACCCCAATGATGACATCAAGTGATTTTTTTGTCAGTTTGAAAAACTAAAAATCATGTATATGTGTTTTATGTAATTTCTAATGTGATATTGTGTGTATGATTAGGGATGTTAAATTATCAACAAATGAAATGTAGGATATTTCAATACTTCATGATAATGACTAAACATCTGTCTGTTTATTTATTTCATGATTACTTCATGTCCATTAATAGATTTGCCTCTAAGAATTATTTTCAACTAACAGTGTAATGTTTTGTTCATGACTGTATTCCTTATCAAAATTGCATAGGCATGATGATTTTTAAAAAATATGTTGTATTGTCATTGATTCTATCTAGGAGCTGAAGTTGGTATAAGCACCACTAGGATCCACGCCCGAGGGCCCGTCGGTGTAGAGGGTCTCCTTACCACCAAGTGGATCCTTGAGGGATCTGGAGACACCGTGCAGGAGTATACAGCAGGAGGGAGCAAGATGTTTGTACATAAGGAGCTGGAGGTGGAGAATGGAAATGATATCCTGGAGTCTTCAACAGCATAGAGGTATCTTGGTAACTCTCCTGGATGATTCCATTGGCTTATCACATTCATAGTAGCCTTCTAACAAGGCTCCTTGGTCAAAATTGTGTTTTTCACCATTACACGATAATGAACAAAGCATGTTGATGAAAACTACTTACTCTTGAACTGTCCTCAGAGCCAGTTAAATTTCATTGGTGTGGTGAATACATGAATATTCATCGATTTGTACTGGGGCACAAAATGACGTTAATCGACCAATCAAAATGATGGGCTCTACCTGCTCGACATAGGGCATTGTTCATATGTGTGAGTGAGCTGTCATCTGAAAGACGGCTCCTGATTAGCTTCTATTGGTAGAGGAATTCAAAACAAGATGCCAAAGGCTCGTCTCATTGTGCTTAACGACTCGCGGCTTTGAAGCCCATGTGTAGTCTTTCTGCATCAGACCCTATGCTATACAGCGGGAGGCCTTGACAGAAGGCTACATTCAGAGTATTCCTTTTTGAAATCATGTGTGACCCATTATGCAACAGCATAGAGGTCTCTGATATAAATTATTTTATCATGAATCAAGGTGTCCATCTGGTTGCTGGTTGAGAGTTGCTCTTTCTTCACGTCTGTAAGCACTTGATGTCTTGTAGCAGATTGCAGGTCTGCCGGACAGCTTCCAAATTCTCTTGCAAAACCATTTAGAAAATTTATTTCACTTCTGATCATGACAAGTGCATCAAAATTAATTTCATCTTCAAGATAGGCTGCAAAGCCCTTTAAAAATTACTGAAATAAAAAATCCTGTTATCAAGATGACGGAGTTTTGTAAGTTGTCATTGATGAACTTGAGAGAAATCCATGTAAATCACAACTCAGTAAGACACAACTGTGGTGAAATACATTGTGTGAAGATTACTGAAAGCTGTTGCCTGGCCTTTGACATTATGAGGCAGAAATTTAGGGGGGGGGGTAAAGTTTGGGATACATTGCACTGTATTGAGATATCTGAGTGAATGAGTGTAAAACATTTTTTTTTCTTAAAGTAGTGATCATATTTTATTTACAATATATGTTGACAATTTCATTATTTCATTTTCTTCAAATAATTTAGGATTTTGGTTTAATTCCTCATGGAAGATGATGGATAATGACGATAACAATATTTATAGGTTGATTGGATTGGGTGTTTCAAAGCATGGGCTGACTAACTTACATGATAAAATTACAAATGAAATGTTGAGTATGTGGGATCTTTGGCTTTTTTCCATACTGACCAAAATGTGCTTATGATTATTAGTGAGAATAATTAATGCATTACCTTTGTTGAATAACAATTCATTTTAATTAAACTTTCAGTGCTATGCTTGTCCAATTTTTCTCTTGTTCAAACCAACTTCTTGTTGGGATGGACTTTGCCTTTTTTCTATAATGTCATGAATATGGTGAGGATGAAAAATCAATTTGTCATCTCTGAATTGATAAATATAATAATGATCATTTTTATTTCTTTTATATGCTGATTATGATAATGATTCATCAGTATATTACAGTATTATTAGTATGTACAATGGAGATATTTTTTGTGATTAAAATTCTGCTATTAAAGTATCATGTATCAGTATTCTCTACTGCTTGTAATGCTCATTATGGAATGAGTTGAATATTTTAAAATCTACTTATTTGATAGATGATATAACCAGATATTTTTCTTAGATAAAGAAAAACCTTGCTTATTTATTTCACTATTATTTTTGTAACATTTTTTTGTCCTTGCATACATGTAAGTGCACAATATCCCAATAAGCAGACAGTATGAATAATGCTTGCTTCTTTCATGATTGAAATTATGATTTAATTTTTTTTTTTTTAATGGCTAAAAATATCTAAACTTGATGTAGATGTTATGACCGCATTTTGTAATATTTTCCTCTTGTAAAAGTCCAATTTTAAATTAAGCCTTTTTCTTTTCATCAAAATTTTGGTTTCAATTTGTATTTATATATATATTTTTTTAATTTTTCTTGTTATACAGTTTATCTTATAAAAATATGAAAATATTTTGTCTTTTTAAAACCCCTTTCCCCTTCAGACATCACATTTTGCATTTCCATTTCATTTTAACTCTTATTGATTCCATCATATAGTTCAAACCCTGCATTTTATTCACTAAAGGAAGTCTTTGATTAGATTCATTCCAAGAATGTATTCATCTTGTTCATTACCTTGCTCTCTGAAATAGCATGTGAGCCATTAGACACTTGTTAAGCTGTATAACCTAGCTTCTCTAAATGATTGAGTGAAATGAAGTAAAATGGAATAAAATAAAATGCCTCCTGCCAGCATGCTATCTTATAATTTACTTTTTTACAATCAACATTCCTTAGATAGAACGTATTCATTTTGTTTATTTCTTCAGTAATGTTATGCTTATAATCTACATGTACACTAGATAACAATTGCCATTGTTTCATCATTATTGGTAGATATAGCTTCATCATATACATTTAATGCCTTATATTTATAATAGTGATATTCAGTGTCTCTAAAATTTGGAAGGACATCACCTCTATTCTTTGTTATAACTTTACCATTCAGGTTCTGGAGAGTAGGAAATATAAATATAGATCACTCAGTTGAAGTGGACCATAATGACAAAGAAAAAGAAAAGAATTGCATTTGTCTTTTGGCTTCTGAATTTTTCCTTTTGCCTTAGTCCTGGAATTTCTCTATATCCATAGTCAAGTTGTGCAACGTTAATTATTTATATATGATTTAAAAATAGGCACACTGAATTTTTTTTTGGAGGTGCAAACACTGAAAAAAAAAATTATTTGGATATTTCCTTCGAATTTTGCTTTCCTTTGAGCAGTTTTGAAGCACACCTGGGGCCGGTTTCACAAGGCTGTTCACAAGTCATGCATGACTTTACTCACGATTGGTGACCTTTTCTTATAAATACCCCAAATCAGGGTTCCCACAGTCATGGAAAATCCTGGAAAAGTCAGGGAATTTAGAAAATGTGTGAAAAGTCATGGAATTGCATTTACCTCTTGGCTGTGGCAGCCTTCCAGTTTGTCGTGTCTCGCGCAACTCTCATACTCTGTGATCATACTCTGCTATTATGCATGTAATCGGTGTTCATGATTTCCATTTTTCCCAGTTTTGTGACATCCCAAACTCTGCATAACTCCCAGGATGTCACGGGAAGTCATGGTAAGCAGCAATTTAGTCATAGAAAAGTCATGGAAAAGTATTTTCAAACATAATTTTATGTGGGAACCCTGCCAAATTTGTCCCATTTTTAACTAACATAATAAAAATGAATTTCCTTCATGTGTAACCCTAATTGAGTTTGGAAAACTGTTTAGTTTTCTGTTCTGATACTGTAATGAATATTTCAATTAACAAAGATCAAAGTTTGACTATAGCTGAAAAGGATGATTGAAAAGGGTTACAAGTCATGTTTAAAGTTGGCTGTAACTTTAAACAGCTTTTCAGTTGTGCATTAGTTTCCCTTGTGTTGTGGTGATGGAGAAATTTATGTGTTCACTTCAGCTGTGCAAATGTAACTGTATTGAACTGCTAGCATTGAATGTGCCAAATGTCCCGAACTGGACATTTTTCAGGTCGGTTCATATTTTTCTCAATTACCCTGATGAGTTTTGCCATTTTATTTATGAGTTCATGCGAATATTGCCGTTTTGAGATGCTGCTCATTATCACTGTTTTCATTCAGTGCTGTGTTCTCTGAAAGCCAACAAATACTTTTATGTATCCAAATCCTACTTGATATGAAAAACTGTATTGATCCAGAACCATCATTATTCTGTGCAATATCTGCTACTTTGTAGTGTGTCAGTGACATCCCTAGACCTTGAGTTTATTAGGCTGATAGCTGAAATACAACATTATGAAACCCTATGTGATGGTATTTATTGATCAGCTAAGAGAGGTTAAGTTACATGCAAAATAATCAAGTAGAAGTAAAATAGCAAAGAATTAAGATCTTGTTATTATATCATTAAAATGGAAGAATTCAATGCGCAATCATACACTGTTGCATGTTATGTTGGGCAATTAGTGTTAGAAGTATGAAAATTTACATCTATAGCTTTATAAAGAAGATTATGGACTTGAGATTTTAGTCTAGTATGCCTTAGAATATTTTATTTTTCAAGAATTTTTGTTTGGTCATTTGTGTCATGGATTCAAGAGTTCTATTAGGATCCATGCTTGTATGCATAAATGAAAGGACAATACTACCTGTAGGTAGATTTGAATTTAGGGTATAAAACATATCTAATTTCATTATTGATATTTTTATTGTTTTAATTGTATTTTATTTCATTTGACTTATATTCTGCTCATTTGCATTATACACAATCGTTATTGATTATGAAATCTTGCACAATTCCTTTGCTTGTTAACTTAAAATTCACTATTTTGGAAGAAAATGATTGGACATGTGATGTGTGATGCTGGTAAAGAAATGTTTATTAAATAGCACCATACATACACATACAAAACTTTTCTTTTTCTGTTTGTCATTGTTATGTTTATTTTGAAGATACAAACAATGCTTTGATGCACGGAGGCAAGCTGACTTCATGTATTTCATATGTCATCATTTAAACTGAATATGTACACTCTAAAATTATATGAGGATTTGGAAATCATTCCTAATTGGCTGTCATTGGTGACTACCTGACTAGTTGAACTCTGAATTGAGATTTAATTCTTAAAAGATTTATATGTCAAATCATATGACTAAATCAATGTCTACTCTTTGAACTCCAGAATTCAACTGGTTTCTATAAACCACCGTCAGCCAGGATTTATTTTGTTGTGTAGAAAACTTATTTGAAATAACTCAAAAACCTGTATAAGGAACTACCTTTCCACACCTACGTTATTTAACAGTTGACATCCCTCAGTGACCTGAATCACGAACTATGCAATTGATCATTGATGCAGTTGAAAGTCGATTTGTTCACTTGATTATCCATTATGATCAGTATAATTAATAAGTTAAAAAATCCTACAATCAAACACAAAGCCTTGTGATACATGGCCCTGGACAACATTTGATGATAG
This sequence comes from Lytechinus pictus, assembly GCF_037042905.1. Lineage (NCBI taxonomy): Eukaryota > Metazoa > Echinodermata > Echinoidea > Temnopleuroida > Toxopneustidae > Lytechinus > Lytechinus pictus. Next base: position 11,001,302 of record NC_087256.1, on the reverse strand, counting down.
ACAGTGGTATGTACCTTGCTCCTAGCTAGCAAGCTAGGCACCATCATGATCTCTATACTCAGCACATATCAAATGATCAGTTTACTCAAAAAGTTCAAACATAGGTGTTTCTTTCCTTGGGGGCAAAGGGCATAGTATTTCACTAGCCTGTAATAATTGAATGTGATACCATACTTAGGCCCGTATTCTGAAGACGGGTTTAACTTAAACTCAGGTTTAAAGTTGTGGTTTTAGTATGGGAAGCCAAAAGTATCATTTTTAAAAATTAAGTTGTACGTTTCTTATGTTTACTGTGCTCTTTCTTGATTCATCGATGGTGAAGACAATAATCTACTAGTATATATACTTCCTAGACAATTATGAATGATTTGAGAGCCAAATGAGCTGAAATATGATATCTCTAGTGATTTATGTAACAATTGGTTGTCCATACTTAAACCACAACTTTAAACCTGAGTTTAAGTTAAACCCGACTTCAGAATACGGGCCTTAGAATCCAGTATTCATGCACAGTGCTTGTTGCTACAGTATGTTATAGAATAGTCTTGCCTAGTTATCAGATTGTTGTTTTATGCTAGGTTCACACTGCCGATCAGATCAATCCGATCAATCTTGATAAAGCCCGATCTCCCATTTTCCTTGACCAATCACGACTTAACGGTTGATCATGTAAAGCCTGCTACTCGATCATATAAGACCCACCCTGACCATTTATTACTAGCTGTCGGGAAGGGCTTGGTCGAGTAAAATGGGTGTTTGGGCTTTATCGAGACTGATCGGGTTGATCTGATCGGCAGGGTGAACCTAGTACTAGTATACGTAAATTCTAAATAGTGGCACCACATCATCGGATTTCAGTTTTATGATAGTTTTAAACAATGACAGATGTAAGGAGAAACCATATTTCAAGTATTTTAAAGACAGGTTTTTTTCTTTTGCCAACATCAAAGCATGCCCGTGGAGAGCAACAAGTATGTATAATCAGCGTCAGGTATGTTGCATTTATTGATTTACTATGTTAACATCCAGATAGATAGATGGGATACTATTCTCCCACAACTTTGCTCTCAATATAGCTCAGAAGCTTGCAAAACATGTAGATATCTGTTACCTGTGAGACTTGCTGAAATATATTGATTTCATATTTACCAGCTAGTAATCTGCTGTAACCAACGCCACAACCCTTACCCCTCTGAATGAAGAAATACACAAACAAATAGAAAACATTTTGGCACTTGTTCGTTTAATGACATTTCTGACACACACAACAAAATATAACACATATTTTACTTATTTATACAACACGATTTATGGACACAACTGTTCTGATACATATATGACAGAATGATTAGCAAAATCATCGAGTACACAAGCAGACATTGAAAGTTTTATAATTCCTCTTCATTTTCCGTTTTGTTGTCTATCCCCCCTTCACTTGTTTAATATCTCCACGGAGGCAAGTTTTGAGTCCGCCGTATGTTCAGTTTAAGTGTCAAACAGGGTGCAAGTGGGTATAGAGGGTGAAAAGGGTTTGCAAAGAGTCAGAGAAATAATGTAATACATGTATAGTTCAGATCTTCTAATCATTATTGTTATTTTTATCAATAATAGCGGCAGTACAGTAAAAATAAACTCTAAATTTCAGGGAATTATAATAAATCTAGATCGGGTGTGAATAGTAGCTGAATATTAGATTTAGATGTAAATCTTTCGGATTTAAAGGTAAATCTGAACCATTTGAAAATGAATCTTTTAAGATTTGAAAGGTAAGATTGAAAATAAATTCAATATTCGGCTGGTCACTATTCACAGCCGATCTAGATTTCTTTTTAATTCTTGAACTTGTAGTAGTTCTATTGGTTGTAGTAGTAGTAGTCGTTGTATAAGTTGTAATAGTAGTAGTAGTAGTAGCTTTAGTGTAGTAGTAGTAGTTGATGAATTAGTTGTATTTGAAGTCAGAGGCGTCGATCATGGGGGGCAGGGGGGGGGGGCAACCGCCCCACCAATGAAAATATGGGGGGGGGGGGCAAACATATCGTTTTGCCCCCCCCCCCCCAATAATTCCGCATGTGCAAAAAATAAAATAAGATTGTAATGTTACACAGAAATCAGCAAGCGAGATTGAGATACACAATTCGTTCTTCATCTAAAATCGTGCTCAAAATGTCCGGTTTTCAGATTAGAATATAAAAAAATTTCAGCTCGCGCTTCGCGCTCGCATCACAACTTTAAACCTGAGTTTAAGTTAAACCCGACTTCAGAATACGGGCCTTAGAATCCAGTATTCATGCACAGTGCTTGTTGCTACAGTATGTTATAGAATAGTCTTGCCTAGTTATCAGATTGTTGTTTTATGCTAGGTTCACACTGCCGATCAGATCAATCCGATCAATCTTGATAAAGCCCGATCTCCCATTTTCCTTGACCAATCACGACTTAACGGTTGATCATGTAAAGCCTGCTACTCGATCATATAAGACCCACCCTGACCATTTATTACTAGCTGTCGGGAAGGGCTTGGTCGAGTAAAATGGGTGTTTGGGCTTTATCGAGACTGATCGGGTTGATCTGATCGGCAGGGTGAACCTAGTACTAGTATACGTAAATTCTAAATAGTGGCACCACATCATCGGATTTCAGTTTTATGATAGTTTTAAACAATGACAGATGTAAGGAGAAACCATATTTCAAGTATTGTTTTCTTTTGCCAACATCAAAGCATGCTCGTGGAGAGCAACAAGTATGTATAATCAGCGTCAGGTATGTTGCATTTATTGATTTACTATGTTAACATCCAGATAGATCGATGGGATACTATTCTCCCACAACTTTGCTCTCAATATAGCTCAGAAGCTTGCAAAACATGTAGATATCTGTTACCTGTGAGACTTGCTGAAATATATTGATTTCATATTTACCAGCTAGTAATCTGCTGTAACCAACGCCACAACCCTTACCCCTCTGAATGAAGAAATACACAAACAAATAGAAAACATTTTGGCACTTGTTCGTTTAATGACATTTCTGACACACACAACAAAATATAACACATATTTTACTTATTTATACAACACGATTTATGGACACAACTGTTCTGATACATATATGACAGAATGATTAGCAAAATCATCGAGTACACAAGCAGACATTGAAAGTTTTATAATTCCTCTTCATTTTCCGTTTTGTTGTCTATCCCCCCTTCACTTGTTTAATATCTCCACGGAGGCAAGTTTGGAGTCCGCCGTATGTTCAGTTTAAGCGTCAAACAGGGTGCAAGTGGGTATAGAGGGTGAAAAGGGTTTGCAAAGAGTCAGAGAAATAATGTAATACATGTATAGTTCAGATCTTCTAATCATTATTGTTATTTTTATCAATAATAGCGGCAGTACAGTAAAAATAAACTCTAAATTTCAGGGAATTATAATAAATCTAGATCGGGTGTGAATAGTAGCTGAATATTAGATTTAGATGTAAATCTTTCGGATTTAAAGGTAAATCTGAACCATTTGAAAATGAATCTTTTAAGATTTGAAAGGTAAGATTGAAAATAAATTCAATATTCGGCTGGTCACTATTCACAGCCGATCTAGATTTCTTTTTAATTCTTGAACTTGTAGTAGTTCTATTGGTTGTAGTAGTAGTAGTCGTTGTATAAGTTGTAATAGTAGTAGTAGTAGCTTTAGTGTAGTAGTAGTAGTTGATGAATTAGTTGTATTTGAAGTCAGAGGCGTCGATCATGGGGGGCAGGGGGGGGGGCAACCGCCCCACCAATGAAAATATGGGGGGGGGGCAAACATATCGTTTTGCCCCCCCCCCAATAATTCCGCATGTGCAAAAAATAAAATAAGATTGTAATGTTACACAGAAATCAGCAAGCGAGATTGAGATACACAATTCGTTCTTCATCTAAAATCGTGCTCAAAATGTCCGGTTTTCAGATTAGAATATAAAAAAATTTCAGCTCGCGCTTCGCGCTCGCATCATTTATGTAGCAAAAACCCATACTTTTCATGATTGAATAGGTGAATAGAATGTCCCGTTTTCAGTTCTATACCTCAAAAGAACTCCCACTTCGATTTGCAATAATCTTTTGTTGGATATATTTCTTGTTCTTTATTAAAAACGTCAATTAAACTCTTTTTTTTTAAGATCAAAATATCAAAATTTTCAGCTCGCGCTTCGCGCTCGCATCTATTATTATTATATTTTTTTTTCAAATTTAATTTGTTGGTGAGATATGTGTGTGTATATATATATATATATATATATATAATCTATATATATATATACATATAGGCATATGTGTGTGTGTGTGTGTGTTTGAGTCTGTTTGTTTTGTGTGATCGAGCGCCTTTGGAAAGTTTTTTTTTTTTTGCCTCTATCAGAGGATTTATTCACATTCAAATCAGGGGTTACACAGTAAATCACATTCAAATCATAGGTTACACAATTAATCATAAATTATGAAACACAAGTATTTTTACAGAAAGTTGATTCATGATTTTGCCCCCTCCCCCCAATCTGAAAAATGGATCGACGCCCCTGTTTGAAGTAGTGGAAGAAGTAGTAGTAGTAGGTTAAGAGTAGTAATAGTATAGTAGTAGTAGTACTAGTAGGTTGAGAGTAGTAGTAGTAATAGTATAGTAGTAGTAGTAGTAGAAGTAGTAGTAGTAGTAGTAGTAGTAGTAGTAGTAGTAGTAGTAGTAGTAGTAGTAGTAGTAGTAGAAGTAGTAATAGAATAGTAATAGTGGTAGTAGTAATGGCACTAGTAGTGATAGTAGTTTGTAGTAGTATTATATTAGTCGAGGTAGATGTAGAAGTGGTAGAAAGAGTATTAATATAAATATAAAAATGAGAGTAAACGACCGTGCCTTTTCTTTTATTGCTCCACGCCTTTGGAATTCCCTCCCTTCTTCACTTCGTGAACTCTTTAAACCGTCTCTCAAAACTCACTTATCTCGGCAGATATGTAGTGATTAACTTATTGGTTGAGCCTGCGCCTATGAATGTTTTAACAGATATATGGCGCAACATAAATGCTTTGGATCATCATCATCAAGTAGTAGCAGTAACAGCAGAAGTAGCAGTAATTATAGTAGTAGTAGTAATAGTCTTAGTCGTAGTGGAAGCACTTCTACCAGCAGCAGTAGTAGTAGTAGGTCCAGTCGTAATAGAAGGAGTAAAATATAGAAGCAGTAGTAGTAGTAGTATTAGTAGTAGTAGTAGTAGTAGTAGTAGTAGTAGTAGTAGTAGTAGTAGTAGTAGTAGTAGTAGAAGTAGTAGTAGTAGTAGTAGTAGTAGTAGTAGTAGTAGTAGTAGTAGAAGTAGTATAAATAACACCTCTACCACCACCACCACCACCAGCAGTAGATAGTAGTAGTAGAAAGTATAAGTAGTGGTAGTAATTGTAGTATAGTGGTGGTAATAGTAGTAGTAGTAGTGGTGGTAGTAGTAGTAGTAGTAGTAGTAGTAGTAGTAGTAGTAGTAGTAGTAGTAGAAGAAGTAACAGCAGCAGCAGTATAGTAGAATTAATTGTGAAAGGAGGCGAAGTGACATTTGAACGATCCTTCACTCATTTCACAAGAGAGAGGGTAATTTGGAAAAATATGGTTCAAATGGGCTGTTCAAAGCCACTGAATTAATTGGTGTCCCCAGTCCTTAACTCGATTTCCCACCAGAGTATTTGTATGCACAGGAGAAGTCTTCCTTGCCCTTATTGATGCTGCTGTAAGGAATATCGTTATCTAGTAAATATATTTTTAAAACTTGTTCTTACCTGCAATAACATGGTTACATCTGCGTAACATTATCAACATTGAGACTACACAATTCTACACGAGTTAACTTAGGATAATGTATCTCTTGATATTGAAGAGCGAGCTAGGAGGAATATTATACCTTCCCCCTCTTTCCGGTGATATCGTCTCAATCTGCATTTATTCCCCCACACTCCACCTTTCTTGGTGGCTTCTAATGTCTTAATTCATAAGAAATATGTTGCTCCCATTCACTTTTATTTTATATACAGTATTTACAAACATTTTGGTGTAAGTGCAACTGAAACTTGTGGACATCGAACTATTTTCATAAGTGAGGGAAGCCTTATTAGCCTGATTAGGATCGTGGTCTGAACTATTGATAATCCAATCTACAAGAGGTTTGTTGTTTCCTAGACTTCACTGGCAGATATATAAGTATCAATGGAGATATTGTTTCATTTTTATCATTACTAATTTGAACTATGATAACGGAATTTTATTAGAGTGCCAAGATAAATCGGAATTTACACAAGCTAGATAATTTATTTCAATAACTCGACCACCTCCACGTAATTATGCTTAATAGTCAATTTAATTAAACTGCTACCAGGGTCAACGAGTCTCAACATGCAGGGCTTTAAGAGATAATGCAATAAGACACTCCAGACCAGATCGGACTGCATATGAATCATTTTGTTTCCTGTAGGTGGAACAACAATAAAACACAGCTTCATAAAACAAACTTCCACGGAGATCTACCTATACCTCATTCTATGACATACAGTATGTATTCGGGAGAAAATTAGGGTACTATTTTGTCCTAATTATACATATAAAAAAAGTGATTGCACTGTTCCCTGATGCATGTTTTTGCATTTATGGCACAGTATACTTTCACAAGACGCGGAGACAAACTTCAACACAGTACATGTGCGTGGACGAAAGGTTCTCAACATACCATCTTCAGCCAGAAGTATGAGCCTATGGATTTAGCTTCACAATGTATTTTTTCAGCATGCATGATCAACAGACTTTTTGGTGAACCGGAAGCTCGATGTACTTGACAAGGACCGACTAGACATGGAGCGTCTTCTTCCACGAAGCGATGCGCAGGGGAGAACAGACTTGAAGGCAGCACGAAATTTGGTTGATATGATGTTATAGAGGATGGGGTTGATAGCCGAGTTCATGTAGACAAGAACTCGACAGACAGTGACGATTGCGAGAATCTGCTGTGAGGTCAGACGGTTATGCTCTTCTGGAGTGCTATAGATACCCCAGAGGTTAAGTACACGGTATGGCATCCAGCAGACGAAAAATACCACTACTACGTTAGCGAGCATCAATATCACACGCTGGTGACTTCGACGGGTGACCGCACTGGCTGTACTTGCGGACGTCATCGACGACCTTTTCGTGGAGCTTCTCGGATCGGAGTTTCTGCTTGAGCGGGAGGTCATTGACGTTGATGTGTGATGACGCTGGATCTTGTTCCCATAGATGATATGGGCCGGTTTGTCTTTCAGCGATTTCTGCTTCCAGGTGCTTGGCGTGTCTTGGCGTTTAAGAGGTGGCGACTGTGCGCTTTGGCTCCCGCTATTGGCATCCCGACTGCGGAGTGCAGATATCATGACGTCATCTTCTCGAGAAGGATTTTCCTGTTCGGCGATGATATGCAGGTCTGTTAGCCTTTCCTGAGCGTTGTCTTCATGGCGCTCCTGATCACCACCACCCTTTGTCGTCCGTTGAACCTGGCGAGATAAACAACTGCGGCTTAGCATTTGACAGAGCCCTCGGAAACAGTTCCTGCCTTTGATCATGTTGATAGATTCGCGTTTCTTCGCCGGTGCATCGCTTTGCTCTAATTTCATCGACCCATCTCTTCCTCTCGTTCGAACACTCCCGCTCTCTGACTGATTATTTCGAATGTTCGCCATCATATAATTATGTTCCCGGAGACTGTTGGCTATGATGTAATAGATGCTGGAGAGGAAAAACAAGGGAAGGATAAAGAATAGAACGGTGGTAACTGTCTCGTATATCCTTTCCCAACGATCATCAATCATAGGAGCGCAGAAGTACTGGAGTTCACCTTCATGCACACATTCAGGTACATAGATAATAGTCATCAACAAAGGAATGTTCACCAAAGCAGAGAAGATCCATACAACGAAACAAATCACTAAGGTCCGCCGAGGAGTGCAGATGTAGTGGGCCTCGAAAGGGGTGCAGATGACGTAATAACGTTCTACGGCGATGGCGAGTAGGGTGAGGATAGAGGCGTTGGCGGCCAGGTTCTCGCTGAATGGTACGAAGTAACCTGCAGCAGAAGGATACAGCAATGTGAGAAATAATAATAAGAATTATCATGAATATATGTGAACAGGGTACACTCTTAAAAAGATTTGATCAAAATCATCCATGTTTTGGTGAAATAATTTTTCCGACTAAATTTATTGGGGAAAATAATGACGCAGGTGATGGTCACCTCCCCACAAAAGGAAAAAGAATGAACAAATAGATACGAAAATAAATAAATCAATTGTCAGACACATGCTGTACCAACGAAAAGGTTATTTTGACCAATTCTGTTTAAGAAATGAAAATGTGCCCTTTTCTCGAATGAAACACCCTCTTTGAAGTAAAACAAGATATTTTAGGTTAGAAAATCAAAAAAATTTTGGCTCGCGCTTGCATCACCTATTGTTTAGTTAGGTATTCATTCTGTTCCTGGTTACAAAACTGCTTAGAATTTCCAGTTTTCAGATTGGAATATTATTGTGTTTTTTTAGTTCGCGCTCGGCGCTTGCATTATTCGATTGTTCATGGGTCACTAAACATGCTAAACGCAGTCTTTAACAGGTTCCTTTTCTTGTCAGTATATTAAAAATTTCAGCTCGCGCTTCATGATCGCTTTAATTCTTATGTTAGATAGTGAGATACACAGCTTTCTCATGATTTAAAAACTGCACAGAATGTTTAATTTTCAAGTTTATTACATGACCTTTAAAAAAGTTTGAGCTAGCGATTCGCGCTCGCAAACATCTTGCAAGGATACCCTTTAACAGTAATTAGCGTCATAATTTACCAAAAAAGCAAGAATTACAACTTCATATTTGATTTTTTTTTCAAACCACTCGCTCGCTACGCTCTCCCTCGCGGAAAAAATAAAGGGTGAATATATCTTATCAATCAGAAACCACTCTAAATGGCTTTGCTCAACTTAATTACTGCAAAACACACAACCTCTTCACACAGATGATAATCTCATAGAAAAAATATCCGTTTGCACGTAATTGCCTATTTAGACATATAAGAGTCTTTGTTTGCTTGCCCCCCCCCCCCCACGAAAGTACGTTCCGCTGCCTCTGAATTATATAACTTTCAATAGACCACGTGTGCTTGGTTGATTTAATTGTTTTTATGGTAGAGGTATAGTTATTTAGTTGACTGATTCAGTCCATCTATTATCCGTTGATTGATAGATATCTAACATGCGAACACACACTTGATTTACAAGAAGATTTGAAGTATCATGATTATGTTCACTCTGTTTTGCTCGAAGATTCAATTTATTCAGTTGAGGGGAAGGCCCATATTGAAAGGATTTAAAGTAACCTGAAGCCAGTACATCATCAGAACATCTGCGTGTTTCCAGTGCAGTATTACTGCGATTGAATTATGTTTATAACTACCACTATTCTAGTAATTGCTTTTTGAATGTCACTTTGATGCAATTGATGAGCCCTGAAGAATGGGAAAACATTAAGAAACTTTATTCGTATAAAGACCAAGTTCATCCCAACAACCAGTTGATAAATAAAAGACAAACAAGCAGAACATTGAGAAATCTTTTATCAATATCGAATGTGAAATGCGATTCACCGATTTTAACAAATTGGTTATGCACATCCTGCTCAGTATGCAAATAAAGGATCCAATAATGTCACATCACATAAATTAGATTTTTATATATTTTATTCCAAAAATCAATCAAGATCTAAACCGAAATTACACTAATAATTTACATAATTAACATGATTTTCCGAACCAAATCAAAACAAGCAGTATTGCTGGAAGACAATTTGAAATACTTCAAATGTCATAACGATGAGTGAAAGTGTGTCATCATCCTTTCTCATTCGTAAATCATGTTCATATTTATGTCACTGTTTAGTGCAAGTAAGCGTATTTCAGAATTATCGTTCGTTTTATATTCTATATCTTATTTCGATGAAATTTTCAGTTTTATGCTTGTTTTTTTCTCTCTATTTGCGAAATCAAATATTTGATGGAATGGAAAGCAAAATGTGATGAGACTACTTATTTTCACCATCTCTGCATAAAAAAATGCCAACAGTTTCAGAGTACTGGGTCACAGAACACAATCATAATTATTCCAGGGGAAACTCCTGTTCATTTCTTTTTCACTTTGAATCAAAGGAGATATTAATTGATTTCCCTCGAGGTGTGTATATAAATCTTTGATAGAATTCATCTTGGAATTGTAAATGAGCAAACAGAGATCAAAATCAATCACGTGGATTTCGTGGTTATCCAATTTTCTCCAAATCTAAAACGATTGTCCCGACGTCTTTGGAAATATTACAGCGTGAAAGTTAGATTTATTTTACAATTATCTATCAATGACATCGGAGTATACTTCAATTGTATTATCTACGTTGTACCTCATATTTTCATTATCTTCATTGGTAAAAATATCAACAAACCAATCAAATTGAAGAGACCTACAAATAAGTTGATGACTTTACCAACTGGCTACAATTCTCTATAATTTTAATGATTAACATACTGCACTTTGTGATAGACGGTGTATAAGATCTCTTAGGTAAGAGATTAAAGAAATGGATTGGACGTTGGCTCTGTTAGAAAACGAAAGATAAATTGGTCTTATATATTGGAAAAGTATCCGTGTCCACACTGACGAACATCCCACCGCTGCCACACATTAATGCCATGGTCGGAGTGATTGTCAGATATAAATATGGCAATATCTTAACAAACAGATGGCATTAGCAGGGTGCGCTTGAGAAATGTCAAGTAATACTCGTGAGACAAGATGACATCCGAGGAATAGAAGGATAAATACGATTCGGAGGCCCAGCAGAAGTCAACGATATGTAGGTTGTCATGATTATATAGAAAAGATGCATAAAATAAGAAAACGCATTGTTATATCATGTTATATTGTTACCAGAAGTTGGAGGCGCTCCTACCTCGTGTTGTTAATATTTCATGTAATGTAATGTAACCAATAGAAATTAAAGTGATGAAGGTTAGACCATTATCATGGTAGGAACTCAAGGTCGAGAAGGTGGATTTAAAGTTATTTGTGATTGGGGATTTGAGATCAGATCATCGGATCACTAGCTGCCATCAGCTTCTAATGACCTCGATAACAAACTTGATTATCGTTGTTAGTGTTTCACATCTACGGAAGAGAGGGGGAAAAGGGGGTTAAAGGTGACTAAAAGAGAGGGCGTGTGGGGATGTGAGGACTTGTGCGTGTTTGTGAGGATGCTTGTGTGTGTGCGTGGGTGCAGTGATAAAGAGAGAGAGATAAACAGGAAAAGGGGAATGAAAGATCAAGAAAAAAGAAGGAAGGGAGAGAGGGGGTTTGGGGATCGAGGAGTTTGTGCATATAATTTCGTGAAACCAAGCCTAACGTGAGAATTAAAAAAAAACTTCTGATTCAAAATCCGATTTTGACTTAAATAATCAGGTTATTCTTGTGCGACTTTTTAAAAATTTGATTATTTCCTCGAGGGTGAACTTTCTTTAGGGAACAAAGAACGCATCTTGAACCCGATTGAAATCACTTACATCACAATTTAATGACCAAATTCCATAGTTTTCTGATCCGTCCCAGAGTACTTAAATGCCAACGGTGGAATTATTGGGATTCATTTATGATTCGTAAATGACGACAGTTATTACCACGCATCATTTTTGTGTTTACGTATTATGAGAAATGTACAATAAAGGCGAATTACAATTCACACGTTGGAAACGCATCATATGCTGTTCAATTATGATACATCTCTATCTATCAGCTAACATAAATTACGTTTATGTCTTGACATATGGTATTGTTTTTTAAGTTATTTTCACACGATAACAGGGGAAATTACATGTACTGATGAGTTAAAGAGTATGTTTACACTATACTCCAAAACTAAACATGTGTTACATAAATCCGTTCAAATTGTACACTTTTCCAAGAACTATATATACAAGCAACCGGAGATTCATGACATTTGCAGAAAGCCCTTCGAACCTCTACATTACATTAACCCATCTACTCCAAAAATCGAGAAGTCTCCTAAATTGTGTTTGCCCTTTTTTCTCAATGGATTTTAATGGAGTGTGAGTGACATGACATTATTAAAGGGATGGTCCGGGTTGAAAATATTTATATCTTAATACATAGAGTAGAATTAACTGAGCAAAATGCCGAAAATTTTATCAAAATCGGATTACAAATAATAAAGTTATTGAAGTTTAAAGTTTAGCAATATTTTGTGAAAACAGTCGTCATGAATATTCATTAGGTGGGCTGATGATGTCACATCTCCACTTTCCGTTTTCTTATGTTATTACATAAAATCATAATTTTTTCATTATTTCACACTTGTGTGAATAATATGTCTCCCTTATAATGAAATAAGTTGCAGCAATAAATATCTAATGCACTAAATCAGTTGTCAATCCAACTGTCTAGTTCTTGGAGGAAAAAATTTGAATAAACCTAATTTCATATGATAAAATACAAAAGAACAAGTGGAGATGTGACATCATCAGCCCACCTAATGAATATTCATAACCACTGTTTTCACAAAATATTGCTAAACTTTGGAATTCAATAACTTTGTTATTTGTAATCCGATTTTGATGAAATTTTCGGCATTTTGCTCAGTGAATTCTACTCTATTTATTAAACTATACATAATTTCAGCCCGGACCATCCCTTTAATGAGTAATTCATGTCAGAGTAGTAACTCAATTTTCAGTCATGTAGGCGGTTTATAACGAGAGGCAAATGGTGTTTAATAATTTTTAGCGCGTTACGTTCATCTAATGGCGCTAAATTCGTCTAATGGCGGGAAAGATCGATATTTTGATATAAATATTTCATTTGTGTGTATAGTCTCCGGGGAGACCAAGACATTCTTTATATTGACAAAGTATCATTTTCCATATAAGAAACAGTTGGTCCTCTCATTCAATAGACACAATAGCTGACCGCGACTTATGTTATGAAGGAACTGGTTGGGAAAACGGTTCACAAAACTATCAATATCAATTTAACAATATAACGGAGTTCAGCACAAGTTTATGCATTTCAGAACAGAAATTTAATCTTCATGTATATGTACGGAGTAGCACAGGGTCTGTGAATATAACAGATTTAAAATTCATTGATATTATTTTACAAAATATACAGCGACGTCTCATTATATCTTACCATTCATATTGTCAATTATGTTCGGGGATATCAATTTTCTTTACACCAATATGTGTGGATGAGCGGGTATGAGAGGGTGAGAGAACGTGTGCGTAAGAATCTGTATTATGTTTGTACATAATTATGATTCTATACAGTAGCTTAGTATTGCAGTATTCAGTGAACTCGAAATTTTTTAATCGAATAACTCATGGTGATGGCGCTTGTTGGATATACGATTTTAAATAATAATAGTTAAAAACATATACACAGGAGGTCGTAATGTTTATCTATAATTGTGTAACCGAAACCCCCAAATTATGAAAAACAACGTCTCATTTATCATTAGAAGCTACATTCAACCTAAGTATTTCAAATGTTGCAATCCTATTGGTTTAAAGGAAGTCACGAGTCATGATGAATTGTTGGCATCAGACTACTCGAGTACGGTATTTACCTCTCAGGCTAATATGCAGTTTTCGCATTTACTACGGGAAACTCTACAACGCACCAATTCCTTTGAGAATGCAATTAAAATCACAATGGAGAGCTGGGAAGCTTTTGTCGAAAGTTGGTGGACTGGGACAGCGGATCATCCGAAGATTTGCACCGGACGAACAATTGGAAATAATGTCGTTGTCCAGAGTCAAGAGATTCCGATGCTGCCCCGCTCCACCAACCATGCCAACTTTCGACAAAAGCCTCTCAGCTCTCCATTGTAATTTGACTTGCCTTTCAAAGGAATAATTCATCTCTAATTCGGGGAGCTCACCGAATCAGAGACGAATTGGTTCAGAATCCACCGAATCTATCCGAATCAGGCCGTATTCCGGCAGAATTGGTCTGAATTTATTCGGGAGAAATCGGTTTTGGTGTAACCCTAGTTTAACTCTCAAATATCAAAATCCTATATGATTGTACAGGCCCACAAAGCACTTCTTGGTCAGGCTCTTGGCTACATGAGAGAATCAACACGGCCTCGCAACGTGCGCAGATGAAAGGATTACTATAGTATAGGTGATCGAACATTGCTTGTGTAACCTCAAAACTATGGAATGGTTTTTCTATGGAAATCTGGAAAAACATCATTCGTAAACAACTTCAAATCAAAACTGAAAACACACCAATTTAAGATTAGAACAATAAAACTGATCAGTTTTTTGCGCTCTATCAACCTATATTATTTTCATTTATCATCATCATATCATCATCATCATCATTATCATTATTAATATTATCATGATTAATATCATTATTATTATTATTATTATTATTAATGTCATTGTTATCATCATTATCATTATTATTATAAAGCCAAAGAGGGGTAAGTGTCTAGAATAAAAATGCTGCTTTGTCTAAATTAAGCCATATGATTTCAGTTTAGGGGTCCTCTTTTTAAATAAATAAAAATGATCCCCTTTTTTGTCGTTTTCCGACATGAAATATAAACCAAATAATCATTCTTTGGTTTCATTGGATAGGACAACATATCACTTCCTCCGCGATGAATCCCTTGGAAGCGAAGATAGCTGCAACCAAATCACCTACCGTTTATTCCTTTCACCATCTTGGTTTGTTGTTGCTACCTTATATTACCAAAGGCAAAACGTCAATTATTTCATTAAAACCAGTTGTCCTTTCTCCTCGTGGCTGATATCTAGTAATCAACTTCGAAATTGGACTATCAACAGAAATGAAAGAAAGAGGAAAAATAATGAAGAAATTATGATAGGTTGGGAATGATCACATGACAGTCTTCAAGTTTCTATCGTAGCTGAAATACACTACTCAAAAAAAGTTAAGGACCACTTTTTAAAACGTACATAAAGATTTTATACAAGGTGTTTTATTTCTGGAAATACCTCAGTACAACTGTCCTAAATGTCCTTAAACACGCTGTAATCAATTTCACGCATGGGTGGTTTCAGTTGTTGCACAATGTCTCTCGCATCACTGCACATCCTGAAAAGTGGGCCCCGAGGGGTATCAGCTACCGACATGAAGTGGTAAAAACGAATGTCTGAGTGTCTTTCAGGCAGTTCAGTAACGAGTGTGACCACCTCCTGCAGCAATAACGGCTTCACAGCGCTGTCTCATGGAGCTGATGAGGCGATTGATGTCTCTGACGTCCAGTGCATCCCATGCAGCCTCCAGAGCCACACCCAGCTGCTGCAGTCCAAGTGGATGGGCTTCGAGCTGCTCGAGACTCCTCCCCATCATGTCCCAGACGTGCTCTATCGGGTTTAAGTCCGGGGACCTCGCTGGCCACTCCATACGCTCAATCCCCTGGCCCTCAAGGAACTCGGTCACCACCCTAGCTCGGTGGGCACGGGCATTGTCATCCATGAAAATGACGTTTTGTCCCACATTTTCTGCAAATGGCACCACTATAGGTTCAAGGACCTCATCCCTGTACCTCACTCCTGTCATTGCTCCCCCTGGGACCACGTAGAGACGAGTACGGTTGGCGTAGGTGATGCCTCCCCACACCATGACGCTGCCTCCCCCATAACGGTCATGTTCTGCAATACAGGGGTCTGCAAATCTCTCTCCTGGTCGCCTCCAGACTCTCGAACGTCCATCATTGTGGTCAAGGGAAAATCTGCTCTCATCTGTGAACAGAACTCTACGCCATTGCTGTCTGGTCCATCTGACATGCTCCCGGGCCCAGTTGAGACGAATTCTTCTGTGAGCAGGGGTGAGTGGGACACACTGAGCTGGCCGTCTGGCATGCATATTGGCTCTGTGAAGTCGGTTACGGATTGTTTGAGTGGAAACAATCACTCCAGTTGCTGCAGCGAAGTCATTGTTGAGGCGGCGTGCACTGTGAAAGCGGTTGCGGAGGCTGAGATTCGTCAAGTAGCGATCATCTCTAGGGGTTGTCGAAACTGGTCGGCCACTGCGGGGTCTCTCGGAGTATAGCCCTGTCTCTCGGTGTCTTTGATTTGCTCTGCTAATGACACTGTGTGACACGCCCATCATTCTGGCTACTCTTCGCTGACTGAGGCCAGCTTCCAGCATCCCTAGGGCTCTGGCTACATCTGTTTCACTTAGGTGGTGTCTTGGCATTGCTGTTGTAGGCAAGTTGTTGATTGTACAGACTAAAGACGGAAAATGCTTTGGAAGACACTTGTCTTATGGCCCACTGCAATGATGCCAGAGACATCATGAAAGAACTGCATGTGTGAAATTGATGTCATTGTGTTTGATGGCATTCTGGACAGCTGTATCTTGGCATTGCTATTGTCAGCAAGTTGTTGATTGTAGAGACTAAAGACAGAAAATGCTTTGGAAGCCACTTTTGTACGGGCACATTGCAATGATGCAAGAGACATGAAAGAACTGCATGTGTGAAATTGATTTCATTGTGTTTGATGGCATCCTGGACAGCTGTATCTTGGCATTGCTGTTGTCAGCAATTTGTTGATTGTAGAGACTAAAGACAGAA
Source organism: Lytechinus pictus (assembly GCF_037042905.1). Classification (NCBI taxonomy): domain Eukaryota; kingdom Metazoa; phylum Echinodermata; class Echinoidea; order Temnopleuroida; family Toxopneustidae; genus Lytechinus; species Lytechinus pictus. The sequence continues at coordinate 10,984,630 of NC_087256.1, read as the reverse complement.
AATGCATTTGAATCCACATTTGTACCACTTCACAATGGGCCCACTTTTCAGGATATGCAATAATGCGAGAGACATCATGCAACAACTGAAACCACCCATGTGTGAAATTGTTACAGGGTGTTTGAGGAGATTCAAGACAGCCATATTCGGGTATTTCTAGAAATACAACACCCGGTTTGAAAATTGTATACACACATTAAAAAGTGGTCCTTAACTTTTTTTGAGTAGTGTATTATGGGCAAGTTTTCTCTCTTTCCAAGAGAATTTCTAAAAACTAAATAATGGCCAATCAAACTTCTGATTAAAGGGAAAGGGGTCAAACCAGGACTCTTAGGAGAACACATCTAAGAAATATCAATAATGAGTCATATAGGTGGACACTACACTGTTAGAAAATTTATCCTTAAAATAAAAGAAGTTCCTGCAGCAGAGTCTCGAGAACACGTGTAATCTTACCAGATTGCGTAATCTTACAGGAAATTGGTATTTGGTGTATGGAATCTTACAAATTTCCTTGAATAAAACACCATTTTCCCCTTTTAAACAGACCTGTTCTGTTAAATTGCAGGAAATTCCTGTTTTATAAATTTACAGAATGATTCTGTTATTGCTCTCTGCAAATTTTTCTTTTTTTATCTGTAAAATCACAGTTTTTTTAACAGTGTACCGTTCGATCGTTTACCTCCACGGTGCATGCACTGTAAAAATACCGGTGTTAATTTGACACCAGCTTGGTATCTGTACAGGATACAGATGTGTTACACATTGTGAACCGTAAACCTTCTCTACGAAAAGAGGGGTGTTAAAACAGCACCACTTCGGATTTACGCTAAGACCAAATAGTCATTTAAACACGACTAACCAGTGTTAAAACAACATCGGTTTGATTCTAATCTGGTGTTGTTTCAACACTTCCCTGGTTTTTTTTTCGATCTAGATACCGGGCTGGTGTTAAATCAACATCAGTGCTTTTGCAGTGTAGAATTTAATTCCCATACGTCAGTGATAACGCTAAAATTGTCATTCAGAATAATGAGGGTATTGATAATATTTTCCGCATGAATTATGATGATGGTGATGATTTTATATAGTTCAATTTAATTACCAAACAAAAAGGACAAGTTGTCCAAAGAATTCTACATGACTTGTGTATCATTTTCATATCAAATAATAATGAAATGAATTGATTGGTACACTCTAAAAAATGAAGTGCTAATTTAGCACTTAATGTCCTTGTATAGTGACTGCACTTTGAGTGCTGCTTTAGTCATTCAAATTTGAACTAAAAAATCAGCAATCAAAGTGCAGTTTCTATACAAGGACATTGAGTGCTAAATTAGCACTTCACATTTTAGAGTGCATTATCATATAATGATAATCGTGACAATAAAACGAAGTCGTTTCCCCACATGTCCAGGCGCGGATCCAGGAGGGGGCCGAGCCGGCCCCGGCCCCCCCTATTTTTTGACAACCTGCAGAAAAAGTGTACTATAGGAAAACACTAAAGAAAAGTAGGAAAGAGGTATCATACCAAGGATGTGTAATTTACAACCTCGTAACGGCCGGCCCGATCCCGAAAGGAAACAAGAAAAGGGTGAGGGGAAGAATTGGAAAAAGAACTTTATATAAAAAAATTCGCTCGCGCTTCGCGCTCGCATTGCCTGTGCCAATGAATCCCATTCAAGAGGATTAAATGACACTTATATATCCAGATCTGAAATCAATTTGCACACAATATTTTAGCTCGCATATCAAGCTTTAATTACTTTGTTTGTTTTACACAAATTGTTTATATCAAAATTTTCAGCTCGCGCTGCGCACTCGCATTGTTTGATTTGTGAGTTACCTATCCTCTTTGGAAATTCTTACCAAAATTTGTCAAAATGCTCCTTTATCATGTCAGTATATAAAACAATTGAGCTTGTGCTTCGCGCTCGCATTTAATTGTTTGAGACACACAGTTTTTTCTGTATTTAAATAAAAACGCGCTTAGACTGTCCAGTTTTCAGGTCGGAATATCAAAAATTTTGAGCTCGCGCTTCGCACTTTCATTATTTAATTGGTGATACTTGTATCCTCTTCATTAATCACTAAAAACAGTCCTAATTGAGTCCCTTTTCACGTTACTATGATAAAATTTCGGCTCGCGCTTCGCGCTCGCATTGTTTAGTTGGATACTTATCTTTTTCATGATTATAAAATCTCCTCAGAATCTTCAGGTCTAAGGACATAAAATATCAAAGAATTTGAGCTCGCGCTTCGCGCTCGCATTATATATTAAGACCACATGAGATACCGTATCTTGTTTATAACAATAACATTAACATATACTAACAATTTCAGTCTCTAGTTAGGACTACCCCCTTAACCCCCCCCCCAAAAAAAAAAAATCAGATTATAGCGGCCAATCGAGAAAAATGTTGATGAAAATATTTTTCGGCCCCCCCCCTATTGGCGAAAGCTGGATCCGCCCCTGATGTCCTATTTCTATCAAATATTATTTGCAGTATTTCTGGTTAAAAGTTAAACACAACTTTGCTGCGCGTCAAAATTGCTTTGGGGCGTTCTCATTAAAAGCACTCTGTATCGAATTTCTTATTTCAGGAATTTAAAGGTACACTGCAACAATGACCTTTGTCAATTTTTCTATTAATCTCCGTCATTGCTTAAAAATGATGACGGCGACGACGATAACTATTATGATCAGTGATGACAACAGCGATTGAACTAATAATGGTAATGATAATAATAATTCTGCTGGGATTTGAACCCATCGACATATAGGTCCTATACATTTCATGTAACGGGAGTTCTATCCACTCATCCACCATGCCTGGTTATACATAGGATATTAGGCAAAGATAAATTAGGGTTGGTGCAACAAATACATGTTAATTCACTGACTGAACAAATGTTAAATAACTCTGAATGCATAGCAATTTCCATTTCAGTGTATAGGTCAATATACTAAAGTGTCAAATCACATCTAAAATCTTGACATCATAAATAAGAAAAAACAATGAATTCGTGGATGCATTAAAAATAGCTAGAGGTTAATTTTTCTCAATTTTAGGCGAATTTCACCGAATAATCTAAAAATATGTCATATCCGCATAGGCTGTAAAATAGAGGAGGATCATTTAACCAAAAGTGTTCGTATGTATTTATTTCGGACAAACAAATAAAAAAATTTCCTTATAAGATATGACTTTTGGATGGAATTGAAGATTGAAGTTGAAATTGCGTGCTAACAAGAAAGAAACACCAACCAGCTATAGAAAATCCCGTGGACTTACCACTTCAGTTCGATTTGTGAAGAATTGCCATTTATATCCTTCTCCATAAAATCTTGAACAAAAATTAAAATCACAACGTGAGCGAATCGTTTTATCAGGTACAAACGTGATTATGTGAGAGATTTCCGAAAACGATGTTTGGCAAATACAAAAGTCAACATTTTCTTTAAACGGCCCTTCCTTCGTACCTCCGGGCAATCTTCACTGCTCTCACTCGTTGGAATATGGGAAATTTGATTATATCTAAATTGATGGTGCGTTATGGTTATTTGAAGAAAAAAATACGTCCACGGCTGGCCAGCATATTGAGATAGATAGATCGATTGATGAATAGATAGATTGCCCGATAGATAGGTAGATATATAGATATACAGACAGACATATAGATATAAATAGGTAAATAGATAGATAAACAGATAAGTAAATTATGGATGGATTGACAATAGGCCTATATAGAGAGATATGTCGATAAATAGATAAATATATAATAATAAATATAAATATAAATAAAACATGGATTAATTTAGATAGATAGATAGATAAATAGATAGATAGGTAGATAGATAGAAATATACATGGATGATTGGACAGAGACATAAGTGTAACCCCCTATATATATATATATATATATACATCACCAATTTTTCCAAAAAGGGTAGATAGCTCTGGGGAACCTTGATTTAAGCTACGCCTACCATTGTTCTCTTCATCCATTTCTTTCACACTATATATATCTATATATATATATATATATATATATATATATATATATCAACAGAGATAGGTAAGTAAAATGAACGGAAGAGTTGGCGTAAGAGGAAGACATATGAGAGAAAAATATGATATTAATTTACACTCCTGAAGCACTAGGATGGTTTTGCTTCCACCATCAAGTCGGAGCAGTTTTCTTAAACCGGCACGAACTTCATGAAGAGGGCAGATATTAATGAGAGCAAGGTGGGAGCGGCAGAAAGAAGTGAGAGTTCACCTCAACATGGAATCATCTTCCATTCTATCATTTATAATATTTATAATATTTAATCTCATTTTATATGCATCTAGAGCAGGTTTTCAACCGAGGCGCATCCTGCATGTGTGTTTAAGTTTCGGGATGAAATCTCAGAATTCTATACGTCATCGCTGTATTTTTTTTCTCGTGATGTTCGGTAAGCTGACAACCTTTTATTTAGACAGGAAATATCAGTATCCTTTTCAATGAAATACGAGTCCGTAACCTTATAGTTCCAAGTGTTATCTTATGATTCCCTTCCTTCCCCCATTTCCAAGATGGGTGGACATAGATATAATATGAAAGATACTCTTCCCCAAAGTAAAGGTGGGGGCGAGCAAATCCTTCTCACATAAAAATATTTTCTGATCTTTTTTCCATCAATATTTTTCTTTCATTACTTTTTGTCTTTTATTTGAAGTAATGTTTTCTTTTTCTCGATGTAGTTATATTTTTCTATCCTCTATACTGAGGCACCCCCACATATATTCGTTACACCATCCCAACTCATTCTGTATACCAATGTTACTGTTCGTGATACCCCGGGCTTCTGTACGGTCACCTCTATACAGAGTTCCTGCACGATTCCTGCACTGTCTTCTCCCTAATATCTGTCGAAAACAATATCACAAGATGGAAACAGATATAAATGTCAGTGTTTTATTACTTGATTGACACTGAATTATATATGTTTTGTTATTTATGTCTGACTGCAATGACACTAAATGAAAGAAGAGTTCCAGAGAAGGGAAAATAACTTTAAAACAGTCTGGATACTGTTTTCAAACAATCCAGTGAATCTCACTGTCTTGGACGATATGAAAACAGTCGTATAACGAAGGATTTATTTCATGAGTTGAAAATTATAGCTCCGACTTAAAATCACTTTCCCTCAATCCATTACTTGTGTAGGAGTATTTGGGGTTTTTTGTATTCGAACGCCTAAAAAGGATTCAATTAAAATCAAATTCGAGTCAAAATTATTTCATTTGATAAAGGATTTTAAGTGTTTCGTATCAAGTGTTAATTATCATAGTTACAATTATATTATATTATATTATATTATATTATATTATATTATATTATATTATATTATATTATATTATATTATATTATATTATATTATATTATATTATATTATATTATATTATATTATATTATATTATATTATATTATATTATATTATATTATATTATATTGTATTATAACATATATATATATATTATATATATATATATATACGATGAAATAACAAAGTATGTCCCCCGTCACGGAAAAAAAATAATAATCAAACTAAATGAAGAATAGTCAAAGAATGCTCAAATATTCCACTTTAACTAGTTTCGTCTTTCTGAAGAATTAAAGACGAAACTAGTTAAAGTGGAATATTTGAGCATTCTTTGACTATTCTTCATTTAGTTTGATTATATATATATATATATATATATATATATATATAAATATATATATATATATTATATAAATAGTGTACAATCTATTGTATAATATACTGGATTATAATATGTACGACAAATATACAATTATCCCGAGTGCAGGTTTATGTCCAGTAACATTGTAAGATAGAACGTTCACTATTTATTATAGTAAATTGTACAACACCTACTACGCGAGCAAATGGGAGGCTGAATGTCAAACATTCGTACCGTTGCACACGTACCACCATTGCACGGGTTAGGAAAAGGTGACGTCACTATAAAATTAAGATTCAACGCATTGTACGCGTGTAGTTAATGCTGACGCGCATGGCTTACTGGCTAAATACGCATATTGCCATTATTCTCCCCATTCATTTAACACGGGCTTTACCCTCCAAAAATAGAAAGTTATATTGTACATATGTACAATATAACTTTTAGACGGGAGGTCACGTGGTACCAATTTAGCCAATCAGAGCTCGTATTTTACTACCACTATTTACTATATATATATATATATATATGTGTGTGTGTGTGTGTGTGTGAGAGAGATCATAATATGTACAACAGTTTGGCGACTCTTGTATTTAAATATACACACTAAGAAAAATAGGTTCAACTTTGCACCTTTTAAGGTGCAGACCTGATGTCACACTGGGCGCACCTTCAGGGTACAACTTTGTACCCTTTTGGGAATTTCATAGGTACAAATTAGGCAAAGAGTTTCATATGTACCCCCACCAAAACTAACAATAAATTGTGGAGACTACCGGTTTGTTCACTTTAGATTTCTTTATGGATTTTTAAGTGTTGCTTACCTTTTTTGGACTCGAACTCACCTCGATGTAACTGCAGTCAAGACCTCTTCCCGCTCTGCTAGCGAGAAGCGCTGATACTGGAAGGGTTTTTATTTAGCGATAGTTCGACTAATCTAGACAGACCCTTTATACTTACCAAATAAGCCGATGTCTATGGACAATTACACGCACTCGATCCTCTCTCCCATAATACATGTCCTATATTAGGGCTAAATATATTATTTTGAACTTTCTCCATATTTTCATTTCTAATTTTATTGGGGGTACATATAGAACTTCCCCAAATTAGACTGGCCGTCCGCTTGGCCAAAGTTTCAAGTGGTTACAGAATTCTTCTGCGATGCACATAATCAGAGTCAGTTATTTCTTGCTCTACCTTTAATTAATAATTGGTACAACAGGAAAGAAATGGTGGATCGTGTGTATGGGGTACCGGAAGCCTCAAAACGCACACCTAATGTATAATTGACAAGTTTGGTTCTCCGTATCACTGGCGTAAATCCCGGGGGGGATGGGGGGATATATCCCCCCCACTTTTCGAGGAGGGGGGTATGGCCTGTACAATCACCCCCCCCCCCACTATTTACGAAAGAAGTAAAACAAAATCACAAGAGATAATTGTTTTATTGGTGAAAATTCTTCCAAAAATACCGCTTAACAAATAAAACAATATTATTGAATCATAAAATGCAAATAAAGAGCCAGTTCACCATTTCCAAACGAAATACTTATGTCCTTATTATAACATTGAAGAGAAACCCCCGTTTCTTCCAATTCATCAATGTTGGGGTCTTTGGGAGGGATTAAGATGGAATGTCAAAAAATGTTGAATGTAATCTCTAATAAAACCATCAAACCATCATGGGGTAAAAATATAATAATATTGGAGGGGTATTTGCCATATGGACATACAGTGGCGTAACTACGGGGGGGGGGGCATGGGAGGCACATGCTCCCCCCATCGGCTGACAAAAAAAAACCCGGGGAAATGGGGAAAAAGAGAAAAGAGGGAGAAAGGAAAAGAAACGTAGTGGGAAAGAAGAAAGTATTATTCATTATAATGTTATATTATATTATAATTATGTTATGTTACATTACATAAGAAACATTTTTATCATAACTTTATGAAACTTAATTTGCCCAGGGCCTACGTCTTCATTGTTCCTGGTGCTCGCATTGTCTGTTCAACGAGATATATAATCCTGTTGTACTAAAACATCCCGTTTTCAAGTCAATATAAACCAAATATATTTCCTAGCACTTGAGTTATCATTGTTTTATGTAGTGACATAGGCCTATGCTTCTTTTACATAACTCAAAAAGTGATTGCCCCATGTTAAGGTCTTCGTATATATAAAAACATTTCCTGTCCGTGATTACGTTCGCATTAGTGGATCGGTGAGATATGTCTGCTCTTCATGAATTCCTAAAATCAGTCCTTAAAATGTCCCTTTTTCTGATCTGAATATCAAAAATTTTCAGCTCGCGCTTCGCACTCGCATCATTTGGTTAATGAAATACGTATGGTCCAAGTTAATTCCTACAAAGAAACCTTAGAATGCCCCACTTCAGGCCTGAATTATCTAACTTATCTAAATTTTCTGCTCGCGCTTCACGCTCGCAATATTTGATTAGTGAGATGCGTATGATAATCATGATTGCAATGACTACAAAAAGTGTTTCATGTGTTCAGATGTAATTCTAATAAAATCAGCAAGCGCTTGGCACTCACATTAGATGACTATGGTGAGATATGCATACTCTTAATGGATTCCTAAAATATATTCCTTAAAATCTCGCTGTTTGGGGTAAAAATATACGAAAATTTCAGCTCGCGCTTCGCGCTCGCATTGTTTAGCGAGACAGGTAACTATCATGATTACGCAAATTTGATTATAATGTCCCTTTTTAGGTGTGAATATAAAAAAAAATCAGCTCGCGCGATTATTTGATCAGTGAGATACATATCCGTTCAATGACATTGTCCTTAAAATGTCTCTATTAGGTCAGAATAACTAGCAACTGAGCGCGCTTCGCGCGCTCACTCAGTGATTCAAAAATTTTGCTGGTGCCCCCACAATGCCGTGACCCACTGTACGCCACTGTGGACATATCAATTACAATTCCTTGCATATCTAAAAACATGATTGCAAAAAAAATGCCAAAATATTTCAGTCATCCCCCCCCCCACCCCTCAACACGGATTTACGCCAGTGCTCCGTATATAACGATTTTCAAAAAAGCTTACTGAAACAGTAACTAAAATGACTATCTTTGCCAAACGACCTAAATCCCCCCAAAAAACTAAGAAACATGCTTAAACCACTTTTCTTACAAGTACTCTTCCCAAAATAACCAGACAAGGTTAGCGTAACAAGTTTATAAAACATGCGAATTATGCAATATTTTGGTAATTCACAGACCCCTCAACACGTAAGATTTCTACGCATTTTGTTCCCAGACCCTATAAATTCTATACGAGCAATTCTTACGAGCAATTTTGCAAGTAAAACATATTTTTATTGTCATTTCACGTATACAAGACGCACACTCTTACACACACACAAACGAGAAAAAATTTTTTTTCCTCTCCATCAGTAGAAACGTTCAAACTTAGACTTTAATTTCCATACATTCTTTTTTCCTTTATCTAAATATATTTCTTCACGCATTTCAGTAGCTCTTGCGTACAGCGCAGACGAATGATGTACATAGTTTCTGCGCTATCCAAATCAGTATATTATTATTACATAAATTTGTGGACATTTTCCTTTTTCTGGGGGGGGGTGTTATGGGGGAAATAAATCGTTAAAAAATCAAAACATTATATTAAAGGTCAAGTCCACCTCAGAAAAATGTTGATTTGAATCAATAAAGAAAATCAGACAAAATAAGAAAGTTATGACATTTCAAAGTTTCGCTTATTTTTAACAAAATAGTTATATGAACGAGCCAGTTCCATCAAAATGAGAGAGTCGATGATGTCACTCACTCACTATTTCTTTTGTTTTTTATTGTTTGAATTATACAATGTTTCAATTTTTACAAATTTGACGATTAGGACCTCCTTGCCTGAAACACAAAATGTTAAAATAATGGAATTCCACGTGTTCAGGGAGGAATAAAACTTCATTTCACATGACAATGACGAGAAAATAAAAAATATTTCATACTTCATATAATGAAATACAAAAGAAATAATGAGTGAGTGATGTCATCGGTTCCTCATTTGCATACCGACCGAGATGTGCATATAACTGTTTTGTGAAATGAAGCGAAACTTTAAAATGCCATAACTTTCTTATTTTACATCCGATTTTGATGAAATTTTCAGTGTTATGCTTGTTGAATTTTTCTCTTTTTATTCAAATCAAGTTTTTGTTGGAGTGGACTTGTCCTTTAACATGATTGAAATGCTAGAACTTTCAAAGCATGTAATATTGAAAAATGAAAACAAAGACAATTTTTTTTATATGAACTTGACGAAGTCACATGGTCCTCAATGAAGGTAAGGGGGGGGGGGGGTATTGAGCGAGAAGGATTGATTTACTCTCTAAATAAAAACGAGTGACATCTTACTCTCTTGGGAGTTAGATAAAGACCAACACGTTTTCGAGTGAGAAAAAGATTGAATAGAGTTATTCTTATTTCCTGAATCCTGATAAGTGTGTTCGTGACTTATATTTTATTTGTTTGTTTGTCTATTTACCTTACGAAAAATATTAAGCAAGCTAACATCACTCGTACAGAGACAGTTAAGGGGGAAAAAAGAATCTCACAAACCGGAATGTGAGACGTGTATGGGGGTGGTTAAAGACTATAAATGTATTTTAAAGATAAATTGAACTTAAACTGATTCCCTATACTTTGTGTTGTTTGTCCGATGAAGACAACAGTGTGTGATGGTGGGATGGGAAGCGAAGATCTGTTAGATTCAAATCATGATGAATTACGGCCGTAAAGTACGCTGTCTCTAGTCTAGATCTGGACGTTAGTAGTTTTTTTTTTTTTAAACCTACACTCACCAACACACCAATACATCAAAGGACTGATCCCCAGAGGACTGATGTATTGGTGCGTGAGTGCGGGGTTTTCAAAACAAATAACTACTAACGTCCAGATCGAGACTATACGCTGTCGGAAACTGAATCTCTTCGAGTGCTTTTAAAAAAGGGGCGATAAGTGGCATTTAATGGTCGCCGATGTTTCATCACACTCTGGATATCGTAAAGATCTTCTCCTATATTTTTTCTCCAAATATGAGCCGCGGACATACCCACGCATCGACTAAAAATGTGTGCAAAATTGACGAATTCCCTAACATCGAAAGCCGTGGCCAGATATCAGGTAATATTGAAGCGGGAATCAAATGTCTCGATGAAATGTCAAAATCAAAATGAAAGGGAAATGAGAGAGCAGGAGGGATATAGAACTTTAAGGCATGCAACGAACTGAAATCAATTGAAAATTTTCAACACCAAATCTGGTTTATTAAACCGTCTGGTTAATCTGAAAGATATAGACTCATTTTAAGTATACGATTAATCGATCGTTTCAATTTTTAGAGTTCAACAATAGTCATCATGTTTCTTAGTGCATGTTGATGTGTTAATTAAAGTGTTGGCTTCGTATTGATCATCAATTTTGCGTGCCTGCCATGGAAGTGCTCGCTTTTCGTTTGTTTTGCTGCTTTGCCGTTCAGTATTTGTTTTTGTTTTGTTTATTTTTAAATAGATAAACTTTCATCGAGAGTTTCGGATTATAGCCAGGAATATAACTTATTTGCAAAGTAAATGAACTTTAAATTCCCGGATGGTCCAGTGTGCTTTCATGATAGGTCGTCATTGAACATTACCTTAGCGCCTTTTTTAAGCATCCACTTTGCAGACGCTTTCTGCAACGTAGAGAATCTATTGAAAATGCCTGTCAAATCACAATGGACAGATTAGAGGTCATTGGCGAAAGCTGGTGGACAGGGACATCATATCGAATTAAAATTCGAACTGGACAAAAAAAAATGCGAATATGTCGTATGTCCAGAGTCCAGGACGACACTGTTTGATTCACCCATTTTCGACAAAGACTGCCTAGTTATGAAAGTCTTTTGACAAAAGATTATCTGTGTTATAGAGAGCGTCTGTGGAGCGATTGCTATAACGCCCTAATGTGACTCAATACCAAACCACCATTCGTCATGAATAAACCGATCTGCTTGCTCTCTTACTTTAGTATGAAATATATTTTGTCCTTTTATTGTCATTTATAATTATATATCTTTTAATTTCTTTTGTTTCTTTTTCTGCATGTTGCTAGGTTTAGGTTTTAAAACTCATTAAGCTACACACGAATTGTTTGCAATAATCCCAGCCTAAACTTTTACTATTTAGACTGTCAGTCGTAAGAATTCGTACTTAAACTCTGTTCTGATTTATACCCACCGCGTTAAGTGCAAAACTTTATCACAATTTAAGGAGAGCTCTTACTCTTCGACCATACAGCATACTCAATATGATTATTGAAAGCGGATTTGACAAATGGATGGCAACTGCAATATTTATCTAGGCTATAGGCCGGGGGTAATAAATCATATCGAATGGATGATATTAGATGAGGAGTATGGGGTTAAGTTAGGAAGGAGTGTCATATTAATGTTTAGTGTATAATATTGAAATGGTGAATGAAATGCCGCAGGCGAATTGACACTTAAGTATGACTTAAAGTTCAAATGAAATGTGTGTTGAATACAAACTGGGATTTTTAAAGTACCTCCCTCATAAGATAATATACTCTGTCTCGCAAAGTTAATAGCTGGTGTGCGAAAGGGGTTTGAATTTAAAGAGAACATAGGTTTGGCGATGCGAACGTTCTTAACATGTTTTAGAAAAATATAGAAAAACACATTTTATTGAGTTTAAAATTAGATGAAAAGCAAGTTTCATGGGTATATTTTCACTTAATATTGCCTAACATTTTTACACAAGCTTTTGCGCTATTTTACCAAACAAACATGCATGTTCCCGTAAAGTGTTGGGTACAATTTTTTTTTACTAGAGCGGTGACAAACAAGAATTTACAGTAATCAGTTTATTTTAACTAAAAATAGTTCAAGATGCATGACAGTGCTTTACGTTTATTTATTAAAATATTTTTAAGCCTCGTGATGGAGAGGGGTTGGGGGTATGGGGGCTTTATACTCTTCGTAAAGGAGAAGGGAACGTTTTAAATTATCGAATGAATTACACTTTTGTTAAGAAAAATTAAGTTAAATTGACTAGGCCCATCAGGTAAAATGGTAAGCTGGGTGCAACGGTTTTTTTTCTTCAGGTTTTTCTTTTTTACTAGAAGATATTACGAGGAGATATATGGCGAAATTATGACTGTTTGGCAAATAAAAGAAGACCCCCTCCATGACAAGAGATCATAGTGTACACAGCTAACTACTCAAGTATCATAATAATAAGTATTTATTTACAGTGTTGAAGATGAAACAGAAGATAAAATCAGAACGACCCTGCCATCTGAAATTTAAGAGACACTGCCAGGGATACTGATTGATACAATATTATTTTCGTGACGAAAGTCGACGATTGTGACAAAATTGGACCGTGTTATATATAGCTATATATAGGGCTATCTTATATGATATTTCTTTGAATAATCAGTGTTTTGCATTTTAATCTCGTAAGACATGCTGTGAATGAAGTCATGACAAACTTTTTATCCTGTTTACGTGATAAAGAGGTAATTCATTATATTAATGTCTGAATGCGTAGCAGGTAAGCGTATAAGAATTATACTAATCAGGCCAATTTGATATAAGCAGAATTAAACCCACTAATAGAAATAGAGAGGAATGGTCTATAAAAATCCATCGAAATCCGTTGCGAAATGAGAAAGACGTGGAAATTTAGAGAAGTCACATGTATTTCTTATGTTTTAATCCTAAAAGTTAAAGCAGAATAATAAAGAACATGGACTTCTTTTTTATACTTGTTATTATCAATTTCAATTGTTTGTGGCCAACACTTAAATAATTGCGATTTGGGAGAGAAAATGAAAGAAAATGCATATTCTTATCGTCAATCCTTTTTTTATTCTATATTAATCTAAGAAGGAATTGAAAAAAATCCCATATTGAAATCCTGAGTATATCCGACAGTCACTATCTTCAGCGCTTTCATGACTTTGCTCGTTATGATTTGAACTTTGTACACTAAAGCACACTCATAGTTTTTTTTTCTGCTGAAAATGGGGATGTAATGCCTCTCTCTATACAGAATGTGGTTTTTTGTTGAATAATTAATATATATAATCTAAAATGCATGCACAAATCCAGTGTAGATTGCTCAACTTGCCTGAACTTTCTGACGAACCAACGAATGAAAGTAACGTTAATCAAGAGAGGTTAAAAGCTTCTGATGTCAGTCCATAAAAACACGTCATCCTGTATCGCTTTAAGCAGATTAGCGGTTCATATGGCGAAAATAAGCAGTGTCCCTAAAGACACATCCATTTTGATTCTTCTTGACTCTGCCCTATATATTTCTTCCCCGTTCACGCTTTTTATAGAGCGTAATTGTCATGATTTTGTCCCAATGAATTAACCATTCTCCAAGAGAAGATCCGATTAATTACAGGTTAATCGTATAAGATTTTCTTTTGTGCAATCGCTTCCTCTCATTTCTCCTTCAGGATATTCTAAAGTCAAAGGATGGCCATAGTACACAGCTTTAAATTTACGCCATTTTAGAAATAAAGGCCAAGGGGGATAATGCCCGATAACCACATGGAGATGCATATCGCAACCTCAAAATGAAACACTGATAAACAAGTATGTGACTGTATGTCTATATATGCATATCTTTTGTTTACAAGTCCATTTACTTTCTATTCATTCAAGTGGAATATTATATGCATACCTCCCATGTCTATGTTGACCAACGATATCAAAGATAGTTTCTATCGCCATGGAATTCTGAGGACAATTACAACAATTTCGTTTCGTTAAAGATACCGAGATATGGAGTTGTCTAAAACTATCGCAATTTTGTAAACATAACTCTTTTGGTTGACCAGTTGTGTCTCATTACCTCTTTTTCCAAGCAATTCGAACTATTGATTACTTCCTTTCATTTTTTTACCAATCCTGATATAGTTACATCTTTTATCTCTAGGTATATTTTCCCCCTGTTCCATGAAGCAGAAATTCATCTGTCCTTTCTCCCAGGAGAATGTTCCACATATATTTAACGTTAAATTAGCATGGTTTGGTTTTACTAAATGGAACCTGAAATATTCTGAAAAATATATATAACTACAACTGAACTTATTTTTTTGAATTATGTCGAGCTTTTTAAAAGTGTCTTTGTATAAACAAAAAAAAATGAAATATTATCTCGTGGGTTCTTATTTATACTATTGATCGGTACTAGTAATTTCATTTACACCTCTTTTGAAATCATATAATTAAGGTACGAATGAAAATATAATAGTATATTTGCAACGGCTTTTTTTTTTAAGTGCACATATTGTTACATCTGCCTATCGGTTTCTTCTCTACTTCAAATCCAAGATAATATCTAGAAAGGAATCATAAATCACCCCCATAAATTATATTTCAGAATTTTGAGATATTTTGGTCACCTTTTCAATGGTGACTTGATTTGTCGTAGATCCCTATATGCATTATACATTTATCTTTGGTAACGTCGTTTTGAGGGCTTTATTTTTCATAGTCAATTAGTGGAAAACCCTTGTGATCCGTACGTCATAGGATTATCAATAGCAAACGATGTTCTCTGCCTCCCATTCAAACTACACCCCCTTTCAGACGAGTGAGTTTTAATATCGATAAATGACTTATGGATATGATTAGGCATATGAATATACGACATATTTATTTTCGCGTATGAATTTTCTCAAGTACGTCGTATCAATGTCGGACGCATATCGATACGATTGTTCGTCATAGCCCTGGGAAGTGGGGTGCTCCCCCATTCCACAGAGAACAAGACCGCTGAAAGACCTTTGAAAGACCACGAATTCTGGTTGATCTTTCAGAGGTCTCTCAATCAACCTACAATGGTCTTTGAGGTCTTACACGAGTTATGACCAATCTTTCAGAGGTCTTCGTGGTCTTCATGGGCAGTCTTACAGGAAAATGATCTTTCAGTGGTCTTTCAGCGGTCTTTTGATGAACTTTCAAATGTCTTAATAGTCTTTCAATGATCTTTCGGCAGTCTCTCAAGATTTTTGCGGAGATCACTGTAAGACTCATGAGAATTGAAAGATCATTGAAAGACCAGGCAAAGTCCATGGAAAGAATTCTGAAAGATCATTTGTTGTATAAAAGATCTCTGAAAGACCATTGAAAGATCTCTATAGGACTAGTCTACGACCAATATCCACCAGTCTTTCAGAGTTCTTTGAGGGGTCTTTCTGAGCCATTCCACAGAGATGACAAATTTAAGTGATCTTGAAGACCGCTGAAAGACCTTTGAAAGACCATGAATTCTGGTTGATCTTTCAGAGGTCTCTTAATGAACCTACAATGGTCTTTGAGGTCTTACACGAGTCCTGACCAAACTTTCAGTGGTATTTGTGGTCTTCATGGGCTCCAAAACTTTTTGAAACGGTTCAAAACAGTCTTACAACGGTCTTACAGGAAAATGGTCTTTCAGTGGTCTTTCAGCAGTCTTTCAGCGGTCTTTCGATGAACTTTCAAAGGTCTTAATAGTCTTTCAATGATCATTCGGCAGT
Source organism: Lytechinus pictus (assembly GCF_037042905.1). Lineage (NCBI taxonomy): Eukaryota > Metazoa > Echinodermata > Echinoidea > Temnopleuroida > Toxopneustidae > Lytechinus > Lytechinus pictus. Next base: position 10,968,312 of record NC_087256.1, on the reverse strand, counting down.
CTCTCAAGATTTTTGCGGAGATCACTGTAAGACTCATGAGAGATCATTGAAAGATCATTCAAAGACCAGGCAAAGTCCATGGAAAGAATTCTGAAAGATCAATTGTTGCATAAAAGATCACTGAAAGACTATTGAAAGATCTCTATAGGACTAGTGTAAGACCAGTAAGACCAGAAATACCCATCAGTCTTTCAGAGTTCTTTGAGGGATCTTTCTGAGCCATTCCACAGAGATGACAGATTTCTGTGATCTTGAAGACCGCTGTAAGACCTCACCAATTTTAAGTCTTTCAGTGGTCTTTCAATGGTCTCCGTTCGGTGGAATGGGGGCCTAAGACCTCACAAATTTTAAGTCTTTCAGTGGTCTTTCAATGGTCTCCGTTCTGTGGAATGGGGGCCTATTAAAGCACCTCAAAAACATTTTCCTTGGGGGTGCTTCGTGTGTTATTTTCCATAGGCAGCACACCTGGAAATCTGGTAGGTATGATAATTCTTCATAACTGTTCATAACTTTTCATGCTCAAAAAGCGCGTTGTAACGTATTTAAATCATTTAATCCATTTTTCTTTTCAGATTTCGTTTTCGTCGATACGCCGCTCCCCACATTATATTTCATTATGAAAAACAATGCTCACACTGTGAACATGATTATGTCTTTAAGCTCATAACAACGCAGCGTTCAGTCACGGTAGAGCGTTGGGATGAAAATGGACATTAATTTGCGGAACATTCAATCTTCATTTCATGTCAGCATCACAGGACGACAATCGAACTAAAAAGTGATAAAGCACGAATTCTTCTAACGATTAACCCCTTCCCGACACCATTAAGAGGGTACGGTGTATAAAAAGCTGAAGATCACCGAACCAATCTCGTTTAAATCCTTATCACGAAGTGACACCCATTTTTCACTAAGGGTAAGAATGTAGTGCCTCGTAGTGAATTTTCTCCCCCCTGACCTTTAAAGAGTCTAATCGTAACTCGTAAATCACGACTTTCTCGCCACTTTTCTTGAATTTGGAGAGCGAATCGGTGAGGCGTTAGGCAGTGGTGACGTATGGAAAATTGGCGAATTCAATCTCTCAAACATGTTTGATAATTCCTTTTAATAATTTGCAGGGCATCTTTGTAAAGTAGTTTTTCAAAACTGAACAGGCCAAGCCTGCCGTATGAAATAAATTGAACATAATAAATAAATAAATCATGATAATGAAGTGACTAAGTGTCGAGAAAACGTAATTGCTGTTTCGCTCTGATAATGTTCCTAGCAATAATGTAAGAAAGCTGGATTTAGAGGAAAATAGTCAGCAGTTCCCATGTATTATTTCTCTGATATGTGTTTTCTTTATATATAATTTTTCTTTGAAATATTGATTTGATTATTTATGTAAATTTAATTAGTCTGTTTTAAATTGCAATGTTTAAGAATTACTGGTATGTTTGTCATTAATCTGTGTCAGAAATTAAATGCATTTAAATTGCGTTTTATTACAATATCATCAACTCGCAAAATGTTGGCACTTCATGCAAACGAAATTAAACAACCCGGTAAATAATTATGTTCTTTAACAGTTAAAAAAAAAGTTTACACATTTTTTTATGGTTTAATCGGTTATGAATATCATTAACTTTACCAACTTACTGTTTATATTTAAAACATTTGTTTTATATTTCAAACAACATCCGATCAGGGCCCCGTCACACAAATGTTAGCGATTAATTGTTAAATGAAATAGCCTATCAAGTTCATCGTTACATGCACATTTTGATCAGTAGACTAACGATGAACCAATCAGAATTGTTCTTTCAATTAGCGATTAATCGCTAACGTTTGTGTTACGATGCCCAGGAGATCCTAGAAGAAAGAGTTAAGGCCAAATGCAACTCTTAAAAATCATTTGTAACTTGATATTCAACCAATGACAAGAGCGCGTTGGGGACTTGCGTTCGATTTTTTAACTTGCGTTTGAACGCAACTATTTCTGCAACGGGCCCCTAGTCATAATAAACCTGGGCACCGTAACACATTGATCGCTAATTTGAAAGAACAATTCCGATTGGTTCCTAGTCTGTCTACAGAGCGAAATGCGCATGCAACGATGATCTTGATTGGCCAATTTCAATTAGCGATTAATCGCTAACCTATTTAACAACCAGAACTTGCAAAGATCAATTATAAAGTGAAAAAACATGAAAAATACAAGAATGTACGTCTCGATACAGCTTTTACGAAGAACGGTATAAAAGGCGTAGTACACAGTAAAAACACTGTTTTAAATTTCATATTTTGTTTGCTATAATAGTTGTTTAGCTTATTATATTGAGAATTAAGTATTGAAATTAAACATTGTTTTTAAAGATTGTATACACTTGTCTAATCTGTTTACACTGTTAAAGATCTACTGTGAGTTTCATTGAGTAAAGAACATTGTATAAAAATATAACTAGAGAATTCTTTGGTAAAGAAAAAAGGATTGTAGGACAACGACTTCTGATGGTTACAATTCTTTTAAAAGAAACTTCTTCATAATTCTCCCTTGAAAATATCAATGCTGTTCCACTATAGTTCGTTATTAGTCTGTATGGATCCTTTTTTTTAAGGTAACCTTTACTTCTGGATTGTATTTTAGATTCGTGGGCAAGCAGCCAGCTGCATGAGTCTTTAAGCAAACAGTCATGACAATTGTACAGCATAATCTAAATTATTTATCAGTATCTTCATATTTACTTAAAAATCGATCTTACATCATACAGATGGTCTATTGTTAGTTAATATGAGATAATATGATTCATAAAAAATGAATTAATATGGTAATGATTCCAGTAAGTTTCATGTAAAGATGAGAAAATGCAGTTTCGTGAGGAGGAGGTACATCTTCAAGTCGATAAAAAAGATTATTACTATTTAAGGAATTGAGCGATTAAGAAACTGTTTTAGATAATCGCGATATGACGATGTAACGGAAAGACGTAGAAAGTGGTCACGTTCAATAGTCCAAATTTTGATACAAAGTTGCACTTAAAAATTTATAGATCCCATTAGGAATGCAAATGCATGCTCAGGTGTTTGAATGAAGCATTCATAATTTGATATGAAAACTGCATCAAATCACAATAGTAATAGGTGGTTTAATACTATTAAGGTGTAGTATCTCGTACTCCGTGTGGAAGAAGTGATATTATCACACACAAAAATATTTACACATTGGCAGACTAAATACGAGAACCGGTACGAATCGGAATAGTTGAAAATTATTTTTTCACTGGTGTTTTCTTTGGCATACTTTCTGTCAGAAAAATGATATTTGTTGCAGACTCAAGTCAGAATATAGGTATTTTCCAGGCATGTCAAGTGAGAGGGGGGGGGGGGGGAGTTCAAGATCATAATAACCACTACACTCTAAAAAAGGTTTACCCAGTATTGGGTAAAATGGAAATATAAAAAGGTACCAAATATTTTGTAAAATTTACGCAATGTTGCGTTGAAATTACCCTTAAAACATGCATTTTTCCCAATATGGGGTAAAAAAAAATACCCACTGAAAGATTCATGTTCCATTTCTACCCAGTATTGGGTAAATTTTTACTCAGTGTTTTTAGAGTGATATGCAATGCCTTGGTTGTAGATCAAAAAATATATAGACTTGGTCAAATATGACAATATTAGGAGGATAAGCTTCTCCTGTATGCTCACGAAGAAGCTATAGAAAGTTATGATATCATTCAAACAAGAAATATAGAGACTGTGGCAACTTGGGAACCAAGTGCCAATATGCACCACCAACACCACCACCGCTACCCTCGCTACTAAAACAACAACAGCAACTACTACTACTTCTACTTCTACTACTACTACAACCAGTGACGGACCGTGACCCGGAGGAGACAAAGCATTGGAGGGGCACAGCATTGTTCACAAACAATACAGTGCCCCTCCAATCAAATGTCTCCTCCGGGTCACGGTCCGCCACTGACTACTACTACTACTACTACTACTACTACTACTACTACTACTACTACTACTACTACTACTACTACCATTACTACTACTTTTACTGCTGCTTCTGCTGCTGCTGCTACTACTACTACTACTACTGTTATTACTGCTGCTGCTGATATTACTACTACTACTACTACTACTACTACTAATAATAATAATAATACTAATACTTCTACTACTATTACAAGTAGGGCCTACTACTTCTACTTACACATAAATTTTCCTAGTGGCCATCCGGTCATGGGATTGTAGGTTTCCACCAGCCCAGCAGGCACGCAGATGAGGAGTACCAGCATATCAGCAATGCTCAGGTTCAGAAGAAAGTAATTGGTGGAACTTCGCATATCGTGCTGGCGCCATATCACCAGGGCAACCAAGATGTTGCCCGTCACCCCTACGCAGAAGAGGGTAGTGAATGCAACGGTGGTGACTGCCAGGGCTGCTGGGGATAGATTGGCGTTGGTTGCATTGCAGGTTATGTTACTCGGATCGTAGAAGTATGAACTGTCATACGAAACTTCCATATTAGTTGTATTAACCCAAACTTCTTCTGTTTTATGGTTGGTCAGTGCATGGGTCCAAAAAACGACTTACAACTTTTCTGGCCTGGACAGTGTGCGACCGTCACGCCAGTATCGGTGCAGAAAGTGCCTGCCGGCATGTCTTCCCCAAATTTGGTCTGGAATAGTCTACCCCGTTATCACTTAAATTCGACATTTTCTTTTCATGAAAAAATATTTGTGATTATTATTTGTTAAATGAAATGGCTGGTAAAGATAAAGAGTATCTCCAATCAATCATATGCACACTAAAAGGTTATTTAATATCTAATTGTGACGAGGTCGTCCAGTAACTCGGTTCACATATTTTCAAGATCCACAGCATACGATACTGTCTTTATGAATAGATTTTCGGCAGTGTCACTTTACTGCGTGGTCACTTGGCAGAATATCGAGACAAAATATATTGAGGTAGAAGAGCGGAGACGAGAAGGATGCGCGATATCGCCCAAATCATTGCATTTGTTCACTATATCCCAAAGATGGAGTTGCTGCTTGTTTTTATCGTTGATGTGAAGAACTAAACGAGTCAAGAAGCTCTCCTCTTCACTCCACTATCACTCAAAAGTTGCACAGCCTCCATATTTACACACCCTGCATCCCACATCAATTTTACACGCCAAAATCAGATTATAACTCTCCATGTCGGGTGACCGTTTAGGGAAGTTTTTTATCTTTCCCGTTTGGAGACGATGAAGATAGCTGAGCAAACTCACTCGATCTCCCGTTGAAATGGAAAATAAAATGTTTGCGGGCAAAGAAGAGCATTGTTGCCTTACCGTCTGCGTTTGGTTGCTAGGATCCAGAGTAAATGATTGATGCTTGAGGATCGCTTTGCGACACAACCTAAAACTCACAAGGCTCGACTTATCGTCGCGCACTTAACTTAAACAACTCCTACCTTCCAATGTTTCATTTCAAGTCAATATCGAAATGTCCTTTTGGTCAGTCAATTTCCACCGATCTTGGGCAGTGATGGTCGATATCCAAGCCAGCTGGATGTATCGCCTGATACACGAACCCTGGATTGGGACCCTACCAGGATATCTGTTTACGGACCGTAACCGTAACCCACATAACAGACACACTACGCGCTCACCCTCACGCGCCCACACACACACACACTGAACCTCGTTGCGCACGCACGCACAATAATACAATTTTTGTCAAAATTAATCTGAAATCCACAGTAAGAAAACTGCACAAGGGAATATTTGCGATGTGGTGCTGACAAGATGATAATTAATTTCGCATATGATTTGATTCCCATTTCTTAAATTTTCGTTCGTGGCAAAAAATGTCTGTCAAAATTCACACTTCAAGAATAACTAGTGTAAGGGTTGATACTACATGTCGATATACTATTACGATCTATTTTGAAAAGAGCATGAGAGAGATAGATACGAATCGGAAGAAATTATGCAGTGCTTATATCATGATTAAATGTTTTTGTTAGGGGGTGGTAAGTTTCTTTGCAGTTGTTTTGAACTATTTAGATAAAATATACCCTTTATTGTGCACTTTTGATAATTTGAAACAATACAAATATAATACATACATGATCCAAACAGTTACAGATAATCTAATGTGCTCCTGAGTTTAAATTATTTTAAGCTCAATAAAGAATATAAAGATATAGGTCTACTTAAAGCTAAAATCATTAGACAAAGATTGGAATAGAGAGGGGGAGGAGGGGAGTGTTCGAGATAAAGGATAAGGAAAGAGGGAAGGAGAGAGTGAGAGAGAGAGGGGGAGGGGATCGTGGGGGGGGGAGAGTTTAGAGACGGACTGAGGCCTATAGCATGTATAGGGGGGGGCAAAAATGTTTCCCCTGTCCCCACACCCACCTAAATTGAACATGCTTCTTGCAATCAAAGGGGCGTTTTTTGAAAAATCCTGGATCCGCCCCTGATGTTAACAAACACGTCAATTCGAATTGTTGGTGACGAAACTTTACATGATAAGCTCCTGCAATTTATAAGGTGAGTAACATTTAAGTGAGGAAGAGTAAAGTCTTTGAAAAATAGATCAGAGTAAGTACTGTGCGAAGCTCGATTTCGTTATGAGAAATTGTGTCATGCAAATGGGCCTCCGATTCTTTGCGTTTGAATTCAATATTTGCGAAATAAATTGATGATCTATTATAGGCCTACTGAGCATCACCCGTGCATCTACGTTGATAATTCATAATTTCAAAAGACATCTCGTATATTTGCATGTGATCACGAATAAACCATGTGATGAGTGCAAGCCCAGAGATAATGATGTAACATCAGTGACATATTAACATTTGAATTTGTTTCCTTTACTTAATTGGCATCATTAGATTGATGGCCCAAAGTTCACATGGAAAGCGCGTGTTATACCTTGAAATGGTCTTGATTGCCATCTGAGGTCGCCATTTCGCCAGAAATATTTCATATTCCCACCAATTATCTGATTAAGGTATAATATTGTGGAGTTTTGTAAAAGTATACATATGCTATTATTATTTTTTTTTATGGTGAAAATTGTAATTTATTGTGTTTTTCTTCTTGATTTTGTATTGATGATTTCTTCATCTATTTACAGTTGCCTTACTATAGATGGGGGAGGGAGAGTGGAAGGAGGGGGTCCTGATTTCTGAGAGTTCAACTGTTAACATGGACCCAATTGGCTAATTAGAAAAGTGATGGGAAATAACTATTTTGATACAAACAATACCCTGTTTTTTAATTTTTTAATTTCAAATCACTCCCTTTCAAAATTGCTTTGGAGGAACATCATATGGCAAATTTGTACCACTGATTGACGTCGACATCCTGCATGGAAAACTCGTGATATCGGTCTTTCTTTCAGGATTCAAGAACTAAGCAACAATGTCGACACATGTGTCATTGATGAAGTCACTGAAATCACGTGAGCTAACAGTGCTCGCATATATAAGTAATGCTGCTTCTAAATATTCCAGTAATGGCTTAAGTAATTATAATATTATCTTAAATGCCATTCACATCAAATTTCTGCCTCGTATTTGGGTAGACTGGTAAAAAATAATTGTCTCCCGGAGAATAGGCCATTCTCCTTTTCTGCATATATAAGAGCGCCCGGCCCTCCTACTTGTCGGAATTGAAACGTCTTTTGTCCCTTTGAAAATCTTTATACGGAATAATATGTGATTCAATGTAATATAAAATCACTGTCAATCACCACTGTCGAAAGCTTTGATCGGTAAAGGATTAATATTGTGTGGATCATATCACCGAAAGAACAATATCATAATATATACTTTGATAGAAAACAATTGATGAAATATAACAATTAAATGAACGGAATATTTTTCGAAGAACATACACCTTATCTTCAGTCTCATTGATATTTATGAAATATATATAATTTATTCTACAATTTTCAGACTGAAATGAGGTGTATTCACTTCAAAATTTGATGTCTTCTACATTTTGTCGGCTTAGTAATAACTTTTATAATCATTTTTTTTTCATTTCAAATGCTTAAGGACTACATCGTAGGATATCCAATGATGCAAATATTGTCTCGAAATTTCAAGTGAAACTCAAAACATCAGCAAATTAAGAAGGGCATAGTAAAAATCACCCCTAAGTTCCTTTTGGTGGAAGGTTGAAATGTCATTAATTATTAGCATCCTTTCTTGGTACCGGTTTCATTTTTCTTTCAAACCTTACCGTTAGGAGTATACTGCAGTCTTCATATAAAGAAATACCAACCAAAATGTATATTCAGGAAAAAATTGCAAGATACATAGAGCCTTACGATTGTTTTTTTACAATATACATTTATATAAAACAATCTGACATCATAATGATGATGATAATCATTGAAAAAAATGCTGACAATATTTAGATTTATAATGATGGTAAAGATGATAGTAATTGATCATCCGTCTCTTTGGAATTTTCAAAACCCCTGAATTATTTAACTTCACTTAGTGCACCCATAGTACCCACATCTGACCAAAATAAATAAGTAAATAAATTATTAGATTCAACCATATTAATGGTTTACCCTATTTTGACGGAATAAATATGCCTAACTGAAATTAAAGGTCGGAGCCAATACGGATCACCGATCATAGACCGACGTCCCATGACAATTTATTCTTGTTGCTTTATATACACTCTTATTCTTGATCTATCTACGAACGTGCATTCTCAAAGTAATGGTTGATTACAACGAATTAAGCTGCCCACCCACTTTTTAAGTACTCCCCTTGGTAAATACAGTTGTTACAGCTTGCTTTTAAAGTCATACATTATTCGACTTGTCGCTTTCATCGATCCATTTTACATGTCCTATAGTCGGAGTCTGGTCGGGATCAATAACAGGGGAGAAGGGGACGGGAGGGGGGGGGGCGGGACGCTGGATAGTTTTGGTGATGGAATAGGATAAGATGGAATATAATTATCATTCAAAGAAAAATTAGCCTGATATTTTGTTATATTTTGTAAAATTATATTTTCTTTATATAAAACATGAATTTGAAATGTGTTTGAAATGAATAGGCCTACATATCACTTTTTAATAACTAAAAATACTGAAGATGATTGATGATTGTATACCAAAAAGATCTTGTAAACACTATCAGGGACTATGAATTCCCTCTTCTATACTTTTAATGGAGATTAAAGTAAAGGTTAAGTATGGGGACTGTTTTTTGTACCGGCATTAAGCATTAAGAGCATATTAATTATTAATGGACTAAAAAGCGCCATATGGACAAATTACTAAGAGCAAAGCCACATTGGATTTCAGAGGCATTCATTCAACATATTGATTTTAATATACAAAATGACCCCCTCCCCCACATACTCACAAATGTGCTCGACAGAGAAATATTCATCACATTCGTATAAAAGTGATTAATAAAGAAGGTTGCTGGCTTTAAAAATGAATCTTTTATAAACTAATAATATTTATATTGTGATTGCATGGGCCCTCAACTGCCTCTATATTATCTGAACTTGACTGTTGACCATGACTAAATGATTTGACCTCTTTTTCACAAAGGCATGTTTTTTTTCGGAAAAGGGGAATTTTTATTTGATTTTATTTCCACGATTCAACAAGTATAATCATTTTCAGCATTACATATCAATAAACATAATGATGAACATTGTACCAAGCCAAAATAAATTATACTTGAATTTTTTTTATTTAAATGTTGAAACATGTATATATAAACTAAAAATATGCAGAGGTGGATGAAAGATTGCCCAATATTTTTTTTTTTTTTTTTTTTTTTTTAAAACAAGTTCACACCTAGTTGCCAATAATGCATATAGCATTTCCATTTATTTGAAAGCAGGATAAAAGAGCATTGTAGATTGAAAGCCTTGCTCACGGGCAAAGTTGCCGCGGCCGGGGATCGAACCCCGGACTTTTTCATGTATAGCCAGGCGCCTTAGACCACTCGGCCACGGCACCTCCGCTATCGCACATTCCAATATCGTAAATTGGAATGTGGGAGACCGCCATCTTAAGCTTGGAGCTTGAAATTGATGGAGGTCTCGAAATAATTATTTTTCCTAATTTTACACTCAAATTTTACTACAATTGTATTGTTTATGCGACATTCCAGAATTTTAAATTAAAATCTTGATGATGATTATATACATATATACAAATGGTGAAATTATATATATATATATATATATAGTAAAGAAATGGATGAAGAGAACAATGGTAGGCGTAGCTTAAATCAAGGTTCCCCAGAGCTATCTACCCTTTTGGAAAAATTGGTGATGCCGAAAAAATGTCTCTGCCGGGAATCGAACCCGGGCCCCCAGCTTTGAACGCCGGTGCCTTAACCACTAGACCACAGAGACGGGTTAGTGGCTAGGGCGACCCCGATCCGATTGACCGTCAGATAGACAGATTTTCGACACTATACCAATTATAATTTCCTTTGTCGGGTGAAGGTGGGTTTCGAACAATGACAAGCCGCCATGCTTCAGCTGGATCAAAGCTATTGCTTTGATACAGTACACGTATGGGAGAAAGTATACAAATGTGTGAAGTTATACATGTACAACAGCTTTGGCAACTCTTTTATTAAATATTGTGCAGAAATGGATGAAGAGAACAATGGTAGGCGTAGCTTAAATCAAGGTTCCCCAGAGCTATCTACCCTTTTGGAAAAATTGGTGATGCCGAAAAAATGTCTCTGCCGGGAATCGAACCCGGGCCCCCAGCTTTGAACACCGGTGCCTTAACCACTAGACCACAGAGACGGGTTAGTGGCTAGGGCGACCCCGATCCGATTGACCGTCAGATAGACAGATTTTCAACACTATACCAATTTTTCGGCATCACCAATTTTTCCAAAAGGGTAGATAGCTCTGGGGAATATAATTGGTATAGTGTCGAAAATCTGTCTATCTGACGGTCAATCGGATCGGGGTCGCCCTAGCCACTAACCCGTCTCTGTGGTCTAGTGGTTACGGCACCGACGTTCAAAGCTGGGGCCCCGGGTTCGATTCCCGGCAGAGACATTTTTTCGGCATCACCAATTTTTCCAAAAGGGTATAGCTCTGGGGAACCTTGATTTAAGCTACGCCTACCATTGTTCTCTTCATCCATTTCTTTACAATATTTAATAAAAGAGTTGCCAAAGCTGTTGTACATGTATAACTTCACACATTTATAGATATATATATATATATACAGTCCGTCCCAGAAAAAACGAAACGAGATTAAGCGATGATTTATCATAACTTAATCACAAATACAATAGACAAATGACCTACCAATGTAAAGCTTAGAATCTCCTCTTTCATCTGATATTACTTAGATTATTCCTCATTCACGCATGAGTGAGCAAAACAATCTGAAGAAAGGATACCAAAAACTTTTTTGGCGGGGGGTATCTGAATTTCAAAAAGAAAATCACATGCCTAAAAAGCTCAATATCTGCTCTTTTCTTTGATACCTTAATCCCCAAAAATGGTCAAGAAGCAAAAAAGTTATGTTCCCTCGAAACAATGCTTGTATTTCCATAATTTCATTAAATAAACGTGTTTTCACCGGTCCCCCACATGAGCTATATGCATGGCTGATTGTCAACAAAACGGAGTGTCAAGTGAGTTTGAACGCTAGCCTGTAGAACCTCTTCATTTTATGAAATTATTGAATTTCAAGCCTTATTTCAAATAACCAGAACTTTGTTATTTCTTGACCATTTTCTGTAATTGAGGTATCAAACTTTTTAGGCATGTGATTTTCTTTCAAATGAGTTTTTGGTATCCTTTCTTCAAATTGTTTTTTCTCACTCATGCGTGAATGAGGAATAATCTAAGTAATATCAGATGAAAGAGGAGATTCTAATCTTTACATTGGTAGGTCATTTGTCTATTGTATTTGTGATTAAGTTATGATAAATCATCGCTAAATCTCGGTTTCGTTTTTTCTGGGACGCACTGTATATATATATATATATATAGTGGGCCTATACCGAGATCAGCCATCAAACTTGTATCCAAAGACGATTGAATATAGAAGGCCGCCTATATGACTAAAGCGGCATTCCGAAAAGGCCTATTCATTAGTGAAATTAAAATGTGGTTAACTTGATAATTTCTCTGCAGAGGTTTTTCGGACGTGAAATTAGACTTAAATAATCAATTTACACCCGGAGATTTCTGCAAATTAGTCACACATTAAACCGTTTTTTATCCTTTTATTCAACCTTTTACCGAGGCAGTGGGGAGAGAAAGATAGAGAGGATGAGAGAGGGGAGAAAGAGATAGACATAATGGGGGTGGGAGGGGGGGGGGTATATAGGTAAAGGGGTGCATGTCATATCTAGCCCTTTATTATTGTGTCTGATCGATACACCTTATAATTGCAGAATTTGAAATATTAAAGCAATTTTGAATAAAAATGACACGACGTGGTTCCATAAACATCGTAATTTTAAGTGGGGCGCAAAAACGGTGATGATCCCTAATTGGAACATTTTTCCCGTTCAAAAGCAAAATATGCACACATTAGGCCTATAATCATGTTTTATTCTAGGAATATACCATGCCTGCAACTAAAAATAAACTCGGTTGCTATTTTGAATATTTAGATATAAACTCTTTTAATAGCTGTATTATAATAGCGTGTAATATACATCGCCATTAATTGTCTTATTTCAGGGAAAAGGAGTGTGTGGTGCTGGTAACCTGTTGACAACGTTTACATGGATGATCCTAAAGACTGGATATAGAGTGAAGAAAAAAAAAGAATGAAAACTATATCAGCAACATTCCTCTATAATTATCATCACTAAAATCATTATTGTGCCCCTCTTCATTCCTCCTTCTCGGCCCCTTCCTCATCATTTTAATTGTTATTATAATAATTACTATTTTAATTACTAGTATGATTAATAATGATAATAATTATTACTATCATCATTGTTATCATCAAAGTGATTCTTATATCGTTATCACTGTCATTGTTATCAGCATTAACTATTTTCAGAATACACTCTTAATATAACATGCTTAACAAATATCAAAATCGGGTGTAAAATCATAAAGTTATGACATTTCAAAACATCGCTTTATTCATTCACATAATTTCACAGAACAGTTTATCCTAGACCGTATGCAAGCGTGAGGAAACCGATGACGTCATCCATTCACCTTTAGGTATTAATTATACAAAATATTTTTATTTTCAGAATTAATTATGTGAAAACAGTTTGAGCCCTCCCTGAACATGTGAAATTGATTTTATTATAACCTGATATGATTCGATGAAGAGCTTCCTTCATGCCAAATCTGAAAAAAAAATACATATTAATTCAAACGATAACATACAAAAGAAATAGTGATAGTGAGTGACATCATTCTCTCTCATTTGCAATCGAATGTTTTAAATACCATCACTATCTAGATTATTATAAGATCGAATGTAAACTATAGTTTATATTTAAAACATCTTCCGTCAACGTTAGGCTTGTCTTTTATTTTCTCTCTTCTTATTCAATTCAGCTTTTTGTTGGGGTGGACTTGACAAAAACTGGTGATTGCACACCATTCAAGATTATGATTAATGATGATCATTGAAATCAATAAAAAAAATCATCTATAAAGAAGCTAATAGCAAGTTGTAAGACGAAAAAAAGTAGTAATAATGATGATAATAACTGTAACAATGCACCATATACTATTATGGTCATCAGTTATGTTTTTCAATGTTTAGTGGGTAGGAGTGGGATGGGGAGGTCCATGGCTCACTCCTATATACATTTTCGACGCAAACCTCACGTCTTCGTCAGGGATTTTTTTTTTTTAAATAACCATTGCTGGCCTTCTTTATTCATCAAACAAAATATATTCACAGTGCTAACATTTGCCTCCATTTCTGGAGGGAAATACATGGTTTTCTGGATTTCACATTTTATATTTTATAACAAAATATTAGACAGCCTTTGAATCGTAGTCCTTTTAGATTCTTTTCTAGAGGACTAGAGGAAAAAAGAGAGAGGGAGAGAAGGGGGAAGAAATAGAGGACAGATAGGAAGAAAGAAGTAAGAGAAAAAAAGAAGAAAAATAATAGAAAAAAACGAAAAAGAAGAAAAAGAAAGGGAAGGACAACAGAAAGAAAGGAAGAAAACAAGAAAGGGAAGCAAGAGAGAGAGAGGTGGGGGGGGGGGGGAGAAAGAAATCAAACCACGGGAAAGGAGTGGAAAGACACATTCATTCCATCAGGTTGGAGAGAGCCGAGAGAGTGGATGAGGCGTTCCTCCTTCTCTCCTTGCCCCATCTGAACGAAAACCAGTCAGAAGAACGCACACCTTGAAGTACCCGATGTTATGGTTATGGTCCGGTTGGGTAAAATGATCATGATGATGGGCTACCGGCAACTCTGCTGACTTGATCCTGATGGAGCGAATATGTTCCGTCACTCTGTCAGCAAGTCTCCTCTTCGTTTATATATATATATATATACAGTATATATATATATATATATCCAGGATATCGTAAGGGGGGCAAATTTGAAGTCACAAAAGCAGATTTTTGGTGGCGTTTATAGATAGGGCTGCGTGAAGAATTTACCCATTTGTGCTGATCTAGCTTTTGCTGAGACCGGGGGAGGGGGTGTAGCTGGAAAAAATTCAATCATTCTCATTTATTTTATTCCTTGTCGGCAGATCGAAAATGTTTTTTTTATGGAAATGGGTATTCCTATATAAGGACGGAAGTCTAAGTACATCGTAAGTTTTTTTTAGCAAGATACGGTATCCCAAAATGCTCAATTGAACGCAAAAAGGGAATATTCTTTAAGCACTGTTTGTCATCAATCAATTTTTACATATACTGACCTGAAAAAAAAAAGCATTAACAATATACTTTGTAAAAAATAGAGGAAAAGACATAGCTTAGGTAACAAATTGATGCGAGCTGAAAATGTTTTTCTTATTGATATTCAAAAATAAAAACTGAAAATTCTAAGCACTCTTTGTGACCATGAACCATGATGGTTTCTAACTAAACAATTGATGCAAAGCGCGAACAGGAATTCTTTGAAATCCCAAATGAAAACTGGACATTCTCAACATATGTAACAGGAGGGTATCTAAATATTAAAGCAATAAATGCGAGCGCGAAGCGTGAGCTGAAAATTTTTGATATTCCAACAGGAAAAATGAAATTTCTAAGCAATTTTTGTAACCATGATAATAATGGTTTCTAACTAAAATTGATTCGAGCGCGAGCTGAAAACTGATATTTAAACCTTAGTAAAAAAAAGAGACATTAAATATGCAAATTTTTGAAATCATGATAGTACCAGTCTCTCTTATCAAACAATGCGAGTGCGAGCTGAAAATTTTGTATATATTGACCCCAAACAGGGACATTTTAAGGATTATAAGTTCAGGAATTCTTGAAGAGCATACATATCTAAATTTAGTCATCTAATGCGAAAGCCAAGCGCTTGTTTTATTTATTTTTTTTTGTAAATAAAATTACATCTAGGCACATGCAGCACTTTTGTTTTGTTTTGTAATCGTGAACATGATCCGTATTTCGCTAATCAATATTGCGAGTGCGAAGCGCAATCTGATTTAAAAAAATATATTTAGACTTGAAGAGGGGCATTCTAAGGCTTGTTTGTAGGAATTCATTAATACCATACGTATTTCACTAACTAAATGATGCGAGCGCGACGCGCGAGCAGAAAATGTTTGATATTCGATCAGACCAGAAAACATTAAGGACTGTTTTAGTAATTCATGAAGAGCAGACATATCTCACCAATCCGCTAATGCGAACCTAAGCAGGACTGAATATGTTTTATATTCAGACCTTAAAGGGGGGGGGGGCAGTCACTTTAAGCAGTCATGAAAAAGAAGCATAGGGCCTATATGTCACTACATCAAATAATAAATCTCGAAGTGCGAGGAAATATACTTGGTGCATTGACTTGAAAACGGGATGCTTTAGTACTATATTCAATCCCCTTGAACATGAAAATTTATCTCATTAAACATATTATGCGAGCACCAGGAGTGATGAACGCATAGGCCCTATAAGCAAATTATGCTTCATTAAGTTATGAAAAAATATCTTATGTAATATGATATAATATACTATACTATATAATATAATATAATATAATATAATATAATATAATATAATATAATATAATATAATATAATATAATATAATATAATATAATATAATATAATATAATATAATATAATATAATATAATACAATACAATACAATACAATACAATACAATACAATACAATACAATACAATAAAATATAATATAATATAATATAATATAATATAATATAATATAATATAATATAATATAATATAATATAATATAATATAATATAATATAATATAATATAATATAATATAATATAATATAATATAATATAATATAATATAATATAATATGATATGATATGATATGATACGATGTGATAATGATATGATATATATAATATATATATATATATATATATATGTATATATATATATAATAATAATTTTTATTCTTGCCCCACTACGTTTCTCCAGTCTCCAGCCCCTCCTCCCCTAGATCCCCGCCTGCTGATGACGTCATCCACTCACAGTGTATTTCATTACATGGAATATGAAATATTTTATAAAACCAAGTTTTATTCTTTCCTGAACATGTGTATGTATCACTTGTTTTAATATTTTGTGGTTCAAACTTGAAATATTGTATAATTAACACAATTAAAAACAAAAGAAATAGTGAGTGAGGGGCATCATCGACTCTCTCCATTTGCATATCACTGAGTTGTGCATATAACTATTTTTTGAAAAATGAACGAAACTTTAAAATCTCATAACTTCTTATTTTACTTCCAATTTTGATGTTTTTTCAGAGTTATGCTTGTTTTAATTTCTCTTTTTATTCAAATCAACTTTTTGTTCTGGGGTGGGCTTTAGGTTTGCAGAGACCAAATAAACCTTCTTTTAAGATTTCAAACTATTTTACAGATCAATTAAGTCTTAAAAACATAGGCCAAAATTAGTTATAATTAACGTTATAGTTCTTGACCTGAATTATTATTCCTTATTTCTCCCTCTCTGTTGTTTGGTTATACCCTACTAGTGCATGATAGATAATTAGATATTTTTTCATTATTTATTAATATTATTATTATTATTATTATTATATAATCATTAGTATTATCATCATCATCATCAATATTATTTTTATTATTATTATTATCATTATTGTCATCATCATCATGATGATTATCTTTCATAATCATTCCCATTGTTATCCTATTATAATCATTCGTTCTTTTTAAAAAATAACCTCGATTCCCGACCCGATGGCAGTCTTCTTCTGTCTTGTGTTGGGTTGGCAATCAGTCAAGAAATGACTATTTTGCCATTATTTTTTGCCGAACTGTTATACTCTAGTCTCCATTCCAGAGCTCTTCCTGACGTCATTACCCACATGGGTGTAGAGCCGCCATATTGAAGGATTGCGGAGAAAAATTTCTTTGATTCGGCCAAAGAAAAATCCTCGTAGCCATCGATAAAAATCATATCAGCCGAGCATCGTAGGCCAAAAATATGCCTACCTATTTCCAGAGGCCCGAGAATGCTCTGAAAAGAGCGAATGGTAAGCTATTTTGGTGTGAATTTATTAATTTTCCTGGCCTGGGTCGTTTTTGTGTTTCATTCATTCATTCGTGTACCGTACCGTATGCCGAAATGGGTTTGGCCGCAGTACAACACGCACGGCCACGGCGCGGCAGGCAGCGTCTGCTGTCGTGGAGCGCTGGTCAAGACTCAACTTCCCTAGGCTAAGGCCTAACTATTTGTTTCTGACTTGAGCTGTTTGTCTCGACTGTTGTGCTTTATCTTGCTCGAAATCATAAATAGAGCTAGAGTAACAACTATAATGCCCATGTATCATTGTAATTTTTGTATTGATGTAAATTGTAATTGTAAAACTATAGAGTAGTAAAAGCTTTTCTGTTTTCTGAAATTTGTTTGTTTTAACGACAAAAAAACATGAAAAAAAACATCAAAATTTCTTTTCACAAAAAAATTATTCACAAAAAAAGAGTTCTAGGCCTACTTATTTTTAATTAATTGCAATGTTCATTTTCAAATTCCATCTCAATAATTCATAAATTGAAAATCTTGAAGTTGAATTTGAAATGTATCGTCAGTCAGTAGAGGCGCTGGTCAGAAAATTGGGATCGTCCCAGTTTACAGGGACTGTCTCAGTTTATAAGGATTTCTTCACACAAGAAATCTAGGGCATTCTCGTGATCGAAGCCACTAGTGGACTCTTTCCCCCGGACACTTTTGGCATTCAAATCATGTCCTACCTTTCGAAATTGAAAGTCTTTTTTCAGCAAACTAGCCGTCCGTCCAGGGATATCTTGCGCTTGCGTCGTCGCGTCTGCTCTGCCAATTCGTGTGCAACTGTCATGCGCAGACACAAGTCGTACATAAATACGGTACACACTAGTGATCACACGTTTTGCTATACAGCTGTTGCACACGATGCTTTTGATGACGATTGATTGGGAGGCGGAGTTTGGATATCTGTGACTGTGGGGGTGAAATATACCACGCGCATCAATTTCTTTCAAATTCTGTGGTTTATTTCGTTTTCCAGCAGGTGGCTTAGATGTAATCTACTCTGGGCTCAATCTATTTGGTCTCCTTCGAGGCCACTACTGTGTATAAACCTATGGTGTATTTTCCATAGACTTGTACACAATAGTGGCCTGGAAGGAGACCAAGTATAGTGAGCCGATATCCAAAAAGTTATTGTTCAAGCTATACTTGGTATCCTTCGAGGCCACTACTATGTATAAACCTATGGTGTATTTTCCATAGACTTGTACACAATAGTGGCCTAGAAGGAGACCAAGTATAGTGAGCCGATATTTCTAAAATCTTATTATTCAAGCTATTCTTGGTCTCCTTCGAGGCCACTACTGTGTATGATTTTATGGTGTATCTTCCATAGACTTGTACACGATAGTGGCCTCGAAGGAGACCAAATAAAGACAGATTTATATTGTATTTCATCAAATAATTTTATATTAAAGCGTTCTAAAAAAAAAAAATAAGTTTGTGTAATTGTGTTTATTTTTATTATCAGGAATAGGTAACTGTCTGAAAGTGGCAGAGTGGTCTTGAAGAGGAGGGAAATGAGGGGTAGATGGAATATATAGGTTAATTACCTTAATTCCCTTGTATTAGTAGTGGACAGTGCGAACAGTCCACATTTATGTGGACTGTTCGCACTATCCACTGCTAATACAGGGGATCTAACGTATAAACGTGATCGTGAGTGCACACGGTACTCGGTGCATCTCGCAACTTACTGGAGTAATTTACCCTGCATGGGAGGCGGAGTCTGGAAATCCGTGCCTGCGCCTTTGTGAAATATAAGCGTATCTCGCAATCGATTGGAAGAATGGGCCAGGGAGGCGGAGTCTGAAAATCCGTGCCGTAATGAAATCAGCGCATCAGTATGTCAAACTCTGTGGTTTATTTTGTTACTAAGCAACACATGTGGCTTTGATGTAATATACTTTTAAAAGTGAATCAGCTTTAAACATATGGTAGTCTCCTTCGAAGCCATATTAAACTCTGACGTATTTTTCTTATAGACTTTTGGTTCGAACAGTCAATCATCTGAATATTTTAAGGATGCAGGAATAACCGTCTGAAAGTGGCAGAGTGGTCTTAATTGCAGAGGAGGGCTAAAGTGGACCTTCCTCATTTTATAGATTTAGGCCTAACGTCAGATCTACTTCATTGTTTTACCTTTTTTCTTTAATAATTATTCTAACTAAATAAGCTCAAGGGTCATGAGTAGGCCCAATCTGTCGAAATACGCAGGTGACAACTTGGTTGATTTGATTATTTTTATAATTTCATTTTATTTTCCAAATATCATGCAGTGCTAGAGAATTGCAATTCAAAACTGCGGACTGAATAAAGCCTACATGGCCCATGCACCTCACCAGCTGCAGCCAACGAATTGTTTTATATTGTATTATATTTCTGTGGCTGCAGCCCGTCTCGATCGAGAAAAATTACATGCTTAACGCTCGCCAGCGCTGTGCTGCAAAGTCGAGTCACGGACAATCTAATAAAAACTAAAGGCGGAGACTCGGGCATGCGCAAAACTTTTCGCCAATATGCACGTATACGTGCACGGCGCACTGCCGAGTGTGGCGCCTCCCATGTAGTGACATCTGCAATCTCATTGGCCAAAAGTACACACATCCACGGCGACGTACGCAGAGAATTGAAATATACATGTTTGGTTTACTGGGCTATACATTCTTGAGTATTTACGCCATGTACCAAATTTTTTGCGCATGCCTTCTTTCGGCCAATGACATTACAAATAGGTCACTACATGGGAGGCGCCACTCGACGGTACTCGATCGTGATTGGCGAAAAGTTTAGCGCACGCCCTAGCTACAGCTGATTCTGCCAATTGGACTGCATGCATGCAGTAAACGGCAAGCGTTTATCGATTCGAGAAGACGGGTTGGTGAGCTGCATGGGCCATACTACGATAGGCTTTATTTCGTACGTCCGTACAATTACATAGCAAAGCAACCCAGTCGTCATTTGCGTATTTTGTATATTGGGCCTAATTCTAGGCCGCCTAATCAAAACCCTTGAGTTTATTTAGTCAGAATAATAATGTTCATATATAAGGTTAGACCAATGCAAATAAATTTGCGAGCTTGCTGTGACAAAGCAATTAAGAATAGCGGCCTAATTATAATAGTGAACTTACATAGATCTATAAACCTAATGAGGAAGATAACGTTAGATCTATCATGTTTTGCTTTATTAAGTACATTAACTTATGTTAAGTATCAAATTGAAGTTACATGTTATTTACTTTCAACGTTGTGGAATCAAATACTTTGATAACTCCCCCTTGTGGCAACTATCATTTAAGCTTTCACTTTGGGCAAAATTGTTTGAACTGTCGAGTACCCATGCTTCATTCGTTTTCATTATTTTGATTACTATTAATTGTGGATAGCTCGAACTGTCCACTGTTAATACGGAGAAAAAATGGAAATTAGGGTAATTAACCTGTATATTCCATCTACCCCTCATTTCCCTCCTCTTCAAGACCACTCTGCCACTTTCAGACAGTTATAACATTTCTTGAACAATCAAAATAAACACAATAAAACAAATTAATCTTTTTTAAAGAATGCTTTAATATCAAAATATTTGATGAAAACACAATATAAAACTGTTTTTACTTGGTCTCCTTCCAGGCCACTATTGTGTACAAGTTTATGGAAAATTCACCATAGATTTATTCACAGTAGTGGCCTCGAAGGAGACCAAGTATAGCTTGAACAATAACATTTTGGAAACATGAGCTCTCTATACTTGGTCCCCTTCCAGTCCACTATTGTGTAAAAGTCTATAGAAAATATTTCATAGATTTATTCACAATAGTGGCCTCGAAGGAGACCAAGAATAGACAGAAATCATAACAAATAATATTTAATAATAGCATCTATTCTGTTAGTTTTATGATAGACATACTATTTCTTTATACTATCGTTTATTCTATATTTGGTCTCCTTCCAAGCCACTACTGTGTACAAGTCTTTGCAGAGGGCTCCATAAAGTTGTACTCAATAGTGGCTTGGAAGGAGACCAAATAGAGGACGACAACTCAGAGTCAAATTATTATCATATCTTATCGAGGAGAGGGTCGGGGATTGTCGAATAAAATCACGTCCTAGTCAGAAATTGTTGTATCAATGGGAAAATACGTGTTGTAGCAAGGTCACTATTTCGGTTCGTCTGTGGGGGAAGTTTCGCATCGAGAACAAAAGATTTCTTTTGAAAATCATTGAAGCCGTCATTTCATTGAATCGGACTGCAAATATTGGTAGGTGTTCGAAGAGGTCCTAAGTGGCTTATAACACGATATGGCCAAATCTAGGAAAGTTCATTCACCTGTCAAGTGCCGACACCAATCAAGTGTGCTAGTCAATGTAAACATATCGGGTTTCAAACAAGATTATTGGAAGACAGTAAGTCATGAAAAATAGACGGTGAACTGGGGGGAATTGAGGTCACTGAATCTATTTTTAGCACTCTCAATTCCCGTAATTGCTGTCTTTGTCCCGTAGGGGGAAGTGAAAAAAAAACGTCCCCATAAACAAGGACAGTCTCAATTTATCAAGACATGATTTGTCTTGGTTTATGAGGATATCTACGAAGCCCCAAACCGGACATTTTTGACATCCAAAAAAAAAAAAAATTATCACGTACGTACGCAGTATTATTACGTACGTACGTAATATTATTACGTACGTACGCAGTATTATTACGTACGTACGTGATAATTATTACGTACGTACGTGATAATTATTACGTACGTACGCAGTATTATCACGTACGTACGCAGTATTATTACGTACGTACGTGATAATTATTACGTACGTACGCAGTATTATTACGTACGTACGCAGTATTATTACGTACGTACGTGATAATTATTACGTACGTACGCAGTATTATCACGTACGTACGCAGTGTTTATTACGTACGTACGTAATGTTATCTCCCAAAAGGTCATACATGAATTCAAATACCGGTAGTTACTGAAATCTGATCACGCTAGCGCGAAGCCCGCAGGCTTTAAATTTTTATGTGGGCCTACAATAGGCCTTCTGCTTTGATTGTTCCCGCATAGAATTTCCCTTTAAATACCAGCCTCTTCAAATAGTTTTTCTTTTTTTAAACACCTATACATCTTCACTTAATTTACATCAATTAATACCATATCATATTCAAATTTAAGCAGAGAACGAAGCAATTTCAAAAGGGTGGTAAAATAATAGGGGCTCATCCCAGTGTCGCGTGTGGGTACATTTTTGAAAAAAACTGTCTCGCCAAAACACTAACATAATAGGCCTTTAATTGTCCTTTCCCCAATGTGTTTCTAGCAGTTTCTGAAAGGAATGGTTTAATTGAAAACACAGCCTGATGACGAGAACAAATGAAATGGTTATCATATGAATAATGTGGGTTATATAGCAGGGACCTGGGAACTCGCGGGGGTGCTGGGGGTGCTGCGTGTATTATTTTCCATAGGCAGCACCCCCACGAAATCAGGTTCCCTTTGTATTTTTTATATATGTTATAATGTACATAATTATCACATCCGACAATCGCAAATCATACAACGTCTTTCACATATTCCAATAACATCCCTCCTATAACATGTAACGCGACTCAATCAAGCTCCGGCACGCCGATACAGACGTAGTCGCGCGCGATACGTGATAACCATTATAGTTTACACACTACCATGACTACTCGATAGCGGGGAGGGACAAGGGTGTGGTTGGACTTGAAACTTAGAGGGTTTTATGTCGAATCAAGTGTGGGCGAGCCCGACCGCCCGTGTTTTGTATAAAGAATTACAATTCAGACAATAAAAATCAAATTTCAGTCTTTTTCGCCCTGCCCCATGGCCCTGGGAAGCGGGGGTGCTGGGGGTGAAGCACCCTAAAATGTGGGGGTGCTGCATGTGTTATTTTCCATAGGCAACACGAGTCCTGGAAATCTAGTGGTAAGTTGATGAATGACAGAAATGTAATGAAAATGAACGACGTTTTGTAGACCCCCACCCCCTTAAGAATTTTCCGACACAGTACTTAAAATAGTGTTTAAATTCACCCTTTTTCAAATCGGAATATCAAATATTTTCTGCTCGTGCT
Source organism: Lytechinus pictus (assembly GCF_037042905.1). Classification (NCBI taxonomy): domain Eukaryota; kingdom Metazoa; phylum Echinodermata; class Echinoidea; order Temnopleuroida; family Toxopneustidae; genus Lytechinus; species Lytechinus pictus. Next base: position 10,944,487 of record NC_087256.1, on the reverse strand, counting down.
TCGCGCTCGCATTATTGATTTTTATAATAAAAACAAAGTATTTACAACGCCCAGATACTAAAGGGCTAACTCTAAACACGCGCACGCATGTTTATTCAGATACGCAGCTTGTTTTGGGGCTACTCCGGGCTGAAAATATTTATATCAAATACAATTTTATGAAAATCTGATAACAAATAGTTAAGTTATTTAATTCTAAAGTTTAGCAATAGTTTATGGTGATATGCATGTCGTCATGAATATTAAATAGGTGGGTTGACATGTGCGGAAATCTCTTCCCAAAGGTAGAGGGACCAGGGCCTGCATGGAAAATTTGACAAGCATAAAAAAAAGAAAAAAAAGTTTTTCACCCAAAATGTAAGGTCATTTAGTCCAAAAGCTATTATTTCGATTGTGAAGTGATGTATTTTTCTCCATGAAAGACCAAAAATAGTAGGGGGGCATTTGATATTGTGTCCCCCTACTATTTTTGGTAGGGGGGACACGTCCCCCTGTCCCCTCTGGGATTTCCGCCCTTGCGGGTTGAAGATATCACATCCCCACTATCCTGTTTCTTGTGTTATTACATAAAATCAAAATTGTTTAATTTTTTCATACCAGTGTGAATGATATGTCTCCCTTATAATGAAATAAGTTGCAGCAAAGAATATCTAATAGACTAAATCAGTTGTCAATTCAACTGTTTTTTGGTTCTTGAAGGGAAAATATCAAATAAACCTAATTTTATATAATAAAATACAAAAGAACAATTGGGGATATGACATCATCAGTTTGCTCATATTAATGAAGACATGCTTAAAACTGTTTCACCGGAATAATGCTAATCTTTAAAATGCAATAACTTTGATATTCCTTGTCGGATTTTGATCAAATCTTTATTCTTATGTTCGCCTGATTTCTCTTTATCTGTTCAAACCATATTGCATTCAGTGTGGAGTTTCAATTTTTCAGGACAAAATACATGAATTTCCCCCCCCAAAAATAGCTCGCGTTTCGATCGCGCTCGACTTATCTCATTATATATCTATGTTCTTTTATAAGAAGAAAGCTAAGAAGTGACTGTCATATATATGTATATATATATATATATGTGTGTGTGGGGGGAGGATTGGTTGGTGTGTGTGTGGTGCCCTTAGAGGTGTGTGTGTGTGTGTAATTATGGAAAATTCAATTATTGTGTCCCCCCCACCTTTGAGGAGAGATTTCAGCACCCCCACTGAAAAAATCGTTCCCAAGTCCCTGTTATATAGGCCCTATAATCGATGAAAAGTCATGATCATCACCAGCATGACTATGGTCCAACCATGGTCCCAGCTAGCAAGCTGACGTTGGTTGGGCCAATGCGGGGTGCCGATGTCGGCCACATTCGGCGAATATCGGATTCCATAGACCAATGAAAATTAGAATACTACGTACGTACGTAATAATACTGCGTACGTACGTAATAATACTGCGTACGTACGTAATAATTATCACGTACGTACGTAATAATACTGCGTACGTACGTGATAATACTGCGTACGTACGTAATAATTATCACGTACGTACGTAATAATACTGCGTACGTACGTAATAATACTGCGTACGTACGTAATAATTATCACGTACGTACGTAATAATTATCACGTACGTACGCAATAATACTGCGTACGTACGTAATAATTATCACGTACGTACGTAATAATACTACGTACGTACGTGATAATTTTTTTTTTTTTGGTTGTCAAAAATGTCCGGTTTGGGGCTTCGTAGATATCCTTGTTTTCTGGGACAATCCCAATTTTTGGACCAGCGCCTCTACTGTCAGTAGAGGCGCACGGCCAATATGGGAGACTCTCTCCAATAGGGGAGACAATCTCCCACATTGGAGACTTGCTTTGCAAAAGGACAAAAGAAACAACACCAACAAAAACATGATTTTTTCCACCCAAAATTTTGTCTCACTGAGGTCAGAAGCCCATTTGTTTTGTGTGTGATTGACAACGAAAATCCTTATCAAAACAAAAGTAGACGGTGAATTTTTAAAGGAGGCGGTGAAAAGTAGGTATGTGCGAATACGGGCGCATCGCGAGCGCTGGTTTTGGCTGCACGGTTTTCGCGCGGGTTTCGCTGCAAGTGGCATCGCCTCTGTCTGGGAGGCTCATCGAAACTGGGGTTTCATGCGCATGCGCACATAGTTGATGCAATCTCGTGCCTTGATACAGACAGTTGAAAATGTGCTCTTTCTGTACATATAAGTTTCAATGTGGATACTCGCCTGTGAAGTGTGGATATCGGAGCTTGAAAGTTCATCAAATTTTTGGATGCGCAAATGATCGAAATTTTTTAATGGTAAGTAGAACTACGATCCAATTATGTATCTGAATTGTTATAGAATATATTCAAATCAACAAAAAAATTAAAATTAAAAGATTCTATCGTTGAGCTGTCCAGATATAAGAGAAGCGAGCTACCCTTGTCACAGCCGGTCTCTCGGCAGTCGAGCTGCCCGATGCGGTGGGCTCCCGTCCGTCTTTCGGCAGTCGAGCTACCGGTACCCGATGCGGAGGGCTTGGTGACGGGAGCGGTCGATAGTGAGTCGTTCATGCTGGATTGAACTGGATCTAAATTGTTTACTTGATAATATTGTGCCTTTTTCTGAAAATGTCTGTCATTCAGGGCTCGATTTTAGCGGGAGCCCGGTGGCAAATGGCTCCCTAAAACCTCTGCGGGCTCCTTAGAATGTAATTGAAAAAGCCCGGCGGGCTCCCTAACTTTTTTCTAATACCAGCCACAAAAACGGTTCCATTATTATTACCCCCGTGTGTAATTTCTAATGCACACATTTCCCCTATGGATATCACGATTCTGTGAAAAAGGAGTTCGAATTGCACATGAGATAAATCCCAGAATTCTAATTATAACCTCGCATTGGTGAGTCCGTCGTTGTGTAGACTTCGGCTCTGAGCCCTCGCAAAACAAAGCCTATTATTAACATCCAAAATAATTTACTTCGGTTGTGAATTATAACTGAAAAATCATTTGTTTCATTTTGTTCTAAGGAAGGGGTAAATATCGGACAGTAAATCATCAAACAAGGCACCATTTGATTTTAGGAGGCCGCCGGAGTTTACTCACGCACGCACTGACACTTGAGCAAGTCTGAGCTCTCTGTCTCTGCCAGAGCTCTGGGGGACGATTTGGTCAGTAAAGGCCTCAATGATGGTGATTTTCTGTTTCAGATAGTTTACATTTCAGGTCTATTTTTTCAAACAACCGATAAAGTTGGATGATTTCTTCATTGTGATGTATATTTAAGTTATTAATGAATACTTTTTCACCAAATTTAGACTCCCTCATAGAGAAATGCAATTTCCGTGGAGATCTGCATTTTTCAAAGAACTACAGGAAAAGTTAGGGTACACGTACAAACATGTGCCTACACTTGTCCTGTGTGGTTTTGTACTGATATAAAAAGGATATTATAGAGTAGAAATTACATAATTAATTAATTTCCTTTACTTATACATGTATATCCAAGTCCACCTCACAGTCACACAAACACGCACTAACCCACACCCATGATTCTGAGCATGAAAAAAAAAATTTAACAAATAAGTTCTTGATCTTTCATAATTTATTATTAGTAGATCAGACTCTCTCCCTATATTTATATATGTATGTATTCATCTTGTTTATTTATTTTATTTCAGTTTTGTTTATTTATCTTTTTCTGGAGGGGGGTGTCATTAAAAATGAAAAAAAAAAGGCCAGTGTGTTTGTGAAATTGTATACCGGTGTGTAAGGCTGTTGGGGAGTCAAAATACGCTTAAAATCTGATTTACCCTGAATAAATACACCTGGTGCTAATGAATATTAAAATAAAAAAAACGTATCGTGATAGTGCGTTTTAATTTTTGAAATAGTTAATGACTGGTATTATGCAAAAAAAATGTGATAAACTTGGGCTCCTTAAAACCCTTGCGGGCTCCCTAAAAAAGTGCTTGAGGAGCCCGGCTGGCTCCCTAAGAAAAAAGTTAAGGTCAGGCCCTGTCATTATACCGTAGATTGTTATTCTGATATTGATTTAAATATTTACATTTTGTCACAAAAACATTCTTTCCTCCTAAGGTTATAGAGTCAACATGTTTTACTTTGATTGTTCAATCATGTTTTATCATTTGGAAACTGGATTCTTTTGGAAGTGGAATATTAATGTTGACTTATTAAATTAAAATGCAAAATCTATAGTGTTTCTTTTTTTTCTTTTGTAGAAAAAAAATATATTTTGAAACTTTTCAATCATGTTTCATTATTTTGAGACTGAATTTGCTTTTGAAAGGGGAATATCATAAATGTTGACTTTTTAATTAAAATGCAAAAATTGTTAATTTTTCAGTTTCTTTTTTTATATATTTTTTAAATTATTGTATTGTTTATTTTTTCATTTTTGGGGGGTCATATTTCATTATTAGGAGACTGGATTTGCTTTTGAAAGGAGAATATCTTAAATGTTGATTTTTTTTATTAAAATGCACGAACTAGATGTTGTTTATTTTTTGTTGTAATTTTTTTCACTCTTGTAAGAAAATACATGAAAACTCAGATGAAAGAATATTTCATTTCCAGATCGGTCTAAGTCATGTATTTATGTTTTCTTTATTATTAATTTTACTATTTATTTTTTTATTCACTTTTCTTTTTTTAGGGGCGCAGGTGGGGGTTGTGTTTTGAATTGGAAAATGGGGATGGGATTGGTACAAGTTTTTGTGTCACTTTTGTTTCTCTTGTTTTTAGTGCTTGTTTGGAGCTTTGATGTCTGTTTTGTTGTTGTTTAGAGCTTTGTTATATATTTTTCCTGGTTGTTTTTTGTTTTGTTTTGAAAGAAATAGACCACTCTTTTCCTTTTCTTTTGGCTTCGACTAATAATTTGAATTTATTTATTTTTCTTTAAAAAGAGAGCACAAACAGGGCCTTAGTAATACAATGTATGTATACAAATATAAGACATTGACAACTGATAGAATATATTAAAACTTAATTTTCGTCCTTCTTGATACTTGAAATAAATTGCATACAATTCTACATACATATTTTACACTCAGCTGCTCATTCCTTCTAAAAAAATGTAATCACATGTCCATTGTCTCTCAAATCAAAAGCTACATATTATACATGTATAACAAATTGTTGAAACAATAGAATACATAAGGAATTGGTGAAACAATCAAAGTCATCAGAAAAAAGCACACATATTTTCATTTGGTCATACAAAGTACAAAAGAAAATGTTTTATATGTAAAAAAGGACCCCCGTACATACAAAATTACAATACTAAGTTGAAAAAGAGCTTGTAATTTATATCAGAAAAACAAAGAAATACATTAGAAATTACAATAACAATACTTTAGACAAATTCATTTAGGAAATTATCTACATGATGCTGTCTTGATGCCAACTAAATTATATGAATTATCTATCATAATCACCTTCATTTGGCAAAAAAAGAGGCGAGTAATTGTGATTTTGTGTTATTTGCATAATTAATTAGAATTAATTAGAAGAAATTATTTTACACATAATAAGAAAAATTACAAGATGATTGATATACATCAATTGAGCATTCTCTCACCTTTCCATTGATACCTAAATTACTTCATAGGACTCAAAAACAAAGGAGTTAGAACCTGTTGAAGACTTGGGTTCAAAATGGTCACAAAATGGTCACAAAAATGGGTTCTGTACTCCATTGACTTTACATTAAGACAATGACCACAAATTTGGATGAATATGCGCAACTTAAACTGGAATAACTTTCTAATTTCTTGATGAAAATTAAAGTTCTTGGTATCATTTTAAAGGTCTTTTTAAGAGCTTTCTAGTGATACCAAATTTATTCATATTTGATGATTTTCATTTTTTTTGTCACATACCTATGAAAAGGGGTAATTTTTCATGAGGAATCTGCTTATCACATTTTTATTTGCCGCCAAGGTAATCCTTTTGCAGCAAATGTAAACAAAGGAAATTGATCTCCAAAACTGGAGACTGTCTCTGAAATTGGATACCCAAATTCTTTACAAAAGTCTCTGATATTGGAGATAATCTCCCACATTGGAGACAGTCTCCAATATTGGCCGTGCGCCTCTACTGATCGTCATGTTTCACAGTATAATGAATGGTGGGCCCCAAGTCTGCGCACCTTACATAACAATTTGAGTTCAGATTTAACATGAATTTCTTCTTATTTCACAAAATCTTTCAGTTGATAATGTTCCTTATATTATTATGAGTAAGTGTACCAAATTTCTCATTGAAAAATGAAAGAAAATATAGGATTTTCTTGAAAAAACCTCGGGCAGTCTTTTTCAGATTGAAAAAAAAAAATGGTACCCCATGTCTGCGCACTCATTCACTTTGGACACGATTCTGGGATTTTGATGAGAAAGTCTGCATTTTGAGGCCGTCACATGAAATGCCCTAAATTCATTATTTTTCCACCATTTTGAGTCAGATTTTTTATGGATACCTGTCTATGTATTACATGTATAAAGTTCGTGCTCGTTACGTATCTTCTTTTACTAGAATCGCGCAGATACGCGTGTGCGCAGACTTGGGGGAACTTGCCATACTGTAGGCCCCTGCTAGTACTGGGCCCTAGACCAAAAGCTTCGGTCTCTGTTGGTTGTTCAGCTGAACTCCGTTGGCTTCACTCACCAAATACAGAGACCGAAGTTCTAGCGCGATCTGTACAGGGGACTCAATGGCCATATGTTTATGTATATAAGTTTGGATAAAACAGGGAGGTGAATTTGCGCGACAGCCGAGGTAAGTCACTGTTTTTGTTCCTTTTAACTTGATTTTTCCCGGTTTTTGGGCAATTAACGCCAAGAGGGAATATTAATTTGCATTTCGGACGCGTTAATTTTCAAAAGTTTGATTCATTAAAGTTTAATAAAAAGACAAAAATTGAAGAGCCCCGATGGGGGGATTTTGCATTGTAAGTCCCCTAATGGTGGCTGCACGATAGCGAGCCGTCTGTACGAGGAGAAATAAAAAAAAAAAAAAAAAAAGCTGTCTAGTTTCACAGCAGAGATTCAACATCCCCTGCCCTTCATTGACATAGCGCATCGCACATTAAAAAAATGTGTGCGAGAGCCGCTGAATTGCGCCGCACCGCATGCGATGTGCAACGGTCATTCGCTCCCATGTTGCAATCGCAACCTGACTTGATTTCTGTGCAATTTCAAAATTTCACTTTTTTTTCTCATTTTTGATTGGAAATTTTGAAGATGCGATCCTAAATTTGCAAGAAAGTTATTGTCTCGGAACAGAACCAAGGATTTCTTCATTTTTGGCGACCCCTCTTCTTAAATCTCGGCTAAGCCGCCACGTGTGCATGCTCTGGATATATGGCGCATTTTTGAGGGAAAATTTTGACTTTTAAATGGAATTTTTTGGTTAAAATCAGACTTTGTGGTGGTAAGTGATAGTGCCTATGTATATAAAAATGTGTTTGGTGTTTGACTGTGCTGGCTTGTGAATAGGTTTGCCATGTCGAATTTAGGGAACGTTACTCTAACTGCATAGAATTTTGGCTTTTTCTCTGACTCGGTCTCAGAGGCAAGCTCAAGCTTTTTAACAAATAAAAAAAGTTGCATTTTGTACTCCTGATCCTATCCTATCAAATGCACATGAAGATCTAGGTACCTACACTACAGATGAGTTTATTCAAGCTTTGATGAAATCTGAAAGAGAATATGACATTGTATTCATGGTATTATGGGGAGACTATCAAAAGTTGGCGAGGGCACAAAATTTGTAACTTTGAATATCATCATGATTAGAAAAGTACTTGCCACTGTTGGTTTAGGGGTTGTACATGTACATTCAGTTACCGAAAGTCCCTGCTGTCTCAATTAGAAAATGTTGGTCCAAACCAAAGTTAACCTGTTAGCATGGAGAAATAGGACTTCTTAACAAAGCCAGATGCAGAATGAACAAGTTAAAACTTGTGCAAGTTGGCTTACTATAACAAGATGAGTCTAGTATACATGTACATGTAGTACATGTATACTTTAAGCATTTAGTCAAGGTGCTTTGTTGCTGATTGCAATGGACTCTGCACTAGATGTTGTTTTTTACTTGGAGTGGTACCAGGGAAAAAAATTACATTAAAGGGGAATCCAACCTAGGAAATAAAATAAGTGTGTTGAACTTGAAGGATGAAAATAAGAGAATTGAGAGTGGGGAAAGTTTGCAAGAATTCACACAAGGAATAAGAAGGTTAGAAAGAAATCGGACAAGAATTTAAGAAAGTAATGAATGTTTACACAATGTAACTAAGATTATGGTAATTTCATATTGGCTACATCACTTGGCAATGAGATTGTGACAAGTTGCAAGGACAACTCTCCCATTTGTCATTTACTTTTACAGGGTAAAATCAGGAAATTTGTAGTTTTCTCCAGCCTCTGTGCTCTGGGTCATGAGAAAAAAAGGGACTCAGTTTTATAATTGTCGGGGGGTGGGTTGAGTTAGCCAATTAAGACCGTAACGGAGCAAACTTTACAGATGCTACGGGACACCAGATCTGAGCTTCTTTGACTTTATTGAGGTTTGCCAAAACCAACAAAATGAAAGGAGTAACAAAACAACAACCCCAAAATCAGAGGCTACTGGTGGTTACACACCACCTACATCACCCAGGATACCACAAAGGAGTTGCAGCTTCTACCATTATTCGAAATCTCAAGACTCGAGGAGGATCAAATGAGTCGGACCAGATCAGCCCTTTCCCAGGCCTGCTTCGATTGCAGTCCGACCTGCACCAGAACCAGGACGTGCAATAATCTACCTAACGTAAAATGCCAACAAGCAGTGGAGTCGCGGAACCACCCAAAAAAATATTCCGCTAAGGATTTGTTAAACTTTGAAACAGCCAATATGAAAAAGATACAAGTATATATATTGTTTTCACTCAATATTACGAGAAAACAAATCCTTAAAACCCTTAAAATACATAACAAGGATTAGAAAATAACTAGAATTATATTTTTCGAGCGTACATACATCGATCATCCTAACCCTATCCAGTAATCCGGCCGATCAAGAGAATTCCAAACACCTGTACGAAAATAATATGCAAATTAGGAACATTCTTCTCAAGCAACCAAATGAAAATTCCACTTTCCGACAGTTTCCCCGCTTGAAAATCAATCGACCCGAATGATTTGCTTCAAACCAATGATATAACAATATATACAATAAATTACACTATTTTCTGTACATGGTCCAATTTGTTTCTTCTATACACACTCTCTGTTACAATTCTTGTCAGTGTAAACAATACATTTTGTGTAGACAGCTTGGATACAGTAAAACTGAATGAACTATATTACTCACTCAAAAAAGGAATGTTCTGAAAGCAATCGAAACGTTCAGACTTTTTTTTTTTTTTTTTTTTTAATCTAATTCAATATCCTTTTCTTCAAATTTCTTCCCCGCTTGAGTCGTTGTATTATCTCCAAAAGAAATTTTGTGGATTTTATTTTATTTTTTTTTTTTTTTATATTCAGAATAGTTACTCTTTCCACAAGAAAAAAAATGATGTTGAGAATAAATGCAAATTTAATCCTACAAGTCTCAACTCTGTCACCAACAACTCTTTCTTTTTGCTTGAGTAACACAGCAAATATCAACTTCTGGAAAAAAAACACAATTTCATCTTGTCTCAAGGATAAATATATATAACAAAAATTGCCACTGAATCAACTGGAAAATCCAATTGAAATCGACGGAGGGAGTATACAATCAAAATCGAGGAACTACTTCATCACTCAACTGGGCAATCCAGTTAAAGCCGACGTAGGAAGTCTACCTGGATTTCTATGAACTCCTCTAGTACTCTGCGTTGATCTACGAAGTGGTGTTGGTTCGACATCAACTCTTGGTGCATTAAAGTCCTCCTCATACGTAATAACATATGGATATTCATCATCTTCTGAATCTGAGGTATATCGAATAACATCCACTCCTTCATTCTCATCGATACTTGAATATTCAACTCCTTGTTGATCTTCGGGAAGGACATCATCTAGATCATCAGCTTCATCTCGTGGATCTAGAATGAGGTGTCTCCTATTTACCCACTTGCTTTCACCACCCGTTGCAGGTCGTATCTCATAGACATCATCTTCAGCATTCTTACTTTCTATCACATAGGCTGTATGATAGAATTTATCAGCTAACTTGTGTCTTTTGGTGAAAGCTTGTCTTCTTAGTAACACTCTATTGCCAACACTAAGCATATCCTTTGGGACATAGTCATTGTGCCGCTCTTCTTCCTTTCTGGCAGCTGCTTGGAGTCTGGATGTGACTACATCACATGCTCGCTTCATCAACTTTGCTTGCTTCTCTGTGTACTCTTCATTCCAATCTTGTTCTACATTGCTTAGCAGATGATCAACTGGGATTAGAGGTTCTCGGCCAAACATTAACAAGTATGGCGTTACTCTAGTCACACGATGTGGGGTGGAATTATACACATGTAGTATATGTTGGATTAACTCAGGCCATCGCCTCCTTTCCTTCGGGTCAACTGAACGCAACAAGGCACACAACGTCTTATTGAAGCGCTCACACTGTCCGTTTCCGGAAGGATGGTAGGGTGTAGTATGTGATTTCTTTATGCCGTACAATTTGCATAATTCCTGTATCAACAAACTCTCGAACGAACGTCCTTGGTCTGAATGGATTCGGGTAGGAATTCCATAATGCGCGAACCAGTGATTTCGTAGTGTGCTTGCGACAGTCTCCGCTGTCTGATTCTTACATGGGACAGCTTGGGCAAATTTACTAAAGACATCGGTCATAACTAGTACGTCTTCGAATCCATCTCTGCCTTTGTCTAACTTCAGGAAGTCAATCGATAGGATTTCTTGGGGACGGAAAGCAAGAAGATGTCTCAGAGGCGGGCGAACACTTGGGGTAGGGGCTTTTGAAGTTGCACATCTCCAGCACTTCTTGACATACTTCTTCACATCATTGTGTAAGCCTGGCCAAAAACATCTCTTGCGGAGAAGCTCTACAGTTCTATGGATACCTTGATGTGCCCACTTGTCATGTGTTGCTTCTAACAACATAGATTGCAGACATTTAGGCACTAGCAGTTGTCTAAACTTGCCTACAATAGAGTCATCTACTACTCGATACAGAGCTCCGTTATGTTCAGTCAACTTCGACCATTCCTTGACAAAGCCACTCAAACCTGGAAGATTCTTATCATATTCTTGACCTGGCTTCCAATTGGAACTCCACATGTTCCACACCTCCTTCAGTACCTCATCACTCTTCTGCATGGTACTTATATCTTCATGAGAATATGATGGTAGGACAGTCGACATTGGGTTGGTTGTGGTTAACAAGTCACTAAGAGCTGGAGTCTTTGGGGCATTTACTTCGACATCTGCTCTCACCACTAAGCAAGAAGCAACCTCTTGAAGTCCAGCCTTCAGCTCTTCAGTCGAAACATTCGCTGGGCATCTACTTAGTGCATCTGCGCATTGATTGGTTCTCCCTGGCTTGTATTTCACCTCTATATCATACATTGCCAGCTGGGCAACCCATCGCATTTCAGTCGCATTTAACTTTGCAGTTTTCAAATGGGCAAGTGGGTTGTGATCAGTCCAGATCACTGTGTGCGAGCCTTGAATGTAGGGACCAAACTTATCCGTTACTGCCCACTTGAGCGCAAGCAACTCTAACTTGAAACTGGACAGATCAGGATACTTCTTTTCCGATCCTCTAAGTCCTCTGCTTGCATAGGCTACTGGATGAACTTTCCCGTCATTCTCTTGAAGAAAGCAAGCTCCAAGACCTCTAGTACTTGCATCAACCTCAATGATGAAATTCCTGTCAAATCTAGGGTGAGCTAGAACTGGCGCTGTGGTTAGTGTTCTCTTCAGTTCTTGGAAGGCCGTTTCCTCCTCATCGTCCCACTTGAACGTAGCTTGTTCCCTCTTCTTCCCTTTCTGGCTTGAACCTGTGAGTGCATGTAAGGGGGCTGCTATCTTTGAGAAGTTAGGGATGAAGCGTCTATAGTAAGATGCCAATCCTAAGAATGACCTCAACTCCTTAGCATTCGTGGGAACAGGCCATGTCGCCACTCTCTCTACTTTATCTTGGTCTACAGCTATACCATCATTAGATACAATGTGACCCAGGTATCGAACTTCTCTCTGAAACAGATCACATTTCTTTCCCTTGACCTTGAGTCCATGTTCATGCAACCTTGAAAGAACTGTATCTAGACGACGTAGGTGCTCTTCAAATGTCTCTGAGAATATCAAGATGTCATCCAAATAGAGTAGTATCTGAGACAAATTCAAATCTCCTAATATGCACTCCATCACTCGTTGGAATGTAGATGGGCTATTGGTAAGACCTTGGGGCATCTTCATAAACTCATACAGACCCCATGGGACTCGAAAAGCGGTCTTATCAATTGAGTCCTTATCCATCACGACTTGGAAGTAACCATGTGCTAAATCCAAAGTTGAGAAATACTTCGACCCAGACAATGCTTCCAAAGTCTCTTCAATTCTTGGTAGAGGGAATGAATCTTTCACTGTACGATCATTTAACTTGCGATAATCTATGCATAGCCTCAAACTACCATCCTTCTTTCTAACCAATACGATAGGGCTGGCAAAGCTACTCTTTGAATGACGTATAATCTTCTGGTCTACCATCTCTTGTAGCATCTCTTTCACTTCTTTTACTTGCAAAGGGTGAATTCTCCTGTATGGTAACCTAATATCTGGACCTTCAGTCAATCGGATCTCATGTGGAATGAGGTCACATACACCTACATCATATGTTCCCTTAGAGAATACATTCTTGTGCTTATGCAGTAAGCTAGCTACAGCTGCCTCTTCAACTGGGTCTAGGCCTTTTATCTCTACGCCTGGAGGTAGGGTGTCTTCAATTACGGTATAAATTCGAACAGAACCAATGTGAACATCAGTTTCTTGCTCTTGGTTACGGGATTCTTTCTTCAACTTATCATACAGTGGCTTGTATTCTGCTATGTGTTGCAATATGTTGGAGCCAAGAAGGATTGGGTACCTCATATGTTCCACAGTAGGTGCTCGATCTGACACTACCAGAAAATTACCCATCAATTCTTCTCCTTTTACCTTGATTGGTAACCCAACATAACCAACAATAGGCAACTCTACCCCTCCAACTCCAATCACGTGCAGAAAGATTCCTTCGCTCTTCTGAAGCTCTCCAATACGACACTTCAGCTTGCTCTCATACAAGGACAAAGGTATGATAGATGCTTCGGCTCCTGTATCAACTACACAGCCAATCTCTACTCCTCCAATGAGAATGTTACAGCATGGACTTTTAGCAACAAATCTCTCAACAAGGTTTGATTTAGCTTTCTCTTTAGACTCTGCTGGTCCCACAGTCCCTAAATTGGCAGTTGGTACATAATGCGATGTAGGACTGGCACTAGTTTCAGACGTAGGATGATTGCTAACTGTGCTCTTCTTCGGACACTCTCTACCCATGTGACCAGTCTGATGACAGTTAAAACAGACCACTTCTTCTGTACAGTCTTTCTTTGTGTGTCCTTCTCTAAGACAGTTGTAACACTTGAGTTTCTTCTTGATCTTCTTAGGAGTTTGAGTATACTGAGTAAGAGCCTGAACACTCTTGGCAATCTGAGCTACTTCTCTTCTTAGATCTGCCAATTCAGCTTTGACATCCGACTGTTCCTGTTCTTTCTCTTGCTTGGGAAAACTAGAACACATGTCAGCACGCTCAGCATACACTTCATGAACTCGTGGTGAACTTCTTGGTTCTTGACCAGAGAAAAATTCAAGCACTTCAGATCTCATCTCAAGAAAGTTCTTACTCTTTGAAGACATTTCAATTCGTCTTAACTCTCGTTGTACCCACTTCTCTTTAGCTCCACAAACGAAACGTTCTTTCAGCGAGCTATCTTTGAGCCTCTTCAAAGCATTCTTATCTTCTGTACTGGAAGCAGCTTTCTCCATGCGATCGTACAACCTCATCAAGGCCCGGCTGTAGTCGGCCAAACTCTCGCCCTCTTGTTGTCGTCTATTGTAGAAGGATTGACTTAGTGAAGGTACCGACTCTGACGCTGCAAAGAGTGACTGTAAAACGTTGATAATTTGATCACTATCCTTTCGCACATCCTCATCTCGGCATAGAACCTCTTCTTTGGCAACTCCAGCCAAATGATCGACAAGCGACTGTGCTTTTGCCTCTCCAGACAACTGATAGTGAGTAGTATAACTGGAAAACTCTTCAAGCCACTCTTCCAGAGATAAGTCTCCAGCGACTTTAGGTGGACCCTTAAATTTAGACAATTTCACTGGTGGGGGAGCACGTTGAATATTCAAGCCTTGCAGTGCCCGGGTAAGGACTGACACCATTTCCTCTACAGACTGTGACATCGTTACAAGGGCTATATAATTCTACAAAGGGGAGAGAAGGTCTATGCACATGTATAAAGTGGTGTAAATCAATGAACAATCAAAAATTAACTCTACTCATAGTTATCTGAGATTACCTAAACCACCTTTAACTCATTACCAAATGTTCATGTGTTGACCATTCCCTCTCCGAAGTAAGAACGTTAAAGTCTCTTGGATGTGTAGAACTTCACTGCCATCATCCTAGTTGGTCGCTGACCTCTGGACGATAGACCTCAATCGCTGACTTTGGGGTTGATCGCTGACATCGGAACACAGCCATGATCTGATGATCCCATCCTCGTCGCCATTTTGTCGGGGGGTGGGTTGAGTTAGCCAATTAAGACCGTAACGGAGCAAACTTTACAGATGCTACGGGACACCAGATCTGAGCTTCTTTGACTTTATTGAGGTTTGCCAAAACCAACAAAATGAAAGGAGTAACAAAACAACAACCCCAAAATCAGAGGCTACTGGTGGTTACACACCACCTACATCACCCAGGATACCACAAAGGAGTAGCAGCTTCTACCATTATTCGAAATCTCAAGACTCGAGGAGGATCAAATGAGTCGGACCAGATCAGCCCTTTCCCAGGCCTGCTTCGATTGCAGTCCGACCTGCACCAGAACCAGGACGTGCAATAATCTACCTAACGTAAAATGCCAACAAGCAGTGGAGTCGCGGAACCACCCAAAAAAATATCATTCTGCTAAGGATTTGTTAAACTTTGAAACAGCCAATATGAAAAAGATACAAGTATATATATTGTTTTCACTCAATATTACGAGAAAACAAATCCTTAAAACCCTTAAAATACATAACAAGGATTAGAAAATAACTAGAATTATATTTTTGGAGCGTACATACATCGATCATCCTAACCCTATCCAGTGATCCGGCCGATCAAGAGAATTCCAAACACCTGTACGAAAATAATATGCAAATTAGGAACATTCTTCTCAAGCAACCAAATGAAAATTCCACTTTCCGACATAATTATGAGGGGAGCAATAAAAAGCTCTCCCTGTAGAACTTTTAAGGAGAGCGGTAGAGGAGCACTGCAAAAAGCTCTTCTTCAACATACAAGGGGAGCTTTTTGTCCAATTAACAAAACGGATGGAGGAAATATAGGCCTATGTACTAAGTTACAATTAACAACCAAAGGAAGGAAACAATCGAATATGCAATATTCATAATTGTTTTACAATGTTTTGTAATTAGATTGTGTGTTATAAAACCTGTTTGAGTGAGGTTTTGAGTGACTTTTGACTATGGCTAAAAGTTAAGTCACTGACAAATTTTTCGTCAAATTTCGGGGGCTACTTTTTGCATTTCGGGGGCTCTTTTTAAATGCAACTTTTTTGTATTTTGAGGAATACCTGTTCACTTATTAATGAATTATTACTTTTTGTTTAATATTGTATGATTTTTTAAGTTATTTTTTCATGATGCTTAGAATCTTGGATGTGGATGTGTGCGTGTGTGTGTGACTGTGAGTTGGACTTGGATATAAATGAATTCAATATTTAATTTCTACTCCGTCTATTCCAGTACAATACCCTGTACTCGGCCATGTACATGTAATATAGAGGCCCACATACCCTAACTTTTCCTGAAGTTCTTTGAAAATGCAGATCTCCATGAAAATTGCATTTCTCTATGGGGGAGTCTAAATTTGGTGAGAATGTATTCATTAAGATCTTAAATATACATGACAATTAAGAAATCAAACTTTATTGGCAGTTTTGAATAATGTACCTGAAATGTAAACTCTGTCTGAAACAGAAAATCACCATCATTGAGGCCTTTACTGAGCGAATTGTACCCCAGAGCTCTGGCAGAGAGACAGAGCTCCGACTGGCTAGTGTAGTAGTACATGCACCAATGCGTTCGTGCGTGAGCCTGCCGCCGGCCTTGTTAAAAATAGATAGAGCTTTGTTTGATGATTTATTGTCTGATATTTACCTCATCCCCTAGAAAAAGAAAACAAATGATTTTTTAGTTATAATTAATAAATAAGGTAACTTATTTTGGATGTTAATAGGCCGTTTTGAAAAGCAAAGCCGAATGACAACTCACCAATGCTAGGTTACTAGACTCTGGGATTTATTTCCTGTGTAATTCGAATTATTTTATCACAGAATTATCTGTAGGGGAAACATGTGCATTCGAAATTGCACATGGTGGTAGTCATAATGGACCCATATACAGGCAACTGTTTCCCGACCGTTGCGTAGATTTTTTTGGTCATACCTGGTTCCATGTGTATGGAAATACATGGTACAGAAAAAAAGACGCAACTTCAGAATTTTTTTATTTATTTTTTATTTTTTTCATTCTTCATAAAAACAAATACACTGTATAAAAGTCAATACATATAAGTAAAAAACAATGATGAACATATAGAAAAAATAACATAAGAGAACAAAGAAAACAATTTATGTCGAATTGAAACTGCGCTCGCTATTTTCAAGGCTTATTCATGATTTTGAGTGTGGATTTTGGATGATTTTTAAATGGTAAGCGGAGCTCGAGCATATGGCGCTAGTGGGCCGTTTAGTTGTTATCACTCGGCAATAATTTCGGGGGCGACATTCAGATTTGATGTCCCCGAAAGCATGATTTTAGGTGATTTTGAGGGCGACTTCAGGCATTTTCGCTTAGCGATCGCGAGGCGCGCTATTAATCGCGCTACCTAAAATGGATTAAGGCGCGCATGTAGCGCACGATCGCTCTCGCGCGCCTTAAAATTGAGTCCCTGAAAAAATAATATGTATGTCTGAAGAATACTATTACATGCCTTTATGAAATAATTTTTTTGAGTGTCTTTTTGAAAAAGTGACATTTACGTCACTTTATGTATTGAAGAAAATGCAGGTGTCAAATAACCTACCATAATTACATTTTTTAAAGTGGCAGATACAAAGTCAGCTCTGCTTTTTACAACTTAAAAAGATTCATAACTTTCTTACTGTTTTCAACTTTCACCCTTTTATTTTAAAATTCCCCATCAAATCAACTTTCCACTTTGGCTGGGACATAATTTGTGTAACTACTTTGGTTGCTTCATAATGAATGATAATGCTTTCATTTATCTAACAAAGAAATAATCTTTGTACTGATAAAGATGAGTACTGATTCTGTTTGTCAACTCAGAGTTCATTGATGTCGGCAAGAAGCAGCCAGCCTTGGATGCCCTCTATGATGTCATCAAGAGTAAGCGACATCGAACATGGCAGAAGATACACGAACCAATCATGGAGAAGTATCTGGAGCTCTGCGTTGACCTACGTAAGAGCCACATTGCCAAAGAGGGCCTCTACCAGTACAAGATCATTTGTCAACAGGTAGGCATACTTTTGTGGCAGAAATGCTTTGGGGGCTCCTGAATGTGTTGTAGATGTTCTTGACGGTTCCATGACATTTGCTCTGCTCTAAATTCCACGCACTAATCAAATGACCAACTTCAACCCTTGGTTTAACACTATACATGTGCCCTACCCTAAACCTCACATAAAACCCTATTGTAACCCTAACCCTACATCTTAGATGAAATTAAGCCTGGAACAATTGTCGCCAGACCAAATGTTGTGCCACCGCTCTTGACACCATTTTCACTGATTTTTCTTTGATAATAGAACGTCAAAACACCAATCTAAAGTTCGTAAATAAATATTCAAGTTTTGATTTTGGGTACTGCTAGTACATTGTAGAAATAAGAAAAACACTGATCAGCTATTGTTTATTAACTTTTGTTCACATTATGTGGCAAATTTGTGAACTAATCTGACACCAATTGCTCAAGCTGAAGTGAATGATAAGAAATTGTTTCTTTCTTAGATATTTCCTTTTTTTTTTTCATGTGTAATCAAGAAATTTCATAGGTGAGGGAGCATTTCATCAACCCTTGTTGTCCAATAAGTTGTCAGATCTGACGTCTTTCCTTGAATTTGATTAGCTGAGAAGCACTGTTACTATGGTTTTTGTCATTTAAAACAGGACTTATTGGATAAAATATATGACAAGTCCTCTTGTGAAATGCTCTGTTGATTTTAACTCCTTGTTATGTTCTTGCTGTTAGGTGAATGTCAAGTCTTTGGAAGATGTCGTGAGGAAATACTTGAAGCTTGCTGAAGTCAAGACGGAGGAGGCTAGGAAGGCTTCTGAGGCTGTTGTTGGGGTCGATGTTGACGATCTTGATAATCTTACCACCCCAGAAAGGTAAGAAGAGAATTTTTAAAGAATTGTTGTTTCTTACCTTCAGTGTTGGGAAAAGTTTAACTGTTGAAGTTCAGGATTTGACAGTTGACCCATAGCATAAATAATTTATTCAATTCCAAATAAAGCATAAGTCTCGAGATCAGAATCACTTCCTTTGATTAAACACAAAGGTGTAGTTCATTTGCATTTAATTCCAACTTTATATGATAAGCATGCCCGATTTGACTTGATTTTGGGACTAACGCTCGATTTGCAGTTGAATGTAAGATCCTTGCAATGCTCCATTAGTAAGTGTCAACTGATGTTATAGGCATCCCACCAGTGGGTCCTATTATTGACTTGTTCTCCCACTGTTTTTGTCTTCCTGCAGTCTTCTCCTAAGTGCTGTAAGTGGAGAGGATGCCCAGGCCAGGAGTGACCGTGTGGTGTTGATACCATGGGTCAAGTTTCTCTGGGAGTCTTACAGACAGTGCTTGGACCTGCTGAGGAACAACAACAGACTGGAGAAGCTCTACCAGGACGTGGCCCAGGATGGTAGGTCCAGGATCAGGGTCAGAGATGGCACCATGATTCCAAAAATGTGGAATGCTACAGTCACACCAATGAAACCGACTCCAGACCGTTAAAAGCTGTTTTGAATTGCACGTCATGACGCCAGACCGTTAAAAGCTGTTTTGAATTGCACGTCATGACGCCAGACCGTTAAAAGCTGTTTTGAATTGCACGTCATGACGCCAGACCGTTAAAAGCTGTTTTGAATTGCACGTCATGACGCCAGACCGTTAAAAGCTGTTTTGAATTGCACGTCATGACGCCAGACCGTTAAAAGCTGTTTTGAATTGCACGTCATGACTCCAGACCGTTCAAAGCTGTTTTGAATTGCACGTCATGACGCCAGACCGTTAAAAGCTGTTTTGAATTGCACGTCATGACGCCAGACCGTTAAAAGCTGTTTTGAATTGCACGTCATGACGCCAGACCGTTAAAAGCTGTTTTGAATTGCACGTCATGACGCCAGACCGTTAAAAGCTGTTTTGAATTGCACGTCATGACGCCAGACCGTTAAAAGCTGTTTTGAATTGCACGTCATGACGCCAGACCGTTAAAAGCTGTTTTGAATTGCACGTCATGACGCCAGACCGTTAAAAGCTGTTTTGAATTGCACGTCATGACGCCAGACCGTTAAAAGCTGTTTTGAATTGCACGTCATGACGCCAGACCGTTAAAAGCTGTTTTGAATTGCACGTCATGACGCCAGACCGTTAAAAGCTGTTTTGAATTGCACGTCATGACGCCAGACCGTTAAAAGCTGTTTTGAATTGCACGTCATGACGCCAGACCGTTCAAAGCTGTTTTGAATTGCACGTCATGACGCCAGACCGTTAAAAGCTGTTTTGAATTGCACGTCATGACGCCAGACCGTTCAAAGCTGTTTTGAATTGCACGTCATGACGCCAGACCGTTAAAAGCTGTTTTGAATTGCACGTCATGACGCCAGACCGTTAAAAGCTGTTTTGAATTGCACGTCATGACGCCAGACCGTTAAAAGCTGTTTTGAATTGCACGTCATGACGCCAGACCGTTAAAAGCTGTTTTGAATTGCACGTCATGACGCCAGACCGTTAAAAGCTGTTTTGAATTGCACGTCATGACGCCAGACCGTTAAAAGCTGTTTTGAATTGCACGTCATGACGCCAGACCGTTAAAAGCTGTTTTGAATTGCACGTCATGACGCCAGACCGTTAAAAGCTGTTTTGAATTGCACGTCATGACGCCAGACCGTTAAAAGCTGTTTTGAATTGCACGTCATGACGCCAGACCGTTAAAAGCTGTTTTGAATTGCACGTCATGACGCCAGACCGTTCAAAGCTGTTTTGAATTGCATGTCATGACGCCAGACCGTTAAAAGCTGTTTTGAATTGCACGTCATGACGCCAGACCGTTAAAAGCTGTTTTGAATTGCACGTCATGACGCCAGACCGTTAAAAGCTGTTTTGAATTGCACGTCATGACGCCAGACCGTTAAAAGCTGTTTTGAATTGCACGTCATGACGCCAGACCGTTAAAAGCTGTTTTGAATTGCACGTCATGACGCCAGACCGTTCAAAGCTGTTTTGAATTGCATGTCATGACGCCAGACCGTTAAAAGCTGTTTTGAATTGCACGTCATGACGCCAGACCGTTAAAAGCTGTTTTGAATTGCACGTCATGACGCCAGACCGTTAAAAGCTGTTTTGAATTGCACGTCATGACGCCAGACCGTTAAAAGCTGTTTTGAATTGCACGTCATGACGCCAGACCGTTAAAAGCTGTTTTGAATTGCATGTCATGACGCCAGACCGTTAAAAGCTGTTTTGAATTGCACGTCATGACGCCAGACCGTTAAAAGCTGTTTTGAATTGCACGTCATGACGCCAGACCGTTAAAAGCTGTTTTGAATTGCATGTCATGACGCCAGACCGTTAAAAGCTGTTTTGAATTGCACGTCATGACGCCAGACCGTTAAAAGCTGTTTTGAATTGCACGTCATGACGCCAGACCGTTAAAAGCTGTTTTGAATTGCATGTCATGACGCCAGACCGTTAAAAGCTGTTTTGAATTGCACGTCATGACGCCAGACCGTTGAAAGCTGTTTTGAATTGCACGTCATGACGCCAGACCGTTAAAAGCTGTTTTGAATTGCACGTCATGACGCCAGACAGTTAAAAGCTGTTTTGAATTGCATGTCATGACGCCAGACCGTTAAAAGCTGTTTTGAATTGCACGTCATGACGCCAGACCGTTAAAAGCTGTTTTGAATTGCACGTCATGACGCCAGAACGTTAAAAGCTGTTTTGAATTGCACGTCATGACGCCAGACCGTTAAAAGCTGTTTTGAATTGCACGTCATGACGCCAGACCGTTAAAAGCTGTTTTGAATTGCACGTCATGACGCCAGACCGTTAAAAGCTGTTTTGAATTGCACGTCATGACGCCAGACCGTTAAAAGCTGTTTTGAATTGCACGTCATGACGCCAGACCGTTAAAAGCTGTTTTGAATTGCACGTCATGACGCCATTGATCAGTTTGAAGTCAGTTTCCTTTGTGTGACTGTAGCAGAAGGAAGGATATTATTATCAAAGGTTCTTATAAAGTTACATGTAGATTCTTGAAATCAGTCATGTGAGGTTAGAAGAGTACAGTTAATGGAGATACTTTAGATCCTTATAATGGTTCATCTAACAAATAGGATAGTTAAGATAATTTTTTTCTTTACGCTACGCAGACCTGCCAACCAGTACGTTTTTGTTGTATTTAGTACGTTTTTGCAACCAAAATACGGCAGTACGTTTTTCTTTAAAAAATACGTTTTTGTAAAAATATAGAATTAAATAATTTTTTTTTTACAAAATTGTAGTTTATTGAGAAAAATCATCTCTATATGTCTCTATTTCATAAAACTTACACAAATATAGTTATTAGATCAATGTACTTTCAGATAACTTTTTTTTTTCAATCATTTTGTTAAAACCAAGGTGAGATATACACATGCTTCAATGTTGTTGTTTTTTCATCTGCAAGAGCAGTGCGCATTTTAGCGTGCATGCAGCTTGAGAGTCACGATGAGCAAGTGCGCCACGCATTTTATTATGAAATACACTTTTTTGGGAAAAATACATTTTTTTTAATCACAGAATGCAATTTTTCATTCCAAGAGGTTGGCAGGTCTGGCTACGAGAAAAATGTGGTAAATTACCTTTGCCTACTACACTAAATTGCTTAAGGTATCTTTAGACGGTTACTGTTGCTAAGATTGTATGAAGACCTGACTGTCTCTAGTAGATAGTGCAAAAGGTGTTCAAGTTCTGGTCAAGGGTAGGCCTAACAGCAGTTATTAACATGGGTGCAAGAGTGATCATAATGTAATGTTTCAGTAGTGCATGGCTTAATAATAATAATAATATAGGGTATTTATATTGCGCACATATCCACCTTGTTAGGTGCTCAAGGCGCTCCTATATTACCCGGCTAAGCTAGGCGTTCATAGCGCACACAGCTTTTTAAGGAATTACTTCCTACCGGTACCCATTTATCTCACCTGGGTTGAGTGCAGCACACTGGATCAGTTTCTTGCTGAAGGAAATTACGCCATGGCTGGGATTCGAACCCACGACCCTCTGTTTCAAAGTCCGAAGACTAATCCACTGGGCCACAACGCTCCAACACAACGTTAGTTCAGATGATCAATCAAGATAGAAACCCAGATGATTCACAATAATTTACATTTTTTTTACCAATGTTGTCATTGTCAACTAAACAGTGATTACTGTTAGAGATGTTAAACATTTATGAACAGAAGAGGTAAAATAGAGCTACACTTGGCACATAAAATATGATTTGAATGTTTAAGGTAGCAGGTTTGTTTTTATAATGAAATAAAACGTGACTGAAGATATTTCTCATCTATTCCATCCCACAGCTTTCAGGTTTTGTCAGAAGTATCAGCGGAAGACTGAGTTCCGCAAGTTATGTGATAATGTAAGTATATCCACTGCAATTTGAGAACCAACTGAAAGAAATCATAAACTCTGCATGGTGGCATCTGTAGCTCTAGAATTACTTAAAGGAGAATGAAACCCTTGAAACCAGCTGAATCCATATCAAAGAGAAAAATCAAAGAAACATATTGTTGAAAGTTTGAGGAAGATTGACTGAATAATAAGAAAGTTATGAGCATTTGAATATTGAGATCACTAATGCCATGTAGTTCCTCCCATTGGCAATGCGACCAAGATCTGTGATGTCACACACGTACAACTCCCTCATTACTTTAGTACCTATTTCACTTATATTCTCACTTTTAGAGAGTCTATCACAAGGTGAGGTGTTCTCTTTATGAGGGGACAAGTACAGAGGTTTCACAACATTATATCATTTATGAATCGTTTGTCATATGATTAGAATGAGCAGAAAGAGATGTTTGGGGTATATTTTCAGTGTCCAAAAGGGGAGAGTTTTTCATCTGTGACATCATAGATCTTGGTCGCATTGCCAATGGGAGGATCTCCATAGCATTAGTGATCTCGACATTCAAATGCTCATAACTCTTCTATTGCTAGTCCTATTTTACTCAAACTTTTGTTGATCTTAGACTTTGATTTTTCTGCTTTCACCAAAGCTAACTTGCTCCAAGAGTTTCATTCTCCTTTCAGTGATATTTTAACCTTATTTGTTATAAGAAAATTAATTGTAACCTCCCCTCCCCCCAAAACGAAACGCTAGGACTACCAAACAGATATTCTTTGCTTATAAATTGCCAAGAAATGTCAAATGCATAAGTGCATGGAATGTAAACATCTGTTGACAATTCCACCAGCAATAAATATGAAGTAAGATTAAGGGGATAACTCCCCAAATGAATAATATTTGTGAAATATATTGTCTCGCTCTTATTCTCACTGTCAAGATCTGCTAAACTTCTCATGGGCATTATTAAGATCAGGCACCAGTCCCCGTAGATAGATATTTTGTGCTGTTTGATGTAATTTCCATTATTAGTATTATTAGTTATTCATTGTAAAGTGCTTTGATCATATTTTTGGTAAAGCGCTATATAAGTACCTGTTATGTATTTATGTTATGTATGTATGAAATAAGTCGTCTTGTGATTTTTACTGAAAAACTGTTATAAAAGCTATTGAAATCCTTCTATCTGATTGACTCAGAAAGAATTATTAGTGAAAATGAATGATGGGACGCTTCATAAAACACTCTACTGATTCCGTTGCAGTTGCGTAATCATCTGAACTTGATAGAGAAGCATCAAAACCAGGCCACATCTATCAACCTGAACAACGCGGAGAGTCAACAGCTTCACCTGGACACTCGTCTCTTCCAACTTGATACAGCAATCAGTATGGAGCTTTGGCAAGTAAGTCACATTGTAACTCATTGGTTACTGTACTCTCTGAATCTCCTAGACAAAATGTAGGGACACTTGGCGTCTTGTAACAATACAAGAGATATGTTACATTTATGATAATAGAATCAAGTCCTCTACTTAAAATTATTTGGGTAGTTTTCGCTTACCCCAGTCCAAAGTAAATGCCCACCTCCCTCCCCCCCCCCCCCCCCCCCCCGCCAAAAAAAATGGTTTGTTTAGCTTCATCAGGAGTTTGATCACTTTCAGTTTAATGTAGGTATTAGTATTAAAGTGTGACCTACACTCACACTCTAGATAGATTTCATATTCTTTCATTAATTTTGATCGAAGAATTGCAAAGAATATTTGTAATTGTTTGGTAATGTGGTGTGTTGGAATATAGTTTACGAGAATGCTTGTTCTGCAGTTTCTTTCTGGCTGGAAATAACAATTTTTCATTATGCCCTAACACCACACCAATTTTGAGTATAAATACATAATTCATTTACTTTCTGTACACAGGAAGCGTACAAAGCTGTGGAGGACATCCACAACCTGATGGGACGTTCCAAGAAGTCTCCAAAGCCCCAGATGATGGCTAACTACTACCACAAGCTTGGTCTGGTCTTCTGGAAGTCTGGTAATGGTCTGTTCCATGCATGTGCCCTGCATCGTCTTCTTCAGCTCTCTAGGGAACACAGGAAGAATCTCACCACTGAGGAAGTCCAGAAGTAAGTAGTCTTTGACCTGTCATCAACATGATTCCATCCATGTTTGCAACTCGGCTAACCCTGTAAGGAATACACCATGGGAATCAAGTAGAGAATTTTTTATTGTGCATGTTGCTAGTGGATAGCGCTTGAAAGTACATCGATGGAGTGAAGCAACACGAGTCACTCAGAGTATGTGCAGGTGCATACTTTCATCTATCCTTCGCAAAAGACATTATTTGTGGGAAGTTTGGCATTCTGTTTCCTTTATTGAAGTGACTGATATTTCCAATGTTTTTTTAATGTTGCAGAATGGCTTCCCGAGTGTTGCTTGCCACCCTATCTGTCCCTATCTCTCCTCCCCGCAATGATATTGGAGACATGCTAGACATGGGTAACACTGCTGCAGAGAACCAACGGAAGCTTGCTAATCTTCTTGGTCTCCAGTCCACCCCAACCCGTCGTCAACTCATCAAAGAACTGGTAAGAATTACTATTCTAATTGTATTCAGATTTCATCTTGGGCAAATATGGTTTGAGATTTGTAAGTATTTTGATATCTAAACAAAGAAAAATGCATTTTATTCAAAGCCATGTAAGAGATATGCAGTACCTTCTTCATTGAGGATAGATTGAAGGCAGTAATAGTACTTAACCCTTATTAAATTTCACCAGAAATTAGCATTCTACTAGCTAAATTAGGGCAAATTTCATACGCTTATTTGCATAATTAATTGATAAAAATATAAGCAATTAATTTTTGAAAATTTCACTATACAGTCTTGCAGTTTACATCCGGCTCTACGCGCGTGCACATTTTCGCGGCGATCAACGGCCGAGATCCCCCCCCCCCCCCCCCGTATATTTTGGTCTGAAATAGCCCAGTTAAGATAGGGTTAAATGATATTTCATTTTCAAGGAAACATTTTGATGTATCCTCTGTTGAAAATTCTATTGTCTTGTATGGGAATAATTACTGGGTTCAAAGCTACGATTGAAGACTTTCATTTTGACAACCCGTGACAACGGTTTTGGCCAAATTCATTCATTCTGCAATCACTTTTACTCTTTTCTACAATTTGGGTAAGCTTCATTGTATCTTAAATCTTCAAATCAACCCATGCAAGTTCACAAATATACAAATGAAAGGATGTGGCATAGAATTAGGAATTCAAAACGTAAGGAGTGGTTTACGTCTGAGAATCCTCTTTGAATCGCACAGGTGAAGTACAATGTGGTGCCCCACGTGATTCCTCAGCTGCACGACCTATTTAAGTGGCTCGAGGTAGAGTTCCACCCCCTGCACTTGTCTGATAGAGTGTCTGGTATCCTGGACTACCTGAGGGATAGCAAGGAGGCTGATATGGCTCAGTATGTACCTGCTCTCCAGGACAATGCCATCATGAGACTCCTAAAGCAGGTAGGTTTTAGAGCTCTAGGACTGTGAGCCACAAGGTGTAGGGTTCAAATCCTTCTGCTGAAACACACAAAAGATAAAATTAATTGACCTTTGTGACAGTTGTAGAAAAATACTAAGTGGGGCAATGCCATCATGAGACTAGGGGTTGTTCCTAGGATTATGAGCCACAAAGTCTAGTCTTCAGATCATATTACAGCTGAAATTTGCATGTGTAGGGGATTAATCTTAGGACTCTGAGCCACAATGTACAGGGTCCAAATCATGCTGCAATGCCCAAATGTTGAAATGGACTATTTTGCATAAGGTGTAGGACATGGCTACGTGGTAGGATATGTATGGAGAACAATCATTGCTAAGCAGTTTGGTTTTGTGGATATGTTACATGACTGGATCTTGTGGCAAGCAAAGAATCTGTATTTGCTACACTCTCTGTATATTTGTTCCATCGGAAAGGTATTTGAATATGTAAGCACCGAAATTCATATCCTGGTTAAGGTGGATTGTATTGGCATGCCTTTGATCAGAAAATTATCTGGTAATTGTATGAAGCGAAAGAATGTCCATCATTGAGATTCTGTCATAAAAATGTATCTTTTTCTCTCCAAAGGTGTCTGAGGTGTATGAAACTATTAAGATGTCACGTATCTACTCCTTGGTTCAGTTCTCATCTCAGTTTCATCTGGAAAGGATGGTGGTTGATGCTGCAAGGAACGGAGTTGTCCAGGTAACAACACATCTTCTGATCACATTTCTTTGAATTCATCACAAATCTCTTCAAATTGTCCTTGATTTTTTAAAAATAAGGTTTTACCCTACACTGAAGTTTGAATACAGATGAAATTGTGCTTTCCATGAGCATTTATTAATCCATTTGCTTTAGAAATGGTTGCCATTATAATGTGCTCAACTTCCATATGCTTAAGGTTGGTCATTCAAATCAACCTTCTGTTAATGTTATCATGCTAAGCATATTGTTTTGGAATTATCATATTTATTCTATAAAAATATACTTTAAAAAAAGACAAGTTTTCAAATTCACAATGCTCTTAGTTTATTTATGTTAGTGTGAATAAAGACATAGAATTAAGAAGTATGTAGCATCCTGGTTTGGATAGATAGCTAGTTTGCATCAAACCTGGTCACCTTATTGATGTTCATACATTTGATATATTTTGTTCACAGGTTCGTATGGACCATGCTCGCCAGTGCCTAGTCTTTGGTTCAGACCTGTCCTCTTCTCAGTATGAGCTCCAGGAACCAGAAGGACCTCACATCCAGGACATGCCTTCACAGCAGATCCGTCATCAGCTCACCCAGATGTCCAGCGCCCTCGTGAAGGCCATGCGCCTCATTGATCATGAGAAGATTGAGGTACGGTCTCAAAGATCTCTGTTTTTTTTTTTTTTACCAGTGTCCTCTACAGTAGAGTCTACGAGTTGGCAAAAGCTCACAAAGTAAAAACAAAATTGATTGTGGAAAGATGAAAATTTGTTTTATTTGATTTCAACCAATCGGATGAATCTCTTTACGGATAGTAGAAACTGCAAATGTTGACCTTTCTTGTCGATTAATTGCCTAACTTGGAAGTATTTTTTCAGACAGTTGTGAGAAACTAGTTGACCAGATTTCTTTGGTCCTTAGAGATTCAACCAATACAGAGTCTACTGTGGTTCTTGGTTTTACATAACAACTTAATTTACCAACATCACTGTTCTGTAATTATAAGAGAATGCTTCTTGTGATTTTTCATTATTTTATCAAATTATTTGGCACATGATCATCAGTAATATTATTTTTAGGCATGTGACCATACTGATCATACTATCTATATTGTTATTGGCATATTATTTGTAGTGATAAAGGATGAATATTGATGAATGCTGTTCTTAAAGCATTTCTTATCATAATACACTTGCAGCTCAGGGCTCTCTTAAGTCCAGGGTACAAGCGGGGCTCACCCTACCTATTTGGAATCAAGACAATTGTTGCCCCACTTGTTCTTGATATTTTTTTAAAAGAAAATTGCCCACTAGCTCTTGATTCCATTGATTCCTAGAACAACATTTGAAAGGATATCATCATTTTGTTTTTTCTAGAAACCTTATCACAAGACAGGTACCACAATTCAGTGTCAATATTTTACTCTCTGAACATGCGACAGGCACCAGTTGATACAAATACTTATGTTCAAGGTGTAGTTTCCACCCGCTGGTTTTCCTTTAAGTAGAGACAGCCATGCTTTAGCTACTCTTTGTTATGCCTTAGTTTACACCCTATAATGTTTCTCTTGAATCATCTAAGTGCTATACTCTTTTCTATTATCCACAGGAAGATCAGGTGAACCGTAAGCACCAGGTCATCCATAACTATCAGCGTACTGCTCGTAAGGACCATGATGCCATCTTGGTTAGGAGACAGATCATTGAGGATAGGAAGGAAAGATTGGAGAATCTTACCGTCCAGAGGGTATGTTCTATAATGTGTCGATGCAAGAATGCCCTTAATACCACATTTTTCCGCATCACACGCACGCAAAAATGCCCTTAGCAGCATGCGTAAGTGCATTGCGTAAGGGTGTTTTGCAAAAATGTTTTGCCACAGGTGTTCTTGCTCCGACACGACGATGAAATCTTGTTGTAAATAACTAATGTTAGAAATAGCAAAAGGAGATATTTTTGTATCTAAAAGACAAAAGGTTTGTGTTTGGAATCTTATCTCAAAATTTACTTTAATTAGTTTTTTCATTTTTAACATGGATGGTTGAATACAAATTACTGCAAATCTCGAACAAGTTTCTGTCTTTTGCACTGTTCATCAACTTTCTACAAGATATTGTGAAACCATGTCTCATACAAGACCCACATTTTGTTCAACTTCATGCTTTTGAATACAGTGCTGATATACAAATTATGGCATATTTAGAACATTTTTTTTGTCCTATGCACTTCTCATCAATTATTCCATTAACTAGTAGTAACATAAACTTCAACCCAAGATAAAAAAATAAAGAGATTAGACAAAAATATATTTGAATTTGAAAAAAATTGACTTACTTTCCAATCATTCATGCCCCCTATCGTTGGAATGGTCAAAGACAAAGGGATAATTCTTGTGTTCAAAATGTTCATTGACAGTGACAGATTACTGACTAGTTTTTACTTCTGTCATTTCCAGGAACGTGCAGAGCAGGACATGATTGAGGAGCAACAGAGAGCCCAACGCAACGCTGAACAGCAGCGTCTTGAGCGGGAGGCCACCGAGAGGGCTCGTCGTAAGCAGCAGGAAGACATGGAAGAGATACGCAGGAAGCATGCCAAGGAACGCATCAATGCCATCAAGTCATCAAACATTGCATCAAGGGTCTTCTCTATGTATGAAGAAGAGGTTTGTTGAACCCTTGAAAATACTTTTGGATGGTGGATATACCGATATATCAAGTCTTTTTCCTGATTTTAGGCCATGACAGTTTCTTATTTGGGGCTTTTTCAGGCTTTATATATGTAGCTTTGACAGCTTCTAGCTTCTTTTCAGGCTCAGTGAGTAAAACAGATG
Organism: Lytechinus pictus; assembly: GCF_037042905.1. NCBI lineage: Eukaryota > Metazoa > Echinodermata > Echinoidea > Temnopleuroida > Toxopneustidae > Lytechinus > Lytechinus pictus. The sequence continues at coordinate 10,914,190 of NC_087256.1, read as the reverse complement.
GGCATCCACGGAAATGATTAGATCAGGGGTCTGTAGCACAAAGCTTAGCAATCATCATAGAACATTTTTTTTAAATGATCAAGAAAATCAAGCGTACGAATAATCACTAACCTTTGTGGCACGGGACTCTGGAATCTGTCTTTCTATGGTATGCATAAATCATTATTACCATTTGTGAATGTGATGCCCAAAGATCAGCGATATGCAAACATACAATAATATGTCTTCATGTTTAGTAATAGCAGTAAGCCTGAGTCGAATCGATTTTAAAATCGGTGTTTGATCGATGTCATCGAACACCGGTGCAGATTTTGCAAAATCGGTGCATCGAAAAAAAAAAGAAAAAAAAAAAACGTCGGCCGGCCGATTCGTTTGGTTCACACAATCAATCATCAAAATATCAGTAATGTCCAACTTGACTGCTACTTACTTGATTTCTATTGCCCCCAAAATGAAAACGATTGTGTAATTATGATGCCTATTCACCATTAATTTGAAGTTTATTTCGATCATAGTTCAAGTCTTACTCGTCTGCTCGTGCCGAGATAATTTATGCACGATGAATTCATGAATGGAAGTCATGGCCATCGATCGTGCATGCGCAGTACTGTTCTTTAATCAAACCAGAAAATGGCCGAAAATTGACGCGATCAACGTAAAATAAATCTTGCTTTTATGAACAATATTAATATCATGACCACAGAACATTATTTAATCGTAATATTTAACAATAATTTGCATATGATAATCATTAATATGAATTTAGAGCTTGATGTGAAACGTTTGTATTTCGTTTCAATTTTCAATGGCGGACATCTCATGACGATCGAATTGAGTGAGTGCACTTGTCTAAAAAAAAATAATTATCACGTCAGGATTGATTCTCGAACATTGTCTACATGCAAAAACTCTTTTCAAGATCGTAACATCGCCATATAATAACATTTTACATGACAAAACAGAGAAAATTGCGTTTGATATTTTTTTCCCATCAATTTGAAGCTAGTTTGTGCCCAACTTTGGGCTCTGATTTCATGAATGGAAAATATGTCAAATGTCATCGAACACGCATGCGCATTGTGCTTCTTTTCTCGGAGCTCGTCGGAGACGTCCAGAGATGGAATAACAATAGAAATAATGCCAGTATTAATTCTTCCATATGAACAAAACATACTTTGCTGACATCCTCAATATTCTAAGTATGACAATAAAATCTTGTTAAATCTTAATAATTTATATGAATTTAGGGCTCGATTCGATAAAAATTCGTATATCGATCGGATGCTCGTGTGTCTAAAAAAAATGGATTGTCATTATCAGGATTAATTCTCGAACATCGTCATAACTCATATTCCCCAATCTTTCCTCACAATCGTTATATCAGCATTGAATAGCAATTCAAATGACCATTCAGAGAAAATTACGTATTTATTTCCATAAATTTATTTGGAGCTCATTTTGGATCCAACAACACAATCTCAGGCAAGTTACAGCGCTCTCCGTTGGTTGCACTTGTTTGCGGGCGCTGACAAGCACGCCTGTCGTTCGGGAGGGTGAGTGTACGGGGTTGCGGACGGGGCTGGTGAATGCGAGTCTGGGCTGCGAATGCTAGTTGACCGAAAATCATTCGGATCGACTCTGCGTGATTCATGTCTTTATTATTGTTTCATTTTAAACTTATATGTTGTCATCTGCAAATATCATTGTTGAAGATATTTTGGGAAGAATTCTGCATTGATCCCCGACCTTTTTTGGGGGTTTTGTGATCATGGAAAATACAAACGAACTTTGCTCTGTCATCTTCTTGTGCAATCACCCGGCCAACGCCAGCGCATACCGTCAGTGCACGCATATATGCATGCATAGCGCATCGACGCTACGGCCGGAGCAAAAAAAAGACTAAATTTTCCTTCAATATTCGATGCATCGATGTTCGATCGAATTAAAGCTGTCGAACACCGGTTTTCAAAATAATCATATGACTCAGGCTTAAATAGCAGTATACAGAAGTTGATTTTATGGCCATTTTGGATAGGCAAAACTAGCAAAAATAAACTGGTGTAAAGTTGTCGGCCTTTCCAGTTACGGAAGCTATCCCAATTTCATTGTAAAATTGCCATATTGTAAGGTTGTTGCTTTGATAATAACCTTACAAATTTTGTGGACCATGTTTAGATAATCATCTTCCAAATCTCTATGAGGGTAATAGATCAAGATTTGATGACGACAATGATGACTGTGATAATGATTTAGGACTATGATAATGATTACAATGACGATGATGATGATTATCATTTTGGTATTGAAGTGCACTTGATAATTCTAAGTGAACTTTAATTGATTTTTACAATTACAGTGGTAATCAAGATCATATTTAAATGTGTTATTCTCTCTCTCTCTCTTTCTCTCTCTATAGGAGTTGGAGAAGCTTGATGCTGATCAGATTATGCAGAAGCATGTAGAGCAACTAGAAGCTGAGAAGAAAGAACTTCAAACCAAGCTCAAGTCACAGGAGAAGAAGGTAGATATTTTAGATCCTGTTCTTTTGCTCTCACCATATCATGTTCGCTACTTTGATCTTTCTTCTACCCCATTGTTTCATTTTCGGTTATGTGAATTTCTCTTATTTATAGCTCGATGCCTCTTTTTCTTCGGAATCTTTCTTTCTGTTAGGATTCATATATTCATATGCCTTTTGGCCTTTTTTCCCCCAGGTGGATTACTTTGCCCGGGCCAAGCGTATTGAAGAGATACCCCTTCTTGAGGAGGTAGCTTCTGAGCTGACTGTGAAAGATCGTGAGCTCTGGGATCAACTGGAAGAGGAACGGGTAAGCGACCAGCAGAGTTTGACTCTTGACCATGAGTGTTGACCATCTCTTGTCAAAGCAATTAAATGACTGTTACTTCTGCCCTGAGGTCAATTTCTTAAATGTAATGACCCTTGACCCAATGCTTAACAGAGCTACTGTCTGAGCTCAAAACCTTGCTCCTTGCTTTCTCATTCCTTACTCATCCCTATAAAGCAAATATGTACTGAAGACATGAACCTCTGAACTTACAAGATTGGTAACTTTAATGGTTTAGATGCGGCATATGATTTGGATTCATAATGCAATCTTGTTGTGTGCATCATTTACCTAGGATTAACAAGCCTTGCTGACTTTTTGTTGATACAGGTGAAGCAGATGCAGAAGGAGCGTGAGCAGGCATTGGTGACCAAGCAACGTTTACTTCGCATCGATGATGACCGTCAAGACTTCCTCAACATGCTCAGACAGACTCGTCTTAACCTCTATCAGGTGAGCCTTCCATGAAACCAATCATGCAGTCTTCTGCAGCCCGTTTGCAGTAAATTTTTCACATCGGGGCAATGGATTAATGTTGCTGGATATTTCTTTCATTTCAAGGGCTACTTTTTGGCACAATAAGAAACTATGCAGTAAATGCAACTCATTCTACTGTATGCAGAATATTGATTTTCTAAATATTTAAAAATATTGCGGTATCTAGGGGCGACTCTAGAAATCGCATGTCACCCTACTCATTCCTATGCTGGTTTTTACGTTATGGCAAACAATTTTTTTTTTTCTGACTTATGACATAATCTTCATAATGCTCAAGAACTTTTCATTTTGTTGTTGTTGATGTTAACAGGAGAAGCTTGCTGGTTTCCAGGAGAAGGTAAAGGAAGAGAAAGCCAAACGTCTCTTGGAGCGTAAGATCAAACGTAAGGAGGACCGTAGAGCCAAGTGGTTGAAGGAGAAAGCTGAAGAAGAGCAGCAGCGCAAGGATGAAGAGGCAAAGAGAGGTGAGTATTCAGTGAAACCTGCCCCCATTTATTCCATGTCCAAGCCGTCTTTTCAATAAAACCTGCCCTCATGATTTCAAGTCCAAGCCGAGTATTAAGTAAAACCTGCCCCCGTGATTCCAAGTCCAAGCCCAGTATTCAGTAAAACCTGCCCCTGTGATTCCAAGTCCAAGCTGAGTATTCAGTAAAACCTGCCCCCGTGATTCCAAGTTCAAGCCTAGTATTCAGTGAAACCTGCCCCTATGATTCCAAATCCAAGCCAAGTTTTCAGTGAAACCTGCCCCCATGATTCCAAGTCTGAGCCCAGTATTCAGTAAAACCTGCCCCCATGATTCCAAGTCCAAACCGTGTTTTCAGTGAAACCTGCCCCTGAACAGTATTCAAAGGTATTTCTTTTTGAGAAGAGGCCACATTTTCTAAAAATCACACTCCTGTATCAAGTTGCAAAAGAAACCCTTCCTGAAACTTGCTTCACATTTCTGAACCGGGCACAATGATTGTTGTTGAGATGTTTAATTGCAAAATCAAGCTAATGAAAGGTAATTCCTGTGGTTTGTGTAGTTCTTGATTGTAGTTCATTGTCCATATTTCTGGATGGTTTTTAGAAGAATATCTTTTTGCCTTTTTCTTATTTGTTTGATAGTACGTGAGCTTGAGCAGCAGCAAGCTGAAGCTGAATACCGGGAACAACTTAAGAAACTTCAGGAGCAGGAGGAAAAGAAAGAAGCTAGGTTAGTTATAGCAAATCAATCTCTTTCATTTCAGTGTAAAACTAAACTAATGTGGTTGCAACAGAAAATGATTTCATGATCAAGGTGAACTGTCACCATTCCGTCGTAGATATAGATCTGGGTGCCGTTTCATAAAGACTTCTTATAGTAACATATGGACAATTTCTATAGCAAATTTACTGTCAGCCTATCAGATTGAAGCATTTCAGTTACTTTTAACTGTTAATGCAAATTTGTTACTGTAACAAGTTTTATGAAACGGGGCAGTGGTTCAAATTTGTGAAATCGTGAAATATAATCCGAAGAAGAGCAAAACAGATAAGCACATGTGGGAGTGTGTATTATTATTATTGCTTGGAAAAAACCTGACATTTTGCTAAGATTTTATGCTTGTTTTGTAAATTTTGAGCAATTACATGCTTCTAGAATCTTTTGGCACATATTTTTTAAATTCATACATACAGAAACTTGGGTGGTCTTATGATTGTATTCTCTATGAACTCATTTTGGAATCGTTTCCAGAACTGGCATTTATATATGAATAACTTCGTCCATACCTTGTTAACTACCCTCTTAGAGGGCTTACTATAACTGAGAAGCTTGAAGAATCAAATAACCAATTCTCTTCTTGTTCCCTGTCTGCAGGATGAGAGAGATCGAAGAGAGGCAAATGAGAGAAAAAGAAAAAGAGAGAGAGGTGCGTCCTGAACCTGAAAGGGGCTGGCGTGATGAAAGGTAAGTTTACTCAGCGAACCCCAGTAACCATTATGAGAAATTGTTCTCTTTTTTTTTCTTCAAAATTGTGAAATGTAACGTGCTTTGGAAAGTTTTACTTGTAAGATGGCAAGCTTCATCAGACACTAGTAGGTGGTCTAACTGCTTTTGCAGCACGAGAGCAAGAAATATTTATATATATATATATATATATAATAAATATCTTGATGTAAACTGGGTTCCAAAAGAAACTGATTAAACTTTACAAGGACACTGAACATATTCCACTCATTCAAAGTGAACAATATTGTTACACAGGTTCGCTTCAATAATCTTTACTAAGCCCATGTCGATAATTAAGAGATTGGTTCAATCACAGACAGGCTATAGCTCCTCACATCTATCGGTTTCAGAAACCAAAGTCACAAAATGGCAAAAGAAAGGATTATCCCCCGCTTACCTGGACATCCCCCGAGGATCTGTGTGTGGCTGTGTGATTGTTCCAGTCATCAGAAAATTGTATTTTATCTTCCTGTAGGTTCTTTGTGATTAAGCCAATCATTTAAACATGCCTGTGAATGTTTGGGAAGTTTGTTGAATCCCATCTAATTTTCATTGCTATTCTTTGCCATTTTGTGACTTTGGTTTCTGAAACCAATTGATGTGAGGAGCAATAGCCTCTCTGTGATTGAACCAATCTCTTAATTATTGACATGTGCTTAGTAAAGATTATTGAAGCTAGCCTGTGTAAAAATATTGTTCATTTTATCTGAGTGAAATTTGAGCAGTGCCCTTGTTAAGTTTGATCAGTTTCTTTCGGAACCCAGTTTATGTATGTGTGTGTGTATATATATATTTATATGTGAAAAAAGTGTAATGATTTTTGTAGCCTTGCAAGTGCACTCTTACCAAAAACAAAATATTCAGCCATTACACCAGTCAGATGTATCTGATCATTCAGTGATGCAGTAAGCAACAATGAAAGCCTGTAAATGAAGGCCAGTTGATATCATCTCATTGTAGATGTAGATGTTGCGTTGTGAAAATTAAGCTGAAATATCACTGGAACTGATAACGTTGTGTGGGCATGTGGATCATGATTACCTGGAATAAGACGTACATCGCAGCTGGGCTGATAATACCTCATATCTCCCCCCCAAAAAAAATTAAAAAAATTAGGGCAGCTTAGAAAAAGTGGTATTTCAAAAATATAGCAATGGCTGCAGTGTTTTATTGTGTTTAGTCTCCTGATACTAATGGTTGCTACCCATGTTATTCATGTAACTCTAAAATCTAGCTTATTCTGAGCTGTCATCAAAATATTTATATTTTGAGATACAAGATTTAATCAGCCCAGCCATGTTATACTGACGGCGCCATGCTTCTTTTGCGTAGAGCTGATTTTTGGACTTGATCCACCTATTTTGAGGTGGTCTGTCTATGACAGATCACCTCTTGATTTCGTCAGAATTTTCTTTATTTCTTTATTTATTTATTCTTATCACCTATGTTTGTCGCCAACTTTTCTCCGAATTGGCTACATCAATTTGACTGATTTTTCTGTCATATATAGAGTCTATCATAGAGACGGCATACTAAGCCTTTCAAGGTCATCTGGTCATGATGACGTCATCTACGCGCCATTTTGTAAAATTCTCAATTTGATCATATCAATATAACGGATCATCAATTATCAATCATATTCGCATCAAATAAACTTTAGGTCAACGGTCATCCGTCAATGTCATTAAAGGTCATATAAAGGTCATGACGCGCGTGTACGCGGCGTCAAAGCAAACAAAATTCTCAAAATGGCCTATAAAAAGTTATTGGTACGTTTTAGGCCATTTTAAGCTTTTCAACATTTTGCGCACGCGCACATATGCGGGCGCGTTTTCGCAGCATAAATTCAGTTTTTTCTATGCCTATCTATTATTGATTATAATTCTGATCAAATTGATACCTCGATCAGCTCTCTACAATCATTAATGAGGGAATGAGCACCCATTAAAGTTTGCAGCACACGTGCGCGCGAGCTCTTTCCATAGGCTCTATATGGGCAAAAACATGCCTATTAAAAATTTACTGTAGCTCTTTAAATAGTCCGTTGACCCCCAATTTTCCTTTCATATATCGATAGAGTATGAGTTGTAGATTTGATTTCATGTCACCATTGTCCCTAAATTTGATCAAGACGTCATCAAAATCGCGCCTAAACTGAAAATTTCATTTTTTTTAAAATGACGTCATCAAATATATGCAAATTTGATTATAACTCCGTAAATATCGATCATTTTTCGCCTAGATTTTGGTATGTTGTAGTTTAGAATGTACTCTTTCTCCTCAGTAGACATGAATTTTCATTTTGAGAAACGTATCATGGCGTAAAACAGCGATGAAAAGAGGCATGTCATTTTTCCTCATTTTGCGTGTAATCTCTGTGGAACATGACTTTTTCTCAAAACTAGATTCTACATTCCTCTATTTCGTGAGCTATATCTCCATTTTTTCTTGTCAGTTATCCCTGAGCTTTGAGTATGTTGTAGCTGAGATTCTAAGCTTTCGGTAGTGTTGCCTTCATTTTCCAATCAGATGCCAGGATCATGCCCGTATTTCAATTGCAAAATTGGATTTGTAATTCTCAAATTTGCTTATGTGTAATCTCTATGGGAACGTGTAATCTCTATGGGGAATATCGTGGCTGAATGGATAACGCACTTCACTAGCGTCTTTGGGATCCCAGGTTCGAGTCCTGGGGTGAACAATATGATTTTTTTTTTTTTTTTCTTCTTCTTTTTACCACCTCGTACATGATCCTTTATGACAATTAAAAGGTATAAAAGTTAAAATTTAGCAAGATAAAACACATTATAATTACTTTTTTTCATATCACATGTATTGTCATATATTAAAGAGACCTTTTTCACAGTGCTTTATCATCTCCCGTCTTTCACAAGTATTCTATCCATAATGAACATTAAGTTGTCATGATGATCATATTGATCTGCATGAACATGGTGATAGTGATCATGATGGCGAGAATAAGGACAGACCACCTAATTCGTCCACATGTGGAATTAAAATCTAGTTAGGTGGTCTGTCTATGACAGATCACCTATTGATTTCGCCAGAATTTTCTTTCTTTATTTATTTATTTATTAGGTGGTCTGTCAACGACAGATCACCTATTGATTTCGCCAGAATTTTCTTTCTTTATTTATTTTTATTCTTTATTTATTTTTATTTCTTCCGTACACTTTTTTGTACACACGTTCATTCGAAATTGACATGATCAATTTCCTTCAAATTTCTGTCAGTCATCGAGCCCTATAATTTCTAGTAAAATCAACTTTCTCAAGGTCATTAGATCATCGTGACGTCATCCAGGCGCCATTTTGTAAAAATCAGGTCATTATCATATCTCTATAACGAGTCATCAAAAATCAACTATATTTGGTATACATCAACTTCAGGTCAACGGTCAACTAAAAATTTCATCAAATTTTGCGCGCGCACCTCGACGCGCACGTACGCGCGCATTAAAATGTTAAAATGCTCAAATTCGTTCCAAATTAATTTTTCATACGTTTTAGGCCATTTTAAGCATTTTGCAAAAAAACGCGCGCACGCACATGCGCGCGCGTTTTCGCGCGTAATTGCATCTTCCAACATAGAATCGCCAATTTTTTTTATATCAATGCACCGATAATATAATTCTGAACAATTTGATACCTTGATCAACCTTCTACGACAAGTAATAACGAAATTATCACCCGTTAAAGTTTGCAGCACGTGTGCGCGCGAGCTCTCACTACAGGCCATATATGGGCAAAAACATGTCTATTGAAAATTCACTGTAGCTCTTTAAATAGTCCATTGACTCCAATTTTTTTTTTCATATATCGATAGAGTATGAGTTGTAGATTTGATTTCATGTCACCATTGTCCCTTAATTTGATCATGACGTCATCAAAATAGCGCCTAAACTGAAAATTTCATTTTTTAAAAAATGACGTCATCAAATTTATGCAAATTTGATCATAACTCCGTGAATATTGATTATTTTTCGCCCAAATTTCGATATGATGTAGTTTAGAATGTACTCTTTCTCGTCAGTTAACATGGATTTTCATTTTGAAAAACGCATCATGGTGTAAAATTGCGATGAAAAGAGGCATGTCATTTTTCCTCATTTTACGTGTAATCTCTATGAGACATGACTTTTTCTCAAAACTAGATTCTACATTTTTCTATTTTGTGAGCTATATCTCCATTTTTTCTTGTTAGTTATCCCTGATCTTTTGGTATGATGTAGCTGAGATTCTAAGCTTTCGGAAGTGTGCCATCCTTTTTTCAAGGTCATTAGGTCATCGTGACGTCATCCAGGCGCCATTTTGTAAAAATCAGGTCATTATCATATCTCTATAACGAGTCATCAAAAATCAACTATATTTGGTATACATCAACTTCAGGTCAACGGTCAACTAAAAATTTCATCAAATTCTGCGCGCGCACCTCGACACGCACGTACGCACGCATTAAAATGTTAAAATGCTCAAATTCGTTCCAAATTAATTTTCCATACGTTTTAGGCCATTTTAAGCATTTTGCAAAAAACGCGCGCACACACATGCGCGCGCGTTTTCGCGCGTAATTGCATCTTCCAACATAGAATCGCCAATTTTTTTTATATCAATGCACCGATAATATAATTCTGAACAATTTGATACCTTGATCAACCTTCTACGACAAGTAATAACGAAATTATCACCCGTTAAAGTTTGCAGCACGTGTGCGCGCGAGCTCTCACTACAGGCCATATATGGGCAAAAACATGTCTATTGAAAATTCGACACTGTAGCTCTTTAAATAGTCCATTGACTCCAATTTTTTTTCATATATCGATAGAGTATGAGTTGTAGATTTGATTTCATGTCACCATTGTCCCTCAATTTGATCATGACGTCATCAAAATAGCGCCTAAACTGAAAATTTCATTTTTTCAAAAATGACGTCATCAAATTTATGCAAATGTGATCATAACTCCGTGAATATTGATCATTTTTCGCCCAGATTTCAACATGTTGTAGTTTAGAATGTACTCTTTCTCGTCAGTATTCATGAATTTTCATTTTGAAAAACGCATCATGGTGTAAAATTGCGATGAAAAGAGGCATGTCATTTTTCCTCATTTTACGTGTAATCTCTACAGGACATGACTTTTTCTCAAAACTAGATTCTACATTCCTCTATTTCGTGAGCTATATCTCCATTTTTTCTTGCTAGTTTTCCCCGAGCTTTTGGTATGATGTAGCTGAGATTATAAGCTTTCGGAAATGTGCGCTCCATTTTTCGATCAGATGCCAGGATCATGCCCGTTTTTCGCTTGCAAAATTGGATTTGTAATTCTCAAAGTTGCTTACGTGTAATCTCTATGGGAACGTGTAATCTCTATGGGGAATATCGTGGCTCAATGGATAACGCACTTGACTTGAGTTCTCGGGGGCGCAGGTTCGAGTCCTGGGGGTGAACAAGATGATTTTTTTTCCTTTTTTTTTCTTTTTAATACCTCGTACATAATCCGTTATGATAATTAAAAGGTATGAAATTTAAAATTTAGCAAGATTAAACAGATTATAATTACTTTTTCATATCACATGTATTTTCATATATCAAAGAGACCCTTTTCACAGTGCTTTATCATCTCCCGTCTTTCACAAGTATTCCATCCATAATGAACATTCCGTTGTCATCATGAAGATCATATTGATCTGCTTGAACATGGTAATAGTGATCATGATGGCGAGAATAAGGACAGACCACCTAATTCGTCCGCATGACGAATTAAAATCTAGTTTATTTTTATTTCTTCCGTACACTTTTTTGTACACACGTTCACTCGAAATCGTCATGGTCAATTTCCTTCAAATTTCTGTCAGTCATCAAGCCCTATGATTTCAAGTAAAATAAACTTTTTCAAGGTCATCAGGTCATGATGACGTCATCCAGGCGCCATTTTGTAAAATCACATTGTCGATCATATCTCCATTATCAATTATCAAAAATCAATCAAATTAACATCACATCAACTTCAGGTCAAGGGTCAACAGGTCATGTCATCAAAGGTCACCTGGAGGTCACGACGCGCGCGTACGCGCTCGTCAAATTTTTAAAATGCTCAAAATCACTTTTTGACCAAAGTAAAGTACGTTTCAGGTCATTTTAAGCATTTCAAAAATTTGCGCACGCACAGGTATGCGCGCGCGTTTCCGCGCGTAAAGCCTTCAACGCAACGCAGAAACGCCGTTTTTTTTATATCGTTGCATTGATAATATAATTCTGAGCAATTTGATACCTTGATCAACCTTCTACGACCATTAATAACGAAATTAACACCCGTTAAACTTTGCAGCACGTGTGCGCGCGAGCTCTTACTATAGGCTCTATATGGGCAAAAACATGCCTATTAAAAATTCACTGTAGCTCTTTAAATAGTCCGTTGACCCCCAATTTTTTTTCATATATCGATAGAGTATGAGTTTTAAATTTGATTTCATGTCACCATTGTCCCTCAATTTGATCATGACGTAATCAAAATTGCGCCTAAACTGAAAATTTTATTTTTTCAAAAATGACGTCATCAAATTTATGCAAATTTGATCATAACTCCGTGAATATTGATCATTTGTCGCCCAGATTTCGATATGTTGTAGTTTAGAATGTACTCTTTCTCGTCAGTTAGCATGAATTTTCATTTTGAAAAACGCATCATGGTGTAAAATTGCGATGAAAAGAGGCATGTCATTTTTCCTCATTTTACGTGTAATCTCTATGGGACATGACTTTTTCTCAAAACTAGATTCTACATTCCTCTATTTCGTGAGCTATATCTCCATTTTTGTCTCACCTGCATAGCAGAGTGAGACTATAGGCGCCGCTTTTCCGACGGCGACGGCGGCGGCGACGGCGGCGGCGACGGCGGCGGCGGCGGCGGCGTCAACACCAAATCTTAACCTGAGGTTAAGTTTTTGAAATGACAGCATAACTTAGAAAGTATATGGACCTAGTTCATGAAACTTGGCCATAAGGTTAATCAAGTATTACTGAACATCCTGCCTGAGTTTCATGTCACATGACCAAGGTCAAAGGTCATTCAGGGTCAAAGAACTTAGACCATGTTGGGGGAATCAACATCAAAATCTTAACCTAAGGTTAAGTTTTTGAAATGTCATCATAACTTAGAAAATATATGGACCTAGTTCATGAAACTTATACATAAGGTTAATCAAGTATCACTGAACATCCTGCATGAGTTTCACGTCACATGACCAAGGTCAAAGGTCATTTAGGGTCAATGAACTTTGGCCGAATTGGGGGTATCTGTTGAATTACCATCATAACTTTGAAAGTTTATGGATCTGATTCATGAAACTTGGACATAATAGTAATCAAGTATTACTGAACATCCTGTGCAAGTTTCAGGTCACATGATCAAGGTCAAAGGTCATTTAGGGTCAATGAACTTTGGCCAAATTGGGGTATTTGTTGAATTACAGCCATAAATTTGAAAGTGTGTTGGTCTAGTTCATAAAACTTGGACATAATAGTAATCAAGTATCACTGAACATCCTGTGCGAGTTTCAGGTCACATGATCAAGGTCAAAGGTCATGTAAGGTCAAAGAACTTTGGCCACGTTGGGGGTATTTGTTGAATTGCCATCATATCTCTATAAGTGTATTGGTCTAGTTCATAAAACGTGGAAATAAGAGTAACCAAGTATCACTGAACATCTTGTGCGAGTTATAGTAGTTTTCAAAATCAGCACTGCTGCTATATTGAATCGCGTGATGCAGGTGAGACGGCCAGAGGCATTCCACTTGTTTCTTGTTAGTTATCCCTGAGCTTTTGGTATGATGTAGCTGAGATTCTAAGCTTTCGGGAGTGTGCCCTCCATTTTTCGATCAGATGTCAGGATCATGCCCGTTTTTTTCGCTTGCAAAATTGGATTTGTAATTCTCAAATTTGCTTACGTGTAATCTCTATGGGAACGTGTAATCTCTATGGGGAATATCGTGGCTCAATGGATAACGCACTTGACTTGAGTTCTCGGGGGCGCAGGTTCGAGTCCTGGGGGTGAACAAGATGATTTTTTTTTTCATTTTTTTTTTCTTTTTACCACCTCGTACATGATCCTTTATGATAATTAAAAGGTATGAAAGATAAAATTTAGCAAGATTAAACAGATTATAATAACTTTTTTCATATCACATGTATTTTCATATATCAAAGAGACCCTTTTCACAGTGCTTTATCATCTCCCGTCTTTCACAAGTATTCCATCCATAATGAACATTCCGTTGTCATCATGAAGATCATATTGATCTGCTTGAACATGGTAATAGTGATCATGATGGCGAGAATAAGGACAGACCACCTAATTCGTCCGCATGACGAATTAAAATCTAGTTCATATTATTTTTGCCTACAAATACAAGAACCAGGGTTGTCATTTTGTTGGATTACATTTGAATTAAGTTTGATCATTTCAGAAGTTGTTATTTCTGCATGTCATGTCTTGATACGATAGTAGTGAAGTTTTGAGTGTAGGTGATGTTAACCTACCTAGTAGATTCTTTTGAGTACTACTTAACCATGAGACAAACACTTGCCCTCTCTGATACACTCTGGTTCTGCTTTATTTTCTTAATTCTGACATTAAACTGGGTGTAAGATTGATGCTGATTGATCTGTAAGCATTTTAGACCTGGGGCCTGTTTCATAAAGACATGTATAATGATAAGTGCCTAATTTCTGCAACTACTTATTCATCAGCCAATCAAATTGATTGATTTCAGTAGCTTTCAACTGCTATTACAAATTTGTTATAACAAGTTTTATGAAATGGGCCCCTGATATATTTGGATTTGTTATTGAAAGATTATGTTATTCAGTGCAAGTTTCCCATTGACTCAACATTCATCTTCAATAAATGAAATATTTGACACCCATCCACCAGAGCATTAACCTGGAATGGTTCATGGTTTTTACCCTCATCTTACAATTTCAATTTCATTCATTTTCTTAGGCCAAAAGAGATCTGGCGTCCTGTCACTAAGGAAGGAGGTTGGAGGGATCGTGAGAGGCAACGTGAAGAGATGCGTCGTAGGGAGAGCTCTAATCAGGAACCACAAGAAGAAAGGGAGGCTCCGCCTCGGGAGCATCCTGATGTGGAACAGCAGGAAACAGCGCCCCCACCACCAGAGAGAGAAGAGAGGAAAGTTGAGAAGAGTCGCTTTGCCAGCCGTGACATCCGTTACGAGGAAGGTGGAGAGTTTCACCCAGCGACCAAAGAGCGCGAGGAGAGGCTTGCCCGAGAGGCGGCAGAGGAAGCGGCACGTGGGCAAGGTGCAAGGGATGAGGTAGACATCCGAAGGTCTACCAGCCGAGACATCCGTCTTGATGAACCTGATGGCTTCCGTGATAAACATGAGCCCTCGTATCAGGATGACCGTAATAGAGGTGAACCGAGTGAAGATAGAGGCCCCTGGAGAAGGTCGGATGGCCCACCTCGGGATCTAGGTCGTCCTGGACGAGACTTTGGTCGCCGCGATGAGGGTCCGAGGTCTTATAGTCGTGATGACGGGCCACGAGGAGGCTTCGGAGGAAGAAGAGATGATGGTCAACCACCAAGAGATTTTGGCCGGAGAGAAGATCGTTGGGGAAGAGATGGTGGACGTGATGGAGATGACAGAAATAATTGGAGAGGAGGTGGTGGTCAACCAAGAGGTGGATATGACAGACCTCCTAGGGATGATGATGGAGGAGGAGGAGGAGCATGGAGAAGCAGCCGTGGTGGTGATCGTGGCGGCTATGGCGGTGACCGAGGTGGAGATCGTGGAGGGTATGATCGCGGTGGTGATCGCTATGGTGGCGACCGAGGCGGTGGCCGCTATGGTGACCGTGGGGGTGACCGTTATGGTGATCGTGGAGGTGACAGGTATGGCGGAGACCGAGGTGGTGATCGTGGTGGATGGCGCAATGAAGACCGTGGTCCAAGGTCTGAGCCACAAAGGGATTTCCAACGTCCAATGAGAAACGAGGATAGACCACGAGGGGAGGAACAAACCTGGCGAGGCCACGGTGGAGATAAAGGTGGCGATAGAGGTGGTAACCAGCCAAGAGCTGAACCTCAAAGAGGAACTGAGGAAGATGGGTGGACCACTGTCAAGCGTTAGATTCTGTTAAGATATTCCCAAATTCTGATTTCATCATTTAGTAGGTTTTTGGATATGTTGGCAAGGCAATTTTTTTTTCAAATTCACTCTTTTCTTGACCTTATTTGTCTCTTTCTCTATTCTTTGCATGGATGAAGATAGCTATAAAGGCCAATTTTATTTTGAGAGAGAAATTTGTGTTACCTGAACATCATTCCTTGTAATGCAAAGTTTGCATGTAATTTGCTATGATAAGGAAATGTATTTGTGTTAATTCCTTTCAGTTATGAAAACTGTTTTTTTTTTATGTTAAGTGATGTGACTATTCCCATTTTCTTTCATAATATCAAGCAAAAGGTAATTTACTGGTACTGTAGCAAGTGCTGCTAAAAAATTCTGTAACGAATAGTTGAAATTTACTATCACCTGTTGGAATTAACATAATAGAACTTCTACCACATACATGGTAATGTTGATGAATTTTCAAATTGATAAACTCTTGGGCTCTCTATCTAATGTATGTCTGTATATAGTTATCAACAGTGCAGAAGGTTCAAAATTAATTCCTTTATAATGTTTCCTCATAATACCAAAGTCAGAATATCTCTTTATCAAAACAATAGCTGAATACAACTTTACAAGTTTTGAATCTTGATATAAGTATGTGTAAGTTTAAGAATCTCCAAAATACTTAATACTCTTTTGCTTTTTTTTTTCTGTCCATCTGTTATTATCATTAGTACTGCTCTTATGTTGAGATTCAGAATGATGATGAAAATATGTAGCATGTATATCACATATCATATGTTCATTTTGCTGCATATGATTACCATGGCCTTATCATGGTTATATCTAATTAGGTTTTCAAGCATTCATCACCCTAAGGAGATGCCTTTTCGATTGGCATGCATTTATTGTCATCTTTTTACTTTTTCCCATTTCCATTTATTATTGAAGGAATGAATAGGAAATGTAGACTGCATTCAAAATTAAATCATGAAAATGAAGAGAAATATTACAGATGATTATAAATAATCAATTATTACCAACAGCAAAAGCTATCAAGCATTATTTTAGCCATATTGCAGAATTATTGTTGCATTCTAATTTCAGAGTTATTTTACCCATATATCAATAAACATTACTGGATACTAATTACAATATTTCTTTGAAAGAAAAAGAAGATTAAATAAATAAAAGATTGTAATCAAGTATTGATTCAATGTTTGTTATGTTTTTTGAATGTGTAATTCAATTTATTTCCACAATAGATTTACATTTGTTCTTTGAATATATCTGGTCAGTGTTTCACAAAGCCGTGGGGGGGGGGGGGGGTAGTCAACCCAAACAAAAAATCGTAAGCAGGGGCCAATCCAGGATTTTCCAAAGGGGGGCACATTTTCTTAAGGAAAATTGACAAGCAAGAAAAAAAAAGGTATTCACTCGTGTCTGAACGATATATATCCAGTAAAAATATATGCTGTAACTTTCAAAGGGGGGGGCACATTTGTGTAAGAAGGGCATATTTACAATACAGATATTGACTGTCTTTCAAATGGGGGGGGGGGGGGGGGGGCACGGGGCGGATGTGCACCCCCGCCCCACCCCTGGATCTGCCACTGGTCGTAAATTACATGTACAAGCCACTTAACAAACAACTGGTGGTCCTTAGGGGGCAAATAAACAGTGAAAATTTGGTGTATCATTTACCACAAGAAAGGATCACCAGTCGTTGGTAAGGTCGCTCATAACTTATAAATCACCCACCAGAAAAGTATGTACTGTACTCGTAACATTGCTTCAGTCAAATCTTTTGGGGCCACTAAAATCTGTTCTCTTCAATGAGGTACATTACATAACATGCATAATCTGATCTGAAAAGTTGCTTCGACATTTTCAAATATTTGACTAATGGGAGGTCAACTATTGGTTCACTTTTCTTTTACCAAAACACAAAATTACCAAAGTCAAAATTTGTCCAAGCCGATCATATTTGATCAGTCACTACAGATTTCTCTTTGGCGGAGTTATAGAAAATGGATCACATCTATAGAAGGCAAGTCCCTCCAACCAAAAAAAAATTGATTTGAAAAAAAGGGAAAAATCAAACTAACGGTTAACACTGAAAATTTCGTGGAAGTCCGATGTGAAATCAGAAAGTTCTTTTTAAATATTAACTCAATTTCACCAAACTGTTTCATGCACATCTCGGTTGGTTTGCAATTGAGGGAACCAATGACATTTGCTAGATGGAATCTTAATATAATTAAGCCGATGTTGGGGAAACTTCTTGTTCAGTCTCATCATCGAAGTATTTTCTCAGAATCTTGGACTACATAGGGCTTAGAAAGTTACATTAATATTGACTGACAGTAGCGCTGATCGAAACTTGTGCAATTGTTCTAGTTGCATGAGTGATTGAGCAATTATTTGATATAAATTTTGTAACTGAATTCAGCCCATACTGATACAGAAAAAAACAAATCTCTGCAACAATGACATCAAAGCTGAAATAAGAGGGTTCCCAATCTCCTTCAATGGAGGCAATGGGTGCTATGCATACTCATTAAAATTGCGACAAGTCATAGGATTTTTTTTTATAAAGATATGGGATGGATACAAGAAATCTTAGCATTATTAGCACCCATTTTGTCTAATTGATCCTCTTATTACCTACAATATCCTATTCTTCGCCATCGATATTCCTTTGAACTCTTTCCAACCCATTCTCTATCCCCCCCCCCTCTCTTGCCAACTCTCATCTCTTTCCATTCTCCATCCCCCCTCTCTTGCCTATTCTCTCTCTCCATTCTCCCTCTCTTGCCTATTCTCTCTCTCCATCTTTCCATTCTCCATCCCCCCTCTCTTGCCTATCATGATCTCTCTCCATCTCTTTCCATTCTCCTGCCTCCTATCTTTGTCTTTTCCCCCTCTCCCACCTCCCTCACTCTCTCTCCCTCCTATGTTCCTCTCTTCCATCTCTCACCGTTTCCCTCTCCTTTCCATCTTTGTCACTCTCTCCCCCTTTTCTGCCCCCCTCCCACCACTCCAGTCCACCTGTTTATTTTCACTAAGGGACATGCCATGAACAATCCCTTTCAACAAGCTCATTGATGTTCTGTGTACATGTTTACAGTGCAAGTTAGAGAAAGATGATTTATACACTAGAATTCCAACTATTTTGAAATAGTTTTCGATATTGAATGACTCGGTGTATTTGCAACTTGCACTGCATACATGCACATTCAACGTCAACTAGCTTAGGAAAATCGCACAAGACGACACTGGCATACCAACACAGAAAAGAGCAGGTGTTCATGAATAGTAATAATTTTATCCATTATTTATGAATTACAATACATACTGCCATCTGGGTCTTAATGCCACAAAGTAAACTTACATGTATCAATAACCAACTGTAATAACACAGAGCTTTGAGTCTGGTATCACATTTAATATATTGCAGATCATTGACATTAATGGGATAAAAGTAATATGGTATGCAAGTGCCACAGACTGGCCAATATGTCAAAGACTATTGGTGAATAACTTGGTATGTATTTACTTGGTCTACATGCAGGTGGTCTTGTTCTTAGATCATTATTGCTAAATCCACTTGGTCTACTATCAAATTGTTCCGTTTGCCATTTCTTTGACTAACTGTCATTTAGTCTAAAGCCCAGTTGGTCTAATTTCCACTCGTGTCTACTTACTTCTTCACACTTTATCATATAAGTTTGGTTTTTAAACCGTTCATATAAACTTATAAGATTTGAGTATTACGTGGTGAAAGACCAAGTAGAGAAAATAGGTAGACCGTAGACCCTAACTGGAAATTCGACAATGGAAAATGGGATAGGTGGCAATTAGACCAATGGTGATCATACAAACGGGGTATCAACAAAACTACAGTAGGAAAGGAGACAAAATGGGTTAGACCAAGTGGAAATTAACAAACAACATGTGTACTTAATATCAGTACCGTTCACACATATGCTCTACATGTAAGTGCTAAATCGAGCACTAACAGTAAGCCCAGTCCCATCTTTCGGATTGTCATTTGATCAAAGATGAAATTAACACTTTGCGACATCAGCCATCACTGCGACATTACAAGTAATGACAGGGGCCTCTGGCAGCGCATTGTTAGTGCTAACGTTTCTGTGTGGACAGTACAGGATGGTGTTGAGATGACATCATCAAGGGTGAACAATGATATTACCCTACTCAAACCCACTGAACAAGTGATTTTATGGTGGACTAGCATGCATGCATACTATCATTTATCTGGAACCTTGTACAGTATTACATGAAGGATGAGGACATCAGCAAATAAAACAGTAGGGCAAGGTTACATACATGTATAAGGGGAAAAAATACATGGGGCTCGGGCGATTTCACCGCTGTAATGCTCAAGAGTGTCCTTGAAATATCAGATCCAACTGCAATGCTAAAGCATATCCAATGATGGAGATTTACACAGTAGGTTGGGAAAAGTAGTCCCCGGAAAAGAAAAAAAATTGCCTGGTACCTGAGATTTACACAGTAGGTTGGGAAAAGTAGTCCCCGAAAATGAAAAAAATATTGCCTGGTACCTATCTAGGTCTCTAGAGAGGAGTATCTAACTTTAACATGCAACTTCTGGAAAATCAGAAAATAATTGAATTTAAAGATAAATTCCAGTTTTGGTAACGATCTAAAAATGACTTTTTACAGAATCTAATATAATGACCACCAAAGTGTCTGTTTATATGAATAAAAAATATGTGCCAAAGGATTCTGGAAGAAATTGTGTAATTGCTGAGAAATAAGCAAAATAAGCGCGGATTCAGTCACTTCCGTCAGGTCTTTATTCCAGCAATATTAATACACTGTCCCACGTGTGCCTATCTGTGTTGGTGATCTTCAGTGTGAACATTTTTCAGCGTAGATTTCAAGATTTTACAAAGTTCAGTTTATGTAACTGTACCAGATCTAGATCCTCGATGATATACTGACAATTAAGCCTTGTTTTACAGACCTTCTCATGAAATCAGTGTTTACTGCAAATACTGGAATTTCTCTTTAAGCATGAAATTTCCGGTGAAATTTAATTGAGTTGACCATCATCAGCATGATGTATCCAAGCCTGATTGTATCATCTTACTGTCACAAATTTGGGGACCATCTCATCAAAAGAAAAAAAATTCTGGTTTTACAGAACATATAGTGATATACTAAGACTTAACATATTCCATTGATATCGGCCTTAAACTGCTCATTGTCTCTCACAAGAAAAAAATTTTTTTAGGGAAATTGTATACAAGTTACATGCCTATATTTTCAGTTTAGTTCCCATTGGGTCTACCTTAAAGATGGATCTGGTCTAACTTACAATCTATTGTGACTTGGCTATATTCAATAATTTTCTTCATCACAGCATTGACAATAGAAAGATAAATATATTCTTAAATGTAGACGATTAGACTTTGGTTTTGAATTAACAAATTAATGTCCAGCTGTGCTCAAACTGTATTCTTCTTAATTAAATCTATATGACCATGATCTTGGCAAAGTCCAACAGCAATGTTAAGATATTTGAGGCCAATCTTAAATGCTCTGTCCAATACTGTTGATTCAATTCCATTATTCAAAATGATGCAGACCAGCAATCCAATCAATCACAGCTATGGAAAGCCAGCAATGCCAACATCTACAATGCATATGCCTGTTCAAAATGTTTTCCAAATATGTACAGTCATGCATGAATCATTTATTTGACTTATCAGTAGGTTCCGCTTTGTTTCCTAAGGGATGGTGGGTGTATTTCCTATAATATGTAGAATTATGACATTGATGAATTTCCATAGTTAAGATCAATGTAACTCATTGAAAGACCAGACCCTGAGCTCAATCCAACACCAACTCAAATTCTTCTTTCTGATATCTACTGGCGATGTTGTTCTCTGTTGGCCTGGTATAATCTCTCAACAGCTTGTCTCATATCATGAAGCCATGTCAACTGTTCATATTGCATTGTTCATTCTCATGACATCACACCAGGTCAAAGGTCATGTCCTATGAGGCTTTGGTGACCCCTACTAAAGCTGGTCTAAGTGTCCTTTCATGTAACCTGTAACCCACTTTCTCTACCACCGCAACGGTTCCTGGCTCCTTGCCTGGAATGGGAATCTCAAACAGAGCTTCGTGAATGTTGGGGTCAAACTTCTCATCGTTAATAGGATTTATCTGTTCCAGTTTGTTCTTGGCAAATACCTGGCATGGACGGGAGAAATTGGAAAGAAAGAAATAAGGTTGAAAACAAACACTGTATTGAAATTCAAATCAGCCTCTGAAGATACGCATTCTTGGAATGTACCATGTAAAATTTCCTTGTCAGCTGAAATAAAATGCAGTTTTCTAGGAGTAAGTGGTCAAGTTTAATGGTCCGAAATTGATAATTTTGTGGCCAAGTGGAATAATCTCTACACTATAAATCACATAGTAATTAAAAAAAATAAAAATAAAAATAAAATAGAATACTTGGGAATTTTGGATCCAGAATGCATGAATCAGTTGTTGCTATGTCAGTCTGGCAAACTACATGTTGTCCTGCATGATCTTTGTTCCAAAAGTATGCATAAAATTTGAATGCATTGGTGAACATAATCTTTAGGCTTGAAAATCTGCAATTTGGATCTAAATGATTCAAAACAGCTACAGCTTTATATCAACAGAGTTTTGCTACAATACCTTTTGTAGTTGTGACTCTGTCATGATAAGGCCTTCATAAAGATTCTTGAGGTGAATATTAGCATCTGCACCATCCACAGCATCCTTAGGAACACTGGTTGTTGCTTTACCCAAGATATCAGCAACCTCCAAAAGATCCTTACAGAATCCAGAGATAGAGTAGAGCTTGGAGTCGTTCAGCTGCTTGGTGAATCTCATTCGGACGTTCTCTGTCTCGGCTAGGGCACGTTTATACTTATCCTGTGGATGTTAAAGACATGATAAAAAATAAACAAAATCAAACTGTTTTTTCACTGTGGACTGGATCACTGTCAATGCTGGCCCAAAGATATTGCTCAATCTCTCTTGTAAAAATCTCCCCAGTCCAGTACGTGTACAGTATTTGTCAGGCTTTACTGCCAGGTCACATAACATGGCTTTACATTCAGATTGTGTACTGATCACAGTATGATGTGCTAATGATTGGATTCGGAAATAAACTGAACCTAACTCTTTCAAAGTCAACCTTCTTTAAAGTCGAAGCAATTTTTTAAATGAGATTATTCCAGACATGTGTTATATACCTCTTCTAGGTTGAATTTCTCCTATAAAGTAAAACAGATTTCTATGGTCACAACAGATTTGACCTTAGCGAAGTTACATGTAGATCAATTCCCAAATGCAATTTAAATTCAGGCACCCACCATTACCATCTTCGGAAAAAGCAAAGAAAAAAAAGAAAGAAAATAAAACCAAAAATTAATCATATCCATTTCTTGCATCGAATTAATTGATAAAGAAAGACAGTAACTTCTTTCCCTACTTTACAAAAATAAAGAGACAAAACAAATTTTTACTGTAAAATCTGCTACTTGAGCTGCGAGTTTCTCCTTCTCTTCTGTCAACTTTTGTTCCAGTTCACTCAGCTTAGTCTCCTCTCCAGCTTTACTTCCATTTTCCTTGTTAGCTTCTTTTGTTTCTGCAAACAATGTCCTATATGTACACAAACAAAAAAGGAAAAATGCTCGATTTTTTTTACACTATCAGTTTCCATAACTATTGATTATATAACTTGGCTCTTAAGTAAATGGAATTATCTTATCAATTTTTTTCTAAAGAGATTGTAAAATGACAATTTTCTTGCAAGTTTATTTTCTACCAATAGAGGGCCTACAGAAAATATTCCCCAAATTCAAGCTTTCGAGCGTTCTGGTGAATACAAAAATGATCCCCAAGTTACAAATGAAAAATATTAAATTGCAACTGTGGAAAATACTGTGATATTTTTGTTAATTTTTGGCTTACCTTTAGAATCCAATAATGTATCGTGTGTGTGATGCCTCGTTCTAACACTACAGTTAGTATCCATGCTCTCATAATCGATTATGACATTGGATTGTAAAGTTAGATAATCTACTCCAATTTTTTTAAATGTGTGGTGTAAACCTGTACGTTACTGCATAGATCTACATGTAGATTCCCCAGCTTGCCTTAGGCAGGGTGGAACGTGGAACTATTATTATGAAATAATAAATATTTACAATTAATATTCAAATTTTATTATTTAATAAATAATTTTAATCTATGAATTGTCCTTCAAATTTTGTAACATAGCTCATCGAAGCTACGTCATATCGAAGCGGTATAAGGGTCAAGCCTAAATATTGTATTTGTGGTGTTTACGAATGGATCGAGGGATCTACATGACATCGGTCTGGTAAGAAACCTCTCATTTTTCATATTTATACTAACATAGCTTCATACGCATTAGGCATATGAAGGTTCATAGATAAATAAAATCAAGAGACACAAACCGATTAAATATGGATTTCCTAGGGAAATCTTGTTTCTTATTGTTCTTCGCCAACATTAGACGCATGTCGAGGATATGTGTCTGCAATGTTGGCGAAGAACAATAAGATTAGAAACTTGTACTTGTTTCTTATTGTTCTTCGCCAACATTACGTTATGTAATAGTAAATGATTTTTACTCTCTAAAAACAGTTAGAAGCCTCTCCTGGCTACAAATAGTGGTGTAGCTGCACTGTTACTAGTGTTACTGTATTGATTTTGACTAGGAATCTCAGGATAGGAATCGTTCTTCAGACACAGCGCAGTCACACTCACACGAGTCACACTACAGTTCCAGCACAGAGAGTGCGCATTTGCCATTGAAAACTGCATGCATGGTGTGATAAGCAGTGCATAGCTTCATGACCCCTAGACAGCTGGCAGCCGTCTGTTTCGAGGAGTTTTTAAACATTTTTTTTAAAATTTCTCCTCGTACACAGACGGCTCGCTATCGTGCAGCCACCATTAGAGGACTTACAATGCAAAATCCCCCCGTCGGGGCTCTTCAATTTTTGTCTTAGTTAAATGAATCAAACTTTTGACAATTAACGCGACCGAAATGCAAATTAATATTCCCTCTTGGCATTAATTGCCAAAAAAACAGGGAAAATCAAGCTAAAAGGAACAAAAACAGTGACTTACCTCGGCTGTCGCGCAACTTCACTGCCCTGTTTTATCTAGGGAGTTCGGTGAGTTTTGGATTTTTGTACAGCACCCCCATAAATTTGGAATCAT
The DNA here is from genome assembly GCF_037042905.1 of Lytechinus pictus. NCBI lineage: Eukaryota > Metazoa > Echinodermata > Echinoidea > Temnopleuroida > Toxopneustidae > Lytechinus > Lytechinus pictus. The sequence continues at coordinate 10,889,425 of NC_087256.1, read as the reverse complement.
TGGAAAGATAATTTAAAGAGAAAAAGAATGGTAGTAAAATCAGCTCCATACCTTGGATATTAGAGAAGTTACAGGCAATTTTAGCTTCGCAAATCTCCATTTCATGTCTGTCGCCTTCCATTCCCCCGGTAAGAAATATCATGAAATAGAGTTTATTTACCCGAAAAAAACCAAACTTGATTGCATATACGCTTTAAAACATTCTAAGTTATTATGAGACAAAAAACAACAAACAATTAAGGAATGATAAGTATCTTTAAACAATGTCAGATGACAATACATGTGCTTGTGCGATCCTTCTGAGCTAACATGTTTGTCTGGTTTTCTTGCAGAAACTGGTGGCAGGATCCTCGTCCAGGCCAATGGTGCTGGAATGAAATCAAGGCAGCTGAAATTAAAATGTTAAATAAAAACTATATTAGAGGAAATGAACTGTTAGTATTCAACTTCTTTTTAAAGTGTGGGTATTCGATTATTTCGAAAACCGGTGTTCGACAGCTTTAATTCGATCGAACATCGATGCATCGAATTTTGAAGGCGGGAAAATCGAGTCAATTTTTTTTTCTCCGGCCGTCGCGTTGATGCGCTATGCACGCACTGCACGCGCTAGCGCTGGCATGGCCGGGTGAGCGTTGCACAAGCAGATGACAGAGCAAAGTTTGTTTGTATTTTCCATGATCACAAAACACAAAAAAGGCTGGGGACCAATGCAGAATTCTTCCCAAAATATCTTCAACAATGATATTTGCAGAGGACAACATATAAGTTTAAAATGAAACAATATTAAAGACATGAATCACGCAGAGTCTATCCGAATGATTTTCGGTCAACTAGCAGTTGCAGTCCAGACTCGCATCGCACACAACTAGCCCCGTCCGCAGCCCCGTACACTCACTCCTGAAATGACAGGCGTGCTTGCCAGCAACCAGCGGAGAGCACTGTAACTTGCCTGAGATCGTGTAGTTGGATCCAAAATGAGCTCCAAATTGATGGAAATAATTATAATACGTAATTTTCTCTGGATGGTCATTTGAATTGGTATTCAATGCTGATATAACGAATGTGAGGAAAGATTGTGGAATATGAGTTATGACGATGTTCGAGAATTAATCCTGATATGATAATCTATTTTTATTTCAGACACAAGAGCATGCGATCAAAATAAATACGAATGTCTCGGATCGAGCTCTAAATTCATTTAAATTATTAGTGGATGTTGAATAATTACGATTTAATAAGATTTGATGGCCATACTAAAAATATTAACGATGTTAGCAAAGTATGTTATGTTCATATGGAAGTATTAATATTGGCATTTTTTTAATTTTATTCCATCTACACGTCTCCGAGAAAAGAAGCACAATGCGCATGCGCGTTCGATAACGTATGACATATTTTCCATTCATGAAATCAGAGCCCAAAGTTGGACACAAACTAACTTCAAATTGATGGAAAAAAATAACAAACGCAATTTTCTCTGTTTTGTCATGTACAATGTTATTATATGGTGATATTACGATCTTGAAAAGAGTTTCTGCATGTTGACAATGTGCGAGAATCAATCCTGACGTGATAATTTTTTTTAGACAAGTGCATGCACTCACTCAAGTCGATCGTCATGTGATGTCCGTCATTGAAAATTGAAACGAAATACAAAGTTTCACATCAAGCTCTAAATGCATATTAATGATTATCATATATAAATTATTGTTAAATATTACGATTAAATAATATTCTATGGTCATGATATTAATATTGTTCATGAATGCAAAGTATATTTTATGTTGATCTCGGCAATTTTCTGGTTTGATTAAAGCACAGTACTGCGCATGCACGATCGATGGCGATGACTTCCATTCATGAATTCATCGTGCATAAATTATCTCGGCACGAGCAGACGAGTAAGACTCGAACTATGATTGAAATAAACTTCAAATTAATGGTGAATAGGCATTTTCATTTGGGGGAATATAAATCAAGTGGTAGTCAAGTTGGACATTACTGTTTATTTTAATGATTGTGTGAACCAAAAATCGGCCAGCCGACGTTTTTTCGTTTTTGTTTTTTTGATGCACCGATTTTGCAAAATCTGCACCGGCGCTCGATGACATCGTTCGAACACCGATTTTAAAATCGATCCGACTCAGGCTTTAGTGGGTATATATGTGTGTGGGAGGGAGGGGGTGTGGTGGATGTGGGTTATATGACCAATGCTATGTATGTAAATATGCACCATTAGACTACTATTTCCAAGTCCCCATCCTTGAAGTCCTCCAGCAACCATTCTGGAAACCCAGGCACCTGAAATATATATACAAAAATTAAATCTTGTTTGTAAGTTATGACTCTTGCCTCTAGTCATTCCAAATTGTAGGGGAAACATATTAGCAGTTAGACACACATGGTCTTCGATCTTTCATAAATTGCAGCTAAATTCTTCATGACTGCTAGTTAATTGCTACCAAATATGGTACTGTGTGGTAAACTAAATCATTGATGCAATCCTTAACCCTCAATCTCCCGGGTAATTTTGATTCTTGTCATTCCCGGGGGGGGGGGGGGGCCATTATGGCCCCCCCTTAAGATCTCAGCCTTGGATTGCGCGATCACAACGAAAATTTGCATGAAGGTAGAGAATGACGTAATCTACGCCGTTGCATTGGTAAATTTCACTTAATTCATATATTTTTATTTTATATGTATTAATTATGCTAATTTATTCATGAAATAATACTTTTTGCTCTGATTTACTAAATAAAGCTCCTAGAATGCTATTTTTTGGGCGAAAATATTTTTTATAGCATTCCTAACAATTGTGAATGAAAAAAATTCTGGTACCAAGACCGATTTCTTATGTATTTTATTGTTTTTTTAATTTCTTATGTATTTCTTTGTTTTTTTACTTTTTTTTTTTTTATTGTTTTTTCAATGGAAATCGTTCCAGACTTAATTCTGATCATAAACAAGGCAAAATTAATTAAGTTTAATCAGTAAAAGTAGAAATAATGATACATTTATGAATTTTGGCCAAATACACAATTTGCATTGGATTTGTACATGAAATCACATTTATGAGCAATTTTGGGTCTGACATGCACTTACATAATGTTGCGTAATGTCGTAACCGCGTACCCGGGCGTCACAAATTTGGTCTCAAAATTTGCGCGAGACTTGAAAGTAAAAAGTCAGTGAGCGGCGAGGTCAAAAAATTTTGCGCAGCAGATATATCGCGAAAATTGCCGGGAGAATTAGGGTTAATGCATTTTGGCAATATAGAGATCAACAAAACATAGTGTGATGTCATGTCATACCATATGAGCAAAAACCATATTTAATTTTCCAATCTTCTCCAATTCTCCAATTATCAAAGCAGTAAATTTAATTGAACAGGGCACATTATATTAATGAAATAATTGTACAATAAAGATTATTTGTAAACAAGAGCAGTTTACTCGTACTAAATAAGGCATACGAACTAAACTAAAAGATGTGACCCCTTTCAAATGTTATAACAGTCAGTAGTAATTTTTTTTTTTCATATGCTACCGATGACAATAATAAAAAAAAAATTATCATAATAATGATAATATAAATATTAAGGATAATGATAACATTAATAAGGCCTAATCAATCATAATAATAATAGACTACATTATTTCTATAATAAAGGAACAAAGAAAATAAAAAAATTGACACAATTAACTTGAATAACATTGAAGTGAATAATATATCTATAGAAATCTATAGGACATATATGGTGTATATATATATATATATATATATATATATATATATATATAATTTTGGTAACAATTGCCCCCACTCCCCAGACAAATATCACATTCACAACACAAATTTACAATGAATTTCAACAATAGAAATATCACAAGGCAAAATATTTCCTAATTAAAAGACAAACTAAAAAAAATCTATGCCATATAATTACAGTACGTAATGAGTCAATACGAGGTCGACGAAATTCCTCATTTTCCATGTGTGCATTTTTTTTTCAAGCGTATGCGATTCCATGCGATGAATGTATGAATGCATTAACATATTTGTATACCATTACATTCAGAAAACTTCAAACTTTCAGAAAATATGGGTTTCTACTAGGTTTCTCCCCCTCCTTCATGCTCTTTTTCATCAAGAAAATACCTGAAAATATAGGAAAAAAATAAGACGTATTGTTCTCTGACTTTGAACACCAGGAAAAATGTTCAAAACCTCGACAATCTTGGTATCAAATGAAAACTTAGAATCTCCCGTAGCGGAAAATCACCGTCAACAACGGCCTTATGCAAGTTTGATGCCCCGGAAGTAGTATCAGATTGCAGAGGTCAGTCAGAAATTTTAATAAAATGGCGGCCTCCAGTGAATACGCGATAGCGTAATGTTCCGAAGTCAACGGATTTCAAAACTCCGAATTTTCCACTTTTCCAGAAATTGTAGTCAAATAAATGGGATCAAAAGAACAAGAAACTTCTCCTCTACCAGTAGAGGCGCACGGCCAATATTGGAGACTGTCTCCAATGTGGGAGATTATCTCCAATATCAGAGACTTTTGTAAAGAATTTGGGTATCCAATTTCAGAGAGACAGTCTCCAGTTTTGGAGATCAATTTCCTTTGTTTACATTTGCTGCAAAAGGATTACCTTGGCGGCAAATAAAAATGTGATGAGCAGATTCCTCATGAAAAATTACCCCTTTCAGGCCTCTACAAAAAAAAAAAAATTCATCACTGGGCAAGTGATTAAAAAAACTGCTTGCTCGATTTTTTTTCAATAATTCTTTTGCTCTTAATTATTCTTTTCTGTCCTGGCTGAACTTGATTTACTGGCGCTGCCCTTGGCATTTATTTTTCTTGACTCTTGTTCAAGTTGTTCTGGCCGCCGATCACGACGACAAAAGTCGCCTATTTTAGTCTGACGACTCATTGTTTATTTGGTTTGAAGTTGAAGTCGAGTCCTGGCCAGGGTGACCAGATTTCACAAAATGAAATAAGGGACAATCGAAAAAAAAAAGATCAAGAAAGAAGGCTACGCAGTGTTATACTTGTGAAAAAAGTACAGAATTGGAAGGGAGGGTGAACGAAAGAATGAAGGAGAGAAAGAAAAGAGATGAATTGACAAGAAAGAAAGAAAAAATGAAGGGGAAAATGAAGGAAATAATAAAAATATTAGAAAGATCTAATAAAAGAAGGATGAGAGAATAAAAATAGATAAAAAGGTTTCTGTCATTCTTTGAATTGAATATAGAAAGAAAAAAAAAGAAAAGGGAAGATGAATAAATGTGTGAAAGTCAAAACAAAGAAGAGAAAGACAAAAAGAAAGTAAGAAAAGGAGGAGGAAAGAAAGAATGAAGGAAAGAAAATTTTCCTTCTTTCCTTGGAAAGAAAGAAACAAAGAAAGAAGAAAACAGGAAGGAAGGAAGAAAGGGAAAGAAAGTATAAGGGAAAAGAATAAGGACAAAATGAAATAAATAATGAAAGAAAGGAGGAAAGAGGGGGAGGAAAGAATGAAGGGAGGCCAGAATGAAAAAAATAAGAAATAATGGAAGGAGAGATAGAACGAAAATAAAAACGAGTGGAAGGGAGAAGGAATGAAGGAAACAAAAAAAAAGGAAATGTAATAAAGAAGGCATGTACATGTATTAAAAAGAAAGAAGGAAAGAAAGAAAATGAACAGAGAGAGAGAGAGAGAGAGAAAGGATCAGGAAATAAGAATAGATATGTAACAAAAAAGGGCAAGAAGGAAAAATTAAGATAGAAGGATAGAATTAGAAAAGAAAGAAAGAAGAAAAAGTTCAAACTTCAAGCAAATAAAAACAATCCAATCATATAACAAAAATCCTAATGATATTTGTTTTTGTTTTTTTTTATTTTTAAAATAAAAAAAAAACTAAAATGTTTTAGAAATGAATAAAATACGGGACGTCTGGTCCTGGCCGGGTCAGTCCGAAGCTTGCATGCATTTAGCGCGATCAAGCTCGAGACTCAGCTGGCGCGATCGCTCGTGTACGTCCGTACATGCACTCAGAGGGCGAGAGAGGGGTTTCCCCAGCTAGCTCCTTCGTCGATTAGTAGCGCATGCGCACATTGTAGTTTAGAAAGTAAGATGGCAGCCTCCATCGAACGGGACCGCTGGCGATAAATTGTCGCCTTTTGTCGGTAAATTGGCGTTGATTTGACATGTTTCCACTGTTTTTTTACTGGTATGACATTGTATGAGAGATAATTGGCCGATAATTGCAATTTATCAAAAAATAATTAAACTTTACTGTCAATTTATCTTTTTCATTTTCAAAACAACCACTTGCCCGATCGGGCAATTGACTTTGAGAAATGCTTGCCCGCACGTCATTTTCACTTGCCCCGGGCAAGCGGGTTTGTCGCGCCCTGCCTTTTCACCGTCTACTTTTGTTTTGATAAGGATTTTTGTTGTCAATCACACACAAAACAAATGGGCTTCTGACCTCAGTGAGACAAAATTTTGGGTGGAAAAAATCATGTTTTTGTTGGTGTTGTTTCTTTTGTCCTTTTGCAAAGCAAGTCTCCAATGTGGGAGATTGTCTCCCCTATCTGCCTATTGGAGTCTCCCATATTGGCCGTGCGCCTCTACTGTCTACACATAGATGTCTTTAAAAAGGTAAAAGATCAATTAGAAAGTTTTATCGATGAGTTTGCAACATCAGTTTTCGTGTACAAACAGATATAAATTACGAAACTGCTGTTTCATCGAACTTGCTATTTTAATTTTTAATCCAAACTTAATAATAATACACATAAACATGAAGACATTGACTTGTCATTGATGAGTCCCCTGTAGGCTGTAGATAGGCACTTCAGGTGAAAATTAGGAAAGGCTGTTCCAGCATATTTGATGGGATCACAATGAGGCTCAATATCTACGATTCACAAAACTGTTTGAATTTTCAAATTCCGATATCTAGAAGTCGAGTTATTGTCATCTTTGTGATGAAAAAACAGGCCTTTTTGTGGACAAAAGAAGATTGCGAAATCTTATTATTCTCTTTGTTTTGGGCATGGCACATTTATAATACATAGCTTATGGGGAATTGTACAAGCTTTTTATTTAAATCTTAAAGTACTCAGATTGATTTGACATATTGGCATATGATTTCTTTGGTTCAAGGGCAACAACCCCTGGACGATAACCCCCCACCCCCCACCCTCGGACAATTCCCCTCCCCCCAACCCCACCCACCCTGGACAATTACCCCCCCCCCCCGGACAACTACACTGTACCCCTATCCAAAAATCTACACCTAACCTAACCCTATTTCGGGGGTAATTGCCCTGTGGCAGGTTTGTGCACAGGGTAAACATGACTTGATATTGATTTTCTTTGCTTGAACATTAGAAATTAAGTTTTCAATGAATATAATTTGTAATCAAAGAAAGAGAATTAAAATAATAATCTTAGGATTTCTAGAAAAAAATAAAAACAGATTGATTTCAATTGTCTATTATCTCATTATTGTCTTGTTATTATGGTCTCAATAAAATTGTTGATATTATTATTGTCTCATCATCGTTTCATTATTGTCCCAATTAGTATTATAATTATAATAATTATTATTATGATAATTATTTTTGTTTCATTAATATTATTTTCTAAATAATTATTACAATTATAATTACTATCATAGTAATTATTGTTATAATTATTTCATAATAATAATTATTATTGAAATAATAATTATTATTGTCTCAATAATTATAAGGCCTATAATTATAATTATGATTATTTTTATGATTATAATTATAATTATAATTATAATAATTTTTATAATAATAATAATTATTGATGACTTATCAATATTACTGTCTCAGTAATTATTACAAGTACAATTACTTTCATTATAATTGTTATCATAATAATTATTTTATAATAATTAGTATTATTGTAATAATAGTTATTATTGTCTCATTAATTATAAGGCCTATAATTATAATTACTGTAATTATAATTGTTTCTACAATTATGTTTATTTTAATTATAAGTATTATTATTATAATGATTATTATTGATATCTCATTAATATTATTGTCTCAGTAATTATTACAATTCAAAGTACATCATTATAATTGTTATTACAATTATTTTATTATAATAATGATTACTGTAATAATTATTATTGTCAACAAATACTAGAATTGATGTCTCAATAATTATTACAATTATAATTATTCTCATTATAATTATAATTGTTATCATTATAATCATAATAATTATTATAATTGTCTCAATGTTTATTGTCTCATATTATTAATGTCTCATCATCACTGTTAATTGCCTCATTATTGTTAGCACTCTCAAAAGGAAAATCTAATTTCTTAAATCTATGTTTAAAAGCATTGAAAAGTACCTCACCTGAATCAGCATATTCAAAAACCCCAAGTGAATGACTTTTAGTGTTCCAAAGAGATCTAAATATCTGTTAATCTGAGGCGAAATTAGGTCCGAATTGTGACAGATTTGTGTACAAATTTCTCTTTGAAATTTGGTCGACACGTACGCACAGAGCTCGACACTGAACGAGGGATTGTGGGCGTGTCCTTTCTCGCCTCGGTCTGTTATTACGCAAATACACAACTCGAACGAAAGTGCGTTCACCGTATCAGTTAGTCTCGGATCCGAGCTTATACAAATAAACAATGATTAAATAACAAGAAAATAATAGAAAGAAGAGAAAAGGGAAAATGAATGGCTCAAATGCAGTCGTTTGGTGACGGATAGTATGCTCTGACCTCTTGCTGATATAAGGATTAGATATGACATAAGTTTTATGCCATGATAACTAAAGCATGGGGGGGGGGGGCGAGGGCACTCTGACTTTCAAAATAACTAATTATTTAAACATCTATATCTAGGCAATTAAGGGAGGGTCCAGGATTTCCAAAGGGGGGGGGGGGCACTATTAGCGGCGGCAGTCAAAAAATGTTGGTGCCCCCCTAAAAAGGTTATCAAAGGGGGGGGGCCGAAAAAAAAATTTAGCCCCCCAAAAAGCTAACAACATCCCCTATAGGCAGCGGGGGGGGGGGGGGTTGTGCCCCCCCTAAATTTAAGGTGGGGGGACGATTGTCCCCCCCCCTAATTTTTTTGTTGATAACCTTTTTTTTTGCTTGTCAATTTTTTTTCCTGCGTGCCCCCTAAATTCCAGTGGACCCCCCTAAAAAATTCATGTGGTCTCCCCTAAAATTTGGGTTGATAAACTTTTTGGGGGGAGGGGGCTTGTCACAAAATTTTTGTGGTCCCCCTCCCTAAATTTTTGATTTCCGCTGCCAATGGTCCCCACCTCAAATTTAGGGGGGACAGGGCCTATGGAGGGCACATTTTCCCGATGCAAATTTGATGAGCATTACAAAATATTTTTTTACCAAAAATTGAAAGTCATTTCGTCCCTAAAAATTGACAAGCAAAAAAATAGGGCATTCATATATATATATCCTCACTTTCAAGGGGGCATGCTTGGGTAAAAAGGGCATGCTTATATTACAAATTACAATTTTGGCTCTCGATAATTATGCCCCTTGGATCCACCAGTAATCTAAGGGGAATTTTTTGTTTTTAGTTTTTATATGGCTACCTTCTCGGAGGGCGTCCTCGCCGCGGTAGCTGGATAGTGCTGCAAAAGAGTAGGCCTTATACATCTCTTGCAGCATTAACTGACACTCCGAGACTTATAATTTTACCTTATACTTAAAAAATGAATAATACAAAATAAAACATAAACACTTGTTTTTAGAGTAAGTTGATGTCAAAATATATTCAGTCTGGGGCATGAAGACTTGGAACTCTGCCCCATATCATTGTGCTTGCCTCGCCCGATTTGTATCATAAAAAAAAAAAAAAAATGTTTCCACATTAAAATTTTGATCTAAGTACAATGGCCAGAAATAATAGTACGAATATGCTAGCAGAATTTGTATCATACCACCCATATTATTGAACGCCAACGAAGGCAGTTTCTAAATCCTGTTTGCTTTATTCCACTTTTCCACTAAGATTCATCCCTTTTGCGTGTCATATGAAAGCAGTTTTGTGCGCAGATCTAGCGTACCGGTAGGACCACATGCAGTCATTAATAGGTCTCTTTAATTTTTTTTTCAACAAATGATGTCTCATGCTTTCTTTAAAATTAATAAATTAGAATCCTTGTATATGGCCCTGGGAAGTGGGGTGCTCGGGTTGTGACCCCCAAGTTTTTTTTTTTTTTTTTTTTAGCTGGTGGTGCGTTTTTTGTACACGTATATAGTTTAAAACAGGAAGAAGAATGACATTGATTTTTGTACCGCATTATTTTCATTAATAATTTTATTGGTAGAAAAAAAAAAAAAAAACATTTTTCAAAACTATTCCGCGGCTCCTGGAAGAATGGAGAGATGGACGGAAGGAGAGAAATAAATAGGATGAAGGGGTGGATCCAGCTTTCGCCAAAGGGGGGGGGGGCCAAATTTTTTTTCACCATTATTTTTCCCCAATCGGCCGCGCGAATATGATTTATATTTGTTTCTATGAAGAAATTGTCACTTCTTAGCTTTTGTCTTATAAATCAACATAAATATATGATATCATAACCCTTTTATATAATGCGAGCTAATTTATTTAAAAAAATTATGTTTTTCCCCAAAGTTTGAAATTTCTGGGCAATGTTTATCATGAAAAAGATGTGTATGCAACTAAATAATTACTAAGAACGCGAAGTGCGAACAGAATTGAAATCATAGGCACTTTTTGTAACTTCAACAGGATAGGTATATAACTTATATAGCAATTGGTGCGAAGCGCGAGCACAAAATTGGAAGATTTAGACCTAAAAACGAGACATGTCTAGTCATGTCTTTTAAATCATCATGGAAAGGATGTCAAATTGCCGATCTTTGTTACTTTAATAATACTCGCGCAAAGCGCGAGCATAATATTTTTTTATACGTTTTGAACTGATCAAAAAGGTACCTGTTAAGGACTGCTTATTTCACTTAGCCATGGAGACGTTACATATTTCAACAATAAAATAATGCAAGCGCGAGCCGATTTTTTTTTACACTTCTACATAAAGAATGGAAAATTTTAATCAATTATTGTGACCATGAACAGGATCGTCGCTATAAAACAATAAATGCGAGCGCGAGCGGGAAAAAAAATCGAGATTTAGACCTAAAAAATGGGACACTCTATTCATGTTTTGTATAATAAGGATGAGTAATAGGGGTTCTTCCTACATAAAAAATGCGAGCACAAAGCGCTAGCAGAATTTTGTTTTTCAGAAACTGGATAATGATTGAAATACTAACAAGTTGAGTATCTAGATAGACATGCGCTCGCGTGTTTCTGATTTAGGCCTACAATCTAGGCATTCTGAATATATATTTTAACATGAAATTGAAAATCAAAGCGAGCGCGAAGCGCGACCTTAAAATATTTGACATTCTGATCTGAAAAAGGGGTCAATTTCAGCTCAAGTACTTTGTGAGGTGGATTTGGATCGCACTTAATAAAGAGCTGATAGATTTGACAAAGGACCGGGACATGAAAGTGATGAATATCTTCCTATTCCTCTTGCTAAGCGTGAGATGAAACAGAAAGGACAATTTAACCATTAAAATTAATATCTGATCTATAAATACCTAATGAGACGCGAAATCTGATAACATGGTATGAAAACTGGAAATTTCAAGCACTTTTGTAATTATGAATATGATGTATCAGGTAATATTTTTAACCGTTTATGCGAGCGCAAGTCGCGAACCAAAATTTTTATAAGGCCAAGTCACAAGGATTACCCTCCTTTTAACTGCCATTATCAATATGTTACTACATTATAATCATGTATTTACTCTACATATGCATTAAATTCTGTAAATCCCATAATCTTGAACCATTAATGCTTCTTTCTTTGACCCATGCTAATCCTGCCCATTTATCTCTTGAGGGTTTTTTTTTTCTCTCTCTCAAGGTGTGTATGGCACATTGAGGAGTATAGAAGCATGTTGGAGATATTGAAAGGGGTAGAATAATTGAATGAAATTTACGAATGGGAGAGAAGCCGATGGGGGGGGGGGGCAAAGATGTTGAGACAGAAAGGGGGTTTGAGAGAAAAGAGGGGAATTAACTATAAAGGAACAGCAGTCAGGAGAGGGAAAGAGAGAGAGAGGGGGGGGGGAGGAAATCGAAGGAAGATATGCATACGATAAAAGAGTCCTCGTAGAAAGAGTGAGAGAGAGGGGGGATATGGAACTGAGAGATCATAATGAGATAAGAAAGAAGTAGTAGTGCATGGGCGGATCTATCGCCAATAGGGGGGGGGGGTGCCAATTCGTCTACGGCCAACTTGTCCACTCACTACATGGTCTACTTTCATTTAGTCTAATGCCAATCTGTCCATCAACATTTCGTCTAACAGCCATTGGTCCATTAACCATTTGGTCCAATCATCACTTCGTCTAATAACCATCTCATCTATGACCATTTAGTCTCATAACCGGTTGGTCTAATACCCATTTTATTTTCATATACTTATAGTCCAATTAGATGAAATGGTATATAATAATAATAATAATAATAATTAAAGATTTGTATAGCGCACATATCTGTCGATGACACTCAAGGCGCACAATTAACTACTTATATAAAACAGAAATCAATAAATACATAAAAATGAACAAACTGAGAAGAAAAAATACACAATCAGTTAAGTTGGTAGTCAAAAATAAAAAATGGCCTTATCACACAACAGTTAAGGAAATGCTTCCCTCATGAGGTAAGTCTTCAATTTGCTGTGGAATAGCTCTCTTGACTGGCACGACTTAATGTCCGATGGGATTGAATTCCACAAACGGGGACCAGCAACGGAAAAAGATCTGTCACCCCAGGACCTTTTCACTCTAACTTGTTGGAGCTGGTGAACATTCCCTGAACGAAGACCGGGTCTACACGATCTCTTCAACTCCAGAAGATCTGATAGGTACACTGGTGTCTGGTTGGTTTTCAGTTTAAAGACCAAGGAAAGAACTTTATATGCAAGTCTTTGTTTAACAGGCAGCCAATGTAATTCCTTGAGAACTGGGGTGATATGATCCGACAACTTTGAACGCTTTACAAGTCGTGCGGCAGAATTCTGGACCTTCTGTAGTCGTTTTATTTGAGTATCAGGCAGTCCAACCAAAGTACTGTTGTACATATCCAAACGTGATGTGACAAGAGCATGAACTGCCTGCTTCGTTGCATGGGGATTCAGGTAATCCCGGATCCGACGAATCTGCCTAATGTGATAAAATGATGATCTGATGCAGCTAGAGATTTGTGGTTCCATAGACATAGTACTATCAAGTGTCAAACCTAGCGAGCGAACTTTAGAAACAGGCTCAACATGTACATCACCAATTTTTAGGTTAGGAATGATGACCTTTTTGATCTGTTGGGAAGAGCCAAAGAAAATGAATTCAGACTTCGCCTGGTTGATTTTCAAGTAGTTCTGCCCCATCCATTTGGAGATCTCTGCTACACATGACTCAAATCTAGCAAGTACGTTGTCCACATCAGTTTGATTAGGTAAGCATGGTAAATACAGCTGAATGTCGTCAGCGTATATGTGATACATCAAATCATGCCGATTGATAATGTCATAGATTGGTAGAATGTACATGGAAAACATTTGTGGTCCGAGCACTGAGCCTTGAGGTACGGAGCAATCAAGAGAAACTGGATCAGAGATGTCATCCTCACCAATGCGAACTGATTGAGTACGACCATCAAGGTATGACTGACACCAGCTCAGAGCTGACCCACTGATACCAATTTCCTGTAGTCTGCGAAGTAGAATACAATGATCGACCGTATCAAACGCTGAACTCAAATCCAGTTGAACGAGGCCAGTCAACATGCCTCTATCCATGGCTCGGAGGATGTCATTAGTCACTCGCAAGACAGCTGTCTCTACTGAATGGTTTTTCCTGTAGGCCGACTGGAAAGGATCCTGCAGAGATTGGTCAACTACACATCTGAGGATACGAGCAGTAGCCGCTCTTTCAATTACTTTTCCAAGGAATTTCAAGTTAGCTACTGGTCTGTAGTTTTCCAGTCTCTCCTTATCCAAGTTTGACTTCTTAAGTAGAGGTCTAATCGTAGCATGTTTCAAGTTCTCTGGAAAGACAGCTTTGGTAAAAGACCCATTAACCAACTTTGTAATAAATGGCACAAATGCAGAGAGATGATCCTTGATTAGCCATGTTGGAATGGGGTCTTGGTGACAAGAGCTCGAGGGAGACTGTTTGATGATTCTCTCAATTTCAGCTTCTGATACCAAATCAAAACTACACATATACGGATCTCGATGTGACGAAGCCTCACTGATATCGTGATGCTGCACAAAAGAATCACGAATTGTGTTGATCTTGTTCAAGAAATGCTCCGAGAATCTGTTTGCTAACGACCCATCAGGTGGTAGTTGTGGTAACACAGGATCGCCTTTCTTCTGGAGTAGGTCATCGATGATGGTGAACAAAGCTTTCTGATCTGATGAACAGCTCTCAATAACAGATGAGTAGAACTGTGTCTTCGCTTCCTTCATGAGCTTCACAACAATCCGGCATTGCTCTTGGTATCTCTTATGATGTAGTTGGCCTTCTCCTTTGGATTTACATTTTCTCCACTTTCTTTCCAACCTCCGTCTCACCTTCTTAGCAGTCCGAATCTCTTCATTATACCATGGACATTTCTCTCTTTGTTTCAGGCGTCTTGTCTTCAAAGGTGCAAGGTCCTCAAGGATATCACACAGAGATCGTTCGTATGTTTCTACGGATGCAGAAATGCCAAGGTTCTCTACGTCAATCTTCGACAGAGCCTCAAAGACGCGTTGATGAAATACCTCATGGTCCATTGCCTTGAAACTGCGCATGGTAATTGTCCTCTTTGGATGTATAGGCTTTTTCAATGACAATTTGCAGGTGATGGCAAAATGATCAGACAGTCCTGGATGAACTGATATGTCAGAGACAATATCGTCACCATCACGAGTTATCAGCAGATCCAGTGTATGACCAAGACAATGAGTTTGGGTGGATACATGCTGGGTCATACCATATGAAGACAACAACTTCTTAAAAAGAATTGTATTCCCTGCAGTTGTGTCATCCATCCATATGTTAAAATCACCTGTGATCACAAGTTTGGAAGGATGGAGAAGATAATGGTCCATCAGTTTGCCGAAGTCCTCAAGAAACGATGCAAAAGGCACATGTTGACCATTTTCACTGTTCCTTTCAGGGCGGTATATGATGACTAAACGAAATGTACCATGATCATCTGATACTTGTGCATGTAGGGCTTCGAAGGAGTTATACCTCTGGGGTAATTCTGTCTTCAAACATAGATCAGACCTACACAACAAGCCGACACCTCCTCCAGGTCTGTTATCTCGAGGGATATGGACTAATGAGTAGCCTCTTGGGGTGGCTTCCTTGGCCACAAGGTCGTCATCTGGTCTCAGCCATGTCTCCGTCATGGCAATGATATCAAAACCTTGCTCAGTTACAAAGTCAACAAATTGAATAGTTTTATTCCGAATTGACTGTAAATTGATGGTGCAAAGTTTAGCAAGCTCAGAGACAGGCTGAATGTGAATCAAGTTATTGGTATCACAAGATCGGACATTTTTCTTAGCTTGGCGTATAGTATCCTGTATGACAGGAATATATTGCTGGCTCTTTATAAAAGAACGATGTCCTCTCTTTGTTGGCTTGATAGTACTGATACCATAATCCACTATTGTCTGATACACATCCCTTGGCAGGGAAGTTTTAGGGCATTGTCTCTTAATGTCCAAGAGTTCCTCTCTTGAATAGGAGTGCAAAGCCATGGTCAAAATGATGACAAGGATTACAGCTCGCCAGTGATTAGCCATGGGTTCCATTGATATGCACTCAAGAGGAAATACACAATAGCCATGTAGGTAGCTGTAGAAAATTGAATCCAATTCCAGTGATCAGAATCCTGAAATGAAGATAAATTTCTTCCTAAATTGTCATAAAAAGGGCGAATGAAATAAATCAAAACATGTCCACCAGTTTCACTGAGACTTCCTCTTCAAACTGATGTAAACCATTAAGAAATCAAGTCTGAAATTCTCCGGTTATCAAAACAAAATATGGAGAGCTGAAAAAGAGTGCAACCTGAGCGCAACCCCAATAAAGCTTTATATGGACCAAATGGCTTTTGGGTCCACTGGTCATTAGACGGAATGGCATTAGACTAAATGAAGAAAAAAAAGACTATGTGATGAGTTGACGAACTGATGGACCAAACGATAGTAGACGAGTTGGCAATTAGACAAATTGGAAATAAACCGGGGAAGGGGCCGAAAAATATTTGCACCCGTATTTTCCACAATCAGCCGCTCAAAGTTAATAGGGGTAGTCCTAACAGTCACTTCTTTATTCTCATTAAACAGCATACACAAAATACAATATACAATAATCTCATAGCCCCTATAGTGCAAGTGCGAAGCGCGAGCTAAAATATTTTTGAAATTTCATGTTTTTTATCCTCAAAATTGAACATTCTGGGCAATGTTTGTGAACTTGAACAAGATGCGTATTTTACTAAAATTGCTGCGAGCGCGAAGGAGCAAAAAAAAAGTAAGTAAGAAAAGAGAGAAATATACGTTCTGGTCTGATCGAAAAGGGACTTGCTAATGGCGGTTTACAGTTAGCCAAGAAGACGATGCATATTTCAATCAAAATAATGCGAGCGCAAAGCTCGAGCTAAAATGTTTGAAATTCTGACCATAAAAATGGACATTCCAAGCACTTTGTGTATGAACAGAACACAGTGGGAGCACGAAGCGTGAGCGGATAACAATTGAGATATATAGACATAAAAGGAACACTATTTTATATTTATGTTTTCTAAATCGTGAAAAGGGTGGGTAATTGGTTACCGTCTTTAGCGTCTTACATTATTTTATAATGCAAGAGCGAGAAGAATTTTTTTTATATTCTAATCTGAAGCGAGATAATTTAAGCATGCTGTTTTCAATAAAGGATAAGCAGCCCGTCTCAATAAACATACGTGTTCTAGAATTTGTGCATTCTTAATACACTTTTTACCACGGAAATCAATAATGCGAGCGCGAAGCGCGAACTGATAATATTGGATATTCCGATGTGAAAAGGTCAAATTAAGCACAATATAGGTGGTTTGAATAAAAATGAATAAAACGGCTATTTCGACTCTCCGTACGGCCGCCGCAGAGCGAATGTGACCGAGGTATAAATCAAAAAGAATAATGAAAGTTCAATGTCCTAGCTGACCGTACAGTATTTGTTTTGTATTTTGACTGCAAAGCTTAAATGTCAAGCTCATATATATCAGCCTATTGAGCAATATGTACTCATCGAAAATGAGCAATGCGAGTGCGAAGCGCGAGCGAAAATTTCAATTTTGCATGTTCTTTTAAATCATCAAAGTCTCCCCTCCCTAATTTTATTCACTTTTCTCCCTCCCTTTCCCCCTCGTCCTTTTCCCCTCTCTTTTCCTTCTGTTTCTTCTTCCTTTCTCCATTTTTTGGTCTTTAATCCGCCAACAGGGGGGGGGGGGGGGGGTGACCGCCCCCCCCCCTGGATCCTTCTATGGTAGCGACGGTGAAAGCATTTGAATTATTCACCTCACAGTGTTAAACGGGGAAAATAGGAAATGGCTAAATTTTGAAAATCATTAATGTGGAGCCCTATTCAAGTTTAGTTTCATCTATATACACCTTGACAGGGGCTGATCCAGGATTTTCCAAAGTGGGGGCATTCAAGACCTAGTATGCTAAGAAAAAATCATTCCATACACAAAATTCCTGGGAAAAGTTGAAAAATAAGTCCTCACTTGAGAATGAACGACAAAATCCACTAACAAATATTTGATATATTACGGGAGGGGGCACCTTTATTTTTCTCCCCTTTCCTTATTCCTCATCCATTCCATAGGCAGATCCAGGTGCCGGACCCAATTATGGGCGGCGGCAACCCCTCCTACTGGCGGTGCGAAAATTAAAAAGGTAAAAATTGTAGCCCCCCCCCCCCCCCCATTAGCAAAATTTTGATCTACACGGCGGGTATTTGTCTGTCGTACCTCCCAGTAAATGAAATAACAAAATAAAAAAAAATCACCGTTGCACTAGTATTAAAATTTTGGCGAGTCTTTATTTTTCAAATATTTTTGTTTATAATGGTATTCATTAATTATAATCATAGTGGAGGTTCGCATCCCGAGAATGTGAAATGAAAAAAAGAAAACAAAAATTGCACTGAACAGGAAACACTAAACGTCCTTTTCAATTCCAATTTACTCAAAGTCATTCAAATAAAAAAAATAAGCATCATTTTTTGATACCTTAACTTGTTCATCACGAATACAATGAAGCCGACAATTATTTGCTTTGTTTTGGATTAATCTTTATAATAATTCACTTCAAATAAAATTTATACATAAACAGGAAAATATCACAGAAAAAAAAAATTAATTGCAGTTGTATAAAACATCATAGAAAATAACATGACAGATAAATTTTATCTCGACAGGCACACTGTTCATTCGATCATAAAACAATCGCGCTGTTTCACTCCTTGTACACGCACATCTCTATCAGTGTTGTTTCATCTTCATCTGCCTCAATGGCAAGGACACCAGCATGATTCATTCACTTCAAATAAAATTCATACATACATATATAGGAAATATCAAAGAAAATAATATAACAAATCAATTGTAGTTGCATAAAACACCGGGATAAAACACGATAGAAAATAACATGGCAGATGAATTCTATCTCGACAGGCACACTGTTTCATTCGATCATGAAACGATCGCGCTGTTTCACTCATTGTACACGCGCAACTCTATCTGAATTGTTTCATCTGTCCTCAATGCGGCAAACACCAGCAGTGCAGTGACGATAATAAGTTGCAGTTGCACGTGCGCGGAGAATGAATTAAATTCGGCGGCTGAGTAAAGTCTAGCGAGAAAGGTACGTCACCAGCGAACTTCACGATAGACCACGCCTACTTGCCGAGGTAACCAACGTTGATTGACGGCCCATTTTGTTTTTTGAGTAGTATGAAAAAGTGCAAGCATGTATAAACTTCATTTTAATTTGAATTCATTAAAAAAAAACATTTTTCTTCTAATATAGATGTTTCAAACATATTCCATGTGGAAAACATAATTTTTTAAACATTTATTGCTATATTTTTATCATGAAAAAAGGATTTCTTACGCAACAACAAGTATGATATGTGTGGGCAAGAGAACTACCGTTTTAGCAATAAAGCATATTTTTTATGATTTTATTGTGAGCCTACTCAAAGGATTTTTGTTTATTTTTTATGAATTTCCAGACCAAGTTCAACAGCGCCGTCTCGAGCTTGCAATAACGCATGCGATCGCACGCATTTTTCTCCATAGCGAATACACGCGACGATACTCTGTGGATTTCTCGTGGATTTAACCTCCAAACGTCACTTTCGATACCACATGAAGGTAAGACACTTCATCCCACATAAGTCAATTTAAATATAGAAAACACAGGGCCTTATATTTTTCACAAAGATGAACTAATTTGCTGAGGAAAAGCATTTCAATGCTCATTTTTGCCGTCGAGAACAGACGATGGTGGCAATGCGCACTGTTTACGCACTTGCAATTGGCTTTTCATTTGCCCATAGCAATTTTGCTCAGTGGATCGGCCGACCTTTTGGTAACTCTATTATTGTCTTCTCTTACTTTTTCATAATATCTTCAAATTAATAATTAACACCATAACAAAGGTCCATAAATCAGATATCAAATTCATGAAACACATCTCATGTATGTAAACCTATTTCTAAATTAAATTCATGCAAGGAGCTTTCTGTGCCATTCAAAAATACGACTTTCATTAACAATACCATATTCTAGACATTCAGACGCATTCCAACAAAAAATCACATATCAAACAAAATTCTTGAAGTTTACTTGCAGTTTTGCTCTTAATACTTATTTCACACGAATTCTACAAAATTATTTTCAAAATAACAATTTGATTTTCATAATTAACAGAGCTCAAATCGTAATTAAAGAAAATATACAACGGCTTAAACATACTGTGTCTGAATACCAAGACTAATCTCAGGCCCAACGCAGTGGGGATGACGTCACTCACAGCTGTTCGTATACGCTCAAAACAACCCTGCTCGATCGGCCGAGTCAGATTCACAAACACCTCATGACACTCAAAACTGAAGCTCATATTCGCAAACTCTCTACGGACCAAATTTGATTAGAATTTCACAAAATGTTCTCAAATATACAATTTTATTACTGACCGAGTTTACAAGGGATCCGATGATTACAAGAAGGTGATTTCAAGCAAAGAAAAATAAATACCTGAATATTACTATTAAGGTAAGTTAGACTCCGTCTTGTATATTTCCGATGTTTACCGAAGATGTACGAAGCAACCGCGGGAATTTTTGACCAATCAAAATCAGCGGAATAAACTGACTCTGTCTTTTCGAGCAATGCCGAATGCAACTCCAGCGCTCGGCCAAAGTGCCGAGCGGAGCGAACTGTGTGTGTTAGATAGGCGCTCGCCATTCACTGCAATGCAAAAATCTACGTCTAGCGCTGAGTCCGCGCGATCGCCCGCCCGACTGAAGTGCCTACTGTAGAGTGTAGTATGGTAGTGGATCGTATTACCGAACACTTTTTATGAATTCAATCATATCTAACACATTATTCTCATAAAATTCACCAAACTTTCACCATAAATACACAATTACCTACAAAATATAAATATGTAAAAATTTTGCCGAAATCGTTTTTCCTTTTTACGATATTAGCTTCCAATCGGACCCCTCTTCGCATGTGAAATATTTTGGTCACTTGAAAAAGGTATCGTATTACCGAACGTGTGTTTAGTATGGGAAAAGTTGAGAAAACAACAAAATCACTGATGAGCTATTTTGACCATATTTATTGATATTTTATTATTTTTAGAATATTAAGACTTTGAAAATGTGTTTTTTACAATTTTTCATCATCTTTCTATTTAAGTTCTCTTTGGAAGGATGTTGCAAAATTTTGAGCGTATAAAATTATTTTCTGATGCGTATGATGTGCGCGTTCGGTAATACAAGGCCGGTCGGTAATAATACAATCTCTCACTATACAGATCGCGCTAGAACTTCGAAGTTCGGTCTCTGTTATTTGGTGAGTGAAGCCAACGGAGTTCAGCTGAACAACCAACATAACAGAGACCGAAGCTTTTGGTCTACATGACCCCCTACCATGATAAAGTGCACTTCATTACGAATTATATATTACATTGTGCAATATGCATTGCCTATTGCATGCAGCGCCGCCCGCGCCAGTGACGTAACTTCACCCGGCCACGGCCGCACGGTGTGGGCTATCGCCGATCTCGGTCGCGTGATTTGCCAAGCCCAAGGCAAAGCCCAGACTCGACTGGGTCTAATTTCATCCCCCCCCCCCCCCAAAAAAAAAAACGAAAAAAAATATTTCGTGGTATGTTACCTTGTGAAACTAAACTGCCGCCAGGAAATGGCGTTAAGTGACGAATACCGTAAATTTGCACAGCGGGATCGAAGGGCCATGGTGGCTGCCATTTTGTAACATGTGAGCTTTGGCTGGAACTATTTATGAATTCATTGCATGCGGACTAATATCCTGAAATGATACCAAAGTTATTCGCCCCACTGCGCTGAATTTGCCGACTAGAATAACTTAGCTTTGTTGCCAATTTAGATGAGAATGACAACAAAGGAATGTACACATTTCCGTAAATTATAGTATACCGTAATAAATTGGGACGATGTCATCATGTAGGCCGACATATCATAGTGGATTTAATTAATGACTGTGTAGCATGATAATTTGTTTGTTTGATTTATTTTTATTTCTGCGTTCACAATACATTATCACAAATATTTACATTGTTTGTAATATACAAAATGATTCATAATGCATACAATATAAACATAATACATAATTTGAAGGGAAAAAATGGTGTGGGCATATACTAGTACTTCACATTTTGATAATAAAAAAGGAACAGTAACAAAATTTAATGAACGCAGGAGACCGCCATCGTGAGCGGTTAAGCTTGTAATTGATGGCGGCCTCATAAAAAGGGTTCGTGACTACGATTGGTAATTACTGAACAAGTGGGTTATTATGATAACAATAATAATTTAAAAAGCAGATCCAGGGGCAGGGGACCAACTGGCTGCGAAAATAAAAGCAGAAAGAAGAGAAATAGAAAATAAAGAGGAAAATATGAGACTTGGAGAGAAAATAAGAGGAAGAAGAAAGGGAAAATGCCTAAGAGAAAGAGTTGATAAATATAAAAACTTCCAATAAGTCACTATTACTAGGATATAAATGTAGGAAAACTGCATTTTATCAGATTTTCCCTCACATCAGGCAATGCGAGCGCGAAACCCGAAAGAAGTTAACTATTTTATAATGACCTGGGGAGCGTTTCATCAAGATTTTTGTCCGACAAGTTGTCAGATCTGACATCTTTCCTTGATTTTGATTGGCTGTGAGGCACTGTTACTATGGTAACTGTCGGATAAAACAGGACTTGTCGGATAAAACGTCTGACAAGTCCTTTCATGAAACGCTCCCCAGGTTTTTTTTTTTTTTTGGGGGGGGGGGGGGTGGTGGAGACGCCACTATAGGACCTATATAGCGAATACAATAAAGATACGAAGCCCTATATATACAGCGGATGCCGGTCAGGGCCGGCCAGCCTGGCTTAGGGCCCCTGATAGGGGTACTGACCACGGAAAGCTCCAGGATTTTGAGACTTCCAGAGGGCATTTTGTAAAAAACTAAAAACATTTATATCACAACATCCTGAAATTGTCAATTTATTCTTTAAATGATTTCGTTCATCAGAAGATACAAAGGCAGGAGGCAGTATTTTTCTGAATGAGAAATGAGGGATTTTAAAAGGAGGAGAAATGCGAGCGAGCGCAGAGAGTGAGCTTGAAAAGTTTCACATTTTCCTACATCCTACAAACTAGAAGATAGAGAGGGGGTAGAGGGAGGGAGGGGGCTACTTAGCAATATAATGAAAGCTAGAAAGGCGCCACTGTATATTTTGCACACCCCCCCCCCCGGCTGGCTCAAGTTCGGAGTGATATAGTCTCCAAACTATCGCAGTACCGCAGAGCTACTAAGATACTCAGAAGATAATGTATCCGAGCATTTAATACAGTCCCCCCCAAAAAAAAAATGCCCCTAAAGATTGTGAAGACTCTTCCCACTAGTTTTATTTTAAGTCATTCAAATTCAGATGGGGCGGGGTGGGTCGCTCAAATTTCCTGAACATATAGGCCTACTACTTTACTTTTTTTTCGCAGTTTATGGGCCCACACTTGAATTGTCGCGTGAAGAGCTCACATTTGCTTTTAAAAAACCTTTACAAAATAATGCTTTAAACTCCGAACCCCGATCATATATGATAACAATATAGTTCGCAGAGCGAAAAATGATTTTATCTCTCTCTCTCTCTCCATTCATACACAGCCTCGCACTGTCTCTCGTAATCACTGCTAATGAGAATAATCAGAGCGACCTATGATAGGCGTTGTAATAATTGCCCTTGTGGGGGAGGGGGATTTTTACATAGGATTTTCTAATTTTTCTTTGTTTTCCTCCTTATTTTCCTGTTGAGTTTTAATACGTTGTACCCACAGTGCCATCAGGGGCACGTATCTCCCCTGCCCCAATAGATAAAATAACTTTTTGCTTGATTCAATATGTTTTTACTCGAATTACGCCAATTATAAAAAAAATATATTTGTTTAATGCAGGCCTCGCATCTCGTATTATGAAAAAAATTCAAAAGGGCCCAGACCATGCTAAAATATTTAAATTCAATAGAGATTTAAAATTCAACTAGATTTTAATTCGTCATGTGGACGAATTAGGTGGTCTGTCGTAGATAGAAAAATAGGTAAACAGACATACACTGCAAAAACTCCGGTGTTGATTTAACACCAGCCCGGAATCTATTATGTCCACACCAGAATTGTATTGTAACAACACTAGTTTGGAATCAAACCAATGGTGTTTTAATACTAATTCATTGGTGTTGTATAAGCACCTATCTGGTGTTAGACCAAAACGAAACTGGTGTTGTTTAACACTTCTCTGGTGTGGACATAATCCGGGCTGGTGTTAAATCAACACCTGAGTTTTTGCAGTGTAATTATTTAAACAAAATAATGAGTAGATATTAGATTGAAAGATTAATAGACAGACAGATAGACATACATATTTAAACAGATACTT
Source organism: Lytechinus pictus (assembly GCF_037042905.1). NCBI lineage: Eukaryota > Metazoa > Echinodermata > Echinoidea > Temnopleuroida > Toxopneustidae > Lytechinus > Lytechinus pictus. Next base: position 10,865,051 of record NC_087256.1, on the reverse strand, counting down.
AGGTATGACGGTTACGTTATGCCTATATCTTATCACATTTCATGTGCAAAATATACACCTTTTAAAGGTAAAGTCCACCCCAGAAAAATGTTGATTCCAATCAATCGAGAAACATCAAACAAGCATACCACTAAAAATGTCATCGAAATCGGATATAAAATAAAATGATCATCACATCACATCAGGTACGGAAATGAAGGACTTCTCCTGGGGCGGTATTCTGAAAATCGTGTTAACTTTCGTGTTAAATATCGTGTTATCTCTCTGATTTAACACGCTCCTAACATACCCCCAAATCGGTATTCTGAAAACCGTGTTATCTGCGTGTTATCTCATTTCGTGTTATCTTCAGCTCCTCCCACTCTGCATCCATTTAATCCAATCAAATGCGCTGTTAAAGAAACAAATCGCGCCAAATTTCAGGGAAAGGGGGAGTGCGCGCTCGGTGACACGAAGCCTGCATTGTGACATCATTTTGTAAGCGCATACAGTACAGCTAAATAAAAGTTAGAGCTACAAAGAGACGTGGGGATGGGTGAATGTGACAAGAACCGGATGATACGAAATTATGACAGGAAACAGAGGCCTCGATCGATTGTGGAGCGGGCAGGGGATGATCGCCCCTAAAATATGGGGCAAGCATAAGTTATACATGCCCCAAAAATTTTGAGAACTTGAAAAAATAAACATGCAATGCACATTTTGAAAAGCATGAAAAGCACTTCAAGAAAAATTAAACCCGACATAGAAATATCAAACATACAAAATTGTATTTTAGTTTCTTTATTAAAATTTGATAGCGATATTAGCCCCCCCCCAAAAAAAAAAAGATATATATATTGTTTTCACTTTTGTCCGAACAATGTCAGAACATTCTTATTTTACATCCGATTTTGATGATGCTTGTTGGATATTTTTATTTTTACTCAATTTAACTTTTGTTGGGGTGGACTTATCCTTCAATTTTATCCAGGGGCACGTTTCCTAAAGAGTTATACAACTATGGTAACTGTGACTTTAACTATAAAATTATTGTGATTGGATGCCGAGACCTGATGTTTCCAATTAATTTCATGGTGTATTTTGTTTTACCTAATGGATATAAGAAAGCATGAATGCTTGTAAGCAAGCAACCAACCAGAGGAGCAACGGCTTAAGGTCCTCTCCGAGGGACCTGTTAATGAGGATTAATGCCTTACAAAAGGGCATGCACATGGCGCACCAAGTGGGAATCGAACCCGAGTCACCGGAATCCGAAACCCCCGCTCAACCGACTGAGCTATCGCACCTCCTCGATCTGTTCACCTCTTTGTTACATTTTTATTTGTCTATGTCCAAAGGTCTCTTTCCTTGATTAACAATCGATTATTTTAGAATATTAAAATTTATGATATTTACGAAGAAAAAAAATAGAGAAAGGCTTAAAATTTGTTTTCATTTATGTTATCTGTTTTTGGAATATGTATTTATTTATTATCATTTTTTTTTATCTTTGATGTTGGGCCAACATCCAATAAGGCTATTTGCTATTTTGTGTTGACCCCTCGTTCTCATATACTGGTATGGTTTTTTTGTTGTTGGTATGTTGTGAAAATATTTTACACTGTAAAAACGCTGTAAAATTTTAAGCACGTTGTTAAGCACGTTACTCTAACTACTATTGTTTAAACTTTTAAACAAGTTGTTTAAAAAGTTCAAATAAATCGTTGTTAGAGTGACACTCAGGCTCAAACAAGTGCTTTTTGTCTCACCTGCATAGCAGAGTGAGACTATAGGCGCCGCTTTTCCGACGGCGACGGCGGCGGCGGCGGCGACGGCGACGGCGACGGCGGCGTCAACACCAAATCTTAACCTGAGGTTAAGTTTTTGAAATGACAGCATAACTTAGAAAGTATATGGACCTAGTTCATGAAACTTGGCCATAAGGTTAATCAAGTATTACTGAACATCCTGCCTGAGTTTCATGTCACATGACCAAGGTCAAAGGTCATTTAGGGTCAATGAACTTAGACCATGTTGGGGGAATCAACATCAAAATCTTAACCTAAGGTTAAGTTTTTGAAATGTCATCATAACTTAGAAAATATATGGACCTAGTTCATGAAACTTATACATAAGGTTAATCAAGTATCACTGAACATCCTGCATGAGTTTCACATCACATGACCAAGGTCAAAGGTCATTTAGGGTCAATGAACTTTGGCCGAATTGGGGGTATCTGTTGAATTACCATCATAACTTTGAAAGTTTATGGATCTGATTCATGAAACTTGGACATAATAGTAATCAAGTATTACTGAACATCCTGTGCAAGTTTCAGGTCACATGATCAAGGTCAAAGGTCATTTAGGGTCAATGAACTTTGGCCAAATTGGGGTATTTGTTGAATTACAGCCATAAATTTGAAAGTGTGTTGGTCTAGTTCATAAAACTTGGACATAATAGTAATCAAGTATCACTGAACATCCTGTGCGAGTTTCAGGTCACATGATCAAGGTCAAAGGTCAAAGAACTTTGGCCACGTTGGGGGTATTTGTTGAATTGCCATCATATCTCTATAAGTGTATTGGTCTAGTTCATAAAACGTGGAAATAAGAGTAACCAAGTATCACTGAACATCTTGTGCGAGTTATAGTAGTTTTCAAAATCAGCACTGCTGCTATATTGAATCGCGTGATGCAGGTGAGACGGCCAGAGGCATTCCACTTGTTTGTTTTTTTTATTAATTTTTTTTACTGTATGCTCCCGGGTTTTAGATGTATCTTAATTATGTATGCTTTTCCATGTTTTTTATCGAGGATGTAAATAAATTGAATTGAATTGATGGTAATTGCCATAATGACAAAAAAACATTTATTAGTCCTACAGGAGATCCGGTGCTGATGAGAATGTTTCGTGTCGATCCGATAGGCTAGCCTTATGGTATATGACCGGGCTGCATAATTATGATTCCCCGGTATATAGTTCTCTATACATGCTATAGGCCAAAATGAGTTCGATGTTCCGCGCGCGGTGGGGGTTGACATAGGATTGGCCTACATAAAAATAAACTGATAGATTCAAGATTTGCAAACACATTGATGAAAATACTAACAAAATAATGGTTAATACTTATATCATGAACCTAATAGGTCATGCTTATTTAAATACTCGTTATTTTCCATAGAGATATTCCGTACGTCGTAAAAATTGGCAACTATATAGTAATCATTCGGAGTCGAAAATATGGTCGGCAGTGCATATCGTACTTTTTCTTAAATCATTTTTTTTAAATAATTGCTTTTGTCTGAATATTCTTTCAAATCTGAAAAGGTTAGACTTGGATTTTTGTTTGTAATGCTTATAACATTGGCACTTTATCATCCGAATTACTGAATTATGTCGGACTTTATTTTTAGGCGGAAATATATGAAATCAGGAAAATGCGATGCGGCTTAGCTACGAATCAACATTTTGCACAGCAACGATCGAATGCAAGGACTGCCATCAGCTGCTACTTTTCCTGTTCACGATCAAGATCAGGACTAAATAACAACAAGATTAACGAAAAATTTGTAATACAGTGTCAAATAGACTGATGATAACGCTGTAAAATTCAGATTGAACCATCATACATCATGACAGACGTAAGTACGAAAAGGAAAGGTTTCCTCAATTAGTTGCGAACAGACTCTCTCTGCTCTGCCTCTGCCTCTGGGCCGGGAAGGAAGCGACGATCCGCGTTCAGCTCCGGGCGCGGCCCGGAAAGATCGTGGACCAGTGAACGCTGTGAACTCGCACTGTCGCAGGGATGGGGGTTGTTTGGTCTTAGAGTAGACTTTGGTTAGGGATTACCGTCCTTGTTTTTTTTTACCTTGTAAACAAAAGATTGCGCTCTGTTTCTTTAGGCCTAGAGACCTAACGGCTAAGTAACCCAGGGAGCTCACCGTCACCTACCTCGGCTCGGGCGATGTTCGTGCAGGCTCCACTCCACTTCACTATGTCTACAGCCAGTACCGGCACCGCTACACTCCGCTCCACCTACCCGAACATCGGGACCGTGAACCATTTCGGATATACCGAGTCACAAAGGTGGGATGGCAATCATGATAATCGTAAAAATTAAACAAAAAAATATAACGAAAAAGATGATTGACTTAATATCTTACTCTACACCCGTATTTCACTCCGTTTCCATCCTCTGGTTATCCTCAAAATTGGTGATTTTGGGCCAGTTTTTTTTTTTCCTCACACGTATTATTCACGGCTGATTTCAAAACATCGCATGCGATCGGTCGCGGGTCAAACCGATCGCGATCGCATGCGATGTTTCGAAATTGGCCGGAGAGCTCCCTGGGTTAACGGCTAAGGTGTGTTTATGCTTCCACTGCGTAGACAAAATCAGCGTTTTCAAACGTCATTTCAGAACACAGATCACAAACATCATTCATGAACATGGTTCTGGGTAGAGTGGAGGTGCTGTTTATGCTTCATTTTTCAGAGGCGAAATCGCGATCTGCAGCTGGCTTTGCATCGTAATTTTCGTTAGAGCAGGAAAGTGAGGTCAAATTAGGCGCGCCCTTTTTCAAAGGTTTTTTTTTCTGAGTGTTGTTATGGTCGACTATTATTTTAACTTCTAACAATTTTCGGTCTTATTGCATGGAGCTACTTGACATAGCTAGGCCTATAGAATATTCACCATGGTGAGGATAATAGTAAGATATAATAAAGAATATTAAAATATACATTTATAAGGAAATAATGAGACATCTTGATCTATTTGTTTATGCTACTGGGGCTTTTGGCTCAGTAATGTCTCATCATAACTCGCGTTCCATTTAATAAAAAAAAATCTAAATTAGAGGAATAGTAATAGTGATAGATCTAGTTAGTACTTAAAGGAGAATCCAGCCTTGGTCATAAAATGTTTTGTTGGGAAGTAGAAAAGTAAATTAAACAGAATGGTGAAAGTTTGAAAGAAATCGGAGAAGCAATAAGAAAGTTATACTAGCTGCTTTAAAATTGAGATCACTAATACTATGTAGATTTCAAATTGGCAACTGGGTAAGTTAATTATGACAAGGGGCAAGGACAACTTTCCCATAGGTCATGTACTTTGTTATCAGGGATTTGTGGTTTTCTCTTAAGTACCTATTCCCCTGAGGAAGTAATATAAATATAACCCAGGTAGTATATTGTTTTATGTCCTCATGAAAGAAAAATATAATTTGAAATAAAACTTTTGGGAAGTCACTTGTGAGACCAATTCTGGAATATGCGAATGGGATATTGTACCCAAGATATACTTCTGACCTGAAGGCTATTGAGAAAGTCCAGCGACGAGCAACCAAGCTAGTACCAACCCTGAAGGAAATGGACTATGGCAGAAGGCTACGTGCAAGAAATTACCTTCCATCAAGTACAGACTGCGAAGAGGTGACATGATTCAAGTCTATAAGATAATCCATGGCATTGATGATGTGAATAGAGACTTGTTCTTCACATCAGCTTCCACTCAAGCAACCCGTGGCCATCCTTACAAGCTTTTTCTGAAAAGGAGTAGGTTGAGTGTGAGGCAAAACACCTTCAGTGTTAGAGTGGTGAGCGACTGGAATTCTTTGCCTACTGAAGTAGTCACAGCATCAACAGTCAATCACTTCAAAACAAAACTAGACAGGTTTTGGTCTGCGTGGCATTATGTTCACGCATGGGAGTATTAGTCACTGCATTTGCACAGCAAAGCACAAATAGCACAGATAGCAAATTATCCAAGCTAGGAAGACAACGTACAGTACAAGATAGACCTGGAAACTTGACTGCAGACACAACTGTATTTTTCCAGTAGATGCGGTATAAAGGTATAAAGAAAAATGACATTTTGGCCAAAATATGTATTGGAGTACATGGAAGAGTAGTCCTTGCCTTACATCACTATGACATCCCATATGTGGCCAATTTTAAGTCTCCATCTAGGTATAGTGATTACCAATAGTTCAACTTTTAAAAATTTATAACTTTCTTGTTGTTTGTTCAAACTTTCACCTATCAACTTGTCTGATTTTTCTTTTCCTTATAAAAACAAATTTTCATTTGGGTTGGATTCCCCTTTACATACATGCAATGATAGAATCAGAGACTGAGAGAGAGATGAGAGGTAATTCCGTGGAGGTAAGTCCCTGTTAGAACCATGCGTTTGGCACAAATTTTTTTCACTTTCCCGCAATTTTTCATTGTGATCTGATTTCCAATAGTATAAAAAATCATACCACCAGAAAGAGCATCAAATTTACTATTTGGATCTTCATGGGACAAGTTTTTAGCATCAAGAATAAATATGTAACAGCTCTCTCTCGGAAGCTAAAAGTTTGGATTTGTGTGACACAGTCTATGGCAGGGAAATGCTGAAAATTGACCTGATTTCATTCTTCTTATTTTGCAGCCATTTCTTGGATTGTTTCATGAAATGTTACATTTCTGTCAGTCTGTCTGTTATTTCTCTTTGAATCCACAAAGAAAATGTGACATTTTTTTGAAATAAGAAACGTAAATTTTTCATCCAGACACCCTAGCATTGTCAACACACTCATGATGGACGGACTAGATGTGGTTCATCATGTTTCTTTAAAAAATAATTGGCTGCTCCGACCGGCTGAGTAGTTCGCAATGGGTGCGCACTGGAGCGAGAAACCACAAATTTGAGGGTCTCCGGAACAGGAAAAATCAGAATTTCTATGGCTTTCTGAATTGGCAATGCCCTGGAATGGAAATTTAGGCTGAAAATGGGGGTCTCGACAGCAGCACATATATGTATCATACATTTATAACAAGGTTTTGTTACTTTCGTATTCATAAGTATAATAATCTGTCTTTTGTTCTTATACACACAGGAAAAGAAACGTGATGAAAGTGCGGGGAAGGAGAAAACGGCCATTGAAGACACGGCCTTTGAGGCCCTGGAGAAGGATTTCCAGGAGGTTCTTAATGAGCTTATGGGTGACAAGAGTCTGGAGAAGTTCAGGTCAGAGTACGAGAAGCTCCACCGTGCCTTGAAGAAATCCCATGAAAGCGAGAAGCGGCTGATGCAGAAATGCAGGGAGCTGAACGCAGAGATTGTGGCCAACTCGGCCAAGGTCTCAACCGCCCTGAAACTATCACAGGAAGACCAGACGACTATTGCACAGTTGAAGAAGGTAAGTGAATCATTGCAGGCAAACTAAAAAATAGTATTTTATTTTGGCGGGCTATACTTTTCACAACCTACTGCCTGAATTTGCAACATTAATAAAGGTTTATTTCACTGTAGTGAACTGGGATTTTCCAGGGCTCTCTTGAGCATTTCGTGGGCAAAATCTCCTGTGCCCCGTGTAAATTTTCCCCTGAATTATGTTATAACCAAACAGACATTAGTTATAAGGGCCTTTATAAATATATCCTTTCCAGTGGATCAATATGTTAAGTATTAGAAGACGAGAGAAAAGTGTTGTATCGAAATATGAAAATCATTATTAGTCTCTGTTGCATGTAGCAAAAGTAATGTGTATCAAATGTTGAGGGGGGGGGGGGGTAAAGGGGGACTGTTTGCAAGTGAACAACTTTTGTGTAATAATGCAACCACCGTGACCATTTTCATTCTGTTATTTTGCATCCTGAAGGAGATTGAGAAGGCATGGAAGATGGTGGATGCATCTCAGGAGAAAGAACAAAGAGCTAGGGAGACCATCCAATCTCTCAAGCTTGAGATCACCAACCTGAGCCGTCTGGTCGAACAGGGAGCTGGGCTTACTATGGGTCAAGAACACAGGTCAGTTGGTCAATCTAACAAGGTCACCAATAAAAGTAATGTTATGCACCATTTATATAGTGCTTAATACAATATTTCTAAGCACTGCATACTATTACCACAGCTATCTTCAGCAGATGCTCAATAATTCAAGGAATCCCTTCCTACCGGGTACAATTAAGCTCAGTTGGTCAATATAAACCAGCTGGTCAATCAAATTCATGACCTCTTTGACTTGAGGAATTCCTGATATATCTCCTATTAATCCTTTGGGTTGGCTGGATATGTTTTCAGATTCCACCAACCTTATACAAAGTATGTCCTTTGTGATTTATGATATGGTGAAAGTCAAGGTCTCATTTCAAAAAAACATGTTTTTGGTAACATCTCGTTTTAAGTGTTAATTTCAGTTTAGATGATAGCGACATTCTTTTACCATAATAATTATGACATCGGCTTCTCTGTATTTTTATCTTTTTTTATTGCCAGTGTGAACGAGCTGTTAAAGGTTAAAGAAGACTTGACCAAGGAGAGAGATGAGCAGCTTACTGAGATTGTCAAGCTCCGAGACTCCTTGGCTGAAGCCAGCAAGAAACAGACCAAGGCTGAGGAAGATAGGACTGAAGCAGATAGCAAGATTGCTGAGGTATGTATCATAGGACGATTTTGAAGAGTCATTTAATATTTCAGCTTGAAGAGTCGTAAAAAACGGATATAGCCATAACAAATATGTTCTTAATAGTAATGTCAGGTTTAATCAATTTCCCGCTTAATGATGATAGCAATAATAATATTATTGTAATTCAGTATGGAAGCGAGTCCACACTGCACTTATTGTGATAATTTTTGTTCGAGTAACCCTTGCCTGTAGTCTCACTCAAAAGAAATAGAGTTGTCCCTGAATTGGGCTTTTATTAGAATGAAATTAACATTTTTGTATAAACTCATCTGGGGCCTTAACACAAAGCATTGTGCTTTATTGTAATTTACAGTTGTACATTCAATTGTGCATTATGATCAAAGTAATCAATCATGAAGCATCATCAATACAATAAATCATTAAGCTTTATGATACAGCACCCACATTCTCAATCCGTTCTTTCAAATGTATTGATTTGATTTCCAATTTGGTTTAATTTGAAGAGACAAAAATGGAGGAATACAATGTTTACTTGCTATATTCTCGTTTGTCTTGACCATCCGAAGTAAGACTATTACACCGGATCTTGTTTCTTAATATTCTATTAATATGACCCCCTTTCTTAGCTGAACCAAGACATTCAGGTCCGTAGCAACGAGGCGCAGAGAGAGCAGCGTCGCAAGGAGAAGCTAGACCGTGAACTCAAACAATCCAAGGTGGAGCTTGAACAGAAGACTAATGAGATTAAAGGGATGCAGACTCAAGCACAACGCTACAAGGATGACATCTCACGTCTAGAGACGCAGCTCAAAGAACAGAAGGTACGGGACTTGCTCTTAAAAAATCTCAATTTCTGACCACAAATTTATTTGTTATTGGTATCCACACTGTGAAAGAAGAGGTGATATTTGGCTTTTTTTCAAGTCATGATTCATGAACTTCTCATTCAGTCAAATATATATCAGTATTTTTTACTCTGCCACAGATTATATATGCTTCTGTGCTACCAATGAAGTTTATTACAATGTACTTCTATTACTAAAATGCAACTGGTAATTTTATTCCTGCTGCTTTTCTCCTAATGGTTGATGTAAACTGTGTTAAGTGATTACGAGATGTTTTCTTTTGTTCTTCAGATCTTGTATGAGCGCACCCAGAAGGACACAGACATCTTGAATGCACGATTCACCAAGCTTCAGCAAGATTACGAAACACAGCTTCTCAACTGTGATGGCCTGGCTCAAGAAAACCAACACAGGGTCAACGAACTTAAGGTCAGGTCATTGTTTTTTCGAAATCTGTGCCTTTGTAAACATTGCTGAGATCATTTCTGGCCTGATTACCACAATGATAGAGAAACAGTTTTGACAGAAACATATCAAATAAATTGTTGCAGTAAGTGATAATACTATACTTGAAATCATAATATCTGCACATATAATGGTGATGTCAGACTACATTTGCTAATATTTGCTAATTCAACTTTGTGTTAAGCTATGAAAAATATGGAAACTCTCTTATATGCCTTCCATAATGAAGTCTAGGTCTTCACGCCCTCTGTAAAATCAGTGTTGTCTTCATGAACCTACTGTGAACTATTTATGTGAACATAAAATCAATGCTTATATGGATGTGAGCATCTAGGCCAACTCATGTCACAGGGTTGATTAGACTGGTACCAATTCTCATGGCAATAACTCTCTCACCATACATCACTCATACAGGCCAAGGAAGATGAGATAGGGAATCTGAAGGGTGACACCACCCGTCTGACCAAGATGAGAGAGACCATTCAGCGGAAGCTGCGTAATGTGGAGGAGCAGAAGGCAGAGACAGAGCAAGCCAAAGAAACCCTCAAGTCTCAGATTGTTGCACTTGAGAGAGGTGAGTCAGGAAAAAATAACTCTCATGATCCTTATTTCCATTTTCCTGTTTGTAACTGTGTTAGAATATTGGTGTACATACAACGATAAGCAACCACCAATGGATCTTAGCACTTTGACTATGCATGGACATATTTTGGACATCCTTTAAAGGATAGGATTAGGAAACATGCTAGTATGATTGCGATCATTGGAATACAGCACATTAATCAGCTAGTACTCAGAGTCCAATTTCCTAAAAATTTGTTAAAAATTTAAAAACGCATATTTCGTTGGCAGATCTACATGTCACATTCTAGTATCGCTCAACATGTAGCTTTGTGAAAGAAGGTCCAATTTCATTTATGATCCTCTTATCACACTTTGTTAAGCTATCATTCTGTATCATCATTTTTTTCATATTAGTTCATACTTTTTTTTTTCCAATTTGCATGCAGAGATTGATTCTAACAAGAAGCAGACTGAGATGGACCGTAAGGCCATTGATGACTTGGTGCGTGAGAGAGACATCCTTAACAAGAACTTGCTAAAGGTAGGTCAGAACACCAAGGGGCATTATCGATAGAGATTAAAACAGGGCTTTCAAAATTGATGAAACCATAAACCATTTAAAACCTTGAATGGAAGGTGTATGATCTTTCAGATTTTTTTTTTGTGCTTGATTGTTCAAAGCTGTAGAAGGGAGTGTTGAATGAAGCTTGCCATTAAATAGCAAATTGATTTATGACCATGAATTGGTCTTAAGTCTTGTAAAAATTGATATGTAAAGTGAAATGATTGTAAGGTGGCCTTTTGTGAAAGGAGGTATGAATTGATTTGGAGTAGTAGCTATTGATTTGATTGCAAATTAGCAAATGAAATTTGTATTTAATCGTATATAAGTATCGTGCAACATCAAGCTAATCACATTAGGTTTGTTGGTTGCTAAGTATGGAATCCCTTATATATTTGTGGTTTAAAGCAATATTATGCATGCAACAGCCAACCTCTTTCCCACAATGATATCATGTACCTAATATTCATTATGCCAACCTCCTCTCCACACAGGCTGCCAGTGCCACCCAGAAGCAGCTGAATCTTGTCAAACTGCATGAGCAATCCAAGAAAAACCTGGAGCAGGAGATTGCCAACTACAAGGAAGAAGCACAGAAGCAGCGTAAGATCATCTACCAGCTGGAGAAGGAGCGCGATCGCTACATCAACGAGGCCAGTGACCTCACTCAAAAGGTAAACGGACTATGCATGGCTTTGAACCGTTTTCATACTCAGTTGGGAGAAAATGAAAATTGTTGTGGGATTGTGCATTATTAAAGTGTCTAATTTACATCTGAGAGCTTCCATTTCATGAACATGATGAAGTTAGAGATGCCAGTCTGTAGGATTTTGTCTGATAATCAGGCACTGACTGCTCCTCACTTCTGGTTTTGTATTGTGCAGCACATATTGGGCTTTATAATGTGTTCTGGCTTTTTCAGGCACTGCGAGTAAAACTTGACTCAAAAGCATATGAATTTTGTGATACGGTTAATGTATTCCTTGAGAATTGAAGAATTTGAATATATCTCTTAAGGTGTTTTGTTGTATGCAACACAAAATTGCTAATGTTCCTTACAAAGAACAGAGCATGCTCTTCAAAATGCTGAGACAAAACAGTTCTCGTAACTTTTACAGAAAGATAACAAACCAGCCCTTTTCCAGATTCCCTTGTCTACATTGTGTATTTGCAAAAAAACATCTTGACCAAAGTTGCCAACTTTCGTTCCCACATTGAGCAAAACCTATATCTCGTCCATCTATTCTGTCAGGTTCTTCAACACATGGAGGATGTGAAGGTGAGAGAGATGCAGATCTTTGACTACAAGAAGAAAATTGCTGAAGCAGAGACCAAGCTGAAGCAGCAACAGAACCTCTACGAGGCTGTCAGGAGCGATCGTAACCTCTACAGCAAGAACCTCATCGAGTCGCAGGTAAGGTTTTCCCAAAGTGATGAATGCACATTCATTTATGTTTTACATTGTCTGTTTAAGGGTAATTTTGTTTGCTGAAGAATGGGAATCAAAGAGATTGAAGATGATAGGAATGAAAGTAAATAATGAAAGGTTTATAAATAATGACGTTGAAGAGGAGTAGATAGGAAAATGCTTGATTGGAAATGGAAATGTTTTGACTGAAAGAAAAAAAAGGATGTATCAATGATGAATGAAGAAAATGGAGGAATGGGGATAAGGTGACAGGTAACTTTTCAACTAATGAAATTTCTACCAGACTTGTTTATCAAAATAATACCATTAGAATCTACACTGGATGAATGACACTCGACATCAAAATTTCATTTTGTTTGCCTCTCCCTATCCAGGATGAGATCACTGAGATGAAGAGGAAACTGAAGATTATGAATCATCAGATAGACCAACTGAAGGAAGAGATCACAGCCAAGGAAGCTGCCCTTGTCAAGGAACATCTTGATCATCAAAGGTATGTAGAACCTGGGGAGGGTTTCTTGTGACTGACTAATTTGCTCTTGGCTAATCAGATGCAAGGATTTTCAGTAGCTTGTAACAAATGTATAGTAATTAAAACATCACTGACTGAACTTCTTGAAATGCTCCCCTGAAAAACAGACTTTACTGATCTGGTAGACATACAGTTAGTAATAGTCTAGTCTTCTAGCTGTGTCTAAGTCCATCTTTGCAATTAATTTCGAATGTTTTATGCATAATCCTTGCTAAAGGGAACTTGTACTAATCAAATCTAGTATCTGAATTAATTTTTTTAGAAAAGGCTGTCAAAAAGCAGTTTTCCTGACCATGTATTCCTGTAAAGTTTAACTAAGATTATTCTCCGATACAGTGATGTACCTTGTTGCATTATTGTTCTTAGTATTGGAATCCTCCAACCACATATTTGTGTTGTGTGCATGTAAAACACTGCTGCTCACCAGTAACCATTATGGTACCTGTTTATAAAAGATTAATGACATAGGCATCTCAAGTTTACTGGACACAAAATTGTGTTGAATTCTTTATATTGAAGAGGAGTGGGTATTCATTGAACATATCTAGATAGATCAGGTAATAGATATATTAGTTAATGGTGAAATAACTAGCATAGTTGTCATTCATCTTCTTAATAGAGATACTCTTTTAACAATGATTACCTAAGAAGTAGACATAATGGTGTGAGGTTATCTGTCAAATAATCAAACTGATTATGATTTTCTAGGGTTGAGAAGGAGAAGGAAGCGCTGAAAGCAGAATTACAGCGTATGAAGCAGCAGGCTGCAGAGAGCAAGGCTTACATTGAAGCCCAGGAAGCAGAAGAAAGGAAGCTCCTGAAGATCATCTCTGAGGCGGATGCTGAGAGACTCAGACAGAAGAAAGAATTGGATCAGGTAAAGAACCTTGGTAGCATCTCTGGAAATAATTATTTGTTCATCAACTACGAGGATAATACTGCTCCTCGGCCAAAAAAACCTTGTTTCTCAAATTCCACCAATATCCAAAGGGGCAGTCTTTTTCTTCGACATTGCCTTGTTGCTTTATTTTTCATAAGAGTGATTGTACCTAGACAAGACATCACTTGATAGATTAAGTCATTTAAACAGATTTCCCCCAAAATGGAGTTACAAGATCTTGACATACCAATGATTATGAGTCATTAATGGCCAAGTTATAAGTGACCTTTATTACCAGTCATAAAACTAGTGCTTTGATCACATGATTTAATTAGTTCTTTGTGTTTGATGATATAGCATTTCTTGTTGACAAATAATTGAAAAGTACTCTCATAAACTTGAGCTAGAGCAAGTCCTTGCCAGTGATTATAAACTCTTTTAGTGTATCCTCTTATCAATGATATCAACATTCTCTTTGGTCATCAGGTTATCAGCGAGCGTGACATCCTTGGTACCCAGTTAGTGCGACGTAACGACGAGCTGGCCCTGCTTTATGAAAAGATCAAGATCCAGCACTCCACACTCGGCAAGGGAGAGCTCCAGTACCGTCAGCGTCTGGAGGACATCAGACTCCTCAAGCTGGAGATCAAGAAGCTCCGCAGGGAGAAGAACATCCTCAACAAGAACGTGGCTAATGTAGACGACCTCAGGTATGGTGCCTGCCAGCAGTTAGTTATCAGGGCCCTTCAACATAAAGCTTAACAATTGATCATGGGGCCGATTTGATTTGCATTTGATTGCATTAATTATTATGCATGATCAATCATAGAAATCAATCCTATGAACGATAGCCTAGCATTATGTTAGGTGGCCCAGAGGATTTGTGTAATTCTTCAATCTGACTTGAGAAATTTGCTTGATGTTACTTATTGGTCAGCCATTCTGCCATTTGGTGCGATTATGAGCTTTGCTATAATTGTTATGTTAAGCCCTTTATCTTTATAGGCTTCTGATTCTCATTCTGACCTCTACTTAAATATACCACAGGAACTGATCTTAGTTAAAGGAAGTGAAATAAGGAATTAGCTAGAAAATTCCATTGTGGCATCTTAAACCTCAAGGAAAATGTACAGTTTTCAGTTGAAAATTACAACTTTTTCTTAATATTAATTTTGATTTTATGATTCCATGTTTAGTGTAAAAATTATAGAAAAGAGGTCTTCTTGTGAAGAAATCCTTAACAGTGGGTGCTATGGCAAATTCTATTTGTTAAATATTAAAGTCACAGTCAGGATTATTCTGTCTGGGTACATTCAGGGTGTTAACTGTGGCTTCTGAACCTTTCAAATTCTGTATATTCTTACTTCACACTTTTGAATAGAACCCAGTTATTTTGACTGTATTTGTCGTGCATTTTTGTCTCCAGACGTGAAGTGTACCACCTCCAGCGTGAGCTGCTGAGGGAGCGTACCCGCTGTAAGGCCTTGGAAGAGGAACTGGAGAACCCAATGAACATCCATCGCTGGAGAAAGCTGGAGGGTTCTGATCCTAGCACCTATGAGATGATTCAGAAGATACAGACTTTACAGAAGAGACTCATCCAAAAGACGGAAGAGGTGGTGGAGAAAGAGCTTCTTATTCAGGTAAATATTTAATAATAATGGTGATGATGGTGGTTGTGATGATGGTGGTGATGATTGTGATGATGGTGGTGGTGATGTTGATGATGGTGTTGATGGGTATAATGAAAATGGAGTTGGTGATGATGATGCTGATGATAGTGATGATGTTGATTATGACGATAGTGATTATGGTGATGATGCTTTTGTTGTTGATGATGATGTTTCGGAGGATAAAAATTCTGCTTTATTATAGAATTTCCCAATTTGCCTGGTATATACTTTAATTTATACTAATTGGTGCCAAATCACAGTGTAACCTACTGTCTTTGAGTGTATGAATGAAAGCCACTGATATGAAATTGAATGTATGGTGATACATATAAACCCTGACTATGATGCTTGTATTTACAGGAAAAGGAGAAGTTATATGTGGAGCTGAAGCACATCCTGGCCCGTCAACCAGGACCAGAGGTGGCTGAGCAGCTCCAGATCTATCAACAAACACTCAAAGACAAAACTAAACAGCTCAAGGTAAACTAATTTACATTCTTGTAGAACTATACCAACAAAATAGACTCCATACCGACCAATGGTATTCCGTTGGAAATAAATCCATAACTTTGGTCTGTCCGGCGTCAGTTTTGTCAATGTGATTGTGACATAAACTAGAATCCATGCAGCATGACCATCTCTGTTAACTAGAGTGTCTTGCCTTAAATCTGTTTTTTTTTCTTAGCTGTGCCGTTCATTCTTCCATTACGTTATCTTTTTACAGCATGGATTTAATTGATTTAGGATTAGAAACGTTTCTTCAAAATCAGGTGCAGATTTGACTGTTGTTCTTGGGGGGGGGGGGGGTGCAATGTTGTAAACTATTTTTGCCCCAAAATCTTTGATTCAATGAATGAATAAAATGATAAATGTAATAGATTTCATGGAACTCTAAATTTACCATGTCATTATTATGCATGAATAAATAAATGAACAATTACAGGTTTAATTGAACTCTGAAATACTGTTATTGCACATAAATAAAGCATATGAATACAACAGCCTTCATGGAACTCTGAATATTAGTATTTCACATAAATTTTGAGGTATGTCAAATAATTTCACTTGTTAAAACCATATTTCTTTTCGCAGGGAATGGCCTCCGAGCTGAACATGTATGAATCCCAGGTACAGGAATACAAGTATGAGATAGAGAGACTAGCCAAGGAACTACAAGATGCTAAGAAGAAATACTATGCCCAGAAACGAAAGGAACAGCAAGCAAGGTATCATTCACTTTCAAGTATTACCCCCTTATGATAATTACTTAACCCATTCCATGCTACCGAATCCTTAAGCAGGTATCCAGAGTGAACTTTGAAGGAGTACAGATTAACATGAAAAAAAAAATTCTTGGATAACAATTGTAACAGATGTATCACAGGCAAATGAATATGATATAGTTTGAGTAATTCCGAGCCTGAGCAGAATGTTCATCACTCATATATTTCTATGGGAATGTCCTGTAATGAGGGGGGGGGGCAAGAATCATTTGTATCAAAATTTGTTTCTGAAAGATAGGCATAATGCTACACATGACTTCACCAATGACTTGTAAGTATAACAGGATGCCCAGAGCATATCCTGCTGGTTGAATAATGCAAAACTATTTCCCCATCATCTCCCTTAAAGGACAAGCATAACACTGAAAATTTCATCAAAATTTGATTTAATTAGAAAGTTTTGACATTTAAAATTTTTGCTTAATTTCAAGTAATTTTTGTGATTCTAACAAGAGGGTCCTTATTGTCAAATCTGTAAAAATTGAAATACTGTATGATTCAAAACAAATAATATACAAAAGAAATAGTGAGGGCATTGACTCTCATTTGCATATCAAGATGTGCATATAACTGTTTTGTGAAAAATAAACAATAATGTAAAATGTCATAACTTTCTTATTTGACATCCAATTTTGATGAAATTTTCAGTGTCATGCTTCGTTGATTTTCCTCTTTTTCTTCAAATCAACTTTTTATCTAGGGTGGACTTGACCTTTATATTGTGGATAGTAGATATATGTAATTTCAAAATTATGAAGCTGATAACGTTACATTCATCTGCACATCTGTTGATTGAAGAAATATGTCTTGGGCTTTCAAATTGTTGTTGCATGAATGATAAAAACCATGTTTATATACCATTATCTGTTTTCTTTGCAGAGAGAGGGACAGAGCTTTAGCACAAGCCGGAGCGCCCCCTATCCAACCACAGAGAACAGACGGTCCGAGGTTCACAGGAGGGGGCTTCAATTTAAAGCAGACTGGGAAAGTAGGCGCCAGCTGAAGACCTTGCTCTCATACTAAATCCAATCATATTATATATCTCTTATGAATATTCTACTTACCAAACCATTTTATATGTTCTAACCTGTGACTGCCTTATATTGCTTGGTATTGACACTTTGCTATTATTCAGTGTACCATAATGATAAATATATGGGGGGGGGGGGGGGTAAGTAAAGAAATTGAAGGGAACGTGTATTGAAATTTGTAACTTACAGAATAAGATAATGGTGATCAGCCTTGAAGCATCATTCTTTAATTTCCAAAGGATTGTATTCAATAGCATGCATGAATCTCGATAGGATCACTTTCTGGTAGTTGCAACAATAACGCGACCATGAATATCTTCAATAATATAAGCCAGTATTATTTACTGGTAACCCAAATTGTGCTTTTTGCCTTTGTCATTCTTCTGGATTGATTATTCAGTTACATCTACCATCACTGTCATTGTTTTGCTCTCTTTTTTTTGTATTTACTGTATATGAACTAATCACTTCTATGTTCAGTTCCATATTCTTATATTGTGAAAGATTTCTCTCACCTTTATAAACACAATAAGTAATTCCCCTTATCTGAATACCATAACTTTTCAACAAAATTGGTTTTAGCAAAATAATTTGGCAGGGGTCTTCCTACACTTCGTCGTGTCGTTGCAGGAACGCCCTATGCACCACACTTCCACGCACCTCACCGGTGCAGAAACGCCACACAACTAAGGGCGTTTTTGCGTGCATGCAGGGGCGTTCCCGCACTAACACGACGACTTATTGACTAAGCTTTGTGATGATGTTGATCTGTCAAGTCATGCATGAGTGAGAACACACTAAAGCAAAATTGATACTTCAAAAGTCACTAGTGTCATGGGGGGGGGGTTACTTTTTTGTCATTTATATTGATATTTCAGCATTTAGAAACATTCCAATGTATCAAGCACTATATAAAAGTGGAATATCATTATTATATAATTTCACATTTCTGTAAACTAAGCAAGTCACTGCAAGCCGTCCATATCTTTGTTGTATGCAAATTGAAAACCTTGATATATCTATCATCAAATTAAAATGAAAGTTTCGTTCAAAATATGAACTCGATTAGACATGTGTTATATTTTGTTTGAATATCTTTTAATTCATAATTCATTTTAGTGTTGTATTACAATTTATGCAGTATGATATCCATATTGATGTGAATTTTCAAGCACATATGCAACCTGCAGCAATTCATAGAAATAACAAACACATTTTGTCCATATCCATTTTGGAAAAATCAATTATTGGCAAACCAATACAAAAAATGTACTGAACAACTAAACTTTGATGAGCATGATTAACACATCGGAAAACAAATTACTGTCATCTTCCTTGCCATGTCTGCTACTTGTATTGCCTTTTTTAGAAAATGCAAAAGGTTATTGAAATCACAATCAGAAATTATCAAAATACTATTAAAATTTTTTTTTTAAACTTTCTGATTTTTTCAAGGTAACAACTAATCAATTACAATTCTTTTTAATTGCCTTTAGCCATTTTTTAAAGTCATTAAGAAACAAAGTTTGGCATATTTTATGAACCATACATCTCAACCAGGTTTGAATGAAGACTTTCTGTTTCAGTGCTTTTGATTGACTTGTACCCCCCCCCAAAAAAAAAAAAACACCCGAAAACATATATTACATACACAAAACTCATACATCTTTTAATTCTGTTCGGATTTCTATTTAGAATGCATTCATTTAAAGGATTCACAATGGGTGAAAACGGTTAGGTCAAAGATGATTTATTTTTGTGGGTGCTTCCTTCCGCCGAGATGACCAAAGCAGGCAAAGGGACAACATCCCTGAGAACCGGTAGAACTATCCTGAGATGTTAACAGCTCGTAGCTGATGGTACCTAGGTTACCTCCTCCTATGGACAGAGAAGAGCAGAGAGAAATAGAGATGAAATGAGGATGTATTTATTTATCCATTCATTTATTTATTCACTCGGTTCTTTTGTTCACTTATTCATTTTCTCATTCATCCATGCATTCATTCACTCACTCATGATAAAGATGCAAACAAGAGAGGGGTGAATGGGAGGGTAAGGGAGATGCAGACAGAACATTAGAGAGAGAGAGATAGAAAGAGACGGACCGCAGAACGGGTGGGGAGGGGGTAAATGGGAGACGGTGCCCCCTACGAATTTTCAATGTGAAGAAGAAAAAAAAGGAAGAAAAAAATAAGAGTGTAAAAAAGAAAGTTGTAGGTCATGAAAGTCTATATTACTTCTGTAACGTACTAGTAATTCAGAAATTTTTTTTGGGTCATTTCTAGGCCGTCTTGTAGCCCCGACACCCCTGAATACACAATACAGTGTAATTCAAAAACGTTCCAATTAAGATCGAACATGAGTTAAGTGCTCCTGAATACTTCACCTTTCTTGAGTGACTTTGGTAGTTCTAGTTTCCTCCTGATAAGACCCCCTCCTGATGACGACACAGTTGATGTTCGATTCCCGGGAGTTGATATTTGTGAACCAGGGGTGTAAAAATACACGTTGGCGCCACCAGCTCCATCAACGAGATCGTCTGACGTACACGCTTGCAAGGCGTAATGTCGGTCCGGGGATGAAGTACTGTAGGTCCTTTAAAAACAGAAAGAGGGGTCTTGAGCTTACAATTAAACGTTAGTTATTTAAAACTACAAACGTACGTCATTCTTATTGAGAGCATTTAATCATAACGTATGTTGTTCTACGTGTTTTTTTTATAATTAAATATTTTATAATTTTTGTGTGAAGGGTATGTGGTTTGATATAATAGGGAGAAAATAATATTGCATATCTCCTTCGATTGATGAACAACCACAGTCTTGAAAAGGCGTTGAAATAAAGTAAATCGCCTAACGTCTAGAGCCATATCATATCTCATGGGCGTTTGAGACACCCCTCCACCTCCTGGGCTTTATCAACTTGAAGAACAACAAAAAAAGCACACATACGAAACAGGTAAAAAAAAAAAAAAAGGCGGAGAAAGGGGAGAAGGAGAAGAGAAAGAATGAGAAGAAAAAGAAAAGAAGAAAAGGAAAAGAAGAAGAACTTAGAAGAAAACAAAATATAAGAAAAAGAAGAACAAGGAGGAGAAGAAGTAGAAGATGAAAGGTAAAAGCTTACATGAAATCTGTGTCGTCCTCATCATCTGATGCGAGTTGGCCGTTGAACTCGTGGTTGAGATATAAATGATCACCGATGACATGACCACAGATGATAGTCTGTACCTCGCTTTCCTTCTTATCTACCTCCGACTAACCAATAAACGCACACACACCAAAAAGAATAAGATTAGTATTTTCTCCAGCATTGTTACATGAATAGTTCAACTAATTTTGATAAAAAAAGTTTCAATCGAGTTCCCAATGTCTGCGAGTGATGTACTAAGACAGGGGTTATCTGGCAACCCCCTGGAAACGTGACAGAATTATAAGAGTTGCAATGGGGGGGGGGGGGGGGGCTCTTGCCCCCCAAGTTTTCACGAACAAGAAAAAAAAAGAAAAGGAAAGAAAGGGAAAGAACTAAGGTCTGAAAACTTTGATCAAGTCTATCACAAATTTTGATTTTTGTAATAAAAATATCGATTTTTTGCTCGCTCGCTTCACTCGTAACTTCTTATAAATTTTATGCGAGACGCCGTATCTAGCGCCCTCTAATTTTTTTGTTCATTATGCCACTGAGTTGCAAGATTAAAATGTTCTTCTAACAATCTCTTGAATATCTTTTATTGATATGATATCCCTACTTGATTTCATTTTGTCATAGTTTGTTCATTTCATCCACGTACAATATATAACACACAATAACATTACTCATTATGCATAAAATTTACAAAGTACAAATAATCAAGAAATACATCAGCTAAGAAGACCGTTAAGTACTTCGAAATCGCTAATCCTAAGCATTTATTTTCCATGCCAATGCCCACTATCAAATGCAATAAATTATAAGGGTTATATGCAATTCTGTATTCAATTATTTCATTAGACTTCAACATTGATGTCTTATTTTCTTCTAAGTCTGTTTCACTCCTCGCTCCCCCTTGTCGTGCCCTTATTCCAGCTTATCTTTTTTCCCCTTCAAACAGATACATTTTAATTTCTTAAAAAGTGATGTAACAAACGCAAACTTAAAACTCATCACTCAAAAACATGCAAAAGGTCACCCCTACCCTAATGGCCTGATCTGTTTCTCACTTTTTTGTTTCTGTTTATCTGTTACTTTCAGTTTGAGAGTGAGCAAAAAAAAAAAAAACTTGACACCTCACAAATCCCCATTGGCATTGTAAGGAAAATATCTATACGTAATAATATGGCTTGAAATAGTATCTTCTCTCCAAACATTTGATAACATATTTATGTGGTATAACGCTTGAATAATGATGTCTTGCAATGGATTTTAATCCCCCCCCCCCTTGTAGAATTATGACATCATCGATATGGGCTATGTAACACCAAGGTTTGCGATGAATTGCAAATAATTTATAAAATAACAGCACTGATTCGGCCCTTTGTCAATATTTTAAACCAAATGCGCGTGTAACATTGAAATTGATTGGTCAGTTCATTTAGCGATTGATCGGTAATCTTTGTATTACGGAGTCCTGCATGGATTGATTAAAAGTCAAGTCCACCCCAGAAAAATGTTGATTTTTAATAAAAAGAGAAAAATCAAACTAGCAAAACGCTATAAATTTCATCAAAATCGGAAAAGAAAGTTATGACATGTTAAAGTTTTGCTTATTTTTCACAAAACAGTGATATGCACAACTCAAATGAGACAGTCGATGATGTCTCTCACTCACTATTTCTTTTTTTATTGTTTGAATTATACAATATTTATTTCTTTATAGATTTGACAATCACATAGTATTAAACAATGCTAATTCCACATGTTCAGGGAGGAATTAATCGTCCTTTCACTTGACAATGAGGAGAAAAATTGAATATTTCATATTTCATATCATAAAATACAAAAGAAATAGTGAGTGGATGACGTAATCAGTCTCCTTATTTGCATACTCACCAGGATGTGCATATAAATGTTTTGTGAAATTAAGCAAAACTTTAAAATGTCATTACTTTCTTATTTTACATTTTTGATGAAATTTTCAGTGTTATGCTTGTTGGATTTTTCTCTTTTTATTCAAATTAACTTTTTGTTGGGGTGGACTTGTCCTTTAATTGCAGTCGTGCCTTAGTTTGGCGAAAGTCGAAATTTACATCTCTGCAAAGAATACCTTCTAATTATCCAAACGTGAAGAGATACTACATAAAAATGATGTTATCAAATTATTTGGGAGAAGATACTCTTTCCGGCTATAATGTGCTCATGTATTATTTGTCCCTTTAATTTGGGATTTGCGAGGTACCAAGTTGTTTTTTTTTTACTCACACAGTATAATAAATCAAATTATCAAATTTGTAAATGGATTATGAACAAACTTATTTTCAAATTTTCACTCACCTTCTTGGAGAGTTCCTTAGTCAGTGAGGTTACTTCGGCCTTGGCTTCATTCAGTTCTTCTCGCAACTTCGGTCAGGATGAGAGATCGAGAAAAGAAGAATATTATTTTGAATGAAAAACATGATCTTTAGGTATAATATTTAGAAACATGTTTAAAAATCATTCTGCAAAACTATAAATTCAGTTGCTCTTTTTTTTAATTCGAAAACACATTTTCTCCGGCGACAGTTGCTCCGCTGCAAATTCTACTCATTAATGGAATGACCAACTTCAACCCTGGATTTAACACTATACCCTAGCCTAAACCTAACAAAAAACCCTATTACAAATAGACAAAATAAAGCCCGGAGCAATTGTAGCCGGAGCAAACGTCTTGGTAAATGTCATGTCACCGTAGTGCCCTTATGGATATCCTTTTATTTTTAAAAATTGTTTACAATTCCATAGTTTTATTATTTAATTTTACAATATGTAAATAAAATTATGCACTAATATTACCCCCACCCTCCCCACTGCTTGGACCTGGTGGCCTCAAGTGCTATGCTAGAGCTTTTGTGAATGATGTGCTGACCGGGCTTGTCCCTTAAATTGTTCGTGAACGGAGCAGCAAGCAAGAGGCCACCATGCCTCACCTGGCACAGCTGGATACAAATAGGTGATTCAATTTTAATGTACACAATTTTTTTTATATGTTTCTGTTGCTTAATATTTATTTCTATAGTCTATGTTTGACAATTATATTGTATGCGCTGTGATACGTTTGTGTATAGCACTTATGAATAACCATTATTATCCTTATTATTATTGATATACATCATACGATAGGGCCTAATTAATCATTCGATAATGGTTAGTGTCTAAACTGTTAATGTTGGGGGTAATTCTCAACACTATCCACAAGACTTAAAATAAAAAGCTGTGGTTGCCCCTTTTCCATCTGTATTATACCTTTGCATTTTCCATTACGAGTATACTGCTAGCTTGGGCCTGCTCGATAATAAATTCATTAAAGCCGCGATCCCATTCCTCAGCTAAGCTTTCAGGACCGCCGCCACCACTCCCTCGACTGGAATAGTCCATGGTGACGTCACGCTCCTCAGATGCAGACGCAGTCAGCTGCTGAGGCGTTACCTTAGCAACTAATCATGACACACACAAACAAAATAAACTTGGTTGGTTGACATGATCACAACATTTAGGACTCCTCCAAACTCGAGTAATCTCAACGGTTTAGCAAGCTCATCCATGTAAATTTTAAGGCATTTTGTTTCATTGGAGGTGGGGGAGGGGTGGTGGTTGTAAATATCTATGATCAGGGAAACGCGAGAGTTGTCAGTCTTTGTGAAGAGAAGCGCTTTCAATTATTCATAGTCATGGTTGATGATGGCTGGTATACATTTAGATAATTAAATTCATTTGTTTAATGTTATAAACCAGGGAGCTATTACCTCTTCCACATGAGGCAGGGAGGCTGACGAAATGCCCCCCCCCCTCCCCCTAACCGGTACACAAACTTAAACCAACCAACTTATTACCTTGTGATGGGATCTTTGGGCTGACTGTCTGATGGAATCTAGGCCTGTATTGGAACTCGTTCCTTTTCGGTGAATTGGTGACAACCCCAGTCTTCTCTCTCTCATCGGTTGCTATGGTAACCGATTTCGCTCTGAAATAAATATCAAGTCATTTCGGTTGTTACCACTGATGACATTCTTTTTCTTGAAAAAATAAGAACCATAATCATTCATATTTATAAATGTTAAAAACAATGATAAAAAAAAAATAAAGTAAAAAGTGTTTTTGATTTCACTCAGGTACCTCGGTAGTCCTATACTTGAAGAAGTTGAACTCTTGGGATAGAAATTGGAATCATCGTTGACTTGGAATGCTGACGATCCCCTCAATGAACGCCGACCATCTGATAGATGTGGCTTCCAGTCTTCAGATCTACCTCTGGATGGATTCCTTAGAATCTCTCCATCTTGATGATGAGGGGTGGAGCGATAAATGGAGGAAGGGGAGACATCAAGAGAGAGAGAGAGAGAGAGAGGGAGGAGGGGGGGGGGGAGAATTACGGAGATATATTAAGACAAAATGAAGATAGGATGATGGATGGATGGATAGTTTGATTGATTGTTAGCTAGCTAGCTAGATAGGTTGAGATAGATAGGTAGACAGGTAGGTAGATAGGTAGGTAGGTAGATAGATAGAAAGATACGGTTGTGCTCAAAAGTTAGTGAACCTCACCACAAAATGGACCCCTTCATGCTGAGTGTTCAGCGAACCCAGAGAAACAGTTCATGTAATTTTATATCACCTGACTTTACAATTGAATATCTAAAACATGGCAGAACTTAAAAACATTGAATACGTTCATTTTATGTTGGGGTTCACTGAATTTTAGCACCACTGTAGATGGGTGATAGAAATACCAATATACCACCAACTATGCAGTACTCATTATTATTATTTTTTAATTCTCTTGGACACTTACCTACTTCGTCATGTTTATAGGCTCTGCCATGCATACATTGGAAATTTAAGCAACCCATGCGTTTCCAAAATAATCTCATCCACCATGTCTTGAAAATTTCACCGTTTTATTTTCAGAAGGTACCCCAGTTATGAGTATGATGATAATATATCTAGAACTGTATTTGCGGGGGGGGGGGGGTTCTGGTATTTTTAATTTGCTCCGTTTTAGAATGTCAGACATTTCACACTGTTTAAGCTAGTTATGTTATTTTGTATCATGCATTATTTATTTCATTTTTGAGGCAAAATTAAAATGAATCGAGTAATATAAGAGTCCCTTCATAATCTATAGATGTTGCCGATTGATCTGCTACCAAAATATCAAAATGATCAAAGTGGGAGAATTGTCTTTCTGTTTGTCAATTCACGATGTATTGCGGATTTATCCATAATTCACAATCTTCCCATTATATTGTTCAAAATATTTTGAACCTCAGGGGCCCGTTTCATAAAGAGTTACAATTATTGACTGTTGTAACTTTGCCATTGTGGAAATTACATTGGTAACCATAGTAGTAAAAGTACAACAGTTGTCATTCTTAAAGGCCAAGTCCACCCCAGAAAACAAACATAACGCTGCAAATTTCATCAAAATCGGATGTAAAATAAGAAAGTTATGACGTTTTTAAGTTTCGCTTATTTTTCACAAAACAGTTAAACGCACAACTCAGCGATATGCAAATGAGAGAGTCGATGATGTCCATCACTCACTATTTCTTTTGTTTTTTATTGTTTGAATTATACAATATTTCAATTTTTACAGATTTGACAATAAGGACCAACTTGACTTAACCATAAACTGTTAAAATAATGGTAATTCCACATGTTCAGGGAGTAATAAAACTTTGTTTCACATGACAATGGGGAGAAAATTAGAATTTTTCATATTTCATATAATAAAATACAAAAGAAATAGTGAGTGGGTGACGTCATCAGTCTGCCAATTTGCATACCGTCCAGGATGTGTATATAACTGTTTTTGTGAAATTAAGCAAAAGTTTAAAATGTCATAACTTTCTTATTTTACATCCGATTTTGATGAAATTTTCAGTGTTTTGCTTGTTGGATTTTTCTCCTTTTATTCAAATCAACTTTTTGGTGGGGTGGACTTGTCCTGAAACGAACCACTGGAAGGGGTTTTCTTTCATAAAGCTGATTGTAAGTTATGAGCTACGACTGGTGATCCTTAAAGGACAAGTCCACCCCAACAAAAAACTTGATTTGAATAAAAAGAGAAAAATTCAACAAGCATAACACTGAAAATTTCATCAAAATCGGATGTAAAATAAGAAAGTTATGACATTTTAAAGTTTTGCTTCATTTCACAAAACAGTTATGTGCACATATCGGTCGGTATGCAAATGAGGAACCGATGACATCACTCACTCACTATTTCTTTTGTATTTTATTATATGAAATATGATTTTTTTCATTTTCTCGTCATTGTCATATGAAATGAAGTTTCATTCCTCCCTGAACACGTGGAATTCCATTATTTTAGCATTTTGTGCTTCAGGCAAGGAGGCCCTTATTGTCAAATTCGTAAAAATTGATGAAATTGTATAATTCAAACAATAAAAAACAAAAGAAATAGTGAGTGAGTGACATCATCGACTCTCTCATTTGGATGTAACTGGCTCGTTCATATAACTATTTTGTTAAAAATAAGCGAAACTTTGAAATGTCATAACTTTCTTATTTTACATCCGATTTTGATGAAATTTTCAACATTGTGCTTGTCTGATTTTTCTCTATTGATTCAAATCAACATTTTTCTGAGGTGGACTTGACCTTTAATAATATACACCAACATAAAATTAATGTGCATTGTTAACGATTTAGCGCTTGAAAAAGGATCACCATTCGTTCTTAAAGTCGTTTATAACTGTATAACTATATGGAACGGTCATAACATTTCTTATTTGGTTAATTCATTGTTATAAAAAAAAAAAACATTTTTTTTTTTTTTTGGGGGGGGGGGTGTGGTTAAAGTAACGGTGATATTGAAATCTGAACAGTATCGTACGCTACGAAAAACACGGAATATACCAGTTACGACACGGTGTTGTTCAGTGAGAGAGCCATGGCCAAGATTCCTCTCATCCGTTCCGAGTACTCTGGTCAGAAGGTCTACTGCAGATTGGGCCGCATCCAACAGGTTTACTGCTGATCGGGTCTCATCCAAGATCTGCCGACTATCGTTCATGACTGAGGAGAAGTCAGTATTGTACCCGGCCGGAAAACTCGATCGTCAGGGGGGAAACTATTTTCTGACAAGCAAAAAAAAGTTATTGAAATACGCTGCCCCTCCCCCATTAGCTAAGCTAGTCACGGTGGGTAGAGCAAATCTCGTGTGTAATCCGAAAGTCAAGCAACCCCGCCACATTCAGTTTAACGTCATAATATGACAATCGGAAGAAGTTTGGACATTGTGGATAAGACATAATATTTTGCTGCGGATTACTAACGATAGAGATTCTAACCATTTATTCATATGACTGTGCTTTTTATTTCTCCCATTCCCCCCCCCCCTTCCATTTTTTTTCTCACGAGGCCTACTTGATACATCATCATATTATGGGTCGCTCCATGCCTGCCCATTTCCCGCGTCGGCCTTATGTATGCCTCCATGTAGACCAACTTCGCATTCTAGAGGTGATACAATCCTTTATATAATTTGTTTATCATGCAATTCTGACAGAGAAATTAAATGAAACGCACCTATATCGGCCTGTTAGTGACATCTTCCCCATGCAGTACATGATTACCCTCCCTTCCTCCACGATCATAATCATACCACCCACTGTATTATCCATACAAAGCATCCCAGCACCATTGCGACCACAATCGGCACATACATCTTGATCAGCGGTTTCATGACATTTGCTCCGGCGACAATAAGCCAGTTCGGAGTTCCGTTCTGCGCATGATCAGAAGAAGATTTTGTACCATATGGACCTATATATGAAGAGATGGACGATTAACGCGAGCATTTCTTTGATCCAATGATAGTCACCATCACCTGGTTATGTGCATCTTAATAAGAACATACGGGCGTTGTGACAATAGCAATTACCATGACTACCAAGGCGTATCTGATCAAAGCCCGGCTCACACTATGCGATTCATTGCGATCCGAATTTTAAAGAAATTGTGATAACATTTTATATGAACATTCCAACCTATAAAATATTACGGATCAGAGTAAGAGGGCTACTGAAATCGAAACTCAGTCCAGTTCGAGCCTCCCTGAATGAATAAAAAAAATTAAATTCCAAATCGTAATGACGTCATCATCGGCTGCGACTTGAAGCCGATTTGGACATTACTCGGACCAAAGGGCTTGCTGCAAAGTAAAAATATGATTTTAGTATTTTTGACATCATGCAAAATTTTACTTCTTGGAACTTTCTTGAAAAATCGTGTCGCATCAAATCGCACAGTGTGAGACGGGCTTTCATAATCGCTCTTGCGATCGCTTGCGATCATTTTGGTCACAATATTATGTTGCACACAATCGCGACGGTTGTAAGCAGTCGCACCACCAATTGTGAAAGGGGCTTTAAGGACGGATCAATTTCCCCGGTCTTAGTTTTGTTGGCTGATACCCTGTTTCAGCATGTGCCTTTCAATCGACATACTTCATATTTGGAGCAGCAATTTTGAGAAGCAGACGATTTCTGTGATATAAAATATGATTCGATCCGGGCGCACGTAAGGACCTCATTAACATTGAAAGATACACGATCTATACCTACACGTTATGTGCCACGTATTTCTGGAAAATTATGGAGAAACTTGGGAAAATTGAATTTTAAATGGTTATCAATGACAAATTTGCCTCTATATCAAAATATACAGACATTTTCCCAATAACAATAACAGTCACATTTTAGTGAAGTTATTAGCTATGAATGTCCATCTCTTCATAGGTCCATGTTTGTACTAAAGTGACATGGTGGTTTGATAAATTATTCATTGAGATAAGCACCAAATTTGGTGTCTTGATTTTTATATATTCTTTTGAATTTAGATTTTCATTAGATCCACAAAAAACAACAATGCGTCCACTAGAGACTGGTATTGCACAGTTGGCCAGGTACATTGTTATAACAACTTGCTAATGCGTTCGAAATAGAAATGTAACAAATACCTTATTCATTGGTGTACTATTCTGGTCACCTGGTCTTTGCAATTTCTGCATCCTGCTATATAAAGCATGCTTACATAATAATTATCTTACTTTGAAATCTGCCTATCATAATGAAAGAAATGAAAGGTCATTATTTTGACCAAAATTACCCATGAGGTAACTCCGAACTGGTTATTGCTCCACTCTCAAATCCACACACTAATCGAATGACCAACTTGAACCATGGGTTTAAGCAAGGAGGTTTCAAATGAGATGGAGTAACAGCAAATAAAATCTCTTTGAACAAGGTTAAAAACCGCCAGCAGAAAGTATGTCAGGCATGCACTTTGCTCAACATCTCCTGCAATTGTGTTGACAAATGATTCCCGCATGACTCCGCAGCTATAGGTCATACATAAAGGGAAATATGCTTTTGTGATGATAATTACTTTTTCGCCGCATCTTGGTCTCGTTATATGTGTAGTACATAATTCGGAGGCATGCGAAAATAAACTATGCAATATGTCCTGAAATATGACTCAAATTTGCTCGACTAGGCACGTGCGGGCACTCATCTGGCATATACAGTAATGAATAACAATATTCCACCGACCACATTTGAAATTTTCATTCTCCGCAAACGATCGGAAAAGTGTTAAAATCTGGTCTCAGTAAAGGTCAAATTCTTTCTTTTTTCACTAATTAAAGGTTAATTGATGTAATCTGGACAAATATCTCGTCGTAATAGTGCTTGGTTATTGATGTTTTGTCATGCATTCAAATTTCAGTTTGCTTATTAATATGAAAGATGGAAAATTGATACAAATGAATATTCGTAAAATTTCACCCCTCGGATTTCTTCACTGAAACTGGCGGCTTCGAAGGCGGACATCAAAAAGGTCCTTATTGCCGTTCTTTCTTTTGTGTTTCTTTAGAAATGAACAGCTGCTTGAATAAATTTGTTGCCTGTTGGAACTCCAGTCATAGAATCTTCTTGGTTTAAGACTATACCCTACCCTAAACCCAGGGCCGTAGCCAGAAGCATTTTGTTGGGGGGGGTGTACCAGCTAAATTTGCCAACTAAATTTGGCGTGACAGCGCCAACGTGAGCACAGGGGGAGTCTGGTGGGGGATGTGCCCCCCCCCCTACAATAATCACATGCTAAAAGATTTTGAATTTTTAGTATTTAATAAGTGGCATTTGGTGAATACTTTAAGGTAAATTATACAAAGATATACAAAGATATTTGCACTTTAAAAATAAACATTTTGGATCAAAATAGAAAGGCTAGTGTGCCGTAGTTGCTAACTTGCAGTATAATGATATACCCTATATGCATTAATAATATCAAAATTAAAGATTTGTTAATTTTTAATTGACCTTCTGTGCAAGATGTCTCAACTAAAATTTCAAGAGTGCTACTGCTAACAGTGGCGTACCGTGGGTCACGGTATTGGGGGTGGGGGGGCACCAGCAATTTATAGTCATTAAGTGGGCGCGCGAAGCGCGCTCAATTGCCAGGTATACTGACCTGATAGGGACATTTTAAGGACTGTGCCATTAAAAGGGTATGTATCTTTGTGATCAAATAATGAGAGCGCGAAGCGCGAGCTGAAAATGTTTGATATTCAGTCCTAAAAAGGGACATAATAAGCAAAGTTTTGTAATCATGATACGTACCTGTCTTACAAAACAAACAATGCGAGCGCGAGGCGCGAGCTGAAATTTTTTGTATAACTTAACCCTAAAAAGGGACATTTTCAGGACTATCTTTTGGAATTAATGAAGTGCGTACGTATCTCATCATAGTCATCTAATGCGAGCGCCAAGCGTTTGCTGATTTTGTTAGAATTACACTGGCACATGAAGCACTTTTTGTGGTCATTGTAATCATGAACATGATACGTATTTCA
The DNA here is from genome assembly GCF_037042905.1 of Lytechinus pictus. Taxonomy (NCBI): domain Eukaryota; kingdom Metazoa; phylum Echinodermata; class Echinoidea; order Temnopleuroida; family Toxopneustidae; genus Lytechinus; species Lytechinus pictus. The sequence continues at coordinate 10,833,341 of NC_087256.1, read as the reverse complement.
CTAATGAAATATTGCGGGCGAGAAGCGCGAGCTGACAATTTTTGAAATTCAGACCTGAAGAGGGGCATTCTATGGCTTGTTTGTAGGAATTTACTATTTCACTAATTAAGTGATGCGAGCGCGAAGCGCGAGCTGAAAATTTGTTATAATTAGATAAGAAAAAGGGACATTTTAAGGACTGTCTTTATGAATTCGTGCACTGCAAAAACGCCGGTGTTGATTTAACACCATGCAGCCCGGTATCTATATCGGTCCACACCAATGCGAACGTAAGCACAGACTTGAAATGTTTTATTAAGGCCTTAAAAGGGGGAATCACTTTAAGTATATAGTCATGAAAAAAGCATATGTCACTACATAAAACAATGATAACTTGAAGTGCAAGGAGATAGTTTGGTGCATAATCTTTATGGGCTTAAAATACAACAGGACTATATATCTCATTAGTCAGACAATGCGAGCACCAGGAATGATGCAACCCCAACCTGCCCCCATCCCCACCCTAAGCACCTTCTGACACCATAAATAAAAAAAAAGTTTAGTAAAAATAACTTAGAACATTTTTGTGTTTTTTGCCAACTGCAAACTTGTAGACAAGTCTACAAGTTGTAGACTTGTCTTCATGAATTTGCCAACTGCAGAGTTACCAGTTTTTTTAAGTCATGTGTTCTGTTCTTTTTAGATCTGAAACGGGGCAGTACTTGTACATCACTTTGCTGACTGGTAGAGCGTATAGTGTTCTGCCACTTTAATAGGCCCACTTTATAATTTGCCAACTATACTTTGGCTTTGATTATTCAACTTAAACCTTGGAAATCCATCCCACCCAATATTTATGTAGCTAGTCTTGCCTCTAATTTTACAAAACTAATGTGTTTGTTAAATCGTCAATAATTGTGGTATAATTTGCAAACTAACAAGCTTGTTCATATTGGGGGAGGACCGGGGGCTTACTTTGTGTGTTATTATAGCTCCATCTGTTTTGTACTTAGTATTTTGCTGACTAGTAGGGCTCTAAGCCTGGCTACATGGACTTGGATTTGCCAATTGGTTGTCTTTACTCTAAAAGTCGTAACCTTCTTCGAAGTTAGTACCCCTATTTTTCTTTCCTTTTCTTTCTTCTTTCTTTCTTTCTTTCTTTCTTTCTTTCTTTCTTTCTTTCTTTCTTTCTTTCTTTCTTTCTTTCTTTCTTTCTTTCTTTCTTTCTTTCTTTCTTTCTTTCTTTCTTTCTTTCTTTCTTTCTTTCTTTCTTTCTTTCTTTCTTTCTTTCTTTCTCTCTTTTCCCCCTCTCTCTCTCTTTCTTTCTTTATTTTTCTCCCCTATCCTCCATTTTGCCAACTGGTACATGATTTTGCCGACTGCCACGAATGTTGGGGGGGTGTCACACCCCCCCATACCCCCCCTCTAGCTACGGCCCTGCCGGGGCTAAACCTGACATAAAACCCTATTGCAACCACAACCCTACGAAATTAAGCCCGGTCTCAGGAGCAAGTACGTGTCTCCTGATCGGTTTGCAATCAATACCAATAAGAAAACAGATCAACATACATGTATCAAAATCCACTGACATCACATTACCATCATTCAAATAAAAAAACTTCATCAATCAAGCTTCTGATGATAATCAACATCATTACCGATTCTCAAAGAACACTCCTCCTCATCATCCACAAGAATGTGATTAAGATAGGAATATAACTTACATGATAATCACAATTTTAGTTTGCCAAAATTAAGGAAACGGCTAAACTAACCTGTATTCCTTTGGTTCCAAGTTGGACAAGGTTGCATCCTGCACAGAGCAAACAAATTATTAAGGGGCGGATTTAGAATTTCAGGGGGGGGGGCATATAATTCCAGTTCATCGTGATTTAGCCGTGAACCAGAATAGCCTGGTGGTTAAGTCGCTGTCCGGAAAGCAGTAGATGGCAGGTTCGAATCCCACTGGTTCCAATTTTTTCTGACTTATGATTTCATTACAGATCGAGCATGCAATCTTAAACACATAGGAGTAATGCCTAGGCCTACTGTTAGTATTCAACTTTGCATGCACAGGGGGGGGGGGGCGTGCCCCTGCATACACCCCCTGGATAAGCTCCAGCTCGTTAACAATGAAATGAATCAAATGCACATTATAATTATAAAAGAAGATTACGGACCTCAGTAGAACTTGATCTTCAAACAGCTGAATTCACCATCTTGATCCGTTTTAACACTTTCAAAGATGATAGACGAAAGCAATTAACCCTTGCATTTATAAAGATTATTCGAGTCGGATAATGGACCATTTAAGCATAGACCTTGCTATGGTTTAATGTATCGAGATGTCCTTGGTATGCACGCTATTTTTCTACAGCATGCACAGTATCCTTGTGATGTGATTGAGTTAAATTTATTGGACATTATTGTGACAACGTATATCAATTCCAACCAGTTTTCAAATCAATGAGCTACAATACTTGGAATGCACTTATTATGCCTCGGAGAAGATTATACATGCGTGCTTATTGCATGCTTTGAGCTATCGTGGTGTTTGGACGGTATGTATAAAACATGTGAATACGTCAGTAAAGGAACTCTTTGACGTTTTTTTTTTGGCAACATTCAGGATTCTTGATCACATCAAGAACTGATAGGTTGTATAATTTGTAGTAGCTCCTGGAAATTTCCAAATAAGGGACAAAGAAAGGTTCTGAAATTTCAAAAAATGTGTACTTTTCATGGCGAAGTTACATTAATTTTATTTTGGGAGTAATCGCTGCGCTCTCTTCACTAGCGTCATGACATGTGCATGTATAGGATAATTAGGGTTACCAAAGATTTTTTTTAAAGCAGATTATGCAATATAATTATGCAGAGCCATTGTTTAGTTTGATAAAAAAACACTTCTATCACTATGATCACTAGGCCAAGAGCATTAGTTTTAACATGGTAATTTCTGGTAACAAACTGATTTTTGTCAGGATAAGTCCAGGAAAATGCCAAGAATAATATACTAAGGAGGGCGCCCTTTTCCATGGGAAGAGACAGTAGCCATGTGACAATGCTGATCTAAATTTTCACCAAAATTCTGACAAAGAGAAGATTCTGGCGGTAAGCAAAGTATTTTTCTGTCGATTGATGATCTGTGGCAGTGATTGAGTAAAAATGGGACCTAAAAGACAATTAGATACTCCTGAAAAGAATAACCCCAAACTGACGGCCCCAAGGAAAGTTATCGTGCAAGATTCTGACGCGACTCAGGCCAACGCCCCGGGGGAGGTTTCGGCGGTGGCGTCTGCAGGGGAGATGCTGGTCGGTACGGCTAAGCACAGTGTTGGTGAGATGAAATCTGACCCACCTCCACATTGGTTCAGTAGTTTTATCGATCGATTTGAGTCACGCTTCACTCGTTTGGAGCAGCACATGGAGTTACTTCTTCTAGAGAGATTAGATGAAATGAACCTGAAAGTGTCTGAGAATGAGGAGAAAATCTCTGCGTGTGCCATTCAACTTGATGATGTAGTGGCAGAAGTGAAAAAGCTCAAATCAGAGAGAGAAGACATGATTGCCAAGATAGACGATTTAGAGAACAGATCTCGTCGTAATAACCTTGTTTTTCATGGTGTGCCGGAAAGCCCTAGAGAAAGCTGTATCGAAGTACTGCATAATTTCCTCCATGGATTTGTGGGCTTATCTCCAGAAGAGTCTACATTTGAGAGATGTCACCGTACACCAACATCAAAGCGCTCATACCCAGATCAGAAGCCAGATCCAAGCCCAAGGGTAATACACGTGGCCTTCACATCATATACCATAAAGGAGCGAGTTCGTAAGGCATGCATCGCTAAATTGAAGGAGAATAAGGGAAAGAAGATCTTTGTATCGGAAGATTTTTCTAAATGTGTATTGCAAAAGCGGAGAAACAAGTTGGATCTCATCAAGCGCTTGAGAGATGAGGGGAAGAGGCCTTTCTTCCTCTACCCGGACAGGGTGGGCTTCAGAGCTCGAGATGGAAAGTTGAACATCGTTGGTTGACTTACCACGTTATAGTGTATCATATTGTATGACTGTTTTATTTACTTCATCAGAAACTTTGAAAGAGATGTTAACTGGTGTTGATTTTTATTTTGTATCTTTTCGTTGTCATGAGTGTAATATCACCCCCAAGGCTGTTTACTTTAATTGTATTTTACTTTCATCCATTGTTACTGCCCTTCAGTGATCATAGTTAGTATTTGATAGACATCACTTCATCTGAGTCTACTCTCTAGTCAGTCTTTTGGTGCCTTTATGTACGTGTACTGTTTTGATCTCGGTCTAGGTTATTAGCACTCATACACAGGGCTGTGTTTTTGATTTGAAGCCCTTTGTTCGATCTTGTGCTTGCCTTGCTTTATTTTTTTCCATGTTTAATAATATGTATTTATTTATTTTTTTATTTTTATTCTTATTTTTTAACGTCCTCGGTAATGGCAGATTGCATAACATTCATGTACCTTTTCTTCTTTGTGCTATGTTGTATTCCTTATAGTGATGATGGTTTTGGAATCGGGTGTATCTTAAAAAATAATGTCTATTAAGCTCAGTTCGTTTAATTGTAGGGGGCTACAGGATTATGTTAAAAGGAAAAAGGTTTTTCATTTCTTGCGTTCCCTTAAATCTGATATTGTATTTCTCCAGGAAACCCATTGTGATATTAATGATGAACACTTGTGGAAAACCCAGTGGGGTGAAATAGCTTTTTTTGCTAGTTTTGCATCAAATAGTAGAGGTGTGGCCATTCTTATAAGAAACTCATTAAATACAAATATTAAATCTATCTTTAAGGATCCTCATGGGAGATTTTTGATTATAAATTCCATAATAAATGAACTCCCTATCACTTTAGTAAATGTTTATGGACCAAATAATGATGACCCAGATTTTTTATTGAGAGTGTTTGCAGAACTTGAAAAATTTGATAATGAATTTATAATAGTAGGCGGTGATTTTAACACAGTTATTGACGACATTGATTATCAGGGTTCTAGAGATCACCATTCAAATATTAAAACTAGTGAAATGCTTTCTGTATTAATGGAGGAATATGGCTTATGTGATGTGTGGAGATCTTTTCATCCAGGCTTGAAAAAATACACTCGACATCAAAAGTCCCCTAGAGTATTATCCAGATTAGATTTTATTTTAGTTTCAAATAACTTTTTGGATAATTGCAAGAAATCGCAGATTTTACCAGGGATCCAGTCAGATCACTCAATTGTTTCTGTTGATTTCAATGATAATCAACCAGTGAAAGGTAAAGGTTATTGGAAACTCAATACCCATTATTTACACTTTGATACTGAATTTATTAATTTAGTTAAGGATAAAATTAAGGAATTTAAAATTATTCATCAAGACTCCCAATGTAACAACAACATTATCTGGGATACCTTTAAATGTTTCATTACAGGAGTCTGTATTGAATACTCATCCCGTATGAAAAAACAAAGAAATTCAGAAAAAAATAAATTATTGGCTGATATTGATAAAATTAAGATACAATTATCAAATAATGTATATGTAGCTGGTGACCCCTTGTTCTCACAATTGGAGGAACTTGAAGATAAATTGGATAAGATATATGAATTTGAAACTAAAGGTTTGATTATCAGATCTAAAGTTAGATGGTTAGAAGACGGTGAGAAAAGTAGCAAATATTTTTGTAATTTGGAAAACAGATCCTGGCAGAGGAAAAATATAAATAGGCTTAATGATAATGAGGAAAATTTGATCACTAATTCCACAAAGATCTTAGAAAGTATACATGTACATGATTTTTATGCCAAGTTATATTCATTACCAGATAATAATTCAGGCGTAGATGATGATGATCTTAATGGGGCAATTTTTGCTAATATTTCAGTTCCAAAACTTTCTGAGGATGATAAGAAGTTCATGGAAACACCTCTTACCAAAAGTGAATTGTATAATGCAGTTAAAGCAATGAAAATGAACAAAACTCCAGGGTTAGATGGCCTGCCTGTTGAATTTTACATTGTATTTTGGAATGATATAAGCGATATGTTAATTGATTCCATCCAATTTTCATTAAAGAATGGTGTTATGTCGTCTTCTCAACGAAATGGAGTTATAACCCTTCTCCCTAAAAAAGATAAAGATCCTTTGTTCATAAAGAATTATCGACCTATCACATTATTAACCACAGATTACAAAATTCTAGCCAAATGTATAGCAACTCGTTTAAAGCGTTCTTTACACTCCCTTATACACGATGCCCAATCTGGTTTTATGAAGGGAAGAAATATTGGTCATAATATTCGTTTTATTTTGGACATTATTGAATATACAGATTTTAATGATATCCCTGGAACTATTTTGTTACTCGATATCGAGAAAGCATTTGATAGTGTTTCTCATAATTTTCTATTTCAAACTTTGAAACAATTTAATTTTGGCACAAATTTTATTGATTCAATAAAAACCTTGTATTCTTCTCGTCAAAGCTATGTTTTGAATAATGGTTTCTTAACTAATCGTATTTCTATGAGGAGAGGAATTTTTCAGGGTTGCCCAATTTCCCCATATTTGTTTTTATTGGTTATTGAGATAATGGCTCTCTCTATTCGTCAAAACGATCAAATTAAAGGTATCCCCTTGCAAAATAATTCTGAAGTTAAAATCTCTTTATTTGCAGATGATTCAGTTTGTTTTCTAGATGGCTCAAATAATTCATTTTCCAAACTCTTTGATGTCTTGTCAAATTTTGGTAAATACTCTGGTTGTAAAATAAACTTTAGTAAAACAGAGGCGGTCTGGATTGGATCTAAAAAAGGATGCCAAAATTTTCCTTATTCTAGCCAGGGTGTTTCATGGAAAACTACTCAATTTAAATGCCTAGGTGTACACTTCTCATTAAACTTAAGTCTCTTGTACTGTTTGAATTACAAAGAGAGATTGAAAAAAATAGAAAATACTGTAAATTGTTGGCGGATGAGAAATCTCTCTTTAATAGGCAAAATTTGTGTTATCAAAACTCTTGTATTGCCACAATTGATTTATCTTTTCTCAGTTCTTTGTATAAAAATACCTCGCTCCTTTTTCACAGAGTTGAACAAGATTTTTTACAAGTTTATTTGGAGTGGAGGTAGGGATAGAGTGCAGAGAAAAGTTATGTGTAATGAGTATAGAAATGCTGGTCTTAAAATGATTGATCCCTTATTATTCGCCATTTCCCAGAAATTGACTTGGGTTAAAAAACTTCTTGATGAAAATTTTGATGCTCCCTGGAAGAAAATTGAGTTAACCTTTTTGGAAAAGTTTAATCAAGATGTTTCTCTTTTGTGGAAATGTAATGCACCAGAGTGTGTTTTGAACTCTCTTGGCAATATTCAATTGGCTGATTCTTTACGTTCATGGTATTTTTACAGAGAAGAAGCCACTAAGGAATTTTATGGTCACAAATTCTCAGAACTAAGTGCATGTCAGTCATTATGGTATAACAAATTAATTCGTTCAAAATCAAATCCTTACTTTTATTATGAAGATTGGTTTAATAAAAACATCCTTACAATTTCAGATTTGTTTAATCCTCCTTTTCCCGGACATAAACTTTTCGAAGAATTGGTTCTTGATTTTGGTATATCCTTGAGAGATAGAAGAAAGTTTAATTTTTTGATGAAAAATATCCCAGAGAGCTGGTTGGTAGAATTTGATGTCGACATTATTGGTGTTCATGATACTATTGTGTTTAATTTGTTACATTACAAAAAAGTTCCTAAGAGTGTTTACTACATCCTACTTAGCCCCCATGTTCCAATCAAGAAATATGCATATTGGAATGATAATTTATTGTTACCTGTTGATATTAGCTGGGAGAAGATTCATTACACTAATTTCTTTTGTACTATTGACACTAAATTAAGGTCTTTTTATTTTAAAATTTTTCATAAAACTATTGCAGTCAACAGTTTCCTATTTAAGATCAAGAGGAAAGATTCTCCTGACTGCTATTTCTGTGGAAAGAAGGAGGAAACCTTAATCCATATATTCTGTGAATGTGAAAAGATTACTCCTATTTGGCATGACCTTATCACTGTTATCTCACAGAAATTGAAATCGAACTTGTCTGTAACTAACTTTGAAATGCTTTTTGGCATAAGCACTGACAGATTTCTTTCATATCTATTTTTACTTTTGAAATATCACATTTATTCCTGCAAGTTTAGAAATATTCTTCCAAATTTTATTTCATTTAAATCAGTGGTTAAAAAACAAAAAGAAATTGAATATCTTTTAGCTAAAAAGAAAAATAGACTGCATAGTCATTTTAAGAAATGGCGTTTTGACCTTTAAGGGTGTGTATCATTATTGCATGTATACTTTACAGCTAGTGACCATGCTGCACTATTTCCTCTACATTACAGAAGTTTCTTGTAGAATTGTCCATGCCAACCTCTGTATTTATTCCTGTGACCCACGATTCTGATATCTAAATTATCTTTTTCTCGTTTTTTACAGATTTTCGACACCTATATTGTTCCCCTTACCTAATAATCTCTAAGTTAAAATTCATACTGCCACTGTATAATATGATATAGTGATTATTGTTTGTACATTATTTTTATATGAAGAAAACCATGTTTATCTTTGAACTGTTATCTTTCAATGCATAGTACAATGTAAGAATGTATTGCTTGATTCGTCCGTATACTATATGCACACATATGTATGTACTTTCAAGGGCGACCTCCGAGACTTAATTTATGCAAGCGCATTCTGGAGAATGTTTGACCTCCTGACCTTTTTCTCGAACTTGCAAAGTGTTGATGGTCCATATTTGGCAGGATCTTGGATTGGATGGAGCCACGTGGCTGAGGGTTTCCTCCCCTTTTCTTTATGTGAGCGTGTGTGTGTGTGTCGTATGCAGGAGGGGGGGGGGGGGGCAATGATATTTGTGTTTGTACGGGGATAAGGTTTTAATGTGCGTGTGTACGAGTGAAGGGAGAGTGAGAGGGGGGGGGGGGAGGGAGGGAGAGAGAGAGAGAATTGTGGCGGGGGACCTTCAGCTGCCTGACCTCATTCTAGTCCGATTTTTGTCTCACCTGCATAGCAGAGTGAGACTATAGGCGCCGCTTTTCCGACGGCGGCGGCGACGGCGACGGCGGCGGCGGCGGCGACGGCGGCGGCGACGGCGGCGGCGGCGTCAACACCAAATCTTAACCTGAGGTTAAGTTTTTGAAATGACAGCATAACTTAGAAAGTATATGGACCTAGTTCATGAAACTTGGCCATAAGGTTAATCAAGTATTACTGAACATCCTGCCTGAGTTTCATGTCACATGACCAAGGTCAAAGGTCATTTAGGGTCAATGAACTTAGACCATGTTGGGGGAATCAACATCAAAATCTTAACCTAAGGTTAAGTTTTTGAAATGTCATCATAACTTAGAAAATATATGGACCTAGTTCATGAAACTTATACATAAGGTTAATCAAGTATCACTGAACATCCTGCATGAGTTTCACATCACATGACCAAGGTCAAAGGTCATTTAGGGTCAATGAACTTTGGCCGAATTGGGGGTATCTGTTGAATTACCATCATAACTTTGAAAGTTTATGGATCTGATTCATGAAACTTGGACATAATAGTAATCAAGTATTACTGAACATCCTGTGCAAGTTTCAGGTCACATGATCAAGGTCAAAGGTCATTTAGGGTCAATGAACTTTGGCCAAATTGGGGTATTTGTTGAATTACAGCCATAAATTTGAAAGTGTGTTGGTCTAGTTCATAAAACTTGGACATAATAGTAATCAAGTATCACTGAACATCCTGTGCGAGTTTCAGGTCACATGATCAAGTTCAAAGGTCATGTAAGGTCAAAGAACTTTGGCCACGTTGGGGGTATTTGTTGAATTGCCATCATATCTCTATAAGTGTATTGGTCTAGTTCATAAAACGTGGAAATAAGAGTAACCAAGTATCACTGAACATCTTGTGTGAGTTATAGTAGTTTTCAAAATCAGCACTGCTGCTATATTGAATCGCGTGATGCAGGTGAGACGGCCAGAGGCATTCCACTTGTTTTATTTGGCTTCTGTTCTTCAGGGCGGTCTTTTTTGTTTCTATCTCGGCGCCTCCCTCTTGAAAACTTTTAGATAATTATAATCTTATATCTGCCTCTTTTTTATTGAAATGTTTTCATGATTTTATGCTTTTTTCATCATGCTAATCATTTGTAAATATTGTGATTGTTATGATTTATTTCAATAAAAACTTAAATAAAAAAAAAAAAAAGAATAATATACTAAAATTCCTCATAAATCCTCCTTGGGGGTAGTCCAAGATGGCGTCCACAATGACCGCCATTCACAGAGTATGGATATAAGTCACTCATTATCCACCATAGACATCCGATTCTGGTGCATATCATGGTTTAAATTGGTAAAAAGATATTTTGATACAGGTTGATTAAACATTAAGCAGACCAGGATACCTGGAAATCCAAGATGGCGTCCCAAAGTGGCCGTCAAAGCTTAAAAATCCACAATTCATCTATTACTTACCTTCATGTCTTTAATTGTGTTTCTAAAAAAATGGTTTTAAGGGTCAAGTAGACTGAAGTAGTACATTGGGACATATGATTTTGTGCATAGACCATGGTTTAGATGGTCAAATAATACATTAGGACAAATTATAAACGCAGGCAGAGGTCCAGAGTGTCCAAAAATCCAAGATGGCTTCTAAAAATGAAGTCTAACTAAAATGGCTGCTGATAGGAAACACGATTTTGGTGTCTCAACCATGACTTAAAGAGTCAAATAATACATTGGAAAAGTTACAAGGACAGTCAGTGTTGTAGTATGTCCAAAAAATCAAGATGGCTTCCAAAATTGGAGTCTAAAATGGCTGTTGTTGCTTCAGAAATGGACATAGTTCATTTAAATTCTGCCTGAGACATATGATTTTTTTAATTTCTAAACCATAAAGATCGTCAAATAATACATTGGGAAAGTTACAAGGACAGTCAGTGGTCTACTATGTCCAAAAAATCAAGATGGCTTTCAAAAATGGAATCTAACTTGACTGTTGTTGCTGAAAAGTTGACATATCATATTCAAAATTCACCTGAGAGAGATGACTGTTGTCATCACTATGCTTTCAAGGGTCAAATATGTTGGGACTGTTCACAATATGCAGTAGTCCATTTTTGGATGCCATCTTGAATTGTCAGGTATGCAGATCTGCATATGTTCACTCTAACCATTGTCAAAAGATCTTTTTACCATTTTAAACCATGAAATGCATCAAAATTGGAAGTCTAGGGTGGATAATGAGTGACTTATGTCCATTTTCTGTGATTGGCGGCCATTTTGGATGCCATCTTGGATTACGGGAAACCCCCAAAGAGGATATATGAGGACTTTTAGTATGTTATTTTAGATAATATTCCTGGACCTATCCCGAAAAAATTAGCTTGATACCTACAATTTCCCTTCTTAAGCCTATTATGGCCTATAATTAATACTCTTGGCCTATATTACGTGAGAGTCCTTCATTCCTCGCCCTGGACGTGCTCGCTCAATGCACGAGACAAGAGAAGTGAAATTTCTTTCACTCGCTGCGCTCCCTCATAATCAAGAAACGGATATTCATTAAAATTTTAGCGAGTTGATTTTTGATAATGCCGGATTGTTGAAGAAGTTATACACTCTTTTGAATTGAAGCTATCCATATTTATCGCTTGCTGTGCTCGCTTGTATTCAATAATTATAGTTTGTGAAATTGTATAGAATTTGCAAGCCAGATGACAGTGCATACAATTTGGATAGTTTATAGAATAATAATGTATATATAATTATCGAACTTCATTTATTTGCCCGAAGTGTGTCTATATATTTTTCTCCCTCGCTTCACTCTTCCGCGTAAAAAACCCAAATGATACATAAAAAACAATAGTGGAAAGCAGATGAAGCAGAAGTTGAAATATAGAGCATGACCTCGGAAAGCTTGCAAATTAGGTAAGTGGTCAAGATGACCAAATTTACGCAGAAGTGATATGGAAAACTATTTTTTTTTCGATATCTGTATATCAGTTATTTCTAGCTTGGATGATGTAACAGTAAAATAGTTCAATTCTCTTTTTTTCTGGTAGATTATTATAAGAATATGCATGAAAAATATGATGTATTCAGGATCATATGGATAAGAAACCGTTTTTAGAAGTCCAGGAGAGAGTTTCATGAAAGGACTTATCGGATGTTTTATCCGACAGTTACCATAGAAACAGTCAGACACCTGCTCTTCTCAACTATTTAAACCAAGGAAGAATGTCAGATCTGACAAAGTGTCGGACAACAAAATGTTGACGAACTGATCTCCAAGACTTAATCTATATCCATTCGATGTAGTCTTTTGTCTTTACTATTTTTTTTGTAAATTCCAATAAGGGGGATGATAACAAAATTGGTTTTTTATTAATTTTCTTTGTGATGATTTAAAACTAAATGCCACAATACTCATGACAAATATCAATTAATATCAGTTTTTGTTTCTCATCAACATGATCAAACCATCTTTCTATATACTCTTACAACTCCTGAAATATTCACGTACCTCATCAACAAATTAAAATGGAAATACCACGCATGAATGAGCATCTAATTCAATATTGTACCTGTTAAGTCGCATTTACAACACCGAATATTCTGTTTGATTATTTGTTTCATTAGCTGTTTGAGTATTGCTGAATAATTTAATGAAAATTTCTCCTGATGAAAAAAATTAATTTTCCCTTTCTCGATTCTCCGGATTCTCCATTAGTGTGGGTTTGGGACAATAACGCGGTTTTTTTTGGAGAGAGAGAAAGAGACTTAACTAGATCTGTCATTGTTCCGAAGTTGCAGCCTCTTCTTTTAAATTTTTAATCTTAAGATTAAATCTATCTAACCTGTAAACACGATGCTTTCATAAGAGAAAGAGAAAACATGGCTTTAAGAGGTTTTAAACTTTTCGTATTTTTTCTCCTCTGTTCATCAGATGTGTTCGCAGATAAAAGTGAGTAAAATTATTTTTTTATTCTGGTTTCATGTATCATGTTAAATCCAGAAATATAGTTGGTGTCTAACATTTCGAAAATGTCGAATTCAATGCAATCGTGGAACGCTTTTATAATCTGAACATCAATTTTGTGAATCTTTTTCAATCTTTTTGGCATGAATACTTTATTTACGAACACATTATTTATTTTGACCAACTTTTAAGATTGTATATATTTGTTTTAGGAAATGCCCGTTTTGTCTCTTGCTTTTAAGCATTTTGTATAGGGTATATTTCGACAAAGATGAACATGTGGTTTCTATGGTTAGTGGAATTGTTTTACCAAAGACCTATACCAAAACTTTATAACGCCTTTCAAATTTCACGTTTTTTTGTTATCCATTGAATTAACAGAAGTTACCTACAGATGCAATGAAGGCTGGTGGAAATTCAAAAATGGATGTTATCGAATCGTTAGCAATACATGGATTCCAAAGTCGAATGCGATTACAGTCTGTCATGCCGCAAATTCCCAGCTCTTCGTTCCTTCTAATCAAGAAGAGTACGATGCTGTGACGGAATACATAGACAATCTTGGTCTGGTTAGCACTGATGATAACCCAATGCCAACACCTCTCACTGATGTATGGATAGGGTGTGATGATGAAGATGTAGAAGGGACATTCTCCTGTACAGACGGGACGACGTTTACCAGCTCCAACGGTAGGTGTATTCTTTCCGACAAAAAATATTTTTGAAGTAGTAATTTGCAGACATCCCTGAGGTTACTATACCCTGTTGTAGATTCATATATATATTCTGAAACATCTTGGCCAGATTGACTCAGAAAACACGTTACGTTCCGTTATTGCCACACTCCATTCAGGGTCAAATGACTAAGAATAAGGTCCGGACCAGGGGCGGATCCAGCTTTCGCCAAAGGGGGGGGGGGGATTTCATCCACATTTTCCCCGATCGACCGCTCAAAGATGATTTTTGTTTGTTTCTTTGAAGGGGTAGTCCTAACAGTCACTTCGTAGCTTTATTCATATAAAACAACATAAATATGTAATAATCTCATAAGCCCTATTTAGATATTGCGAGGCGCGAGCTAAAATTTTGGGAACTTTCATTTATTTTGTCCTGAAAATTGGAACATTCTGTGCAATGCTTGTGCACTGTAAAAAATGAAGAGCTAATTTAGCACTTACAGTGCTTGTATAGTGACTGCACTATACTAATTTTCTAATTTAAATTTGAACTAGAAAATCTGCACTCGTAGTGCAGTCACTATACAAGCACTGTAAGTGTAAGTGCTAAATTAGCACTTCATTTTTTACAGTGTGCAGCACGAGCACAACTTCTTAATATACTTTCTGGCCTGATCGCAAAGGGGCCTGTTATTTGTTAAGGATTGTTTGCAGTTAGCCATATAGACGATACTTATTTCAACAATTAAATAATGCGACCTAAAAAGTTGCCATTCTGAGCACTTTTGTATTTTTGAACGGGATAGGTATATAACTATAAAACAATGAATGCGAGCGCGAAGCGCGAGCGGAAAAATGAGATTCGGGTCTCAAAACGTAACACTCTATTCATGTTTTGTTAATCATGAAAATGATGGGTAATTGGTCATCTTCCTACATTAATAATGCAGGCGCGAAGCGCGAGCAGAAAAATTTGGATATTCTGAAAAACCCTTCAAACAAATTTCACTCGTTCAATGGTTAAATTCACTCTACATCAAGTAAGACTCCCTCTTAATCTAATGAATTTCATTACTCCCTCCGATGAGTGAATTAAGCCCCTTTCACAATTGACGTACGACCAGTTTACGACCGCCTGCAACAATTTTTTCTTGTTGTTGCACGATCGATCTCTTGGTGTCTTGCGAGCACTTGCAGTCGTTGTAGACGGTCGCACCCGGGGGTCGCACGAACTCGAGGTGGTCGTGACCGGTCGCATCTGAACTTTGAACATGTCTAAATACAAACGCTATCAAATACGATCGATTCACTCGCATCAGATCGTACCATCGGTCGGACGATCATCGTGCGAGTGTTGTTCAACGTTTTACGACTTGATGCGAGAGGTGACACAACTAAGTAGTCGCATTTAGTTGACTGGATGTCGTACAACACTTGCACATGTGACTGCACATGTGCTAGCGACCTATGGAGATCAGTCTTGCGACTGGGTGTGATAATACATAGGCCATAAGACTGTTGCAAGACCGATCGCTTACAACATTGCACTACCGTTGTATTCGCATGTATGAAACCGTTCCTCGGTGTTACAAAATAGGAATTAAGAATAAATACAAGAAAGGATAGAAAATATAACAAACAATTTTTTTTTTTTTTACAAACAGAATTTAATGAGGAATTACAGAAGGTTACCGATTGGTTATACTTGAACAAGTTATCCCTCAATGTTTCTAAAACTAACTGATGATATTTACAAATAAGAAAATAAACTCTAATGAAATTGATATAAAATTGTGTGGTTCAATGCAGGGGCGGAAATCTCTCCCAAAAGGTAGGGGGGACACAGGGGCGGATCCAGCCTTCGCCAATAGGGGGGGGGGGGGCGGAAATTTGTTTCAGCCATATTTTCCCCGATCGGCAGCTCGAAGATGATTTGTGTTTGTTTCTTTGAAGGGGTAGTCCTCATCAGTCACTTCTAAGCTTTATTCTTATAAATTCATATATAATATCATAATCCTTAATTATAAGATGCGAGCGCGAAGCGCGAGCTAATATTTTGGAAATTTTCATGTATTTTTTCTTAAAATTTGGACATTCTGGGCAATGTTTGTTATCCTGAAAAAAATATGTATGCAACTTAATAATTACTACGAACGCAAAGCGCGAGCAAAATGAACTGATGGAAAAGATACCTGTTAAAGACTGCGTGCAGTTAGCATTTAACAATCAAATAATGCGAGCGCGAGCTGATTTTTTTTGACATTTTCACCTAAAGAATGGAAATTCTATGCACTTTTTGTAACTCAAGCAGAATAGGTATATAAGTATACAATTGATGCGATCGCGAAGCGCGAGCGGAAAATTTCGAGATTTAGTCCTTTAATATTTACTGAACGAGACACTCTATTCATGTTTTGTAAATCATGAAAAGGATGAGTATTAGTCATGCGAGCGCATAGCGCGAGCAGAAAATTTTTATATACGTACCTGTTGAAAAGGTACCTGTTACGGACTACTTGCACTTAGCCATGATGGCGTTACATATTTCAACAATAAAAAAATGCGACCGTAAAAGCGCGAGCTGAAAATTTCTAAAGAAAGAATGGAAAATTTTAATCAATTTTTGTAATCGTGAACAGGATAGCTATATAATTCAACAATTGATGCGAGCGCGAAGCGCGAGCAGAAAAAAAATCGAGATTTAGACCTAAAAATGGGCCACCCTGTTCATGTTTTGTAAACAGCCATAGGCTGATCGAGGGCTTTTTACCGTGTTTAAATAAAATAAATCAATCAAAATCAATGTTTTGTAAATCATGAAAAGGATGAGTAATAGGGGGTATTCCTACATTAATATTGCGAGCACAAAGCGCGAGCAGAAAAATGTTGATATTGTGATCTAAAACTGGATAATGATTCAAATAGAGAACAAGTTGAGTATTTTAATAAACATGCGCGCGCGTGTTTCATATTTAGACCTAGAATCTAGGCATTCTAAATACATCTTTAATCATGAAAATCATGAAACTTTGATATTCCGATCTGAAAAAAGAGTCAATTGCAGCTTTATATTTCAAGCACTTTGTAGGAAAATTGTAAGGTGGATATGGATTGCACTTAAAAAAGAGAGCTAAAATTGTTATAATTATTACTTTGAGTTTTGACATGGGACCGGGACATCCTTACGACATGTCATGAAAATGATGACTATCTTCCTATTCCTCTTGCTAAGCGCGAGATGAAACAAAAGGGACAATTTAGTTATTAAATTAATATCATATTTATTAACGCCTAATGATGGCGCGAAATCTGATGATATTAAGGCATAAAAACTGGACATTTCACTTTTGTAATTATGAATAGGATGCATCAGTTAATATATTTTTAACCATTAATGCGAGCGCAAATCGCGAGCTAAAATTTTTGATAAACCATCATGAAAAGGGGATTTTAAGTAGTTTGTTGTATAATCAATATTAAAACATACATAACTCGCCAATCAAAATGCCAGCGTGCAGCGCTAGCTGATACGTCTTGACAATCAGACCTGAAAAGGGATATTTTGAAAACTTTATGGAATACACGAAAATAATAGGTACCTGATAAATCACAATTTGCGAGCGCGCAGCGCAAGCTGCAAATGTTGATAAAATTATTCAGACCATAAAACTGACATTTTTACAGAGCACTTTTTAAAAAATCAATTTGTAAATCACACAAAATAATGAAAGTTCGATCTCTGAGGTGAAATATGTTTCGTATATTGACTTCTACACTTGATATTTGAGCTCCATATTGAACAAGATATGTAAATCACCTAACAGGCAATGCGAGCGCGAAGCGCGAGCGAAAATTTTATATAGTGGCACGAAAGATTCTTTTTATTTTCCAAGTTTTCCGCTCATCTTATTTTATGCGCTGGTCGTCCTTTTCTTCTTTTTCTCCTATCTTTTTCCCTCCTTTTTTCCTTTTTCCTTCATTCTTTCATTCTTTCCCTTTTTTTCTTTTTTTGCTCCGCCAATAAGGGGGGGGGGGGGGGCCTCGGCCCCCCTGGATCCGCCTATGGGGACAAGGGGCGGGAAAATTTGACAAGCAAAAAAAAAGTTATCATCCCAAAAGTACGGTCATCTCGTCCCAAAATACATGTTTTATTTCGATTTAGAATGATGTATTTCTTACCATTATAAAAGACAAAAAATAGTAGGGGGGACATTTGATATTGTGTCCCCCCTACTATTTTGAGTAGGGGGGACGCGTCCCCCCTGTCCCCCCTGGGATTTCCGCCCATGGTTCAATGATAAAAGAAGTTTCATCTTTAAAATTTCTTGGTGTCATAATCGATAATAAATTAACGTGGTTAAATCATATTGATGCCATCTGCAATAAGATATCTAAGAACATATGCATAATGTACAAATTGCATAATTTTCCACCAAATATTTTAAAGATGCTGTATTATGCTATTATTTCACCATTTTTAAATTATGGCATTCTTGCCTGGGGAAGTGCTGCGAATTTTTATTTAGACAGATTACGTAAACTTCAAAAACGTGCAGTCAGAATTATAAACAACTCCCCTTTTTACGCCCATTCTTATCCTATTTTTCATTCACTTAAAATTTTAAATATTTATGATATGTACAAGTATGAAATGGGACTTTTTATGTATCTATGTTCTAAAGGACTTTTACCTTCTTTTTTATTGAACTGTTTTAAATTAAATTATAATATTCATGAATACCCTACTAGAAATGCTGCAAACTTCCACTTTCCTAAAATAAGAACTTGCCTTTCTCATAAATCTATTTTCTTTCGTGGCCCACTACTTTGGAATTCTTTGCCGGTTAATTTGAAAACATCTTGTTCATTTAATATTTTCAAACGTAACTTCAGAAACTTTATATTTAATAATTAAACCTGTTTGTAAATATTTATATATATATATAATCTAAATCTTACCATTTGTGTATCTATGCCTTTGTATTGTCTTCTAATTGTTTTTTTTTACTTTTGATATTGTCAATAATTATTATTCTTTTTAAAGTAAGTTGGGTCGGCCTTTTTATAAGGATATTCTTTTCCTTTTTGGCTGCTTCCCAGGTAACAATACAGCGTTGGACCAACGTTGGATCAACGTTGGGAAATTTTTTCCCAACGTTGCCTCAACGTTGGCAGGCAAACGTTGCATCATCGATAGAAGTGCACGCGCATACATCGTCAGACCAACAACATTTCCAACGTCAGTTCAACGTTGTCCAGCAACAATGTTTCAACGTTGTCTGGCAACGTTGATCCAATGTTGGCTAAATAGTCAAATACAACATTGCTACAACGTTGGTAAGCAACGTTGCATCATCGATAGAAGTGCACGTCCATACATCGTCAGACCAACAACATTTCCAACGTCAGTTCAACGTTGTCCACCATCAATGCTCCAACGTTGGTATAATGTCGGCTGAGTCATCAATAACAGCGTTGCTGCAACGTTGATGGGCAACGTTGCAGCAGCGTTGGACGTGCACGTGCATACATCGTCAGTCCAACATTGTTACAACGTTGTCACAACGTTGCTCCAACATTGCTCCAACGTTATTCCAACGTATGGCAGTAATTAACAAAACATTAATTGGTTTCAAGGTGAAGTCCGCCATTACAACTCTACACTCTAATCTTTATCATCATGTCTTATCCTATCCTAAAATCCTACATCCTAATCCTATATCCTATTCCTATCATCCTACACCTATCCACTGTATCCTATCATTGACTCCTATATATAGAGCAACTTTGCTATACTTGGCAGAATACAGTTAATATCATTTTCCACACATAACCTTGAAAATTTCACTTAGAATAATATGTTTTGATTATAAATGATATGGTAAAGGAGCCACATACTTTTCTGAAACTTTTCATGGTGGAAATATTGAATAAACATAAATACTCTAATTATTATAGCAATATTACCTAAAATTTTGGTCATTTTCTGATGTAATGAATATTCATGAGTGCATAATCATTATGTCCAGATGAGGCAGGTATGGCAGCGTTGGTCCAATGTTGGTCCAACGTTGGGTGACGTTGATCCAACGTTGGTATAATGTTGGTCCAATGTTGATGGAAAGTTGATTCAACTTTAGTCCAATCTTAGTCCAACGTTGGCGTAAACGTTGATTCAATGTTTGTCTAATATCGGTTAAATGTTGTTGTAACGTTGATTCTTTGTTGGTCTAATTTTAAACAAATCCAACGATGCGCCATCTCCATCAAACAGTTTTCAACACTGTGCCATCATCATCTGTAACCTGTTCATGATTCTATCAAAAAACATTACAACTATTATTACAGCTATTCATTTCTTTTCATTCTTTCTGTTACAAGTCTCTTCACATAATTAAGAGGAATCAAGAGAATTACGTGTAATATTTATTGAGGCCTTTGTAGCATTCAAACCTTTTTGACATCCTCTTTTTCTCAAACAAGACTAATACCAAAAAAACATATGCATATGTAATAAGAATTAAGATGTATTACATTTTCTTGCGAGTTGCAATCTCTGTTTCTGTCTACAATTGTTTAATGACTCGGTATGCAATGCCAATTGCAACGTCAGTAATTATCACAAAAACTCACATGTGTAATTGCAGTCTCTCAGTATTTACAAAATCTAAAAAGGAGGTCGCGTAACATGGCGTCACTCAGAGTAATGTCGCTACTGCCTACTGTAACTAAAGAGTGCCTCTTTTTGATTAAGATAGAAGTCAATTGATATCTCAATATGCATGGCCATGGCCTAGTCTCGCTTGTGCCATAACTATTAAATGATATTTCAGCGTCAAGTGTAGCATGCCTCACATAGCAACTACAGGTTTGACTGCAGTTGGAAAACACTCGGTCCAGGCTAGGCCAGGCAGGACCAAGCAGGTCAATTCAAGGCAGCGTATAATAAATAAGGCAGGAATGCCAGGTAGCAAGTCATTGGGTGATTTCAAGTACGGTGTACGGTGTTGAGAGCGTGAAAGGGCTGCTGAACTGAGCTCCAACACCAAGCGTAATATTATTTTTCATTGAAATGTATTAAAACTCTAATGATTTGCTCTCATCTTAAATGTAAAAGATAATTTTACGGAGATGGTTCGTCGTGTTCGCCCCCTGTTCGTGAGCTATAGTTCATCAACACCAACACTGAACTTTAAATCACGATTCTCCCAATCCCTGGGGGTCGGTGTTGCTGAATCGGGAAATTGCATGTAGATCATCAACACCATGCAGCCACAGTGCAGTGTTGGGTTCAGCAGATGACAATCAACACCAGCCTTCAACACAAACTGCCGGAAATACACCATATTTTCCGAGGTCAATCTCAACACCAGCCTGATTCAAGTACGGTGTTGTCACAACAACAACACCAGATTTCAACACTGTACTTGAAATTAATAAAATCACCCAATGACTGTTGCTTTGCCCTTGGTATCGCATACTCGTTCCCACTCACACGTATTGCGAGGTTAGTATTAGTCACTCACACAAGCTAATTACGAGGTTAGTTAGTAGGCCTATAGTTACGTATTGTATTACCGGACACTATCATGATTCCGGACGCGCATAGTACTGCGTACGAAAACAATTTCGTACCGTAAGACTTCCGCAATTCAATTTCACAGAGCAATACATAGAACAAGATTGCTAAAACAAGGCGAAAAATCCAACTTTTACCTTATTTATCTCTAAAATGACAGAAAATGATTAAAATATCATATAAGGTAGTTTTGCATTAACAATTGATATATTTTCTGATGAAAAAATGGGCCTGATTTTGCCGAATTTCAGTCTCGTCCGCTCCTTTGATCGAATGATGAAGTGTGGTGTATTGTGGTTAATCGTCATTTTTAAAGCACTGAAATAAAGGTGTCCGGTAATACTAATAGGATACACTGCCATATGTTATACTGTGCAGTGACTGGTGTTAAGTACTACTTTACTACTACTTACACGAATATAGTAGCGTCGGACTGTACGCGCACAGAAGCTGACTCCGGGATCTTTCGGAGGGGATCAATGGTTGCAGTTACCGATTATCTGCAAGTGCAAAGAAAATTCCACTGTAGATTGTAGGTCCTAAATATGCAGCTTATAAGTACTGTTCCAGATCACTAGATATTCTGGAATTTAATTGTAATATCCAGTCCAAATTCTGCCAGATTCTTCAAGTTCAAAATTGAAGGAAGCAGACTACACAGACATGACAGAAGGAGTCCGACGTCACGACTAATTCTGCGCATCAGAATAGTATGGTATTTTTAAATAGGCACATTTGATGCTTGTATTTCCTTCTTCAATTTCTTCTAGTTATGTGACGTTAGGCCTATGACATATCTCGTACTTACTGAGAAAGGCCTAGCCAGCTGCAAAGGACGAGGGCGTTTCTGGAAATTCTGGTCTTGAACTACATTTTTTTCTTGTTTTTCTCTTTTAATTTCTATATTAATCGACACATTAATTTTGCATCCCCCGGTGTATGCAGCCTCTCTATTCTACCCCATCTTTATTTTTGTTTTCCCCTTAGACTTAGTTCCTCTTTCCCTTCCCATTATTTTCCTTCTCTCTCGATTTCTTTTCCCCTTATTGCTGGAGGATACCAAGGGTGACATGGATAGACAAGCAAACTTACTTGATCGACCCCCCCCCCCTTGGCCCCATTGGAAATTATGCGAGTAGTCGTCTGTATATCATTATCAATTCTCCAATTAACCAGTTTCTAACGTTCTCAACACTGGGTATGTTATGCCGGGATATTATGTTGACTGTCAAACAAATATCCAACAAACTATAGTTTCCAACATTGTGTCAATGTTAACTGTCAACAACTCTCCAATAAACTATTCCAATTACGCTGTCCACGTTGTGCCATTGTCCGTTGTTCAACAACTCTCCATCAAACTAGTTTCCAACTTTGTCAACGTTGTGCCATTGTCGACTGTCCAACAAATCTCCAAGAAAATAGTTTCCAACGTTGTTCCTTTGTCGGTTGTTCAGCAACTCTCCATCGAACTACTAGTAGTTTCCGACGTAGTCAACGCTGTGCCTTTGTTGGCTGTTCAACACCTATCCAATCAAACACGCGTTTCCAACGTTGTGACGTTGTTGGCTGTCCAAAAAATCTCCAACACACTAGTTTCCAATGTTGTGCCATTGTCTGTTGTTCAACAACTTTCCAACGTTGCCAACGTTGTGTCATCGTCGACTATCCTACTGATCTCCAATCTACCAGTTTCCAACGTTGTGCCAGTGTCAGTTGTTCAACAACTTTCCATCTAACTAGTTTCTAGCTTTATCAACGTTGTGTCATTGTATACTATCTAACTAATCTCCAATCTACCAGTTTCCAACGTTGTGCATGCCATCGTCGACTATCCAACAAATCTCCATCGAACTAGTTTCTAGCTTTGACAACGTTGTGCCATAGTTGGTTGTTCAACAACTTTCCATCGAACTAGTTTCCAACGTTGCCAACCTTGTGTCATCGTCGACTATCCAACTAATCTCCAACCTACTAGTTTCCATCGTTGTGCCATTGTCGACTGTCCAACAACTCTCCAACTAACAAGTTTCCAACGTTGCCAACGTCGTGTCATTGTTGATTGTTCAACAACTTTCCAGCGAACTAGTTTCCAACGTTGCCAACGTTGTGCCTTTGCTGGCTGTCAACAACTATCCAATCAAACGTGTCTCCAACGTTGTGACATTGTCGACTGTCCAACAACTCTCCAACTTACTAGTCTCCAACGTTGTGCCATTGTCGACCGTCCAACAAATCTCCAACAAACTAGTTTCCAAATTTGTCAACGTTGTGCCATTGTCGGTTGTTCAACAACTTTCCAGCGAACTAGTTTCCAACGTTGCCAACGTTGTGCCATTGCTGGCTGTTCAACAGCTATCCAATCAAACGTGTTTCCAACGTTGTGACATTGTCGACTGTCCAACAACTCTCCAACTAACAAGTTTCCAACGTTGCCAACGTCGTGTCATTGTTGATTGTCCATCATCTTTCCATCAAACTAGTTTCCAACGTCGATTCAACGTTAATCCATCAAGTTTTTCCAACGTCCAACGACTTTCAAGTTTCCAACGTGGAGCCAACGTTGGCTTGTTACCTGGGTTAATTCCCTCTCAATGTTTTGTTATGTCTTTGATGTTATGTAAACTTTGTTCCTATGTATTTTATCACATTTGTGTTCATTTTTATGCAGAGAGCAAAATAAACTTGAATTGAATTGAATTGAATATAAACTGCACGAAATTAAATTTTATTCAAACGTATGAGCTATCGCATTGTCTTACGTCGACTCTCACGACCATGCAGTCAGTCGTGCAACTATTGATACTAATATGAAACCACTCGCAAAACCTCGTGCAACACTCGCATGTGATCGTACGACCACTCGCACGAGCACAATACGCGCATATGCGACTTACTCATGCACGGGGTTTACTGGTTGCTTTTGTTCTACGACAGCTGTTGCATTTTTGAAAGCCTCTGTGCGATCTTATGAGATGAATAGCGATTGATGTCTGTTGCAGCCTGCCGCGCGACAAAAAGTTCGCAAATGGTCGTACGTCAAATGTGAAAGAGGCTTTATTCACGCGGCATTTTTTTTTGATGCATGAGGAGAATGTATAAATCACTCCTTTCATTTATCTCTCTTTCGTTTCAATCATCCACCATTATTGATGTTAACAAAGTGGTTTGGTGGGACAGTGGTAACGGTCTTTCTACCACCGATACATGTGTACACTATTACAAAGCGTTTGGACTCAGGGAGCTTTCTTGCAGTTCGGGCATATCCCAAGTACTCTGTGAAGGTAATAATGTTAGTTACTTTCAAAATTTACGTTGCTCCTTAATCAGATCGTGGTCACATTTACAGTGGTGGATCTTAAGCCGAATTAGAAACAATACTATGGAGGGACAATGATCATAGTGGGCGCGTCGTGATCTAGTGGTTCTGACACTCGCCTTTCAAACAGAGGGTCGCGGGTTCGAATCCTAGCCATGAAGTGTTTTCCTTCAGCAAGAAATTTATCCACACTGTGCTGCACTCGACCCAGGTGAGGTAAATAGGTATACCCGGTAGGTAGAACTTCCTCGAATGCTCGAGCGCCCGATCGTGGTAGCCGTGCTAAAGCCGGGGTAATAATAATATTATCATGTTAAGCAGGTCCCGCTGGGAGAACAGTATTCAGAACTGAAGTGGGTACCCTGGGTAAAATATGACGTTATTATCATCATTATTATTTTTATTGTTCACAAAAAATAACTACTCCTGAAATGTATCGTCTCTCACCCGTGTTAGATATGCCACTGTATTACGCTGTCAAATACTCTAACATTTTTAGTTACTCTTTACTGATATACCGCAATCACTTACCCTTATTTCCGAAAGCTATTCAAAAGTTACTCTTTATTGCAGTATCAAACTCACAATAATGTTGCCATAATACTAACTGAAACTCTGATATAGATACCATTTGATACCTTTTTTAGGCTGGTCCTCTTCATGAAAATATCACAATCACAATGTTTTCATATGATTTTGTATTCTATCTGTATTCTGAAGTCCGATTTAACTTAGGCCGTGGTTTCATTATGCTAAAATTATTGCATCATGCTGAGAAGCTGGAAAAGCCAGAATTGTTTATGTTCCTCATCTTTATTGCGTTGCTTAAACATGTTCTAATGATGAAGAAAATTATTTTGGTTATTATTCTATTACCCTCTTCACACTGGCCACAAACACCGATACAGTATACCGGGACATCCCCACGACTGCCGCGGTGCTCCCTCAGTGTGAGGGCACACCGCTATACAACACAGTGATATACCACTTGTGATATGTTTACTATAATGTCGGGGGCGTCATGTTCTAGTGGTTATATGACTCTCTTTCGATCTGAAGGACGTGGTTTCGATTCCCCGCCCTCAAGCATTTCCGGTTTATTAGAGTCGGGTCACTCATGGGGTCACAAGCCTACACGTGTTTTGTTACGGAGGAAAAAAAAATCACTTGCTGCAGTGTGAATGGGTACATGAAATTTATCCCGGGACTATGCCGAGATAACTTTTCTACTGTGAATGCATTTATAGCGGGTTTGTAGCGGTGTCACCGCCCCGTGACAGCACCGGGATAAATTTGAAAACCAGTGTGAAAGGGGTACCAGAGAGTTAACTTATGATTGATTGGGGTGTATTACCGTCTTCACACTGGCCACAAACACCTCTACAGTACCGGGACTGTCCCGAGACTGTAGTGGTGTTGCCTTCAGTGTGAATTCTCGGACCCGTAATAAACTACATGTACCCCGGGATAACCTCGCCTCGCTATAACTCCGCAACAAACTATCGCGAGGCAAACCATAGTAATAGCAGCGGGACAGCCCCGCGACTGTCGCGGTGTTCCTTCAGTGTGAAGGCACATCGCTATACAACACTGGGATAAACCACTCGTGACATGTTTACTATAATGTGGGGGCGTCATGGTCTAGTGGTTATGACTCTCGACTTTCTATCTGAAGAACTTGTGTTCGATTCCCCGCCCTCAAGTATTTCCGGTGTCAGAGTCGGGTTACTCACGGGTCACAAGCCTGCACGTGTTTTGTTGCCGTCCGAGGACATAAAGAGAATGGATGCATGAAATTTATCCCGGGACTGTGCCGGGATAACTTTGCTACTATGAATGCATTGAAAGCAGGTTTATAGCGGGTTTATAACGGTGGTGCCGTCCCGCGACAGCATCGGGATAAATTTAAAAACCAGCGTGAAGACGGTACAAGACTACCGCTTAAACAGTGGCGTAACAGGCGGGGGGGGGGGGGCAGGGGGGGCAAGTTGCCCCCCTGGCGGATTTCACCGGGAAAATAAAAGAAAAACGGGAAAAAGAAAAAAAAGGAGGGAGAAAGAAATGGAAAGGGGAAGGAAAAAGGAAAAGTAAATGAGGAAAAGGAAAGGGAAAAGTGAAAAGAAAACGAAGAAAAAACAATTTTTTAATGGAAAAAGAAGAAAGGGGGAAAATGTACGAAAGAAGAACATTTGAGAAAGAACAAATTATTCCGAAATAGGCCAATGTAATGCAATAGCACGGTGGGAAATAAATTAAAAGTTGACAAAATGGCAAACAATAGCGGGAAACGAAGGTAAAATGTAATTAGTCAAAAGCTAAATTGGAAAACAAAGAAAAGGGACAAGAAAAAAAATAATAACACGACCGGGCTGCCAATGATTGAAATTAAAAAGCGGGAAAAAAGATGGACTGCATACAACATTGTGCTATAAGCTTGCTAAATTTTATGCAAATAAGCTACCGGGGCTTTGCCCCAGACCCCACGCAGTAGGGGCTCTTCATTAACCTTCAAATGGCTCTATAACGCCCCCCGTTCAATCACGTTCAATCACTGGCATTCAGGCGCGGGAGGAAATAAAAGAAATTATAGCAGACAACATATAATGAAATGAATGGAATCAATGAAATGTGTTATTTGCTGAATATAATGGAAAATTCTGTCACATAATTAGAATTTAATTTCAATAGGCAATTTTTTCCACCTCGCTTTGCACGCTGGCGACTTTTAATTTTTTTTCCCACATTGCTATGTTTTGCCCCCTCAAAATATTTGGTTCATTACGCAACTGGGTTGAATAAATGTGTGGTGTACAAGCTATATTCTGTATATGCCTGCGATTTGATTAAAATTAGTTCCGGGGGCTCTGCCCCGGACCCCAACCGCACAGCACTGCGTGTAGAAGGGTTGGGCTATGGCCCCAAAAGGTTCTACAAACAAGAACAAAAAAAGGAGGAAAGAAAAGCATAGGAAAAGTGTAGGATTTTATTTACTGAATATAATGTCAAAAAAATAGCTCAATGTTAGATTCTCATGAAAAGGTGATTTTTTTTTCTCGCTCGCTTCGCTCGCTCGGGACTTATATAAAGCAGCTTTTTAGCACATGTGCTATACTGCGCCCCTCTTTTTTTTTTTTTACTCTTCACGCTACTGCCGCAAAGAATCCTGTTAGACCACAAAAAAGGAATCTAAAGAGAGAAGAGTTATCTGGATATCATGTCAAAATCAATCTCAAAATTTGATTTTTGTATAAAAAGGTCAAAATTTTTGCTCACTCGCTTCGCTCGCTCGCAACTTTAAAAAAAATAATATAAATTCTGCCCGATACGCAATATCTGGCCTTCTCAAAATAGTCGCCTCATTACACCATTACGCCTGTTCATACCATGATATGACCGGGAAATTTTTGGCTTTTGCCCCCCCTGGCCACCGACCCTTGTTACGCCGCTGCGCTTAAAGACCATGGAATCAGTTTGATGTTTCAATAATCGTCTCTTCCGTGAATTAACAATCATTTCCTATAGGTTTTCACGATCCTGACTGATCTTTGAAATGGTTCAAAAAAGTATTTCAGTGATCTTTCTGGAATAGTCTTTCATTCGTCTTTCGGCAACCTTCCCCCTGTCTCTCAATTAACTTTCAAAGGTCTTACTCATGCCGTCTTCACACTGCTTTTCAAATTTATCCCGGTGCCACCACGGGACGACATCGCTATAAATGCATTCACATTAGAAATGTTATCCCGCCCGGGACAGTCCCGGGATAAATTTCATGTACCCATTCACAATTCAGCAAGTGATTTTTTTTCCTCCGTAACAAAACACGTGTTAGGCTTGTGACCCCATGAGTGACCCGACTCTAATACACCTGAAATACTTGAGGCGGGGAATCGAACACACGTCCTTCAGATTGAAAGACGAGAGCCGCAACAACTAGACCACGAAGCCCCCACATTATAGTAAACATATCACAAGTGGTTTATCCCGGTGTTGTAGCGGTGTGCCTTCACACTGAAAGAATATCGCCACAGTCGCGGGGCTGTCCCGCTGCTATTCCGGGGGGGGGGGGGCACTTACATTGACGAGTGGATACCATGCGCGACCCCAAAAACACGTAAAAAGGACGCCTTTTTCAAGATAGTGCACATTACGCACGTAACGTAATAAGGGTGTTGAAAACACTAAAATAATGAAAAAAGGGTATCTATTTTCGCTAGGAAAGCTACGTGTTTAGGGTCAAATTTGCGAGGGTATAAAAAATTTAGACTAAATTTTTTATAAATGATGTACTTTTTGCCCCAAGAGTCAACACTACGTGTTTAGAGCGGGGTTTAGAGTACGATTTTGCGCGAGATGTGGGAGGTGGGGCTGTGCTCAACCCAATCAGGTAAAGGTTAAACCGACGACAGTGACAAAACAATAAAATGTCGTACTTGTTTAGGGGGTCAATTCAGGGAATACTTGTCAAGAGTATCGCTTTGTTTCCAATGCTTGTTAAGGGTAGAGTTTCACACGCCAATACTAGTTAAGGGGTGCATTTTCAGAATATGGAAAATACGTGTTTAGGGTGCTTTTCGAGACCCCATGGTCGCGCATGGTATCCACTCGTCAATGGAAGTGCCCCCCGGGCTGCTATTACTATGGCTTGCCTAGTACTGATAGTTTGTTGATGAGTTATAGCGAGGCGAGGTTATCCCGGGGTAGTTTATTGTGGGTCCGAGAATTCACACTGAAGGCAACACCGCTACAGTCTCGGGACAGTCCCAGTACTGTAGCGGTGTTTGTGGCCAGTGTGAAGAGGGTATCAGACTTCATGCACAGTCGATCGATGTCTCTCCAAGTTTTGTGAAGATCACTGAAAAGACTGCCGAGAGGTCATTGAAGAGCCATTTTAACACATGAAAGAAAAAGGCATGAACATGATGATTCTGTGAGCTGAAAGAAAACCATTAGAATATCGCTGTGGGCATAATAGGAGTAGTGTAAGTTCAGCAAATCAACAAAATATCTGACAGTCTGTTAGATTTCTCTCGGGCATCTAGGTTAGTCTTTCATAGATCTTAACTGATCTTTCAAGGATATCTGGTAGCACGCCATGTGATCTTTAAGTGATCTCTCAATGTTCTTAATAGTCTTTAATAGACTTTCAGAGTTGTCTTCAACATTGGCGTAATCAGCCCCCAAACTTGAGGTTGCCGTGTATGGTACTTGGGGCAAAATTTATAAAGAAAAAAGGGGAAAAATGGGGTGGGGGGGGGGGGGGCTTGGTCCTCAAGTCCCCAGTTTGTACGCCAGTGGCCTTCAAGATCCCATACACAGTCATGATACAGGTATCTCCGGGAAAATAAAATTAGATATAGCCTTTCAGGGTTTTTCGGAACCGTTTCACAATGTTTTAAGCGACCGGGTAAATTATGCTAATCTTAGAGACTGCTCTTTTTTTTTTTTTGGGGGGGGGGGGGTCTTTCAGTGTTCCTTGAAGGGTCTTGATTCTGTAGAATGGGACCAGCATAATAATGTTACATTTAATTCATTGGGAATGACAATTTTTGTTTTGTTTGTTTGTTTGTTTAATCTCGGAACAGCTCCTGCAAAATTGTATAAAGTTTCACGAGACTTTGCACTGATCTCGAAGCCTGATGGGTCTCCATTGAGAGGATACTGTCTAAAGGGTTATATCGCGTTGTCCGCAACAGTGAAGAATTTAGTGGAGTGTGCTGGAAAATGTCTTGCCCATGATCAGTGTCAATCCTTCAATTGGCAACACCAAGATGGCCGCTGTGAGATCAATCGTAATACGTCATCCACAGCTGGTGAGACCTCAATGGAGGCACGTCATGGATGCAATTACTTTGAGCCTGTTCAATAGGGAGATCTCATCCTGAAGAAAAGTTCGTAGTAAAAATAGCAACAACAACAAAAAATGATAAAAAACAATGGTGACGATTTGAGGAAAATCCATTAAAGATTAAGAATTTAAAACTTCAAGTTTTGCCCTATATGTTTTGTAATATATAATGCATGAAGTTCAATTATTTAATGGTTCGTTGTTTTTTATTTTTGTTTCTTTTTAGGAATGGGTGTTAAAAAATGGGTGTGATTTTTCTATCGTTATAGCTGACGGTAAAGTCAAACCATCCTTGATTTTCTGCAAAAATGACGTGTCATTAAATTTTCTACCGTACGATATGTCAAACCTGCTCGCATATGACGTCACAAATAAAATTATTAAAATTCTAATAGCCTCTTTTATTCTTTGGTGGATTTTCGTCAAACTTTCGGCAATATTTTTTTTACTTTTCTTTAATTTTACAATAAACTATTTTGTCAGTGTAAACTTTCTCTTTTACGACGCTCTCTCATTCCTGTTCATGCGCAGTAATTAAGGCAGATTTCCCGAAATCAGATGATAATATCGCAACATTTATTTATCTATTTATTTTTATTTTGTTTATAAGAACATATTTATGCAGGTACAAATATCAGCGAAAAGCTGTTTTTCATCAATGACCTGATAAAAACAGGATTACGATTCAACAAATAACATCAATATCATACTGTTATAAAATAAAGTTCTGAGTTATAATTTTGGCAATGCTTAGTAACATAAATAAACAAATATTTTTACATAAATGAATGAACATAAAAATGAATAAAGTGTTAAGGTTATCACAACGGAAAAAATTAGATTTAAACCACAAATCGTATTATTTATTTACTGATATAAACCACTGAAATGATCAAGTAATTGATTAAATGGGGGCGCTATATATTATAAGAAATATAAATTTGAATGAAAAAACATGGGTAACAAAATCTAAAGCTACCTAATATTAAATTCGGGTGAATATAATTTTGGTGTTAAAAAGTATTTGTGTTGAATAATGCTGAAATTTTGAAATAAATCGGGCTACAATAAGAAAAGTACTGCAAATCTCAAACAGGCAATTCGGTGAAGCAGATCGTGACATGTATCAATGGGACAAATCTGTTATTTGTCGTTTACTTATTTATCAGCAAATTGGTGTTCTATTTTTTTCTTTCACCATTTCTCCCGCAGGCATATACCACAGATTGCGTATTGCTATTTCCTTCATAAATGTGATTCTGTATAAGTAAAGCTATTTAAGAAGAATGACTTTTTAGTAAAAAGTATTGGAGTTGATTTGAATAAATTCCGATCAACCATAACATAGCACTGAAAATCTCATTAAAATCGCGCGGATGTAAGAAAAGAAAGTTATGACATTTTTAAATTTCGTTAATTTCACAAACAGTTTTGTACCACCTGGTCGGTATGCAAATGGGGGAACTGATGAGATCGCCCACTCACTATTTCTTTTGTATTTTATTATAATGAAATATGAAATGTTTTCATTTTCTCCTCATTGTCCTATGAAACGAAGTTTTATTCCCTCAAACATGTGGAATTACCATTGTTTTAACATTTTATATTTCAGGCAAGTTGGGCCTTATTGTCAAGTCTGTAAAAAGTGAAATATTGTATAATTAAAACAATAAAAAAAAAGAAAATAGTGAGTTAGGGACATCTTCGACTCTTTCATTTGCATGTCATTGAGTTGTGCATATAACTGTTTTGTGAAAAATAAGCGAAACTTTAAAATGTCATAAGTTTCTTATTTTACTTAAGATTTTGGTGAATTTGTCAGTGTTATGCTTGTTTGATCTTTCTCTATTGATTCAACGCAAGATTTTTCTGGGGTGGACTTGACCTGTAAGATAGGATACTATAGTTTAAATTAGAGAGAGAGAGATTGAGGGTTTTCATCCTCCTTTTTTGCCGTTTTTATCTATTTTCCTTAATGAATGTTGCATGTTCATTTATTATCATTATTTGATTTGAAATAAAATTCTTGAGTCTTGAATATTGTTGATTTGTAGTTTTTCAGGGTTGTCAATGATAATCACGTACTGACTAACCCCCCCTCCCAGCTCTATGCATGTGTGTAATTGAGTTATTTTTGTCAGACGTGTATCAATCAGATATGATTATTTACGTCTGGACCGATCTTTAACGTTACTATCCGAAAGACGTGACCAGGGTTCGATCCTCTGCATCAATTTGTAACTTCCCAACGTAGCTTGGATTACAGACGCACGACACAACATGCTTTTTCACATACGGGGAAATATATTATTAACTGAGAGTAAATTATCACACAACTTTATACAACCTCTCAGAAACTCTCAAAAATCTATGTATGATTTCAGTTATAATAATCCAATGAATATGTAAGAAATGAAAAAAAAACTAAGACAACAAGAGGATCAACAAAATACATAAACCCTGCATCAAGATCGGGGAAAATGAAGTGTTGATTGCTTCCGAATCTGTTTTAGTATGGAATCACACTGGCTTTTAAAATGAAGCCCTCATTCCGTATTTGTCAACTGAAATATTTTATATTTGAATTCGCAATAACACATTTTACAAATGCAATATATCATTTGATTTTATAACTTCCTCGCTGAACATGTCGAGTGTATCAATAGAGAGTTTTTGCATTTACTAAAGGGAAACTCTCTACAACGCATCGATTCCTTTAAAAATGCAATTGAAATCACAACGGAGAGCTGAGAGACTTTTGTCGAAAGTTGGTGGAGCTGGGATAGCAGATCATCCGAAGATTTGCACCGGACGAACCATTGCAAATATGTTGTTGTCCAGAAATTCCGATATTGTCCCGGTCCACCAACCTTCGACAAAAGCCGCTCAGCTCTCCATTGTGATTTCACTTGCATTTTCAAAGGAATGGGTGCGATAGAAAGGAGAAATCACCTCTAACCTCTCTTAGAGGTTATGCAACCTGCTGCTCTTTTCTATTGTTCATTTACACGTATTTCCGAATGCATTACTCTTGCTTTACTCTTGAAAATGTTGGGCAACGTCATCTGTCCACACAACAATTGGTTAAAACATTCTGGGTAGTTTTAAATCAATAATGTGTGCTTTGGGGGAAAACTACACAGTACTGGTTCAAAACTACCCGAGGTGGTTAAACAATTTAACCAATGATTGTTGTGTGGACAGTATGATGCCCAACATTTTAAGAGTGTATCGTACCAATTTCCCTTTTGTACAATCCGTACCTGAAGATTCTTGAATAAATCGTAAATTAGAATTTCACGTCACAATTTTAGTCGGATACGAGTTCCCTTGTTTTGTTATATTATTGACATGATTGATGAGGATATTAACGATACAAGAAACTCCTCAAAGTGTCACAGTTCTTCAATTAAAAATGTCTATGGTTCGTAATAAGAACATCCTTCTTCCTCTTGGAATGCGCTATAATGGACTTGGTCTCTGGTATTGTAGTTGAGGTCACAGACGCCATCTTTGAAATTAAATGAGACGCAGTAGTCTTCTTTCAAGCACTCAGCAGCACAGCGGGTCTTAGACTTCTTATTGACAGTCTTACTTCTGCGTGTATCCCCGAAGACATCGGTTGGAGAGAGATGAAGCCTTGTAATAACTGGATCGGGTGATGGCGACTGGAGCTATGTAAACACATTAGAATTAAATTTGTTTCATTTCCGCAATAATTGGAAAAGATTGACGGCAAATTCGTTGACTCATAAGGAACTAACACTCATTTGCCTTATGTATCATAAAAGCAGTTGTGACTTCTAATTTTGGTAAACAAAAGAGGACAATAAATTTCTAAAAAAATATCGGAGACTTCTCACAAACATGCATCGTGTATACATGTTTAGGTAAAGGGGAAAATGAGATCTAAAACATTCATGCACTTCCTTAGAAACAAACACAGAATGATTACTCATTGTTTAAGACAAAGAACAAACGAATTAAAGAAATTGAAAAGGGTGCATTCCTTCACAAGTTCATTCTAATAATCGTTACAAATATTACACCCCAGCCAATGTTCGTTTGTGGCTCTTACATGAGTGAAAATCATTGATAAGAGTTAAATATTGAATCTCTCGAAAGGAGACATCCGAGATACATCTGTGATAGCAGGTGTAATATACAAAACATTGGTATTATCTCCCTGTTATTACCTTCACAGAGTACCTGGGAATAACCACCGACTTCGCATTCCTGGTCCTCAAGTCCGTCAGGTTTAAAATACGCCACACAATTGAAAGAAGTATCTGGAGAACCGAATCCACTCTTAAACCACCCTACAGTATTAAATAAATAAATAATATATATATATATATACACACACGCACACGAAGATGAGGTCAAATTAGAGATGTCGCTTCACACAGTTCTTTAATTATAATATAATGTATTTTAAGTAGTTTATTTGATAAAAAATAATGATTGAAATAATAATAACAATTGTAATGACAGTAATAACAATACTAACAACAATAATAATGATAATAATAATTGCAGTGGCAAAGAAATGACAGAGGTAAAATGGCAGTGGTACCAATATTATATAGAACACTTATTTGTTATATAATCATTATTTATTAAATAATTACAATGCCAGGGATGAAAAATGCAAGGGTAAAAACGCAGTCGTAAAAATGGTAGTGATTACAATTATAGTGGTAAATATGGTAAAGATAAAATGATGACAAGTGCAAAAAAAATGCAGAGGTGAAAAAACCTCTCGACTAATACATATAAACATTCTTCCCCCCCCCCCCATTTCAATTTCTTTTTGTTATATTGTGCACTTTTATGTCCCCCAAAAGTAAAGGTACCCGCTATATATAGTCGTAAGGACTGTCATAATACAAATAAAAGGTTTAATAACCGAAATGCTGCAGTCACATTTGCCCTTCGGTGGTCGTTTGGCTCAAAACAGCCTTTTTATTCATTTCTATTTAAACCACCTATAATGTAGCTGGTATAAAAAAATCTACTGAGCAAAATGCGCATGCAAGGATGATCTTGATAGGCCATTTCATTTTATTCAGCGATTAATCGCTAACCTTGTGTTACGGAGCCCAGGATGCTAAGAAAGCGTGAATGTAATAAAGCAAGCAGATAGATGGGTCAATATACGGTTTGACCCGGAACAAATTGCAGCAAAAGGTTGTTCAACGGTTTCTGGCAGTATTTGACCTCAGGGAAAAACATACTAAATCTACCAAAATCTGCACCACGGAAAGTAGTTATTATCAAGATGGCGTTCAAGATGGCCGCCATTCGCTGAAAAATGGATATAACTCACTCATTATCAGAGTGAATAAAAGCACTCCAGGGTACCTGGAAAATCCAAGAGGGTGCCCAAAATGGCTGCCGTAAGCTAAAAATCCACAATTCATCTATTAAGTGGCTTTAATTCCGTTTCATTTCAATGTTTTTTTAGGGTGCAGTATAGTACATCAGGACAAGTTTCAAGGACAGCCAGTGGTCAAGTGTGTCCAAAAAACAAATCTAAATTGGCTTCCAAAAATTGAGTTTTAAATGGCTGTTGATACTTAAAGTGGACATAGCTCATTTCATATCCACCTGGGAGATATGATATGATTTTGGTGTCTAGACCATGGTTTCAATGGTCAAATAATACATCGGGACAAGCTACAAGGACAGCCAGTGGTCTGGTGTGTCCAAAATCCAAGATGGCTTCCAGAAGTTAAGTGTAAAATAGCCGCTGTTATTTACAAATGGACATAGTTCATGTAATATCCATCAAGGGCATATGGTTTTGATGTCCAAACCATGGTTCTAAAAGTCAGAAAATTGGTTACAAGAACAGTCAGTGGTCCAGTATGTCGAAAAATCCAAGATGGCTTCCAAAAATAGAGTCTAATGTTGTTACTTACAATGGACATATAGTTCATTTAAAATCCACCAAAGAGATATGATTTTGGTGTCCCACCTATGAGTCATGGTTAAAATGATACGTTTGGACTGGTTACAATGATGTGCAGTTGTCAATTTTGCCTAAAAATCCAAGAGGGTTTTCAAAATGGCATATAAATGACTCCTAGGTCAGAGTTCATACAATATATTTCTGGCAAAAAGAAGCTGCTGAAAACTGCTTATCTAATAAAAGGGAGCCAATGGAGTAAATTAGAAAGTCAAAAAGGGGCCTAAGCTTTCGATCCTAGCAGAATCTTCGTCGGAGGCAAAATTTTGCCTCCGACGAAGATTCTGCTAGGATCGAAAGCTTAGGCCCCTTTTTGACAATATATTTCTGTGAGAAATAATTTTCGTGTCCACACTTTGGTATGAATGGTCATATAATACATTCGGACAAGTATCAAGGATTGTTATTTTTCCATTTTGTCCAAAGATCCAAGGTTTGTTCCAAAATTTCATCAAAATGGGTGCTGTTACCAACTCATGAAACAATATGTTAACTTATCCCGATGCATTTAAGTGTAGACACCAAAATAATTTCTCAAAGGTGGATATTGTATGAACTATGTCCACTTTTAAGTAACAGCAATCATTATTTATAACCCATTTTTGGAAGCCAAGTTGGATTTTAAGGCAAAATAGATAACTATCATTGTAACCAGTCCCAAAGCATTTGTTTACCCTTTGAACCCTAGTGTAGACACCAAAATAATATCCCCACGTGTATTTGTTAATGTCCTATATCCACTTTTAAGTAAGATCAGTCATTCAAGTCCCCATTTTTTAAGAGCGATCTTAGATTTTTGACATATAATACTTGACACCTGACTGTCCTTTCAACTTGACCCAATGTATTATTTGACCCCAATGTATTATTTGACCTTAGTGTAAACACCAAAATCATATCCCAAAGGTGGATTTCGAATGAACTATGTCTACTTTTTGCAAGATTCAATTTAGACCCCATTTTTGAAATCCATCTTAGATTTTTTAATATACCAGACCACTGACTGTTCTTGTAGAATGCCCTAGTACATTACGTGACCCTTTAAACCGTGGTTTAGACACCATACTCATATTCTCCTGACTATGTCCATTAATAAGTAACATCAGGCAATTTTTACTCAATTTTTGGAAGCCATCTGGGAATTTTGGACATAAAAGACAACTGACTGTCATTTCAACTTGTCCTATTGTATAATTTGTGACCTACCACCCCAAGACCACAAATAAGTCGCCAGGTAAGGTTCTCTGTAAATAGCCAAAATATTGATATTGTCTCCAAAAACCAAAAATGAAAAAATAGCTTACCTGAAAGAATAATTCTCCTTCATACTGACCGTTCATTTGACCCTTAGACACAAAATCATATCTCACAGCAGATATAAAATGAGCTACTTTGAAGTATCAGCAGCCATTTAGAATAATTTTTTGGAAGCCATTTTGTATTTTTGTACATACCAAACCACTTACTGTCCTTATAACTTGTCCTAATGTATTATTTGACCCTTGCAACCAGTGGTTTAGATACCCAAAATCATATCTCCCAGGCCGATATGAAATAAGCTATGTCCGCTTTAAATATCAGCAGCCAATTAAAAAAAAAATTGGAATCAATCTCGGATTTTTTGGCACACCAGGTCACTGACTGTCCTTGTAATTTCTCCTATAATGTATTTTTTTACCCTTGAAACAAGTGGGTTATACATCGAAATCACATCTCCCAGACCGAAATGAAATGAGCTATGTCCGCTTTCATTATCAGCAATTTTAAGATCACTGTTTGGAAGCCATCTTGGATTTTTTGACATACCAGTCCACTAACTGTCCTTGTAATTATTTGTCCTTATGTATTACTTGACCCTGGAAACCAATGGTTTAGACACCAAAATCAGATCTCACAGGCCGATATGAAAAACGAGCTATGTTCGCTTTAATTATCATCAGCCATTTTAAGATCAATTTTTGGAAGCCATCTTGGATTTTTAAACATAATATTTGAAAAAAATGATTTCGCGACCGGGATAGGCTATCAACGGCGGACGGCCTAACCGTGGCCGGGAAGAAAATGGCGGGAGAATGGGGACTATGCATATCACAAAGCCTTTTATACGGGCATGATGGGAGAAACTCAACTCATCTTCCCTATAAAAGACACAAAATCTCATAAATCGCAGATGTTTTACATGAAAATAACACATTTTACTATTTTATTTTGATTGATTCAATCATACCTACCACTAGAACTGGTAAATGAGGTTCCGTCCATACATTGGTACGTTCCTTCAATGTCTTCATCATCGCATCCTACCCACACATCTTCAATATCTATTGGTGTAGGATTATCATCCGTGCTAACCAGACCAAGATTGTTGATGTATTCCGTCACAGCATCGTATTCATCTTGATTAGAAGGGGCGAAGAGTTGAGAATTTGCTCGGCTACAGATATCTATTGCGTCCGGTTTGGACACCCATGTGTTCCCCAATATTCTATAACAACCAGACAACGGTTTCCAAATTTCCACCAACCCCCGTCGCACCTGTAGTTAACTTCTGACTCTGTCGACATGATTCCTAGTTAATAAATATCAAGAATCATAATTAAAATCATACTGACGCTCAAGACGAGGATGGCTATAGCAGCGTATTTCCCTATCTAGAGCAGTGGGACCTAACTAAATAAATTGAAAATAATTTCAAAATCTACTGAGGTAATTCCCCACAAGAGCTTGACCTAAAGGCAGTCGATATCGTTTCAAATGTTAATTGGAAAGGAATAGGGAGTATCTATTTATGAAACAATATTTTTAAAACGACATTGAATAAACGAAGTAGACATGCCCAAACATGCCAAAGGCATCACCGTGTTAATTGAGCGGCACATAATATTAGGTATATTGCAGGGGACAGTAAGTTGCTCGCGAGATGGCAAAGCGTACGAGCAAAAAGATTTAAAAAAAGAACATCTAATTATGTCACAAATTTGAACACAACATACCCTTGTCCTCATCCCTTTTTTCCCCCTCTGTACGCGAGTATTTGTATGAATCTGTTGTCTTTCAGGGTGATTATCACAATAATGGACAATGCCCTTTGCAGAAGATAATCTCTTATTATTAATGTTTTTCCCCATTTTATCCTTTATCACATCCCTTATATATCCGTCTTATTTTTCACTTCCAATGTCCTAAAATTTCCTACCGAAATTCTCAACTATACGCCCCTTTATAAAATTGATTGTGATTACTTCGGGCTGATGGGCATTTTCAACATTTTCTAACTTTTGATGATTGTAAAGTGGTAAAAATAGGTATATTACAATTGATATTGAAAGATTGTTTTGCCTGCTAAAGATTATACTCTGGTAATTGCACAAGTAACTCTGGTAAGTCCTTTGTGAACTCCTCTTCATAAAAGTTTATCATTCAACAACACAAAATAGTATTAGTTTGTATAAAAAAGTCAATTTGCTTACCTTTACCCACCAATACGGATAAAAAAACTATTAAAAACACGTTATGGCGTCTTAGACGTTTTGATGCCATTTGAAGGTGTTATTATCTTTGTTGATAAGATGTTCGGAAACGGTCTTCAGATGGCAGATAACGTTCTATTAAAGACGTGGTATTTTCCTAGACTCACACCTATAGAGTATATGGCGACTCGAGGCAAAGAAAACGATATACTGAAATTTATATTTTCATTGCATTATTCAGCTATTATTAAATTGCAGGCGTTTGTCATGAAAACAATTATATTCAGTCAGAATCAGACAGAATTTTCAATTCTGAGAGTGTCCTATGAATGCCCCATATGTATTTTACATGTGGATTTCAATTTGTTGATGAAGTATTTTAATATTTGATGAGTTTAGTAATCATCCCAACTAGTATACAATGAAACGACAGTTGGCTGAGAAACTCAAATTATAATAAAGTTTATTGATATTAATCTTGTCACGAATTGCCATTAAGACAATACGGGTAAATCCCTTGTTTCGACCGAAAATTAGATTTTACGAGAAGTAAAAACAAAAAGTCAGTTATATTACAAAGAATCAGATAAAGGTCTGGAGAGCATTACACATTATGTTGTCTAACAAGCTGTCAGATCTAACAACTTGCCTTGAATTGGCTTAGAAACGCGAGTGTCTGACTGTAACTACTGGAACTGTCAACACTGTCCTGCTCAAACCATTATGATTATAAGTCATTTGATTTTTCATTGAGAAAGAAACTGCTTGGGATCATACTGTCAATCCAGTTTTGACGAATATATTGGTATTAATAAACATGAGTGGCGGGGAAATGTTTGTTTTATATACAATGTGTGTGTATACTCGATAAGGATCCAGAAACTATATAAATATAGTTTGGGTTTTAAGGCGAAGGTCATATGGCGAAAATCATTTACAGGGACGTCATTGCAGCTCAAACAGCAACAATAAGAGGTAGTGTTTTTCAAAGTGGTTGCGGCATATTTGAAAAAAAAAAATTTAGATGCTCTTCATGCACTTCAAAGCTCGTGCATCATTATAATACCGCTCTCTTCTATAGATGACTAGCTATACAAATGATTTAAGAGGGCACTTTGCACGCATAAAACCTTTTAAAATATATACTAATTTCGTATTACTATAATGATAAAACGATTACAGCTTTGTCGTGGCTTAAGCATATACCACATTATGGACAGGCACAATCAGACAAGTAATATCATTACGTTGCTCTCGATTATTTTCTTAACATCCCCCCTCTCTGAATAAAAAAAGATGACCAACATAGACAGAGGGTTGCATTTTGCACACCTAAAAGGCTTTAATATATCTCACCGCTTCTTCGTACGTATCGTAGGATTATTAGTATTTTAGTGGCTTATTAACACACTACATATTGACAGGCACACTCAGACATTATCATATCATTATACAACACATATATCGATTCTTGACAGCTGATTGGATGAATGCGCGTCACATGACATTCAGAGGAATCAGCTATAGCATGCCAAACATGAGACCCGTGCAATAGCCGACTATTTCACGCCCCAGCAAAAGAAAGAGCCGGTGTACCGGCGGATCCTGCGCCTGGCAGATACCGTTCTAGGCACCAAATCCGCCGGCGGATATGGTTCTCCTCCGGCGGATTCAGTACCAAAAAAGGCCACTCCCTTCGGAAGATTCGGAAGATATCGTTCTTGCGCTATCGCGATATCCTTCATTCATCACGTTCACACGTCATGCATGCACGCGCACCGCGCGTGAATAACGTTGCGAAATGAAGTTCGAAGAAGAGGTGGGTTAGCCTTAGTCTAATTGAGAGCCAGCTACC
The DNA here is from genome assembly GCF_037042905.1 of Lytechinus pictus. Classification (NCBI taxonomy): domain Eukaryota; kingdom Metazoa; phylum Echinodermata; class Echinoidea; order Temnopleuroida; family Toxopneustidae; genus Lytechinus; species Lytechinus pictus. Next base: position 10,791,565 of record NC_087256.1, on the reverse strand, counting down.
TTTCGGATTCTAGTTACATTAGGCCTTGAAGAGGAAAGCCTCAACATTTTGCCTTTATTCTGATGATTAGGGACAGACTCAGACTGACGTTAATCAGAGATTAAGTTTGCATTAGGTTGGAACTAAGTTCTAGTGGAGACGCCAGCTTATCACAACGTTGGCCCCGTAAGGTGGTCTTCAGGGACGTCACGTGGTATGAGACCGCGCGATATAATTACGTTATCATGAAGTTCGAAGAAGAGGTAGCTCTCATTGAGAGCTACCTTTTGGACTCTAATTACATAATTTCCAAGGCATTGAAGAGGAAGGCAGCCTACCCTTTTCTTTGTTTTCCAAAAATTAGCTTTTGACTAATTGCATTTTACCTTCGTTTCGCGCTATTGTTTGCCATTTTGTCATCTTTTAATTTATTTCCCACCGTGCTATTACATTACATATGCCTGTTTTGGAATGATTTGTTCTTTCTCAAATGTTCTTCTTTCGTTCATTTTCCCGATTTCCTTCCTTTTCCATTAAAAAGGGTTTTTTTCTTCGTTTTCTTTTCACTTTTTCCTTTCCTTTTCCCCTCATTCCCCTTTCCCTTTCTTTCTCCCTCCTTTTTTTTCCTTTCCCGTTTTTCTTTTATTCCTGGTTAAATCCGCCAGGGGGCAACTCCCCCCCCCCCGCCTGTTACGTCATGAATATCCATTAGGTGGACTGATGATGTCACATCTCCACTTGTTCTTTTGTAATTTATTATATGAAATTAGGTTTATTCAAATTTTTTCCTCCAAGAACTAGAAAATTTGGATTGACAACTGATTTAGTGCATTAGATATTTATTGCTGCAACTTATTTCATTATAAGGGAGACATATTATTCACACAAGTATGAAATAAATGAAAAAAATATGGTTTTGTGTGATAACATAAGAAAACGGAAAATGGGGATGTGACATCATCAGCCCAACTAATGAATATTCATTATGACTGTTTTCACAAAATATTGCTCAACTTTAAACTTCAATAACTTTATTATTTGTTATCCGATTTTGATGAAATTTTCTGCATTTTGCTCAGTGAATTCTACTCTATTTATTAAGATATAAATATTTTCAGCCCGGACCATCCCTTTAATTCAGATTTCTTAAGAAAAATATTGAAAAAAAAGGAATTAAAAAAAAAAAAAGAAAAATACATGACAAATTAAAAATAGGCCTACAATAAACTACATAAGATATTAATCATGTTTTGAAATTCTTTCTTTAAATGTTTGTTTGAAAAATGTTTTCACAAAAAATTAGCACTCTACAAGCAATAATATGAGTTAACAGCAATATATATTCATAAACTAATTTGCCTCATTTATTTTGAAATTATGAAGTTTTAACTCGTTGAAAATCTGTAGTTTTATAAAAACCATAGGCCTATATGGGGGTACAAATTTTCGCCAGTCTGGCAAACTTACACTAATCATGGTGTGAAAAAGCACAGTTAAAGATATCGATGCATACTGCGGACTGAAAATGTCATCAAAATCTGATAATAATAAATAGCAAAGTTTTGGCGCATGTGCCAGGTCTATGTATACATGATATATCGAGTCATTGTTTCTCCTATTCCCTCACCCCCATCGAGCCCTTCGTCAAAAGCTGTATGGATCCGCCCCTGAATAAAAATTCACTAAAAGTCTAAAGGCGGACGAAAATCCCCTCCCCCCATTGGTAACGACATTGCCAGAGCCGCGCATGCGCGCGCTGCCGAGGTTGGACGTCTGTCCAAATAAATATTACACGTATCGTCAATAGAACCAAATCCGCCGAGGAACCAAATCTGCAAACATCAAGCCGCGTCAAACCCGGCGGATATGGTTCCGATTAAAAACGATATCGGCCATTAAGAACGATATCTGCCGGCGGATACGGTATCCGCCGGTGGAACCGAATCCGCCGCTACACCGGCAGTGCAATAGATCCCAACTCAATAAATGCGCGTATGCACATCACTGCGCTGAATATATCACGCGAAGATAAAATTTGGCAAAATACTAGTAAAAGGCTTAAGTTAGACCCGAGTAGATCTATACTCCCATCCCTACTTCTTCATAGGCCTGGTACTGTAATACTTTGGATCTATATTAGTTATTTGATGTTGTATGAAACAAATATTCAATGTTTTGACATTCTTGTGACCGTTCGAATATTACATTCGGTGAAAATTGAAGCGGTCTATTCAACTTGCACGCTCATGAATATAATATAAGGAGCGATCACACTCTGACTCATAAACACTGAATATATTTATATTATGTTATCGCTGTCTGTTCTCTTCAGTATATATTTTCCCAAATTTTCTTATCACAGATTACTAAAAGGAGATCAATATCCAAATTAGCATATTCATAAAATAAGGATAGCTAATCGAACCAATTGATAAAAAAATATTTTCAAAATTAGTGGATGTGGAATGCAAATCACTGTACACATTCATATTCCACGCTAGTTTCCAACTCCTGATCATAAGCGTGAGATCAAGAAAAAAATCTTGTCGGGATGAATTTTTACATTTTACTTAACCGATTGGAACCTGCAAAAATGACTATTTGGCATGTAAGGCAGGAATAATTAGAGAGAAGGGGGGGGGGGGGTAGAGAGAGAGAAGGGGATGGGGAGGGGAGAGAGAGGGGTATCAAGAAGGAGGGAGAGGGAGAGATGGAGAGAGAGTGCATGGGGAGAATTAGTGAATAATTTAGAAGTACAGGTTTATTTCCAATTGGTATAATGCCAATTCGTCCAATTACCAACTCGTCTACTATCATTTGGTGTATCATCAGTTCTTCCACTATCCACATGATCTGATTGCCATTTCGTCCACTCACCATTTAGTCCATATACCAGTTGGTCTAATTGGACTAAGTTTTAATTGGGCGAAATGAATGAAAATAATATGGGCAATAGACCAACATGGTTATGGGACGAAACGGACAAAGACGAACTGGTGATTAGACAAAGAGATGATTTGACAAAGAGATGATTTGACTAAATTGTTATTGGACCAAATGGTTGTTAGACGAAATGTTGATGGACGAAATGGCATTAAACTAAAGATGGACAATGTGATGAGTGGACGAGTTGACAAGAGGCGAATAGGCAATTTACCAAAATGTCATGCAGGGGCGCTGTTGCATTTTAGTGTTTATTTACATATTGCTTGGTTTGCATAGATCGACGTAATCTTCACATACTATCATCGTTATAATAACAAATCTGATACAGCTACATAATCAGGATACTGGACTATTTACACGACATATACATGTATTGCTCAGTTGTACTGCATATACTTGGATTATGTACACGGACGGACATTAATGTATTTTCTTTTCATTTAAGTATAATGTTATGCAACTTCAAATAATATATGACGGGATTATTTATACTTCCTTTTGACAATATGGGTTGGAAATGAAAATGACGATTTTCGCCGTCATAAAGCAAGTTTATATAAATGTGTTTTCTTATCTATAAATGCTTTTTTTTATCACTGACCAAATACATTTTCTACTGTAATAAGAACCTTTAACGTGTGAAGTTAACTCTCCTTTGGCCTTATAAAAAGAATTATAATCACCATGTTAAAATGACTCTTTTCTAAGCAGTCACCATGCATTAAAAAAACAATCTACTTAAATTTGAAAAGGGCTACTTTTCTTAAAAATTGAGTATTTTTGGGTCAAAATGTCGACAAGACTCTCCTCGATTAAAAAAGAATATATTCATCATGACAAGAATTTTATAATAATAATAAATAATAATAATATTTGAAATTTATATAGCGCATAATAGTCAAAAAGACTCTCTATATGCGCTTTACAAAATATATTTAATAAATAATACATTAAATCTTATCTGAAATTATTATACAATAAACCTAAACCTTAATCCTAAAATACTTTATACAAATTAGAACAAATTAAATCAATACATAAAGTTACATCACTAATGAAATGAAAACTTACAATATTTAACAACATAATATATTTATCAGTATAAAAAGACCATTTTGAAAATAAGTGAGTTTTGAGCATTGATTTAAAGATGGGGAAGGATGGTGCAGTTCTTATATTTATTGGTAGAGAATTCCAGAGTACAGCGGCAGATAAAGAAAGGGCTCTTTGACCATATGTATTTGTATTTGAGGAGGGAACAGTGAGAAGATGTTGTGAGGATGATCGAAGGTCACGTCTTGGTTTATATGGTTCTATGAGTTCTAATATGTACTGTGGGGAGAGGCAATTCTGGGCTTTATAACAGAGGATGAGTATCTTAAAGATTATACGTTTTTCAACGGGCAACCTAGTACAGGAGAAATTCCCGACCTTTCGTTGGAAGAACGCGAACGCTTATTTACGAAGTTAGTTGATTTTGGAAGAGACTTTTGGGCCCGTCGTCATGGTCTTAAAACTCTGTCCTGCAATGCAAATTGTGTGACATGAGATTTTTTTTCGTTTCGCATCTGGAACGGAAACATTCAATTTGCGTTTCGTGTGCAAAATTCTGGTTGCTACTATGGTAACAGCGATATATCCGATTTAGGACGACTTTCCAAGTCCACATTTGGTTCCTCCCAGAGCTCGAGAGGCCGCCCGGGGGCCCACTTTCATTGAAGAGTGGATACCAGGCGCAACAACGCGTCAAAAGGGAAAGAGTGGGTAAGTACGTTACGAATAGGCCTATGTAACGTTATAAAGGTGTCAAAAACGATGATTAAAATAATGAAAAAAGCGATATATTTCCAATACTTGTAGGGTTTCACAAGCCAAATAATTGTTAAAAGATGCATTTTCATAATCTGGAAAAGACTTGCTTCCCTTGTTTAGGGTACTTTTCGAAACCCCATGGTCGTGCCTGGTATCCACTCATCAATGGAAGTGGTCCCCCCGGAATTTGAATCTAACCCCCCATTTCTGGGGAAAGTAAAACATAATACCCTTTACATCGTGTGCTAGAGGCGTATCGTTTGTGTAGAAGGAGTGAACAAAAGAAACCCGCATGTTCAAACGTATTGCATACGCTGTGTACATATGCGAAATGGGTTCGGCTGGAGAGGTGATCTGACCCATGGAATCAATTGCCAGTCATCCACCAATAATCCACATTAAATGCAATATCGATTCGATGGACTGTAAAGCAGGGCCCGCTGGGAGAACAGTTTTCGGAACTGAAGCGGCCTCCCTGGGTAAATATACCTGTATTATTATTATTATTATTATTATAATGATCTATATCTAAGCCTTAATTTAGTAAGTTTTTCCTCACTCAATATGTACTCGATTTGTTTGAAAAACCACTTTCTTATCCATGTCATATTCTATTTTAGGTCCTGCATTTCGAACATCTCCAGCCATCAGTCGTAAAACATGCATGTATGGCGCGTGGGTGTCGCGGGAAAGAATTTTGCACACGAAAGCAGATCTGTAGGGCCTATAACCCCCCTGTAACACGTAACCCCCCTGTAACACAAATCTGAGCATTGATTGTAGAGCAGTTTTCTACGTTTGATTCTATTGACTATAATGTACAATCAATCTTAAAAATCAAGTGTATGATTAAGCGTCAACTTTTGTGTTAGGGGACCCTAATATTATTTATTTATTTATTTATTTCAATATATTTAACCAGGGTAGCCCACTCAGCAATAAACTGGTCTCCCGTGGGGCCCTGGAATACATGATAAAAACAAGTATAAAAACATTTAAATACATATGAAATATACACAAAAATATTCTAAATAACTTAACTCATATCATAATAGAAAACAGAGTAGCAAGCATACGGCATCCTTAAAAACATGATACTAATTAACAAATTACATACAAAGCAATGTATATAGATAAAATAAATTAGATAGACATAGAAAAGTTGATTTCAAATTAAAAGGCAATAATAAAATTTAAAATTTAAAAAGATGCACTTTCAGTTTCTGTTTAAAGATTGATAGAGATTTTGACTGTTTCAAATTAAATGGCAAGTTGTTCCAAAGTAAAATCGCTGAGTAAGATAAAGAGTGTTTAAAAATTTCGGTATGAGTTTTTGGGGTGATCAAATTATCTTTTGCTGCATATCTAGTGTTAAAACAATGAGAATCACTTGCAAAAGTAAACACATTACGATAGAATTCCGATGACAGACCATTGATACATCTATACATAAAAATACACTTGAAATAGGTAACGCGATCGTTGAAGGGGAGCCATTGGAGTTCACGAAACATTTCTTTTGAGGGGGTATAAAAATTACATTTTAGGATTAATCTAGCCGCTCTTTTTTGAAGTTTGATTATACGATCTGTGTGCATATTGAAACGCAACCCCCAGATTTCACAGCAATAATCAAGGTGTGATTGGACTAAACATAGGTATAGAGTCTTGAGGGTATTTTGGTCAACATAAGGCCTAACCCTTCTTAGCATACTTAGGCTGGCATACACCTTTTTACATACATTATCAACTTGGTATGACCAAGATAGGTGTTGATCAATTATGACTCCAAGACATTTTATCGTTGTACACCGTTCTATAACATCTCCATTAAATTTGATAATTACATTTTCCATAGAAATATTGGATAGCTTTTGGGGTGTCCCTATTAGCATAAACTTTGTTTTATCCGTGTTAAGTTTTAGTTTATATACGTTTAACCATTCTTTTAAGGAAGCGTCTGTGATGATTGCGAAAGGTGGCAATTGAGTCACGTACGCGAGCGCCTGTTATGAGCCTTGCCGCTGTATTCTGGATTCTTTGTAGACGGTTCAAGTGGGTTTGGGGTAGGCCATATAAAAGAGAATTACAATTATCAACATGAGATATAATTAGTGAGTGAACAAGTAGTGCAACTGATTTTTGATTAAGAAAATGCCTTATCTGACCAATTTTACGAATAGCAATGATAGCTAACTGACAAGTCTTGGTGATGTGTTCTACCATTGATAGATGCTTGTCCATGATAACACCAAGGTTACGGGCTTTTTGGACTGCAGGTAGGTAGATTAACTCCATCCACAATGACAGTTAGAGCAGGTAGTGTATTGGAGACATATCTTGAAGTAAAATGTAATACTTTATAACGTTTGCTCGAAATTTTGCTTTTATTGAACCCAAGTTGACATTAGAGTACACCCCCAGCACACATAAAAGAATATCTTTACTGTTCGTAAGTGAATCAAAAATATTCATAGCAAATTTAATTTATTAATGACTCATGCATTCGACTCCCCGAAAATATCAATTTTGCAAAATGTAAAAATATTTATATACGATTTGGATTTACACACTTATAAATATAGTTATGGTTTACTAATCACGAAGAAGATAGGATCTATTTTACCAGAAACACAGTACATCAATGTTAATGCACATTATTATTTTTTTATTATTGAAATGCGGAGGTTCGGTTAAATTGTTACTTTTATCACTTTTTAATGTTCTATTTTTTAAGATGGGAATGATAGAGATGTATTTTTGCTCTTAATATCCTTTTGTAAAGTCATTATATAAAACAGATACTTGCATTATTGTGTCAAGTTGTCATTGAGGGGCATATCGATAAATATTTTCATGAGGAGCGACCGTCCCCTGCCCCCTAGGATTGACGCCTCTGTCTATAAGGTCTATATTCTCCATAAATATCAAAAGAAAAATTTAAACCTCATAATATGTTATTCATCAATTTCGTCAAGAAAGTTTGAGTTTTAAGAAACACTTTTAACGCATTGGGAATTTCACATTAAAATTTCAAGACACTCTACGGTTCGTAATAAGAACATCCTTCTTCCTCTTGGAATGCACTATAATGGACTTGGTTTCTGGTATTGTAGTTGAGGTCACAGACGCCATCTTTGAAATTAAATGAGACGCAGTAGTCTTCTTTCAAGCACTCAGCAGCACAGCGGGTCTTAGACTTCTTATTGACAGTCTTCTGTGTGTATCCACGAAGACATCGGTTGGAAAGAGATGAAGCCTTGTAAGAACTGGATCGGGTGATGGCGGCTGTAGCTATATGTATGGAATGGAAAATAACATTGAATTTGATTTGGTTTCAATTTCATAATTGGAAGACATATCAGTCGTAACATAAGAGCAATAAACCTGGCAAAATATATATATTTTTAAATGGGGATGAATAACGATTTGGGACCTTGCTTGTCTTTTTTTTACAAGCAAAATAACTTTCATTTCTGTTCGAAACCTTTTTTTTCGCTTGTCGTTACAAAAAATCACCTTCATTATAGCACCAGCACCCCTTCTTCAAAGTTCGTTCCCAGGCCCCTGGCCACCGGATTTCGAAACCACCGCTCACGACCGAGCTATCACGCCTCGCCTCCTTATGAATAAAGATTATTGATAACCTGATAGTCATAGATTCATGTGTCATATACAAAACGATTCTAGCAGGGGCCGCGAAACCGGGGGGAGGGGGGTGGGGGAGGGGCTTTAAATCAGTATGTACCCTAAAGAAAATTAAGGTCAAACAACAAATCTCTCCTAGTAGTTTCCAAAATTAACACTAAATTCTACGGCGCTCGTTCATTCAAAATGTCCTCTGCTGAACTTTGGAATAAATTACCCGATATTGTTAAACAAGCTAATAATGTAGAATCCTTTAAGTCCCTTTTGAAGACGTTCCTTTTTTGTAAAATAAGATATACATGTACCTACTAATTGATTATATATTTGCTCCTCTGTGAACAGGCTTTCTTTCTTCTCCATTCTTTTTATTCTTCTTTCTAAAGCGCATAGAGACATACATGCGCTATATAAGCAATGTTTTATTGTTTTTTTTTCCAAAACCGTGTACAAAAACGTAAAAATGACCATATGATTGTGATTTTTAGCATGGTCAGCCCCCCCCCCCCCACTTTGAAAACCGTTCCGCGGCCCCTGTCTAGAACATCTAAAAAACACTAGTATTACCTTCACATAGTACTTGGAAAATAACTCCGCAGGGCTGGTCCTCAAGTCCGCTAGAAGACTTAATATACGTCACACAATTAAAAGAGGTACCTCCAGAACCGGTTCCACTCGCAAACCATCCTATTGTATTCGAAAAAAATATGATGACATAATCCAATGGAAATAAAATTATGAACGATATTGCTTTACACACGGACTTTGATTTCAAACAACATATCTCGGCTGCCTAAAACGCGACCAACCGTGAAAATTTGCACGCACGCAAAGCCGGATTTAAACTACAAGCTGTATAGTAACAATTTCAAATACTTGATTTTTTGTATTTTGAAAAAGTAATTAAATATGCTAATAATCGTAAAAGGATAACAGACAAAGTTCAATGAAAAAAGTTCGAAAATGCAAAGATATACATAAGAAATTCATTAAGCAATAAAATAGGCCTACTCAAGAAATAACTTATGCTTCGGCATTTTTGTGGACATTCAATAGAAATGTCAAAGTGAATATTTTCACCAGTAGTTGAATACCCCAAACATGGCCAAAGTTCATTGCCCTTCAATGACCTTTGATCTTGGTCGTGTGACCTAAAATGCATGGCAGCGTTTAAATGGACGGAAGCGACGAGCGATCCCGTTCTACCGGGCTGCGCTGGTGTACAGGCGAAGCTTTGATTGTGAAATAAGTACTGTTGACGTTAGCTGTCAGGCTGCGATGCATTCAATAATTCATAAAATAATTTTCAAGTGAGTTTTTATCATATAAGAAATGCCAAATTATGAAAAGGATTCCTGTAAGTACTTGATAAACTTCTTCCCATTCAATTTGATGGACAAAATTGTAAAAGTTAACTTAGTTAATTTAATACACAAGATGCAAACAATAACAAGTGGAACGCCTCTGGCAGTCTCGCCCGCATTACTCAATTTAAAATAGCACAGTGCTGACTTTAAAAACATCTATTGAATAATTCGTCGGCGGTCATCCGAACCGTCGTATCACACATACGACGGTGCAAACCCATTTCAGAGAAAATCGACTTCAAAGTTTACCATAATTTTCACATTTAGTTCCCCAGCCTTACAACATATTCATTGCTTGAAAAGTGCATGGTTGGAAAGACCAAGGAAATTGCTTGACATTGGTATCTTTATTTTTACAGTAAGGATCCGAGAAATTATGGCAAAGAGCTACATGCTTGTAATTTCGGTTTGAGCGACTTAGATTTTCCCTGTACAAAAACGCCATAAGGAAAACGCGATACGACGTTTTGACTGACCGCGATTTCAATGCACGCGATCAGTTAAAACGTCGTATCGCTTTTCACGTGCATTAATGCAGTGCCCAGTGCCGATACGACGGTTTGGTTGACCGCGCGGATTGAAATCGCGGTCAATCAAAACGTCGTTTCCAATGGGATTTGTGCATTTTATTAAAAAATTTATGGCATCGCCGTGAAAATTTTCTAATTTCTCAGAAAATAAAATAAATTGCTGCCTAAAAATTTAGTTATGAATAGAGTAGACTTGTACTTCAATTTTATGCAAAAATCTCAAAATACAATGTCCATTGACCCAACATGATCTTTGATCATAATCATGTGAACTAAGACGTGTGCAAAACATAGTTGATAACCCTTATCATGCTTATATATGTTTCATGAACTAGATCCATAAAATTTCAAAATTATGATGACAATTCCACAAATACCCCAATATGGTCTAATTTCATTGACCCTAAATGACATTTGACCTTGGTCATGTGACCTGAAACTCAGGCAGGATGTTCAGTAATACTTTATTACCCTTATATCCAAGTTTCATGAACTAGGTCCATATACTTTCTTATATAAAAACTTTACCTTGGTTAAGATTTTAATGTTGACGCCGACGCCGCCAGCGTCGGAAAAGCGGCACCTATAGTCTAGCTCTGCTATGTTAAAAAAATGAACAAAACGGCTATTTTCGACTCGCCGTAAGGCCGCTGTAGGAGAAATGTGACTGCGCCATTATCTTTGCTTTGTCCGATCAACCAACCGATGCTACCCGAGAGCCCGGCCATCGTACGATGACCAAGGGTGTCCGACTGGCAAAGAGTCCAAAATGGCCAAAAAAACAAATCGCAAGTACATCATAAACCTAAAATCGGACTGGGATATATGACTGACATAAAAGTGGGTGCTGTTGCCTGATGAGTACACAGGATTGTTGTTATTGACTAAGAGCATTCCTCCCAAGCTTGTTGTTATTTATCCGGTTCCAGCACCAAATAATTCATGCTATTATGTTAAGTAATATATTCTGCCCGGCATGGGTTTGCAAATTCCTACCCTTGATTTTTAATTTTACATTACTTTTCATTACCATGCCTGGCTGTAGAGGCTTCGACCCATTGAATTGGTTGAACGTTTTTAAACTGAATTTGAATTATTGACCGGCAAATGTACAACTTGTCCTGAGTGGTTTGGAGTTTTTCTGCGAAGGTTTGTATGCCTCTGGGCAACTATGTTAGATTTTACTTTCGCCCGCCTTGGTCCATGGAAATCAATTTTTACACCTTTTATAATTCTTTTCTGTTATTTTACGTGTACAAAATGAGACCTGTCGTATAATACTAGGTTATGGTAACTATACATATTGACTATCTTCATGCCCTTGAGTGTTTGGACATACCTTGCAGATAGACGCTTACAGTTGCTTACAATTTTGTCAGATCTTTTGTACAATCAAGGCATGCATCCATGCTTCCACAACGTAGAGATTCCTTGCCAAATTTCCGTCAGTTGAGGAATTCTGACCGTCTTTGCCGCATACCTTGCCGTACTTCTAGGTACAAAAATTCATTCCTATCTACCTCAAGCAGTGAAGATAATCAATGACCTGAAACTTGTTTAATTTCATTTACTTTCCCATTTTTCCCTCTTTCCCTTTTCTCTCTCCCGATTTCTGTCTTTTTTCTATATTTCCTTCTTTTTCCTAGTCTTCTATTATTCTCTCTTTCTTTTCTCTCTCCTCTCTTGGAATTCTCTACAACCTCTTTCTTTCTCCCCCCCCTTTCCTCTCTCTCCTTCCTCTCCCTTCTCCTCCCCCTCTTTCTCTCTCTCTCTCTCCCCTTTCCTCCCCTCTCTTTCTCTTTCCATTTTTTTTATTCCTTTCTTTCTCTTTCCCTCTCTCACTCCACTTCCTCTTTTTTTTCTTTTCTTTTCCGTACCTGCTTCTTTTTCTCTTTCTGCCTTTCCTCCCCTATCTTTCTTTTGGGAAATATTTGTTGCTATACTGTTTTACGTTTGAATTAATGCCTTGCACACTTGTAATCCTTGCAAATAATAATAAGAATAAACATAATGCTTACACTTCTTGCATGAAAATAATAATGGTGATAATAATGACAGTGGTAAAATATTTGTCAGTTTCCATGGAGTCTGTATCCTCATCTCTACTTTCAATTTTTTTGTACTTGCTTCAATTACTACTTAACTTTAATTTTAGTGACCATTGGTAAATGTCTTGTATTGTATAATGAGTTACTATTCTTAAGGTTGTCTCTTATTCTCTTTCCAGCTTCCACCTCTTGCTTTCCCTTTTCTTTTGACTTGTCTCTATTTGCTTCCCTTTTTTCATACTTTTCCTCTCCTCTCTTTCCTCTTTCATCCTAAATCGTTCACTCCCCCTTTTCTTCTTTTTTTACACCATGTAGTAATTATGTTATGGCTTTTGGCATTTATCGTATGATACATTTCTTTTTAATCTTTATTGTATTTGAATATTTAATTATAATATTTACTTCATATTCTGTTATGATTGTATTTGTACATGTAAACAGTCGCACATTCAGTCTTTGACTGCTTGTGATTGTATTTTGATAGTTTTATCACAATAAAATCCAATATATATATATATATATATATACAGTGCGTCCCAGAAAAAACGAAACCGAGATTTAGCGATTATTTATCATAACTTAATCACAAATACAATAGACAAATGACCTACCAATCTAAAGCTTAGAATCTCCTCTTTCATCTGATATTACTTAGATTATTCCGCATTCACGCATGAGTGAGCAAAAACAATTTGAAGAAAGGATACCAAAAACTCATTTGGCGGGGGGTGTCTGAATTTCAAAAATAAAATCACATGCCTGAAAAGTTCAATATCTGCTCTTTCTTTTGATACCTTAATCACAAAAAATGGTCAAGGAGTAAAAAAGTTATAGTCCTTTGAAATAATGCTTGTATTTTCATAATTTCATCAAATAAACATGTTTTCACCGGTTTCACACAGAAGCTATCGCATGGTTAACAAAAGACTTAATGCATGGCTGATCGTCAATAAAACGGAGTTCGAGCGAGTTTGAACACTAACCTGAAAATCCTCTTCATTTTATGAAATTATTAAAATTCAAGCCTTATTTCAAATAACCAGAACTTTTTTATTTCTTGACCATTTTCTGTAATTGAGGTATCAAATTAAAGAGCAGATATTGAACTATCTAAAAATGTAGTTTTCTTTTTGAAACCCAGATACAGCCCGCCAAATGACTTTTTGATATCCCCTCTTCGAATTGTTTTTGCTCACTCATGCGTGAATAAGAAATAATATAAGTAATTTCAAATGAAAGAAGAGATTCTAAGCTTTACAATGATAGGTCATTTGCCTATTGTATTTGTGATTAAGTTATGATAAATCATCGATAAATCTCGGTTTCGTTTTTTGTGGGACGCACTGTATATATATATATACTTATTTATACAACTCCCACGAATGTTCTGTAATCTGATTGGTCCTAATCGGATCACATGATATTCAGCGATTTGCACTATTGCATCCAAATGCACTATACTGCACTTTGACGTCATACCAAAAGTACTATCCTGCACTCTGACGTCAGAGTGGAGGATAGGGCCGATGTCTTGAATTATCTAGAAATATCTAGAATTTAGATCAATAGCATTCGGGGCAACTCAGTAACATGGGGGAGGGGGGGGGTTGTATAAAACAAACAACGCACGCATTATTGTGCATAGAGGACCTAAATAATGAACTCTGCTCGATTCTCCAAATGGATATACCGCACTCGGTCCTGCGCGGACCTCGGTGCAGTATTTCCATTGGCTCTTCTCGCACATCGTTCATTATTTTGGTCCTGCATGCACGCGCTTATATACGTGCATTATTAATATCTAATTATCAACATTGTACTTTTGTATTTATATTGTACGATTTGTATGTTTTTATGACCGAATAAATAATAATAATAATGATAATATTAATGATAATAATGAAAATGATAATAATAAAAATAGTGATAATTAATATAACAATGATAATGATAATAATATACAAATAATGTACGTAAGCGCGTGCATGCAGGGCCAAATAATGAACGATGTGCGAGAAAAAAAGAGCCAGTAGATACCGCACCGAGGTCCGCAGGACCGAGTGCGGTATATCCATTTGGCGAGTCGAGCACAGAGTTCATTATTCAGGTCCTCTATGCACCCCCATGTTACTGAGTTGCCCCAAATGCTATATTTTATCTAAATTCTATATAATTCTAGATGATTCCAGACCTTGCACTATCCTGCACTCTGACGTCAGAGTGCAGGATAGTACTTTTGGTATGACGTCAGAGTGCAGGATAGTGCGTTTTGGATGCAATAGTGCAATTCGCTGAATATCATGTGATCCGATTTGGACCAATCAGATTACAGAACATTCTTGGGAGTTGTATAATGACAATTAATCAAACCAGCTGGGCTTAGTGCCCATTCCTTGATCGGATGAGTCGGGCGGTATTGTGATCTCGATACAGTAGTGAGCGTGCTTGAGGCTAGTTAGGCTGTGTGTTTGAGTTGTGTGTGTTTGGTGAGGGGGGGGGGGAGAGGGAGAGAAAGAGAAGGAGAGTGAGAAAGAAAAGGGGGCGTGACGCGATTGCTTGGGGAGTGTTGTTCGTTGGTGTGGAAAGCACTGGCGGATCCGGGGGGGGGGGGGGGCCAAGCCGACCCGTGCCCCCCCCCCCCTTTGAGAGGCACAATTAAAATATTTAAAGTAAAAACGCCGCTAAGATAGTAGTGTGCCCCCCCCCCCTTTTTGAAAGTGAAGACCTTTTTTTTTTTTTTGCTTCTCAAACTTATTCGTGGACTAAATGTCCGTAATTTTTGGTTAAAACCCTTTTTTTTTTGCTTGTCAAATTTTTCCTCGAAAAATGTGCCCCCCTTGGAAAATCCTGGATCCGCCCCTGGTGGAAGGTATCACCATGCTGCTCGGCTCCGCTCCATCAAGTCAGGCAATATGCTTTTGTCTTTCTTTTGTTTAATTTTTATAGGTTGTCAGTGAGGGCTGTGTATTATAGGTGGTGAGGCCCTTTCGACTTGTTGCTTATTTCGATAAACCATCTGTTGTCAGTCTCGAAGTTAGCTCTCAATAAGTATGTTTAACATATATTCTGCCTGATTTCTTTTTTTTTAATTATCCAGCCAATCACTTGTAAATATTGTAATTGAATAAAAACACAAATATATATATATATATATATATATATATATATATTAAAAAACAACAAAAACTTTCAAAATTTAAAACTTTTTTTATTTATATATTTAGGTCAATATTACACTAATATATATTTTTTTGCTTTTATTAAAACCAACTTATCGTCATGATGACTTTCTGCTTTAACGGGCCATGAGGGAGCTGAAGAAAACGCATACGTATAAGCCGATATCACCGCAAGGCGCCGTTAAGATTTTTCATAGAATTTATACTCAAATTATTTTCCTCAAAACTTGTTTCATTCAGAAGGCTGCACGGGAGACGTGCAATGACCCGATATGAATTTCCATTGATCATCTGGGCACGATAGGAGAACATCCCCTCTACCTGAAACATCCCCAAATATCGTAAAATCACCGATAATTCTTTGCTATGTTATATACCAGGGGTTCTCAAACTACGGCCCGCGGGCCGGATCCGGCCCGCGGAGCTTCTCAATCCGGCCCGCGTGACTCTGCTGGAGTTTTTCAATCACTTTTAAGTCACAATATGAAACATACCTCAATATGATTACATTATAATTTATTTCCATGTAGACCTAACCGTAATAAAAGTAATGGCAGTCAAATTAATTTGACTTTTAAACAAAGTTTAGTGGAGTCTGTAGCTGTCTGTCTGTTCGATCTACTTTCTTATTAGAGCGCTGTTCTCAACATGATTGGATCTTCATACAGGTGCGAAAGTACATTTTCCACAATGAACATTTAAAAAAACTAACTCATACCAATGTACCTTGACAGGGGCCGCGGAACGGTTTTCAAAGTGGGGGGGGGGGGGCTGTCCATGAAAAAAATCACAATCATATGGTCATTACGTTTCTGTACATGGTTTTGGGAAAAAAAAGTGGGGGGGGGGGGGCTTCAGCTCTCCCTCCCGCCACTTCCGCGGCCCCTGCTTGACCAGTGAACATTTGCACCAGTGCTTTCGTCTGGCAATTACACCTTTTGTGCCAAGGTTCAAGCAACTTGTTGCTGACAGACTGCCAGGTTTCCCATATTGAAAGTGACTAGGAGACTGACATCCTTGTTAGAGTCTACTACAGACATGCTTTATTAGTCAATCTACCTTGACGACAATAAATATTGATACTTCAGAATCAAGACATCTGTCTCCCCAATACCAGGTATGTATAGGTACAATCTAGATTCCTTTTAACATGTTTAACAAAGTACCACAATCTTGTTATCATTTGTTTGGATTAAATGCTCCCCAAATAAGGACAAGAGAGCATCTAGGACCCCGACCGCAAGGGTCTTTGCGTTTCGCGCACATTTTTTTCTAAGTATCCACTTCATCCTGGCCCTTTCAGGTTTAGTTGCAGTCTCATCTGGCCCCTTAAATAAAAAGTTTGAGAACCCCTGTTATATACTATTCGCTTTATCCCTAATGAAAATCAAACGCATTATTATATAATTTCTTTCATCTAATTGATTGATTGATACCTACCACTAGATGTGGTAAATGATGTTCCGTCATTACATCGGTACGTTCCCTCAATGTCTTCATCATCACATCCTATCCACGCATCGGAAATATCTCTTGGTGTAGGATTATCATCCGTGCTAACTGGACCAAGATTGTTGATGTATTCCGTCACAGCATCATATTCATCTTGATTAGAAGGGACGAAGAGCTGAGAATTTGCTCGGCTACAGATATCTATTGCGTCCGATTTAGACACGAAGTTATTCCCCAATATTCTATAACATCTGTTTCCAAATTTCCACCAACCTCCGTCGCACCTGTAGTTAACTTCTGACTCTGTCGACGTGATTCCTAGTTAATAAATATCAAGAATCATAATTAAAATCATACTGACGCTCAAGACGAGGATGGCTAGCAGCGTATTTCCCTATCTAGAGCAGTGGGACCTAACTAAATGAATTGAAAATAATTTCAAAATCTACTGAGGTAATTCCCCACAAGAGCTTGACCTAAAGGCAGTCGATATCGTTTCAAATGTTAATTGGAAAGGAATAGGGAGTATCTATTTATGAAACAATATTTTTAAAACGACATTGACTAAACGAAGTAGACATGCCCAAACATGCCAAAGGCATCACCGTGTTAATTGAGCGGCAAATAATATTAGGTATATTGCAGGGGACAGTAAGTTGCTCGCGAGATGGCAAAGCGTACGAGCAAAAAGATTTAAAAAAAGAACATCTAATTATGTCACAAATTTGAACACAACATATTCTTGTCCTCATCCCTTTTTTCCCCCTCTGTATGCGAGTATTTGTATGAATCTGTTGTCTTTCAGGGTGATTATCACAATAATGGACAATGCCCTTTGCAGAAGATAATCTCTTATTATTAATCTTTTTTCCCCATTTTATCCTTTATCACATCCCTTATATATCCGTCTTATTTTTTCACTTCCAATGTCCTAAAATTTCCTACCGAAATTCTCAACTATACGCCCCTTTATAAAATTGATTGTGATTACTTCGGGCTGATGGGCATTTTCAACATTTTCTAACTTTTGATGATTGTAAGGTGGTAAAAATAGGTATATTACAATTGATATTGAAAGATTGTTTTGCCTGCTAAAGATTATACTCTGGTAATTGCACAAGTAACTCTGGTAAGTCCTTTGTGAACTCCTCTTCATAAAAGTTTATCATTCAACAACACAAAATAGTATTAGTTTGTATAGAGAAAGTCAATTTACTTACCTTTACCCACCAATACGGATAAACAAACTATTAAAAACACGTTATGGCGTCTTAGACGTTTTGATGCCATTTGAAGGTGTTATTATCTTTGTTGATAAGATGTTCGGAAACGGTCTTCAGATGGCAGATAACGTTCTATAAAGACGTGGTATTTTTCTAGACTCACACCTATAGAGTATATGGCGACTCGAGGCAAAGAAAACGATATACTGAAATTTATATTTTCATTGCATTATTCAGCTATTATTAAATTGCAGGCGTTTGTCATGAAAACAATTATATTCAGTCAGAATCAGACAGAATTTTCAATTCTGAGAGTGTCCTATGAATGCCCCATATGTATTTTACATGTGGATTTCAATTTGTTGATGAAGTATATTAATATTTGATGAGTTTAGTAATCATACCAACTAGTATACAATGAAACGACAGTTGGCTGAGAAACTCAAATTATAATAAAGTTGATTGATATTAATCTTGTCACGAATTGCCATTAAGGCAATACGGGTACATCCCTTGTTTCGACCGAAAATTAGATTTTACGAGAAGTAAAAACAAAAAGTCAGTTATATTACAAAGAATCAGATAAAGGTCTGGAGAGCATTACACATTATGTTGTCTAACAAGCTGTCAGATCTAACAACTTGCCTTGAATTGGCTTAGAAACGCGAGTGTCTGACTGTAACTACTGGAACTGTCAACACTGTCCTGCTCAAACCATTATGATTATAAGTCATTTGATTTTTCATTGAGAAAGAAACTGCTTGGGATCATACTGTCAATCCAGTTTTGACGAATATATTGGTATTAATAAACATAAGTGGCGGGGAAATGTTTGTTTTATATACAATGTGTGTGTATACTCGATAAGAATCCAGAAACTATATAAATATAGTTTGGGTTTTAAGGCGAAGGTCATATGGCGAAAATCATTTACAGGGACGTCATTGCAGCTCAAACAGCAACAATAAGAGGTAGTGTGTTTCAAAGTGGTTGCGGCATATTGGAATTAATTTTTTAGATGGTCTTCATGCACTTCAAAGCTCGTGCATCATTATAATACCGCTCTCTTCTATAGATGACTAGCTATACAAATGATTTAAGAGGGCACTTTGCACGCCTAAAACCTTTTAATATATATACTAATTTCGTATTACTATAATGATAAAACGATTACAGCTTTGTCGTGGCTTAAGCATATACCACATTATGGACAGGCACAATCAGACAATTAATATAATTACGTTGCTCTCGATTATTTTCTTAACATCCCCCCTCTCTGAATAAAAAAGATGACCAACATAGACAGAGGGTTGCATTTTGCACACCTAAAAGGCTTTAATATATCTCACCGCTTCTTCGTACGTATCGTAGGATTATTAGTATTTTAGTGGCTTATTAACACACTACATATTGACAGGCACACTCAGACATTATCATATCATTATACAACACATATATCGATTCTTGACAGCTGATTGGATGAATGCGCGTCACATGACATTCAGAGGAATCAGCTATAGCATGCCAAACATGAGACCCGTGCAATAGCCGACTAGTTCACGCCCCAGCAAAAGAAAGAGCCGGCAGTGCAATAGATCCCAACTCAATAAATGCGCGTATGCACATCACTGCGCTGAATATATCACGCGAAGATAAAATTTGGCAAAATACTAGTAAAAGGCTTAAGTTAGACCCGAGTAGATCTATACTCCCATCCCTACTTCTTCATAGGCCTGGTACTGTAATACTTTGGATCTATATTAGTTATTTGATGTTGTATGAAACAAATATTCAATGTTTTGACATTCTTGTGACCGTTCGAATATTACATTCGGTGAAAATTGAAGCGGTCTATTCAACTTGCACGCTCATGAATATAATATAAGGAGCGATCACACTCTGACTCATAAACACTAAATATATTTATATTATGTTATCGCTGTCTGTTCTCTTCAGTATATATTTTCCCAAATTTTCTTATCACAGATTACTAAAAGGAGATCAATATCCAAATTAGCATATTAATAAAATAAGGATAGCTAATCGAACCAAGTGATAAAAAAATATTTTCAAAATTAGTGGATGTGGAATGCAAATCACTGTACACATTCATATTCCACGCTAGTTTCCAACTCCTGATCATAAGCGTGAGATCAAGAAAAAAATCTTGTCGGGATGAATTTTTACATTTTACTTAACCGATTGGAACCTGCAAAAATTACTATTTGGCATGTAAGGCAGGAATAATTAGAGAGAAGGGGGGGGGGGTAGAGAGAGAGAAGGGGATGGGGAGGGGAGAGAGAGGGGCATCAAGAAGGAGGGAGAGGGAGAGATGGAGAGAGAGTGCATGGGGAGAATTAGTGAGTAATTTAGGTGATTGAACTAAGTCACATGGAAAGATAAAAGTACCGGTTTATTTCCAATTGGTATAATGCCAATTCGTCCAATTACCAACTCGTCTACTATCATTTGGTGTATCATCAGTTCTTCCACTATCCACATGGTCTGATTGCAATTTCGTCCACTCACCATTTAGTCCATATACCAGTTGGTCTAATTGGACTAAGTTTTAATCGGGCGAAATGAATGAAAATAATATGGGCAATAGACCAACATGGTTATGGGACGAAACGGACAAAGACGAACTGGTGATTAGACAAAGAGATGATTTGACTAAATTGTTATTGGACCAAATGGTTGTTAGACGAAATGTTGATGGACGAAATGGCATTAAACTAAAGATGGACAATGTGATGAGTGGACGAGTTGACAAGCGAATAGGCAATTTACCAAAATGTCATGCAGGGGCGCTGTTGCATTTTAGTGTTTATTTACATATTGCTTGGTTTGCATAGATCGACGTAATCTTCACATACTATCATCGTTATAATAACAAATCTGAAACAGCTACATAATCAGGATACTGGACTATTTACACGACATATACATGTATTGCTCAGTTGTACTGCATATACTTGGATTATGTACACGGACGGACATTAATGTATTTTCTTTTCATTTAAGTATAATGTTATGCAACTTCAAATAATATATGACGGGATTATTTATACTTCCTTCTGACAATATGGGTTGGAAATGAAAATGACGATTTTCGCCGTCATAAAGCAAGTTTATATAAATGTGTTTTCTTATCTATAAATGCTTTTTTTTATCACTGACCAAATACATTTTCTACTGTAATAAGAACCTTTAACGTGTGAAGTTAACTCTCCTTTGGCCTTATAAAAAGAATTATAATCACCATGTTAAAATGACTCTTTTCTAAGCAGTCACCATGCATTAAAAAAACAATCTACTTAAATTTGAAAAGGGCTACTTTTCTTAAAAATTGAGTATTTTTGGGGTCAAAATGTCGACAAGACTCTCCTCGATTAAAAAAGAATATATTCATCATGACAAGAATTTTATAATAATAATAAATAATAATAATATTTGACATTTATATAGCGCATAATAGTCAAAAAGACTCTCTATATGCGCTTTACAAAATATATTTAATAAATAATACATTAAATCTTATCTGAAATTATTATACAATAAACCTAAACCTTAATCCTAAAATACTTTATACAAATTAGAACAAATTAAATCAATACATAAAGTTACATCACTAATGAAATGAAAACTTACAATATTTAACAACATAATATATTTATCAGTATAAAAAGACCATTTTGAAAATAAGTGAGTTTTGAGCATTGATTTAAAGATGGGGAAGGATGGTGCAGTTCTTATATTTATTGGTAGAGAATTCCAGAGTACAGCGGCAGATAAAGAAAGGGCTCTTTGACCATATGTATTTGTATTTGAGGAGGGAACAGTGAGAAGATGTTGTGAGGATGATCGAAGGTCACGTCTTGGTTTATATGGTTCTATGAGTTCTAATATGTACTGTGGGGAGAGGCAATTCTGGGCTTTATAACAGAGGATGAGTATCTTAAAGATTATACGTTTTTCAACGGGCAACCTAGTACAGGAGAAATTCCCGACCTTTCGTTGGAAGAACGCGAACGCTTATTTACGAAGTTAGTTGATTTTGGAAGAGACTTTTGGGCCCGTCGTCATGGTCTTAAAACTCTGTCCTGCAATGCAAATTGTGTGACATGAGATTTTTTTTCGTTTCGCATCTGGAACGGAAACATTCAATTTGCGTTTCGTGTGCAAAATTCTGGTTGCTACTATGGTAACAGCGATATATCCGATTTAGGACGACTTTCCAAGTCCACATTTGGTTCCTCCCAGAGCTCGAGAGGCCGCCCGGGGGCCCACTTTCATTGAAGAGTGGATACCAGGCGCAACAACGCGTCAAAAGGGAAAGAGTGGGTAAGTACGTTACGAATAGGCCTATGTAACGTTATAAAGGTGTCAAAAACGATGATTAAAATAATGAAAAAAGCGATATATTTCCAATACTTGTAGGGTTTCACAAGCCAAATAATTGTTAAAAGATGCATTTTCATAATCTGGAAAAGAATTGCTTCCCTTGTTTAGGGTACTTTTCGAAACCACATGGTCGTGCCTGGTATCCACTCATCAATGGAAGTGGTCCCCCCGGAATTTTAATCTAACCCCCCATTTCTGGGGAAAGTAAAACATAATACCCTTTACATCGTGTGCTAGAGGCGTATCGTTTGTGTAGAAGGAGTGAACAAAAGAAACCCGCATGTTCAAACGTATTGCATACGCTGTGTACATATGCGAAATGGGTTCGGCTGGAGAGGTGATCTGACCCATGGAATCAATTGCCAGTCATCCACCAATAATGCACATTAAATGCAATATCGATTCGATGGACTGTAAAGCAGGGCCCGCTGGGAGAACAGTTTTCGGAACTGAAGCGGCTTCCCTGGGTAAATATACCTGTATTATTATCATTATTATTATTATAATGATCTATATCTAAGCCTTAATTTAGTAAGTTTTTTCCTCACTCAATATGTACTCGATTTGTTTGAAAAACCACTTTCTTATCCATGTCATATTCTATTTTAGGTCCTGCATTTCGAACATCTCCAGCCATCAGTCGTAAAACATGCATGTATGGCGCGTGGGTGTCGCGGGAAAGAATTTTGCACACGAAAGCAGATCTGTAGGGCCTATAACCCCCCTGTAACACAAATCTTAGCATTGATTGTAGAGCAGTTTTCTACGTTTGATTCTATTGACTATAATGTACAATCAATCTTAAAAATCAAGTGTATGATTAAGCGTCAACTTTTGTGTTAGGGGACCCTAATATTATTTATTTATTTATTTATTTCAATATATTTAACCAGGGTAGCCCACTCAGCAATAAACTGGTCTCCCGTGGGGCCCTGGAATACATGATAAAAACAAGTATAAAAATATTTAAATACATATGAAATATACACAGAAATATTCTAAATAACTTAACTCATATCATAACAGAAAACAGAGTAGCAAGCATACGGCATCCTTAAAAACATGATACTAATTAACAAATTACATACAAAGCAATGTATATATAGATAAAATAAATTAGATAGACATAGAAAAGTTGATTTCAAATTAAAAGGCAATAATAAAATTTAAAATTTAAAAAGATGCACTTTCAGTTTCTGTTTAAAGATTGATAGAGATTTTGACTGTTTCAAATTAAATGGCAAGTTGTTCCAAAGTAAAATCGCTGAGTAAGATAAAGAGTGTTTAAAAATTTCGGTATGAGTTTTTGGGGTGATCAAATTATCTTTTGCTGCATATCTAGTGTTAAAACAATGAGAATCACTTGCAAAAGTAAACACATTACGATAGAATTCCGATGACAGACCATTGATACATCTATACATAAAAATACACTTGAAATAGGTAACGCGATCGTTGAAGGGGAGCCATTGGAGTTCACGAAACATTTCTTTTGAGGGGGTATAAAAATTACATTTTAGGATTAATCTAGCCGCTCTTTTTTGAAGTTTGATTATACGATCTGTGTGCATATTGAAACGCAACCCCCAGATTTCACAGCAATAATCAAGGTGTGATTGGACTAAACATAGGTATAGAGTCTTGAGGGTATTTTGGTCAACATAAGGCCTAACCCTTCTTAGCATACTTAGGCTGGCATACACCTTTTTACATACATTATCAACTTGGTATGACCAAGATAGGTGTTGATCAATTATGACTCCAAGACATTTTATCGTTGTACACCGTTCTATAACATCTCCATTAAATTTGATAATTACATTTTCCATAGAAATATTAGATAGCTTTTGGGGTGTCCCTATTAACATAAACTTTGTTTTATCCGTGTTAAGTTTTAGTTTATTTACGTTTAACCATTCTTTTAAGGAAGCGTCTGTGATGATTGCGAAAGGTGGCAATTGAGTCACGTACGCGAGCGCCTGTTATGAGCCTTGCCGCTGTATTCTGAATTCTTTGTAGACGGTTCAAGTGGGTTTGGGGTAGGCCATATAAAAGAGAATTACAATTATCAACATGAGATATAATTAGTGAGTGAACAAGTAGTGCAACTGATTTTTGATTAAGAAAATGCCTTATCTGACCAATTTTACGAATTACAATGATAGCTGACTGACAAGTCTTGGTGATGTGTTCTACCATTGATAGATGCTTGTCCATGATAACACCAAGGTTACGGGCTTTTTTGACTGCAGGTAGATTAACTCCATCCACAATGACAGTTAGAGCAGGTAGTGTATTGGAGACATATCTTGAAGTAAAATGTAATACTTTATAACGTTTGCTCGAAATTTTGCTTTTATTGAACCCAAGTTGACATTAGAGTACACCCCCAGCACACATAAAAGAATATCTTTACCGTTCGTAAGTGAATCAAAAATATTCATAGCAATTTTAATTTATTAATGACTCATGCATTCGACTCCCCGAAAATATCAATTTTGCAAAATGTAAAAATATTTATATACGATTTGGATTTACACACTTATAAATATAGTTATGGTTTACTAATCACGAAGAAGATAGGATCTATTTTACCAGAAACACAGTACATCAATGTTAATGCACATTATTATTTTTTTATTATTGAAATGCGGAGGTTCGGTTAAATTGTTACTTTTATCACTTTTTAATGTTCTATTTTTTAAGATGGGAATGATAGAGATGTATTTTTGCTCTTAATATCCTTTTGTAAAGTCATTATATAACACTGTTTTAAACAGATACTTGCATTATTGTGTCAAGTTGTCATTGAGGGGCATATTGATAAATATTTTCATGAGGAGCGACCGTCCCCTGCCCCCTAGGATTGACGCCTCTGTCTATAAGGTCTATATTCTCCATAAATATCAAAAGAAAAATTTAAACCTCATAATATGTTATTCATCAATTTCGTCAAGAAAGTTTGAGTTTTAAGAAACACTTTTAACGCATTGGGAATTTCACATTAAAATTTCAAGACACTCTACGGTTCGTAATAAGAACATCCTTCTTCCTCTTGGAATGCACTATAATGGACTTGGTTTCTGGTATTGTAGTTGAGGTCACAGACGCCATCTTTGAAATTAAATGAGACGCAGTAGTCTTCTTTCAAGCACTCAGCAGCACAGCGGGTCTTAGACTTCTTATTGACAGTCTTCTGTGTGTATCCACGAAGACATCGGTCGGGGAGAGATGAAGCCTTGTAAGAACTGGATCGGGTGATGGCGGCTGGAGCTATATGTATGGAATGGAAAATTACATTGAATTTGATTCGATTCAATTTCACAATTGGAAGACAATGGCGGCAACATATCAGTCGTAACATAAGAGCAATAAACCTGGCAAAATATATATATTTTTAAATGGGGATGAATAACGATTTGGGACCTTGCTTGTCTTTTTTTTTTACAAGCAAAATAACTTTCATTTCTGTTCGAAACCTTTTTTTTTTCGCTTGTCATTACAAAAAATCACCTTCATTATAGCACCAGCACCCCTTCTTCAAAGTTCGTTCCCAGGCCCCTGGCCACCGGATTTCGAAACCACCGCTCACGACCGAGCTATCACGCCTCGCCTCCTTATGAATAAAGATTATTGATAACCTGATAGTCATAGATTCATGTGTCATATACAAAACGATTCTAGCAGGGGCCGCGAAACCGGGGGGGGGGGGGGTGGGGGAGGGGCTTTAGAACAGTATGTACCCCAAAGAAAATTAAGGTCAGACAACAAATCTCTCCCCCCACTTTGAAAACCGTTCCGCGGCCCCTGTCTAGAACATCTAAAAAACACTAGTATTACCTTCACATAGTACTTGGGAAGTAACACTAACTCCGCAGGGCTGGTCCTCAAGTCCGCTAGAAGACTTAATATACGTCACACAATTAAAAGAGGTACCTCCAGAACCGGTTCCACTCGCAAACCATCCTATTGTATTCGAAAAAAATATGATGACATAATCCAATGGAAATAAAATTATGAACGATATTGCTTTACACACGGACTTTGATTTCAAACAACATATCTCGGCTACCTAAAACGCGACCAACCGTGAAAATTTGCACGCACGCAAAGCCGGATTTAAACTACAAGCTGTATAGTAACATTTTCAAATACTTGATTTTTTGTATTTTAAAAAAGTAATTAATTATGCTAATAATCGTAAAAGGATAACAGACAAAGTTCAATGAAAAAAAGTTCGAAAATGCAAAGATATACATAAGAAATTCATTAAGCAATAAAATAGGCCTACTCAGGAAATAACTTATGCTTCGGCATTTTTTGTGGACATTCGATAGAAATGTCAAAGTGAATATTTTCACCAGTAGTTAAAGTTGAATTAAGAAGGGGGTGAGTTTCCATAAATATAGGTTCTACATACAATATATAGTATATATAAGTTGTTCAAACACATAGCATGTCACAATAATCCTCTGCCTTCTCGATATTTTGCTTTGAAAGTCTATGAAATTAGCCACCTGTCAGAGCCCGAGAGACGAGTGTACAGAAAAGTCACTCGGAGTGTGACGTCACCGGGGGGAATTTAGTATAAGAGGTGCCTGAATGTCATACAGAAATGCTATGCAGAGAGAGAAAGATATTTTACAATTTTTTTTCAAAGCAACTCAAATCAAACAAATAGGACTGATATGTACAAATCGTTACTTTCCCTGTATAAAAAACAGTATGAATAACCACCATGAACTCTTCAATCATGATGTAAGATAGCAAACAGTGAGTTATTGAATGATATTTTCACTATTTCTCATTTATTTTATCACGATGATCAATCAAGTGAGTAGCTGGAAAGTAATTCCGGCGGCTAGCTCAGTGCGCGCTGAACGCATAATACTAGTACACACAACACCCAGGCATTGAGTGTACTGTTATGGTCTGGTATGTCGACTTAGTTCATGGCCGTGCAGCGACCCCCTGGCGTTTTTTCTTCTTTTCTTTTGTCTTTGACTCCACTTTTATATCCTCTGGATCATTTCCACTCATAGCTCATTCCACAGAACAATCTTGAACCAAACGTATAGTATTCTTTCTCGGCCTTCTGAGTTGTTTTCTATATTTAATTACGCTAGGGGTCACCGTCACACATACAAACGCAATTCGGAAGTGAGTTGAAGACAGAAAGATATATAGTAATTAGTATACATCTCTATGGTTGAAGACAACAAGAACGGTACGGTAGCTCGACAGCTAGCTGCGCCGGAGCGGGCGGCCGGTCGGCACAAAGCAATTCCGCAACCAACTGTGTTTTTTTGCAAGAGCCGCGTCACACGCGGATAAATATGTCATAATAACACGTCTGCTACGTTATCGACTGGTGAGAAGATCTCGATCAAATTTCATATTATTCACCTTGGAATTATTCCTTTAGGGTCTATGGTATCATTCTGAGGGAATTCACATATTTGGAATAATAGTACGGCCACAAATATTTTAATCATTTCCTCTTTGCAAGTTCTATGGCTCGCAGATACAACTTCAACTGCAGTTATTCCTTATGAAGGAGTACGTGCATAGTACACAAAACGGCACTGCCTTGTTTACTAAACCGGGACCGAATACCTCCCCGGTGACGTCACACTCAAAGAACACCCGTCTCGGTAGGCATTGCAGGAGCGAACTCAGGGGAAATGGGTAGGGATAAATCGTTCAAATTCACTATTTTGAAAAAAGAAAATTGGGGGTCGAATCACCTATTAGTGTTTGGGGGGTTGTAAGGTTGCTATTAATGTAAATATCTCAATATTTGGAATCGTCTTCTTAATTCAACTTTAAATACCCCAAACATGGCCAAAGTCCATTGCCCTTCAATGACCTTTGATCTTGGTCATGTGACCTGAAATGCATGGCAGCGTTTAAATGGACGGAAGCGACGAGCGATTCCGCTCTACCGGGCTGAGCTGGTGTACAGGCGAAGCTTTGATTGTGAAATAAGTACTGTTGACGTTAGCTGTCAGGCTGCGATGCATTCAATAATTCATAAAATAATTTTCAAGTGAGTTTTTATCATATAAGAAATGCCAAATTATGAA
The DNA here is from genome assembly GCF_037042905.1 of Lytechinus pictus. Classification (NCBI taxonomy): domain Eukaryota; kingdom Metazoa; phylum Echinodermata; class Echinoidea; order Temnopleuroida; family Toxopneustidae; genus Lytechinus; species Lytechinus pictus. The sequence continues at coordinate 10,762,894 of NC_087256.1, read as the reverse complement.
AAGGATTCCTGTAAGTACTTGATAAACTTCTTCCCATTCAATTTGATGGACAAAATTGTAAAAGTTAACTTAGTTAATTTAATACACAAGATGCAAACAATAACAAGTGGAACGCCTCTGGCAGTCTCGCCCGCATTACTCAATTTAATATAGCACAGTGCTGACTTTGAAAACATCTATTGAATAATTCGTCGGCGGTCATCCGAACCGTCGTATCACACATACGACGGTGCAAACCCATTTCAGAGAAAATCGACTTCAAAGTTTACCATAATTTTCACATTTAGTTCCCCAGCCTTACAACATATTCATTGCTTGAAAAGTACATGGTTGGAAAGACCAAGAAAATTGCTTGACATTGGTATCTTTATTTTTACACAATAGTAAGGATCCGAGAAATTATGGCAAAGAGCTACATGCTTGTAATTTCGGTTTGACCGACTTAGATTTTCTCTGTACAAAAACGCCATAGGGAAAACGCGATACGACGTTTTGACTGACCGCGATTTCAATGCACGCGATCAGTCAAAACGTCGTATCGCTTTTCACGTGCATTAATGCAGTGCCCAGTGCCGATACGACGGTTTGGTTGACCGCGCGGATTGAAATCGCGGTCAATCTAAACGTCGTTTCCAATGGGATTTGTGCATTTTATTAAAAATTTGTATGGCATCGCCGTGAAAATTTTCTCATATCTCAGAAAATAAAATAAATTGCTGCCTAAAAATTTAGTTATGAATAGAGTAGGACTTGTACTTCAATTTTATGCAAAAATCTCAAAATACAATGTCCATTGACCCAACATGATCTTTGATCATAATCATGTGAACTAAGACGTGTGCAAAATATAGTTGATAACCCTTATCATGCTTATATATGTTTCATGAACTAGATCCATAAAATTTCAAAATTATGATGACAATTCCACAAATACCCCCAACATGGTCTAATTTCATTGACCCTAAATGACATTTGACCTTGGTCATGTGACCTGAAACTCAGGCAGGATGTTCAGTAATACTTTATTACCCTTATATCCAAGTTTCATGAACTAGGTCCATATACTTTCTTATATATAGTTATGATGACACTTCAAATACTTTACCTTGGTTAAGATTTTAATGTTGACGCCGACGCCGCCAGCGTAGGAGAAATGTGACTGCGCCATTATCTTTGCTTTGTCCGATCAACCAACCGATGCTACCCGAGAGCCCGGCCATCGTACGATGATCAAGGGTGTCCGACCCGCAAAGAGTCCAAAATGGCAAAAAAACACATCGCAAGTACATCATAAACCTAAAATCAGACTGGGATATGACTGACGTAAAAGTGGGTGCTGGGGCCTGTTACAACCGATAATAGCCACCTTTCGCAATCCTCACGGACGCTAATATTTGGGTCCCCTAACACAAAAGTTAACGCTTAATCATACACTTGATTTTTAAGATTGATTGTACATTATAGTCAATAGAATCAAACGTAGAAAACTGCTTTACAATCAATGCTAAGCTTTGTGTTACAGAGGGGTTACAGGCCCTACAGATCTGCTTTTCGTGTGCGAAATTCTTTCCCGCGACACCCTACATCTAATTTTAGCGTGTCTAATACCCTTTTTACACACGCTAAAATTTCCTTAACCCCGTACTATAGGTGGGGCTAAATTGCCATTTAGCCCCACCTATAGTACGGGGTTAAGCTTAGCCCACTTTCTTTTTACACAGCATTTTTGCAAAGTGGGCTAACCCCACCTTTAGTACGGGATTATTTGGCCCTGCAAAAAAGCAGGGTTATCCCAGCAATTGCGGTGCTTAGAGCGATAGTACGGGGTTAAGATCGCTAGTGTAAAACGAAAGTGGGCTCAGCTTAACCCCGTACTATAGGTGGGGCTAAATGGCAATTTGGCCCCACCTATAGTACGGGGTTAAGGAAATTGTAGCGTGTGTAAAAAGGTACGAGTGAAGTACTTAATTGTACTACGAATGATCGACAAAAAACACTAGTCCGGGGTTAGCGAGTTTCGTGTGTGAAAAGCAAGCATTCCTTATCCGGGGTTAGCAATCACAATTTGGCATGTGTAAAAAGGAAAAAAAATAGTACGGGGTTAAGGATAGTACGGGGTTAGCGATAGTCCGGGGCTAAGAAAATCCTGTGTAAAAAGGGTATAAAAAGGGTAGAGACCTAAATAATGAACTCTGCTCGATTCGCCAAATGGATATACCGCACTCGGTCCTGCGCGAACCTCGGAGTGGTATATCCATTGGCTCTTCTCGCACATCTTTCATTATTTGGTCCTGCATACACGCACTTACGTGCATTATTTGTATATTATATCTAATTATTAAAATTGTACTTTTGTATTTATATTGTACGATTTGTATGTTTTTATGACCGAATAAATAATAATGGTAATATTAATGATAATGATTAATAATATTGATAATCAATAATAATAATGATAATGATAATAATGAAAATTAATCAAACCAGCTGGGCTTAGTGCCCATTCCTTGATCGGGCGAATCGGGCGGTATTGTGATCTCAATACAGTAGTGAGCGTGCTTGAGGCTAGTTAGGCTGTGTGTTTGAGTTGTGTGTGTTTGGTGAGGGGGAGAGAGAGAGAGGGGGGGGGGGGCAAAGTCGACCCGTGCCCCTCCCCCTTTGAGAGGCACAATTAATTTTTTTAATGTAAAAACGCCGTTAAGATAGTAGTTTTATTTTCCTTGTCAAATTTTTCCTCGAAAAATGTGCCCCCCCCCTTGGAAAATCCTGGATCCGCCCCTGGTGGAAGGTATCACCATGCTGCTCGGCTCCGCTCCATCAAGCCAGGCAATATGCTTTCGTCTTTCTTTTGTTTAATTTTTATAGGTTGTCAGTGAGGGCTCTGTATTATAGGTGATGAGGCCCTTTCGATTTGTTGCTTTTTTCGATAAACCATCTGTTGTCAGTCTCGAAGTTAGCTCTCAATAAGTATGTTTAAAATATATTCTGCCTGATTTCTTTTTATTATTATCCATCTCTTGTAAATATTGTAATTCAATAAAAACACAAATATATATATGTATATATATATATATATATAAGACATCAGAAATGCGAAAAAAATTCACGAGTAATGCAGTTTTTGAAGTGCCAACAATTAAGTTCTTTTATTCACTCTCCAAATTTTCGGTAGACATCTACCTTCTTCAGGGAAGATTCGTGAATTGTTGGCACTTCAAAAACTGCATTACTCGTGAATTTGTTTCGCATTTCTGATGTCTTATTATTATTATTGCCAATACGTGGAAAACCAAGATGCTTATATATATATATAAAATCAAAACTTTCAAAAGTCATGAATTTTTTATTTATATATTTAGGTCAATATTACACTAATATTTTGTTTGTTTTATTAAAACCAACTTATCGTCATGGTGACTTTCTGCTTTAACGGGCCATGAGGGAGCTGAAGAAAACGCATACGTATATAAGCCGATATCACCGCAAGGCGCCGTTAAGATTTTTCATAAAAATTATACTCAAATTATTTTCCTCAAAACTTGTTTCATTCAGAAGGCTGCACGGGAGACGTGCAATGACCCGATTTGAATTTCCATTGATCCTCTGGGCACGATAGGAGAACGTCCCTTCTACCTGAAACATCCCCAAATATCGTAAAATTATCGATAATTCTTTGCTATGTTATATACTATTCGCTTTATCCCTAATGAAAATCAAACGCATTATAATATAATTTCTTTCATCTAATTGATTGATTGATACCTACCACTAGAGGTGGTGAAGGATATTCCGTCTACACATTGGTACGTTCCCTCGACTTCCTCATCATCACACCCTATCCACACATCGTCAATATCTTTTGGTGTAGGATTATCATCCGTGCTAACTGGACCAAGATTGTTGATGTATTCCGTCACAGCATCATATTCAGTTTGATTAGAAGGGACGAAGAGTTGAAAATTCGCTCGGCTACAGATATCTATTGCGTCCGGTTTGGACACCCATTTGTTCCCCAATATTTTATAACATCGGTTTCCAAAGTTCCACCAACCTCCGTTGCATCTGTAGGTAATCTCTGTAAATTTTGATTCAAAGTTTAAAGGTTAAAGTTTTGTTTGGTTTTATTTACCGTATAAAAATCAATACAAAATTATCAGTACAAACTATTAAGAATTATATAAACACTTAATAAGATACGGATGGATCACACTATTCAGAGCCATTGATATAATGGCTCCGTTCTTTCTAGAGGTCCAATAAAAGGCTAAAGTTTAAAGGTTAAAGTTTGGAGGCTACAGTCCACCCCAACAAAAACTCAAATTGACTGAAAAAAGATAAGAAAAATTAAACATACATGACGCGTAAAATGTTATCAAAATTAGTTATAAAATAAGGGTGACGAAATTTTAAAATTTTGCTTAGTTTATCAAATCATTAGGACAAAAATGAGGACACTGATGACGACACCCATTCACATTTTTGTATATTACTATGAGTCTTGAGATATAGTTTAACTTCTTCCTCATTCATGAAGCAAGGCTTGATTCCTCTTTAAAAATGTATTGCTTCAACCTTATGTCATTTGATAGAAATACTTCCTTATTGTCAAATATGCAAAAGAATATTTATTTAATAATAAAAATAATACAAAATAATTACAGTGCGTATCAAAAAATGTTTACACTTAGAAAAAAATTCTGTAAAATTATACATTTGTAATATCCTGAAGATATTTTTACATTTTAACATTGGTACAGATCAATTTAAGCAAATGACGATACAACTGTCGAAAAATATTTCCGCTTGAGTGAGCACCACTTACTTTTGAAAAGTTAGTGAAAAATGATTTGCGCAGAACTTTGAAATAGTTATTCGAATAAAAGTAGACCTTAATCATGAAGAACACATGGAATTTAGCTACTAAAATTGATTTGAAGATATCTTTTACCTTGTTTAACTCGTTTCCTTGCCCAAAACACTTTGAAGAGTTCATTGCGCCCACACACCGAGGCCATCGTGACGATATTTGTTTTACACTGAGCTGTGATTTACATGAAATGTCTTTGGCTTGATTTTCATTTTGTTAATCATTGTCAAGCTTGGGAAAAGTGTGGAGAAACAAGTATTAAATGAAAAATGAAATGTAAACCCACTTTAAATAATAAAAACTTAGTGAAAAATGCTGGAGATGTGTGATATATAAACTTTTGTTCAGATTCAGTTATGTCCTCAGATCCAGCTGGCACGAAAAGGGTAAAGGTTGTGCTTAGTAAGTGTTGAAATTTCAATTTGAGTTGCAAAATTGTTACAAAATGCTTGAATGTATCCGTTTTCTTTCAATTGACTAAAGGTGCAAGGGAAATGTATGAGAAATGTTTCGCAGGGTAAATTAGATTTCGCCCTTTCCTCTTGACTATGGACCTAATGCCTTGACACAGCGTGAAAACGAGTATTTCTGCGCAAACAGATTTCTGCGAGCTTTACGAAAATCGACGGTGCTCTCTCAAGTGTAACATTCTGTCTAAACGTTTACTTTCATTGGATAGATGAGACCCAAACCCAAGAATATATGTAAAAAATTGCTTATATGTTGTATAATATTCAATTCCAACGGCTTTTTCAAAGTGTAAACTTTTTTTGATACGCACTGTATAGCGAGTGCATGGGTGACAACATCGACTCTCTCATTCAGGTTGTCACCCTGTGTAACGCATGCTGTATGTAAAAGAAAATTTGTGATTTCAGAGTAACACGACATTTGCTCCTGCGACATTTGATCCGGTCTTAATATTTCAAAGGATTATAGAGTTTTTGGTTCAGAATAATGTAAAGATAAGGACTAGGGTTTATTTAGGTTTTGAGGTTAGGTTTTATGTTTGGCTTAACGTTCAGATATCCTTTGGAGCAAATGTTATGTAACCGATTTCATAACTTTCTAATTTTACCTCAAATTTTGATAAAATTGACATTGTTATTGTTTGATTTGCTCTATTAAAATCTCCCTTTTTTCTGGGGGGGGGGTGAACTTGCTCTTTTAAAGAATATTTTTTTAATATATATTAGGAGTGAGTTTAACAATTACAATTCTTCTATCATATCCACTGACAATTTTTGATAGCCTTCAGTTGAAACATCATGATGACGATGATCAGGTGATGATCTGATGATCAGGTGATGATCAGATGATCATGATGATTATGATCATGATCATGATCAGATGATGATGATGGTGATGATAATGATGCGGAAGAGGTGGTGGTGGTGGTGGAGGAGGAGTAAGGGCAATTGAATAAAATGAATTTAAATTTGATTAAAAATTCTTTTTGAATAAGATTAAGAAAAAAAAAAATTAGCACCCTCAATATCTAAATACAATATTGACATCTGTTTGCACCCAGAAATGTTCGTTTTTCACACTAAAAAGGTGCAAGTTTGCTTGATGGAAGGGGTTAAATTCTGCAACCTAAAATGCTGAAGGGTTGCAAAACAGTCATAACCGACTTCACCTTTACAGGTGCATGGAACTTCTTAGGGCGCAAAGTTACACCCCAAAATGGACTCCCAGAGTTGCATTGGTAAGAATTGCATTTTTTTTCTTAGCGTGTATTTCATTCAAAGTGGTATTTTCAAAGCAACCATGAATAAAATAAGAACATACAACATACCTTGTGCGCGAACATTTGACAAAAATCCCACTAGGACTGCAAGCAAGATTGCAGTCATCATGTTGGAACAAATTTTTACCAAGGCTTCAGAAAATTCTTATGATCGATCCTCTCGTGACTTTGATAAACCGTGATATGTTTTCAATCAGTTTCCCGCTACTTCTACCATGCACAGGAAAGTATGAAATTAATTTTGACTGGGGTTTAACAGTCAAATCCCCTATCGCTGGAGGGGATTGGATGACAACAAGCACATTCATTAATACCACAGCTAATTCATCCGTATCTAACCAGTTAATTGTGTCAATTTATCATAGCATGAAATTTAAAGCTATATAGGGAGGGGTTGAGGAGGGGGTGGATTAGGGTACATTTTTTGTGATGCATTCGTTTTTAAACAAACGTGGAGAAAAGTGAGTAAAGTGAGGGGGACGGGGGGGGGGGTCTGAACCGTCTGATATACGAAACAACTTTACCATCGTGCAGAATGCCAGAGAAAATGAATTGCGTTGAGCATTTGAGTGGACTGTGAGAGCTATGAGAGGTGGATTGGACGTGTATCCATCCGGGAGTGAGGATGAGGGTGTACGTGGGGGTGTGCATTTATTTTTTTATTCATGAGGAAAATGAAATATATATTTTTCTCTAATTATGATAACGACCTTTATTCTTTACAATATATCTCTCTTAGCATTGGAGTGAAATATGAATTATATGGAAGACAAAGGACAGAATGGCATCATAATTAGAATGGGAGGTTTAATAGCAAACCCTTTTTTCACTTTCGAGAACTGGACGTACGAGAGATACCTCTGCATGCAAACATGGGGCAAGGAAAATTAATGAAGCGCTTTTGATTAACTAATTTCGATAGGATTATAGTCTCTATAAATGTTATTTATCCGTTCACTTCGCGTGAAATTGAGCTAAAACGTCACTATCCTATTATGAAATATCGTGAAATACGTAGCAGAATGGAGCGATATGAATATTATCGGGGGATGGTAAGTAAATATCTCATATGTCATGGTCACTCCAGATTACCTTGGCTCTTTAATCTCTTGTTTTTTTCTGCCCAATCTTTTATTCTCATTTATTCTCTATCTGCTCTACTTCTATCTCCTTCCCCTGTATGTGTGTCTGTCTCTCTCCCTCTCCGCCTCTCACTCACTCCCTCACTCCCTCCCACCCCCCCTCATTCACCCATTCTCTCTCCCCTTTCTCTTTTTACCCCCCCCCCCTCTCTCTCTCTCTCTCTCTCTATACATCGCTATCTTCCCCTAATCGTAAATCAGATTTGATCACAAGTCAATGGCTTTAGAGGGAATATGCACCCTGAAGATAAGTTAGTTTGAATGAAAAATTGAGAAAAATTTAGGTGCAGGTTTGAATAAAATCAGTCAAAGAATAGCTATATAGGATATCAATGTTATTTTTTTTAGTTTGATTTTTATGACGTCACAAACGTGCAGCTATTATGTCCTGTGATATAAATTCCAGTAAATGTAATTTTCTATAAGAAATGAAAGTGATTTTATTTGTGGGGTAGATATTTCATCTGACAGATGGTTACATATCCTTCCTATGTTTCATAAAAATATGAATTTATGGAATTTATATCATTATGGAACGCTGCTCGCAGATGACGCTACAAATAGAAAAATAAAATAACATAACATACCTCTTTTCACTATTTACATGATTACGTTTCTCTGTTTTCTGCTTTATTAAAACCAACTTATCATCAGAAAAGAGTTCCATTTTCATTATGCTAATACCTTTACGATATCAATGTGTAGTGAATCGGGATCTTATAAACATGTTCGTGAATGGGTAAGTGCTATGCCATATATTTATTGATTTCTAAATACACAAATGCAAACAATTATAGTTGCAAGTATTGAATGTAAGTTTACGATGTTGTTTGAGAATACCCCTCCAACCCACATCCATGTGTAAGTTTCCTTATCATGTACCGTACATAAAAAGAATAACACATTGTTTAAGCCTGTCACTCGAACAACAAGTTGTTAAAACTTTATTGTGTAACTGTTTAAACCTTTTAAACAGTTGTTTAAAAAAGGTTTAAACAATAGTAGTTAGAGTGATGGGCTTAAACAACGTGATTAAAATTTTGAAACAGCGATTTTACAGTGTAATAGGGTCCTTTACTTTGAATTTTTTACACAGCATAATATCCCTATCTATGTATTCTTTCCGTTCTGATATTACAAATGAAATAAGGCAATGTCCTGATTTGAGATATATTTTTTATAATACATGTTTGAAATGTTTCATGACAACCAAGATTCGGGGTCAATTATTCATCATGTTATTTAATCAGAACTAATCAATGCAGAAATAAGTAGAGCAGATTTAATCTTCTTTGATGAATGAATCCCAAACCAAAGGGGAAGATTTTTAGACTTGCACTTTTATGATTGATCGTTTGCATCACCCTGAAACTTCCATAATGATTTTTTTTGGCATTGTTAGAGACGTGTTGAAAAGTAGGATGGATGAAACGTATTGTTATTAAAATGCAATTAATGATGCTCTTGCATTTTGCGTCATGCCTCATGCTATTCTGCGGCATCTCAATATAAAATATCTGTTTACATTAAAAAACAGAAAAGTGCCCCCCACGAACGTGTTCTGTGGCCCTTTCGCCTGGGAAGGACATGTTATGCGTTAACGAGTGCCCCTTTGCCTTCTCAGATGCCTGTTGTTTATATCAGATAAGTTGTCCTGAAAACCCACTTTTTTCGTGCCCGATGAGCGCCCGGTTTCTTAATTTAGCGCCGTTAGAACTGCTTTCTTCTGCAAGTGCATAATGAATGAAAAAAAAAATCCTACGTGCCTTAAGTTTCATGATTCATGTGAGTGGGGTAGATATGTAATGTTTTCCTTTGTTTTAAGATCATGGCCGTAAACAGCGGGGGGGGGGGGCAGGGGGCAGTTGCCCCCCCCCCCCCTCCGAAATTTGAAAACATTTTTCTTTACTGCAGATTTTCACAAAATTCACCAAATGTATGCACAAAATCAATCAATTTCACTTAACAAAATGCAAAAGCGCGTCAATGATAAGCTCGGTCGCTTCGCTCCCTCGCTTTTGAGTTTTTGCCCCCAGCAAAAATTCTGCATCCGGCCATGTTTAAGATAGTGCCCTTTTCGAAAGAAAAGGTGCCTTTTTTCTATGTGCCCTCCGCCCCCCCCCCCCCCACTTGCAACTTCGCTCCGCCGCCCCTGTCATCATCATTATTTATTGACCCATCTGACTCTTCAGGTACGCCGCTTATCTCTGCGATAAAAGGTATTTGCTCACCGACACAACCATCACCACCACCATCCCCACTACCACTACCATCAACACCACGACTACCATCACTAAAACCACCATCACCGCCCCCACCACCACCTCCACCATGTTCCATCAGTAGAATATCATAAGAAAGTGACTAGAATCGCCACCACCACCACCACCACAACCACAATCGCCACCCCCACCTCCATCACAACCTTCACCGCCGGCGCTGCCACCACCACAACAACTAGTATCACCACCACCATCACCACCACCTCTACCATCACCACCATTACCTACACTACCTCCACCATGTTCACATCAGTAGAAGATCAGTATACAGACAAGAAAGCAACTATAGAATCGCCACCTCCATCACCACCACCACTACCATCACATACACCGCCTTACCATACTCAGATTAGTAGAAGATAATTAGAGACAACAAAGTGGCTAAAATCGCCACCACCACCACTGTCACCACCACTACCTCCACCATGTTCACATCAGTAGAAGATCAGTACAGACAAGAAAGCGACTATAGAATCGCCACTTCCATCACCACCACCACCACCACTACCATCACATACACTGCCTTACCATACTCAGATTAGGAGAAGATAATTAGAGACAACAAAGCGGCTAAAATCGCCACCACCACCACTGCCACCATCACTACCTCCACCATGTTCACATCAGTAGAAGATCAGTACAGACAAGAAAGCGACTATAGAATCGCCACTTCCATTACCACCACTACCATCACATACACCACCTTACCATACTCAAATTAGTAGAAGATAATTAGAGACAACAAAGCGGCTAAAATCGCCATCACCACCACTACCTCCACCATGTTCACATCAGTAGAAGATCAGTACAAATAAGAAAGCGACTAGATTGAACGTGAAAACCGTCCCCTAGAATATTACTATTGCACCATGACCCCAATGCCTTGCGCGAATGTGGTTAATTAATCAATAGCGAAAAGAGAATGACCAATCAGAATCATGTTTGCATCCTTTTATACTCTTCAAAATTCTATCATCTAATCAGAATCGCTGTTGTATTATACAATTGATCGAATCTCAAGGACTTAATCATCTTCAGGGAACCGTTTTGTGATCGTTATCATCACTGACATTGTCGATCTTCGACAGCTACCATCAGGGACCTGGGAAGCGGGGCGCAGCATCCCTTGGATTTTGTTTTAATGCTAATAATAATGTATTTCATTTGACTCTGTTTGCCAATATCCCCTCTTTTTGGGAAGAGGGATTGTCAAGTAACATAAATCACCTTTATTTGAGAGTGAAGACCTATTTTATTTTTGGATTTTTTTTTTTAACAGTAAGCCCCCCCCCCCCCTTTAAACCAAGAATCCATCCCTGATTATTATATCCCAGCACTTCCTGTTAGAAGCTCGTTCCCAGGTCCCTGGTTGCAATAGAATCAGGGAGAAATGAGTGCTTCTCGGCCAATCAAAACCACTTATGAATTGTCATTACTGACTTCCCTGAAACACCTTTCAGGATTTTTTTTTCAGGTTGTTGTTGGCATACGCTCAACAGATGAAACTTATATCACTTAATCAAATTAATGTTATGTTTTCGTTTCTTTATTAAATTTACAAAAAAACACTTTATCAATTGAATCGCTTAAAATCACTTCACCCTTGAGATATATTACGTTCAACTAACAAAATATATCATATTAAACCATAATTAAGACAACAGTTTTATACTAGCTAATCAAATCATACAATTTTGGCAACTATATGACCTTGAATTATATTCTTTATTTACACGTTAATCCAATCGACCTATAAAGCGAGGTAATAAGCAAATTAAATAATATCACATTATATACAGGTATGCGATTTTCTACGTTACACATTTCCGACAGAGTATCGCAATTATAAAATGAGAGATTTATTTATAATACCACTGAATTTAATACCAAATAGATCCGGAGGCATTTTCTTTTATTTCCTCGATCTTTGTCTGGGTATATTTTTAGTTATTCTTGTTTAGTATCGTTTCATTTACATCTTTCAATAATTTTGCTGAAAATTAAATAAATGAGATGAAAATAAAAAAGATGATAATGCTTATTGTGTTTGAAAAAAATATGTGTTCATATTGAACTATTCAGGCCTTGCATGTAAGATTTATATGACGATTGGGGCAGGGGCGTCCGACGGATTATGAGAAACGATGTAACTATTTGATCGAAAATAATTATCATTGTTAGCGCGTTTGTGGTTTTAGATCTTTGTTTGCTTTGCCAATTTTTATTCTTGGTCTAAAAAAACATACAATGGACATAATATTCCTGCATTTAGCATAGAGCCTTTTTCAGTGATAACATTATGCTATACTGATTACAATAATAACACTAAAAATAATACAAATACAACAAAATGACGATGATGTAAGGACATGCGATATTCATTACGAAAATCACTTACAATAAAAAAAAATCAGAGAATTTAAGCTTTCATTTAACATGCAGTAACCATGTTAACCAGGGAACAGAAAAAGCGAAGCAATTATTTCTGAAAGACCAAGTATCATCTTATATCGTTCATATCAGACAAATAAGAGGGAGTAATCATTGTGTTAACAGTGCTTATGCCTAAATCTTAGTTGTTGTTGTTGTTGTTGAATATGATGGCGCTCTTCAATCTCTCCAGATTATACGCGCCAGTCACTTTCGTAAGTAGGACGTCGTCGGCAAAGGCTAACGTTAAACCATTGGTGACGATTATATGACATATTAATATAGATTAGTCACCCATCCACCTATTATATTAGTAGGTCCTACAAGATTAAACATCTTCGAGGAATAATACTTCAATACAAATAGAGAAATTAAATATCGCGCGTGCTAAATGATTGTTCGTGAAAAAGGGCACACCAGCTACTCGGCTACTAGTTATATATTTATAGAATTTATTAAAATATTCGTCAAATAACAATTCAAATGTGATATCACATACAATTACACGTCCTTCTTATTCTTTTGTCTTGTCTTTTCTTAGTTTCTTATTAATAAAATTTTTAAATCCTTCTTTTATGTCTTGTGTTTGAAAAAAAAAAAAAAAAAAACCTAACTGTAAAAACGGTTAGTGGCATATATAAAACATAGTAGTTCCCGTGTATAATCGGGATTAATTAACAATTGTTTAAGATTCGGGTCATTCATCTTAAGTTTATTAAACATAATGCGTCTCTCCTTTACATATTTTGAACAAAATAAAACATAATGTTCAATAGTCTCAAATTCTTTGCACACCTCACAGAGGCCGGAAGAGTGCTGTTTAATTTGAAACATAATAGTTTAATTTGCACTTACCTACTGTGATTTGATGAAGGAGGCATTCCTCTTTCCGAGAAAAACCTTTTCTATATGCCTGCTTAAAAACATTATCATGAATAGCATATAAAAATCTACCATTTCTAGACGCATTCCAATCTGCTTGCCAGACACTTTTATAAAATGTCATGCGTGAGCATGTGAGTTCATTTATAGTGTTTGGTAAAACGATGTCTACAAACATTTTCGCGGCTCCTTTCTTGGCAGCTTTATCGACGATCTCATTGCCGTTAACATCACAATGTGAGGGAATCCATTCAAAATTAATACAGATATCTTTCATACTGAGTTTATGAATTTTAAATAAAATTTCATTAACAATAGTGCATTTTATGAAATATGAATCAATCACATTCAGTGCTGACAAAGAGTCGCAAAAAATTACAACTGAACATGGTTTATCAAAGGAGTCTAACCACTCAAGTGCCATTAAAATGGCCAGGAGTTCCGCTCTCATGATACTTACATTGGATAACCTGAAATACTTTTTTATTTTATATTGAGGAACATAAAATGCTGCCCCCGTTCTAAAATGTTCCTGTTTGGATCCATCAGTATATATATGTAAATAACCATTCCACACTATTCCAATTCTTTCTAGAACGTTAGCTTTCATCTCGGCCGTTAGCATATCCTTTTTTCTAATTATACGATGAGCACAAAACGACACAGGAGGGCGGGACAAACGCCATTCCGGGATTCTTGTTAATACGTTGTCTTGCTTCTCTACAAGTACCTCATCACTACAGGCTCGAAGTTTGAAAGGTCTTTCCCCTTCCTTCCATTCGTGTCTGTTCGTATGTTCAATGAAAATTTCTCTACTTGGATGGCATAAATTGCTAAACAACAAATAATATCTAAATTTATCATTAAACAGTTTTATCCGAAGATACAACGGTAATTCACCAGTCAAAACTTGTAGAGACTCTAATGATACATTGTATATCGTTCCTGTAATGATTTTCAAAGCTCTATATTGTATAGAGTCAAGCTTTTTCTTATGAGATGTACAGGCAGAATCATACATTTCACTTCCATAGTCTAAAACAGATAAAATAACCTTTGTATATCATCATCAAAATTTCATACCTATTCCCCCAGGACGTACCCGAAACGCAACGTAATAAATTTAATATTTTCTTACATTTATCAATAATCGCATTAATGTGGCTAGACCAAGTTAGTTTTGAGTCTAACCACATACCAAGAAATTTGAACTGCTCACAATGAGGCAAAACATGCCCATTTATTTTCAAAGTAATATCTTTCTTTTGTTTATTGGTAAAAACTAAAACTACAGACTTTGTGTGAGAAATATTTAATTTCCATCTCCAGCACCAGATTTCGATTTCATGGAGGGCTTCTTGCAGCTTTTGGCGAACGTCTTTATGATCGTAGATGGCGCTTCATCATTTAAGACAAGCTGCTGGGATAAACGGTTTTTTTATTTTTATTTTATTTTTTTACACAGACAATGTACAGAGATTGCAGGGCAACTGCACATAGATGTAGTATACGATCTAGGAGACAAGTCTATTGTATGATTTCGATCACAGTACAGTCTCTCCCACATAGGGTCAGTAAACGAAATCGCAAGGCGTTCGTAATTTTAACCGTAGACTGAGTACGATGGCCCTGAATAAATCGTATGAAAAATGTAAAGTTATTGTGCAACGTCGTCAGTAAAATGAACATAATTAAGAAGGATCTGCAGATTGTCTGATTTTCGAAAAAATGAACTTTTTTTTCTTTTCTGGGCTCTCCAAAATATATATTAATTTCTCTTACCTGCGTTCCATAATTTCATATGAATCACAATTTCATAATGATTATAATTTTTCTTTGCTAATCATCGGAATCGATGGGAAAAAAAATCGGAGACGAGATTAGCCAGTTGGAATAAACATATAATCAGCCCTAAATATACATACCATGTATTTTCGCATTTGAAAGTTATATATTGGTGTATAAATTATTTCCAGATGCTTCGCACTGATCAAACGCCAAATAATTACTAGTACTAGTAATCTCCATAAATGGAGGGGAAATTAAAGAGAGCGGTGTGCACTTTTGACCCTCAATTTTTCCCCGTAATCTGGATGGATGAAACCATGAAACCATGGGATCTGAACCCACGTCCTTGCTGGTACGGATGCAGCTCTGAAACACGTCATCTTAGTATAACAAGAAGATAAAACTATATAAGATTAAATAAATAAGCCACATATCAACACTATTTACAATTTATGTTTTTTCTACTTTAGTCCGTGCTATAATCATTGAACCGAAGCCAACCATATTTTTCAATAAATATTTCTTACAGTCATATACATGGAGGAATCCTGATGGATGGTCAAGCCGTGATGCACTCCCACAATCATTTATCACTTCACTTTTTTCACTTTAAGAAAGAATCCAATCAAAATGGAAGTTATATTGTAACAAAATACAAATCAAAAGAAAAAAAAGGAAAAGTAGTAATGTGAAATTTTGAACAAAGTCAGACAGATGATTCATAACTTTCTTAAATAAAGTCACGAATTATTTTTTTAAGTTGTACAAGTCATGTTAATTTCAAATTGACTAGGGCGAAGACGATTTCGCATTTACTCTGAATATAATGTAATTTTGTCAAAAAATGTTTTTTCTTTTACTCAGAATAATAAAATTTCTCTGTCATGAGGTCATAAAGCAATATTCTTCCTATGTTATATTTTTATTACTGATCTGAGAGGAAATGTGCTTAAGGCCTAATCTAATTCTAATTGTTTTCGACAAATAAAAAAGTATCGGGAGGTGTCCGGCTTCTAATTGTCACAATATACTCAATAAATTGACAACTTGAGGATAAAAAGTCCTTTCTTTTCATTCTTGTGTAAATCCATGCCTTTTTAAATCTTTGTCCAATTGACCAGAATCTTTCAGCATTCTGTATTTGTTTAATTTTCCCTTTTACACAATTAATTTTATAACCAAAATGAGAATCCCAATAACCCCTTAATATTGAACAGGCTCGAAGTAATTACACCCACGACGTGCCTCCATTGAGTTCTCACCAGCTGCGGATGTCGTATTAAGATTGATCTCACAGCGGCCATCTTGTTGTTGCCAATTGAAGGATTGACACTGATCATGGGCAAGACACAGTCCAGCACACTCCACTAAATTCTTCACTGTTGCATACAATGCGATGTAACCCTTTAGACAGTATCCTTTCAATGGAGACCCATCAGGCTTCGAGATCAATCCATAGTCTCGTGAAACTTTATACAATTTTGCAGGAGCTATTTCGAAATACAGAAAGAGAGAGAAAAAAACCCGTAGAATTTCATTGAAATGTGAAAATAGATTAAACCTATTTAGTGTCTAATTAAACGCTTTGTTATGTACTGGAAATATGATAATAATTCTAATTTTCCCATCCTACCAAAATGTTTTTGGTAATTGGTGATTATTTATGAAGTGAACAGATTTAGCGCCTTTCCTTGGGATATTCCCGACCTTTCGTTGAAGAACGCGAACGCTTATTTGCGACGGTAGTTGATTTTGGAAGAGACTTTTGGGCCCGGCGTCATGGTCGTAAAACTCTGTCCTGCAATGCAAATTGTGTGACATGATATTTTTTTTTCGTTTCGCATCTGGAACGGAAACATTCAATCTGCGTTTCGTTTGCAAAATTCTGGTTGCTACTATGGTAACAGCGATATATCCGATTTAGGACTACTTTTCAAAGCCACATTTGGTTCCTCCCAGAGCTCGAGAGGCCGCCCGGGGGGCCCACTTCCATTGAAGAGTGGATACCAGGCGCGACCACGCGTAAAAAGGGAAAGAGAGGGAAAGAGTGGGCAAGTACGTTACGTATATAGGCCTATGTAACGTTATAAGGGTGTCAAAAACGATGTTTAAAATACTGAAAAGGAGGATATGTTTTCAATACTTGTAGGGTTTCACAAGCTAAATACTTGTTAAGAGATGCATATTCATAATATGGAAAAGCCTTGCTTCCCTTGTTTAGGGTGCTTTTCGAAACCGCATGGTCGTGCCTTGTATCCACTCATCAATGGAAGTGGTCCCCCCGGGAATTCGAATCTAATCCCCATTTCTGGGGAAAGTAAAACATAATGCCCATTACATTGTGTGCTAGAGGCATATCGTTTGTGTAGGAGTAAACAAAAGAAAAAAAAACGCAAATTCGGCTGCTCCGTGTTCAGACGTATACATGATGTGTACACAATCAACGCATGCGAAATGGTTTCGGCTGGAGAGGTGATTTGACCCATGGAATCAATTGCCAGAGATCCACCAATAATCCACATTAAATGCAATATCGATTCGATGGACTGTAATGATCTATGTCTAAGCCTTAATTCAGTAACTTTTTTTTCTCACTCAATATGTACTCGATTTGTTTGAAAAACCACTTTCTTATCCATGTCATAATTTATTGTAGGTCCTGCATTTCGAATATCTCAAGCCATCAGTCGTAATGTACATGCATGTATGGTGCGGGTGTCGCGGGAAAGAATTTTGCACCCGAAAAGCAGATCTGTAGGGCCTGTAACCCCCCTGTAACACAAAGCTTAGCATTGATTGTAGAACAATTTTCTACGTTTGATTCTATTGACTATAATGTACAATCAATCTTAAAAATCAAGTGTATGATTAAGCGTTAACTTTTGTGTTAGGGGACCCTAATATTAGCGTCCGTGAGGATTGTGAAAGGTGGCTATTTTCCTGGGGGTGGTTCTTTTGGCAAGAAATTACGTAATTATCCCCGAAAAATATTGACGGGCAGAATCAAAGGTTACCACTGTATAGCTGAATATACTTAAATAAGAAATAACACATCAACAACGAAAAAGGGTGCTTAAGGGGGAATTTCACCCTGACAAAAAGCCTATTGGTAAAATAACAGAAAAAATGATAAAAAATATTGGTGAAAGTTTGCGAAATCCCGTTAAAATGTTAAAAAGTTAGAATTTTCATCTTTTTTATTTGTGACGTCATATGCGAGCAGTAATCCATGTATCATGAATTTTAAAATAATCAATGAAAAGTTATTTTTCTCCAAATATTGTATTTTTTATTGTACTTCCAGTATATCCCATACATGTTACATAACATATGGGGCAGCTGCTCGTATATGACGTAACGAATAAAAATTAAAAAAAACTAGAAATTCTAATAAGTTTCTTAATCTTTGATGAATTTTTTCTCAAACTTTCCTTGCTTACTCTGATCACTCATGATATCGATTAAGATGGTCTCAGGAAAGAAAGAATTAAGGGGTGAAAATAAGAGACATATTTGAAAAAACCCT
This sequence comes from Lytechinus pictus, assembly GCF_037042905.1. Lineage (NCBI taxonomy): Eukaryota > Metazoa > Echinodermata > Echinoidea > Temnopleuroida > Toxopneustidae > Lytechinus > Lytechinus pictus. The sequence goes on along the minus strand of NC_087256.1, from coordinate 10,744,227 downwards.
CAGACCTCCTGGGGCCATTTCATAAAGCTGGTTTAAAGTTACGCATGACTTTACAAACGACTAGCTAACTTACTAATCCAAGAAAATGTTCCAGTCGTTCGTATACGGTCATGTGTAACTCAAGATCATTTTTATGAAACGTTACCCAGAAGCACACCGATTTTCTTGGTCTATAAACGCACCTTGTTTTAAATCAAGGTGTAACCATGCATGGTTATCAAAATATTGGTAATTAAAGTGCATATGAACATTACTATGTTCATACTGATTTCAGGTTAAATAAAAGATACTCAGATACAGATGGTATTTCAATTCATTAATGTGATTTGAACATTGTGATAAAGAGCATCTCATAATTTTATAGAGTATATGATAGCATCATTGTGATTGTGATAATTTGATGAAGACTTGTTAAAACTAGATATTTGTCAGTGGGAATAACTTCATTACCTTCACAGAGTACTTGGGACGTGTCTGAACTGCAAGAAAGCTCCCTGAGTCCCAAATCTTTCCAGTAGCGTACACATTTGTTGGTAGTGGAAACACCGTGACCACTGTCCCACCAATTCACTTTATCCACACCAATCATGGTGGGTGATTGAAACGAAGCGAAAGATGAATCAAATAAATACAATTGTATAATTCTTTTACGACAAATATATAAATTAATTACACTTTGCATGGTTGTACGCAAGAATATCTAGTTCGATTTTGTTCTGCTTTTGAAGGTTTAAAATTGACAATTTGATGGACACCTTACCTTAACACCTTTTTGGGGGGCATAAAAAGTGGAAATAAAAAAGGACATATTTTCAAAGATTCGGGGGAGGGGGCACTTACTTCTGTCCCATGTATATGGCCACAAACACTAATTAAACAAATTCGGACTTTTAATTAAAAAAACATTAAAGAAACGGGGTTTAGACGAATTATGCCGTTGACTCAAATTAAACATGTCATTACAGAAGGCTGTATACCAAGAAACGATTAATGCTGGAACTAAAGGGGAATATACTCAAAAATAAGATTGACTATATTCGACTCATCTTATCATACACTCCTAGAACTTATATACCAAATCGACAGCAGAAAGTATAAAGATAGGCCTACATATTATAAATTGAGTAACGTCCTATATAACAGTTTTGCCTCTTTTTGAAAACCATGAATTGATTATTCATATCGTTGAGTACCGTGTGAATAATGAAAGAGGCGGAAGAGGTATAAATGACTTATTGCAACCTTTATACAACGTCGACTGTTCTTCATAAATGCAATATTATATTGGGTTTACGAAGGACAATGTTCATCTAGCCAATCAAATCATTTGATTGCTATATCAAACACAATTTCAATAGATTGTACATAAGTGTTGAGCTGTAGCCATGGATGCAATTCTATGACTTCAAGCAAGAAAATAATTACGTTCGTCTTCAATTTCCTGCCATTTTAGTAATTTTAGAATGCATTATCAAAACGACTTTCAATAAAATTCACATTTCCTCTCAATATTCGACCCGCTTTTTTTTTTTTTTTTTTTTGGGGGGGGGGGTGGGGGATTGCATTGTCATACAAAATAAAATGCCATTATACAGAACAGCTCCACCTTAATTCCAAATATAGTTGTTTTGGTATGTTATCAGGCTATATTGACCGTATTCAGCACAGCTGTATCAGTGAATATTTCCCCTGGTATATATCTCATTTTTTCAAGCAAAACAATTTTCACAACAGCATTATCTGAATAAACGAAGATGGGAATATTTCTGTATAACATTATGGAGGTAACGTTTTACCTTTTACCTCCGTGATTAATAAAAGAACGAAAAGAAAAGTGTTTCAAGAGCTTACTTAGCCTACGCACTACTTTTTAGTTGGAGAAATATCATAATACATCAAAGGAAAAAACTTGAGATATCATTTTCTCCTGTCAAAAATATGTTGCGCTCATTGGATTTGCAACGAAATTAGGCCTGTATATTCATAGCATGAGATTTAATACCACTTCCTTGAAGGATATCATATCTGTCATGAAATTTGGGGAAAAACGCAGTTAATTCATTCGGTCCAATTTATTTCGCAAAGAAAAACGAAATCATACAAAGTTAAAAAAAAAAAACAGACAATAACAAAGCGTAATAGGTACACATAGTAAACAGACACTATATAAAACACTGCATGAAATGGGGGGTCAAGTATTTAGGAATATTTCCTGATTTCGTGTAAACTATGTTTTGAAGCAACGATATTGGTGCAGTAAATATATTCTTACCGCTGGAGTTGGTAAATGTCGTCCCGTCTATACAGGAGAAAATCCCTTCAACATCTTCATCATCACACCCTATCCATACATCAGTGATAAGTGTTGGCATTGGTTTATCATCCGTGCTAACCGAACCAAGATTGTCTACGTATTCCGTCACAGCATCGTACTCTTCTTGATTAGAAGGAACGAAGAGCTGAGAATTCGCAGTATTACATAAACCAATCGCAAACGACTTTAGCATCCAGGCATTACCAAGGATTCGGTAACATCTATTTTCGAATTTCCACCATCCTTCTTCACATTTGAATGTAACCTCTATAAATTCAACAGATGACAAACACACAAAGAAATAAATTAAGATCGCGTTAAAGTCCATCTAAAGCTTTGGTAAATGGGAAGTATTATGAGTTATATTCGACCATATTAAATTTTACAAATGTAATATCGAACCCCGGACTTTCCAGTGTGTAGTCAGGCACCCAGGTCACAGCACCGATATGTCGTTAGAATTCAAATATTTGCCTTTAGCGCCCTCTATCGATAATGCTTCATTTTTATTTAAAAACAGCCTTTGGGGCTTACTATAGAAATTTAGTAATTGGATAGAGACCAACAAATATCCTGAAATTTTCAGCCTATGCCATGCTTGACAGTTGCGTATTGAGCTAAACATTTTGAAGGTGGTCCGACCAATTTTTTTTTAAGATGCAAGCGAGCGAAGCAAACGAGTTATTTGTTTTTAACCTTTTTAATACAAAAATCTAATTTTGTAACAAATTTTGACATAACATTTATAAGAAAATATATCACATTTCAACTCTTTCCTTCTATTTTGTTAATTGGTCTTGAAACGAATTGGAATATAGTGACATAACATATAAGGTCAGCTACTGACTGTGCCTGATTAACTTAACGTGCACTGGGGGGGGGGGGTACCAAAACTAAAGATAGGTTTCAAAGTGTGACGATAGGGCTAATTGGTCAAATGTCTCCACCAGCATTATAGGAAGCACAATTATACCATCGCTAGACCATAAAAAGAAGTGACAACATTCATCTTTTATAAAGAAAAACAGAGTGACTGTGCAATGTTGAAAGTTTTGGAAAATAACCAATATGTTCATACAAATTTTTATCCAAACCTAAATGAAGAATAACCGATCTAATGATTATCTTTACCAAAGAAGGAGAAAAAGCATAATAATAATAATTATATGATAATAGTAATGATAACAATAATGATAATAAAAATAATAACAACAACAATAATAATAAGAAGAAGAAAATAAGAAGAAGAAGAAGTAGAAAAAGGAGAAGAAGAAGAAGAAGAAGGAGAAGAAGAAGAAAGAGGAGGAGGAGAAATAATAGTAATAATAAAAGTTGGATTTATAAAGCGCTTTTTGCTTGAGGAAACAAAGCGCTGGTATTATCATGATATTACCTACCCCGGCCTTAGCTCGAGCTACCATCACCAGCGCTCGGTGCATGCAAAGAATTAATCCTGCCGGGTACCCATTCACCTCACATGGGTCGAGTGCAGCACTGTGTGGATACATTTATTGGTGAAGGAAAACACGCAATGGCTAGGATTCAAACCCACTATATATACGCTCTGTTTGAAAGGTGGGAGACGGAACCACTAGACCACGACGCGTCATGACGCTGCCACAAGCTTGTAGAAGAAAAGGAAGAAGAAGAAGAAGACTTTTTTTTTTGACTTTTCAAAATGAAACTTTATTTACAATCAAACTATAACATATATACAAATAAAATATGAGAATAATATACTTTATAAGTACAAATAAGGACTCATATAAACAAACCAAGAAAAAAAACATTAAACAACCAGTAAAGTAAAGGTAGGCTTACATTCCTATATTCAAAAAGACCAAACTAATTCAAAAGAGGTGCCGACAGAACAAAGAGCATTGTTCACACACCATCGCTTTGAGAAGGCATTGACGTTATTTTGTAACTTATGAAACTCATAATCTAGAAGAATCCTGCTTTTCACTTTGGATTTCCAAACCAATAGGGGAACTGAAAAATTCAAAGAACGATACAGCCAATAAATGGTACTTTTGAAACTAATAAACAAAAAATTACATAAACGCACGGCTTCCCTGCAACGGCCCGAAGCATGCGGAACCAGCGCCCAGTATAATTCAAAGTCGATAATAATGTTCGGAATGAGACGCTTAATTAGATGATGTAGAACGATGAGTGATGGTTGGATGGCCGGACATTGTATTAAGAGATGGAAGATGGTTCCCGTCTCACCACACCATCCACACTGAATTGGAATGTCTTTGTTGAAATGATGAAGTACTGGTAGAGATGGTAGGACATTGTGGAGAAGCTTGTACTGTATGTCCCCGTCTTTTTTAATTGTAGGTGGGGCATATATTTGTGTCCAGTTAATTTTCGTGTTACTTGAGAGAGTTCCATTTTCATGCCAGTGTGAAGGAAGTGATGAATCATAACTGTTTACTCGGCGTTTCAATGTACGATAAATATATTTTGTAGATAGTTCAGCTGTAGCTGTCCCTCTCACCAGTTTAATCACTAAAGGGGTGGGTGAGCTGCAAAGTGGACGAAGAGGGGCTTTGAGTCCAGCTAAAGTAAAAATAGTAGGGAAGATGGCAGATAGGCGATATTTCAGGATGGAAAGTTCTTGTCCAATCAAACGTCGAGAAAGGCGTTGACGACTTGCATCGTAGGCTGGATGGAGTTGAAGGCTGTCAACTGTGCGCCACTTGCCGTTGAAGGGGTCAATGATGTGCTTAATGAGCGTGATTCGACACACGAAGAGCCGTGCAGGGAAGACCGTGCTGCCTTCTAGCGATGGGGGAATTAAAGGAAAATAATTGAGCGGCATGTTTAAGACATGATTAACTGAGAGGGAAGTAATGTCAATGTGAGCTCCTGAGGCCCTCCAAGCAACTAATAATTCTGAGTAAAAACATTGCAGATTGGTGAGAAATTTGGGGTCTAAATCAATAAAACACAATTGGGAATCAAAGTTTAGACCCCTGTATTTTTTAAGATTGAGAGAGCAGAGTAGGTAAGCAGGGTGAGAGCAAAAATTAAGAAAGCGTTGAAAAAAACAGAAACGGAAAGTGTGGACTCGTGCTTGGAGAGAAGCTAAACCAAGTCCACCATTGTTGGGTTCACAAGACAATATTTGTTTCTTAATGAGATGACGTTTATTAGACCAAACAAAATTGACCAACATGTCCTGGAGTTCATTGAGTGTGTGATTGGGGACCGATAGTGTAGCCAGAAAATGAAACACTTTTGTGGCAGCTAGTTGGTTAGCTACGAGAATCTTGCCTTTAAATGATAAATAATTAGAAAGAGGGGTCCACCGAGAAAGTGTTTTATTTAGTCTATCCTTACAAATCACCCAGTTTTGTTGATAATAAGTATTGGTGTTACCTAATTGAACTCCAAGAAAAGTTAATCCTTCGTTACTCCATTGACAAACAAGTGGTTTATCATTTCGTCGACACCACGATCCAGCCCAAAGGCCCTTTGACTTATTGTAATTTAAACAAGCATTAGAAGACTTACTGTACGTATTATAAACATTCTGAATAATATCAAAACCATTTTCAGAAGATAAAAATATTGTAACATCATCAGCGTAGGCCGATACAGATAAATTCAAATTAATATCGGGTATTTTAAAATTACACTGGGCCAGATTTTGTCTAAGTAAGTTGAGAAAGGGTTCAATTGCTATTGAGTATAGCATGCCCGAAAGAGGGCATCCTTGCCGAATCCCTTTTTGGAAATGGAAGGGTGCGGTTAATGAACCACATACTTTAACAAAGCTTTCTGCATGACAATACAACAACTTAACACTCGAGATAAACGAGTATCCGAATCCCATTGCCTTCATTGTATCAAAAAGATATTTATGAGATATATTATCAAACGCTTTCTTTTGATCAAGATTCACCAAGGCAAGAGGGATATCGGCATAATTTGCATAATGATTAATGTCCCTTATTAAAATGATGTTATCATAAATGGTACGACCTGGGACACAATAAGTTTGATCCTCATGAATAATGCTCCCAATACAGAGTTTCAATCTACTGGCAAGGGTTTTTGCAAATATTTTATAGTCCACGTTAAGAAGTGAGACAGGACGCCAGTTGGTAATCTCAGCAAGATCTCCCTTTTTGGGGATCAAGCTAATGATTGCCCTACGAAAAGAACGTGGTAAACTGCCATTTGAAATAGAAAATTGTAAGACTTCAAAGAAATCATTCTTAAACGTGGGCCAAAAAGTTTGATAAAACTCCGTAGTGAGGCCATCCATACCCGGTGTTTTATCTTTTCCTAATTGTTTGACAGTTTGTGTTAATTCTTCTACTGAAAAGGGCGAATCGAGATTTTTCTGTTCATCCTTATCCAAGCGTTTAATGTTGGAAAAAAGTTCAGCAGAAATACCATCAATGGGAGAAAAACTATAAAGGTCCTTGTAAAAAGAGTACACATGGTTCTTAATTTCATTTTCATTTACTGTGGTGCGTCCTGAGGGGAGGCGGATCTGAGAAATTCTTTTCCGTGAAGAGTTCGACTTCTCTAAGTTATAAAAGAAGGACGAGCTCGTATCAACCTCTTGGACTAGTTTAAAGCGTGACCTAATCAAAGCACCCTTGGCATCATATTTTAACAAATTATTAAGTTCCTTTCTGTTTCTGATTATCTCTTGTTCTGTATTACTTGACAAACTAAAATTGGATTGGAGCTGCTCAATAGTGTTATTAATTTTCACAAAGGCAGCCCGTTTTTCATCAGCTATCTTTTTTCCATACATTTGAGTAATTCTTTTAATATGGGATTTGCCAGCATCCCACCACATCAAAATGTTCACAAATTCATTTTTGTGAAGCCTCCAATCGGTCCAAAAATGTACAATAATATTTTTGAAATTCTCGTCATCAAGTAAAGAGTTGTTGAAATGCCAGTATGCACTTCCCCTATGTTTGTGTTTGGGAGGTTTTAATTCTAAATAACCCGCATCGTGGTCAGAGAGAGAACATGGTAAAATGCCGCATTTGTGAATAGAAGGGGTGAGACCAACAGGCAGATAAAAGCGATCTAGTCTTGCACGCGAGACGCCATGAATGCTTCGTGGGTTTCGCCTATGCCAGGTAAAAGCTTTTTGAGAAGGATTGAGTCTGCGCCATGCATCACAAAGGGTGAAAAAATCAATCGTTTTCCCAAGTTGTGTAGAGATTTTATGTCTATGTTCTTTTGGCATGCTCAGGCGATCAAGAGCGGGGTTAAGTGTACAATTAAAATCTCCCCCTAACATAATAACGCCATTATTTATCGTGCACAAGTGATCATGAAGTGATTTAATGGCTTTTAAAGCAAAATTATCATCTTGTGGTATCAAAATATTATACAAGTGATAAAATGTATCATCAATGCAAATTTTCGAATATAGTATATGACTGTCAACTATAGCTAAGCTATCAAACGAGCCAACAAGATTCTTCTTTACAATGGTGGTTATGCCGGAACCTCGAGAGATACCGGAAGAACAATTTATTAAATATGATTTCCATAAATTCCAACAAGAAGAACGTGGCGTTAAATCATAAGTTTCTTGCAGAAAAATAACATCAGGACTAATTGCAATATTTTCAATGTAAGAATGAATAGAGGCAGTTTTCACTGAACCAGAACATCCTCCAGTGTTCAGCGTGAGGAATGACAAGGTCATTGCAAGGTGGAGAGCATACAGGGTCTTACCAAGCATGTAAAAAAAGAACTAAGCACAGTCTTCTAACTTTCTGATTAATTTTTGTACCCGCTGCTGGGTACTTTTCTTGAAGGCTGAACTATTCCGTAAAGGAATCAATTGCCTAACAAGGCCGGGTACATTAGAGGTGAATTTCCGGGCAATTTCAATTGGTTTTTTTCTTGCTTTGACTGTCTTTAGAAACTTCAACAAATCTTTGTCAGACAATGGGCCCTGACTTGACGGAAAAGATGACGCCCAATCGACCGAATCGTCGTCAGACAGGGTGTCATCCCACAACGAAGAAGGGGTGGAAGGGTTTGGGGAGGAAGGAGCTGAAGAGAACTGGATAACGGGGGAGGGAGTGACTGAAGAGGGCTGAGAGGCGGGGAAGGGTGGAACTGAAGAGGATTGGATGCCGGGTAGGGGCGGAGCTGAAGAGGACCAGGTGTTAGGTGACGATGGGGCAGGAGAGGACAGGAGGACAGGTGAAGGAGGGGGGCCTGTTGAAATAGGTGTAGAGGGGGGTGATTTCCTCATTTTCCTTGGTGGAGTTTTCGAAGTGAGGGGGGTAAGAATCGGGGTGTCAGGAGAAGATTTTGAAGGAGTTCTTTTCCTTTTAGCAACAATATCAGAAAAAAGTCTAGTGGGTGGTGGAGGAAAAGGTAACAGTGGTTCTGAGGACTTTGGCGATTTGGGGGTATTCGACTCGTTTATCTCAGAGGACCCCTCAGAACCCACATAATTGGCGTGATTTGAGGGCCTTTCTGGGAGGATGTTCTGTTTCTGCCCATGAACGGGCTCTACATTAAGAGGCACATTATTCGTGATATGAGATTTAAATCCCTTTGGTTGATGTTTTGGACCTACCTTGCCCCTATCCGATACTCTCTCGGTAAGACCTTGACGGTCTGTCTTTTTACAGGTCCGGCTAAGGTGACCCATTTCCCCACATTCAAAGCATCGAATTTCGTCAGTTGAAACGAAGACGCGATAATTCACACCCTCAAGTGAGAAATCGAGATTGGCGGGTGGGGTAACATTAGGATTAATAAGGACCTGAACCTGTCGCCGAAAGGACAAGATATGGGAAAATGGTTTATCTTTGAAACCTAATGGAATGGAACGAATTTGTGACACGACCTTACAAAAGGCTGCAATCTGTTTCACTAACAAATCGTTGGGTATTTCAGGGTATACATTCGAGAGAGTCAAACGAGTAGTGGGCAAAGTAAGTGGTGACAATTCAATAAACGAGTTCTGAAAAGTAAAGCCTTTGTCTACGGCATCCAGCACTGCCGTACGAGAATTTAAATAAATTGCAATTCTCTGTTGGCTGATGCGAGATGCCGAGACAATACAGTCAGCTGGTACACATGCGTTAGCAAATTCCTTTACATAATCATGAATTGAAATAGTTGGAGTCGAAACAAAACATATACCATTCTTTCGACTGACTCGGGTAGGTAGAAAACCCGAGGGTTGTTGGGCTGAAGTCCCGGGAAGGTCCCGGGGCTCCCGCCCAGCATCAGCCGCCATGGCCACTTCACTCACAACAAGAAAAAAAACACTTGAAAATTACACAATTTTACAGAAAAATACAACCCAACAATGGTGGACCAAATAAAGCTTTGCCTTAGAAAACACTAAATACTACTCATAACAACAATAGGACCAGAAAAGGCCCAATAAAACGAAAAATCTTACGAGCTCACACGAGACACTTCCCTCCACGTTAAGAAGAAGAAGAAGAAGAAGAAGGAGAAGAAGAAGAAGTTAAGAAGAAGAAAAAGAAGAAGAAGAAGAAGAAGGAGAAGAAGAAGGAGAAGAAGAAGAAAAAGAAGTAGAAGAAGAAGAAGAAGGAGAAGAAGAAGTTAAGAAGAAGAAGAGGAAGAAGAAGAAGTTAAGAAGAAGAAGAGGAAGAAGAAGAAGAAGACTTTTTTTTTTGACTTTTCAAAATGAAACTTTATTTACAATCAAACTATAACATATATACAAATAAAATATGAGAATAATATACTTTATAAGTACAAATAAGGACTCATATAAACAAACCAAGAAAAAAAAAAACATTAAACAACCAGTAAAGTAAAGGTAGGCTTACATTCCTATATTCAAAAAGACCAAACTAATTCAAAAGAGGTGCCGACAGAACAAAGAGCATTGTTCACACACCATCGCTTTGAGAAGGCATTGACGTTATTTTGTAACTTATGAAACTCATAATCTAGAAGAATCCTGCTTTTCACTTTGGATTTCCAAACCAATAGGGGAACTGAAAAATTCAAAGAACGATACAGCCAATAAATGGTACTTTTGAAACTAATAAACAAAAAATTACATAAACGCACGGCTTCCCTGCAACGGCCCGAAGCATGCGGAACCAGCGCCCAGTATAATTCAAAGTCGATAATAATGTTCGGAATGAGACGCTTAATTAGATGATGTAGAACGATGAGTGATGGTTGGATGGCCGGACATTGTATTAAGAGATGGAAGATGGTTCCCGTCTCACCACACCATCCACACTGAATTGGAATGTCTTTGTTGAAATGATGAAGTACTGGTAGAGATGGTAGAACATTGTGGAGAAGCTTGTACTGTATGTCCCCGTCTTTTTTAATTGTAGGTGGGGCATATATTTGTGTCCAGTTAATTTTCGTGTTACTTGAGAGAGTTCCATTTTCATGCCAGTGTGAAGGAAGTGATGAATCATAACTGTTTACTCGGCGTTTCAATGCACGATAAATATATTTTGTAGATAGTTCAGCTGTAGCTGTCCCTCTCACCAGTTTAATCACTAAAGGGGTGGGTGAGCTGCAAAGTGGACGAAGAGGGGCTTTGAGTCCAGCTAAAGTAAAAATAGTAGGGAAGATGGCAGATAGGCGATATTTCAGGATGGAAAGTTCTTGTCCAATCAAACGTCGAGAAAGGCGTTGACGACTTGCATCGTAGGCTGGATGGAGTTGAAGGCTGTCAACTGTGCGCCACTTGCCGTTGAAGGGGTCAATGATGTGCTTAATGAGCGTGATTCGACACACGAAGAGCCGTGCAGGGAAGACCGTGCTGCCTTCTAGCGATGGGGGAATTAAAGGAAAATAATTGAGCGGCATGTTTAAGACATGATTAACTGAGAGGGAAGTAATGTCAATGTGAGCTCCTGAGGCCCTCCAAGCAACTAATAATTCTGAGTAAAAACATTGCAGATTGGTGAGAAATTTGGGGTCTAAATCAATAAAACACAATTGGGAATCAAAGTTTAGACCCCTGTATTTTTTAAGATTGAGAGAGCAGAGTAGGTAAGCAGGGTGAGAGCAAAAATTAAGAAAGCGTTGAAAAAAACAGAAACGGAAAGTGTGGACTCGTGCTTGGAGAGAAGCTAAACCAAGTCCACCATTGTTGGGTTCACAAGACAATATTTGTTTCTTAATGAGATGACGTTTATTAGACCAAACAAAATTGACCAACATGTCCTGGAGTTCATTGAGTGTGTGATTGGAGACCGATAGTGTAGCCAGAAAATGAAACACTTTTGTGGCAGCTAGTTGGTTAGCTACGAGAATCTTGCCTTTAAATGATAAATAATTAGAAAGAGGGGTCCACCGAGAAAGTGTTTTATTTAGTCTATCCTTACAAATCACCCAGTTTTGTTGATAATAAGTATTGGTGTTACCTAATTGAACTCCAAGAAAAGTTAATCCTTCGTTACTCCATTGACAAACAAGTGGTTTATCATTTCGTCGACACCACGATCCAGCCCAAAGGCCCTTTGACTTATTGTAATTTAAACAAGCATTAGAAGACTTACTGTACGTATTATAAACATTCTGAATAATATCAAAACCATTTTCAGAAGATAAAAATATTGTAACATCATCAGCGTAGGCCGATACAGATAAATTCAAATTAATATCGGGTATTTTAAAATTACACTGGGCCAGATTTTGTCTAAGTAAGTTGAGAAAGGGTTCAATTGCTATTGAGTATAGCATGCCCGAAAGAGGGCATCCTTGCCGAATCCCTTTTTGGAAATGGAAGGGTGCGGTTAATGAACCACATACTTTAACAAAGCTTTCTGCATGACAATACAACAACTTAACACTCGAGATAAACGAGTATCCGAATCCCATTGCCTTCATTGTATCAAAAAGATATTTATGAGATATATTATCAAACGCTTTCTTTTGATCAAGATTCACCAAGGCAAGAGGGATATCGGCAGAATTTGCATAATGAATAATGTCCCTTATTAAAATGATGTTATCATAAATGGTACGACCTGGGACACAATAAGTTTGATCCTCATGAATAATGCTCCCAATACAGAGTTTCAATCTACTGGCAAGGGTTTTTGCAAATATTTTATAGTCCACGTTAAGAAGTGAGACAGGACGCCAGTTGGTAATCTCAGCAAGATCTCCCTTTTTGGGGATCAAGCTAATGATTGCCCTACGAAAAGAACGTGGTAAAATGCCATTTGAAATAGAAAATTGTAAGACTTCAAAGAAATCATTCTTAAACGTGGGCCAAAAAGTTTGATAAAACTCCGTAGTGAGGCCATCCATACCCGGTGTTTTATCTTTTCCTAATTGTTTGACAGTTTGTGTTAATTCTTCTACTGAAAAGGGCGAATCAAGATTTTTCTGTTCATCCTTATCCAAGCGTTTAATGTTGGAAAAAAGTTCAGCAGAAATACCATCAATGGGAGAAAAACTATAAAGGTCCTTGTAAAAAGAGTACACATGGTTCTTAATTTCATTTTCATTTACTGTGGTGCGTCCTGAGGGGAGGCGGATCTGAGAAATTCTTTTCCGTGAAGAGTTCGACTTCTCTAAGTTATAAAAGAAGGACGAGCTCGTATCAACCTCCTGGACTAGTTTAAAGCGTGACCTAATCAAAGCACCCTTGGCATCATATTTTAACAAATTATTAAGTTCCTTTCTGTTTCTGATTATCTCTTGTTCTGTATTACTTGACAAACTAAAATTGGATTGGAGCTGCTCAATAGTGTTATTAATTTTCACAAAGGCAGCCCGTTTTTCATCAGCTATCTTTTTTCCATACATTTGAGTAATTCTTTTAATATGGGATTTGCCAGCATCCCACCACATCAAAATGTTCACAAATTCATTTTTGTGAAGCCTCCAATCGGTCCAAAAATGTACAATAATATTTTTGAAATTCTCGTCATCAAGTAAAGAGTTGTTGAAATGCCAGTATGCACTTCCCCTATGTTTGTGTTTGGGAGGTTTTAATTCTAAATAACCCGCATCGTGGTCAGAGAGAGAGCATGGTAAAATGCCGCATTTGTGAATAGAAGGGGTGAGACCAACAGGCAGATAAAAGCGATCTAGTCTTGCACGCGAGACGCCATGAATGCTTCGTGGGTTTCGCCTATGCCAGGTAAAAGCTTTTTGAGAAGGATTGAGTCTGCGCCATGCATCACAAAGGGTGAAAAAATCAATCGTTTTCCCAAGTTGTGTAGAGATTTTATGTCTATGTTCTTTTGGCATGCTCAGGCGATCAAGAGCGGGGTTAAGGGTACAATTAAAATCTCCCCCTAACATAATAACGCCATTATTTATCGTGCACAAGTGATCATGAAGTGATTTAATGGCTTTTAAAGCAAAATTATCATCTTGTGGTATCAAAATATTATACAAGTGATAAAATGTATCATCAATGCAAATTTTCGAATATAGTATATGACTGTCAACTATAGCTAAGCTATCAAACGAGCCAACAAGATTCTTCTTTACAATGGTGGTTATGCCGGAACCTCGAGAGATACCGGAAGAACAATTTATCAAATATGATTTCCATAAATTCCAACAAGAAGAACGTGGCGTTAAATCATAAGTTTCTTGCAGAAAAATAACATCAGGACTAATTGCAATATTTTCAATGTAAGAATGAATAGAGGCAGTTTTCACTGAACCAGAACATCCTCCAGTGTTCAGCGTGAGGAATGACAAGGTCATTGCAAGGTGGAGAGCATACAGGGTCTTACCAAGCATGTAAAAAAAGAACTAAGCACAGTCTTCTAACTTTCTGATTAATTTTTGTACCCGCTGCTGGGTACTTTTCTTGAAGGCTGAACTATTCCGTAAAGGAATCAATTGCCTAACAAGGCCGGGTACATTCGAGGTGAATTTCCGGGCAATTTCAATTGGTTTTTTTCTTGCTTTGACTGTCTTTAGAAACTTCAACAAATCTTTGTCAGACAATGGGCCCTGACTTGACGGAAAAGATGACGCCCAATCGACCGAATCGTCGTCAGACAGGGTGTCATCCCACAACGAAGAAGGGGTGGAAGGGTTTGGGGAGGAAGGAGCTGAAGAGAACTGGATAACGGGGGAGGGAGTGACTGAAGAGGGCTGAAAGGCGGGGAAGGGTGGAACTGAAGAGGATTGGATGCCGGGTGGGGGCGGAGCTGAAGAGGACCAGGTGTTAGGTGACGATGGGGCAGGAGAGGACAGGAGGACAGGTGAAGGAGGGGGGCCTGTTGAAATAGGTGTAGAGGGGGGTGATTTCCTCATTTTCCTTGGTGGAGTTTTCGAAGTGAGGGGAGTAAGAATCGGGGTGTCAGGAGAAGATTTTGAAGGAGTTCTTTTCCTTTTAGCAACAATATCAGAAAAAAGTCTAGTGGGTGGTGGAGGAAAAGGTAACAGTGGTTCTGAGGACTTTGGCGATTTGGGGGTATTCGACTCGTTTATCTCAGAGGACCCCTCAGAACCGACAGAATTGGCGTGATTTGAGGGCCTTTCTGGGAGGATGTTCTGTTTCTGCCCATGAACGGGCTCTACATTAAGAGGCACATTATTCGTGATATGAGATTTAAATCCCTTTGGTTGATGTTTTGGACCTACCTTGCCCCTATCCGATACTCTCTCGGTAAGACCTTGACGGTCTGTCTTTTTACAGGTCCGGCTAAGGTGACCCATTTCCCCACATTCAAAGCATCGAATTTCGTCAGTTGAAACGAAGACGCGATAATTCACACCCTCAAGTGAGAAATCGAGATGGGCGGGTGGGGTAACATTAGGATTAATAAGGACCTGAACCTGTCGCCGAAAGGACAAGATATGGGAAAATGGTTTATCTTTGAAACCTAATGGAATGGAACGAATTTGTGACACGACCTTACAAAAGGCTGCAATCTGTTTCACTAACAAATCGTTGGGTATTTCAGGGTATACATTCGAGAGAGTCAAACGAGTAGTGGGCAAAGTAAGTGGTGACAATTCAATGAACGAGTTCTGAAAAGTAAAGCCTTTGTCTACGGCATCCAGCACTGCCGTACGAGAATTTAAATAAATTGCAATTCTCTGTTGGCTGATGCGAGATGCCGAGACAATACAGTCAGCTGGTACACATGCGTTAGCAAATTCCTTTACATAATCATGAATTGAAATAGTTGGAGTCGAAACAAAACATATACCATTCTTTCGACTGACTCGGGTAGGTAGAAAACCCGAGGGTTGTTGGGCTGAAGTCCCGGGAAGGTCCCGGGGCTCCCGCCCAGCATCAGCCGCCATGGCCACTTCACTCACAACAAGAAAAAAAAACACTTGAAAATTACACAATTTTACAGAAAAATACAACCCAACAATGGTGGACCAAATAAAGCTTTGCCTTAGAAAACACTAAATACTACTCATAACAACAATAGGACCAGAAAAGGCCCAATAAAACGAAAAATCTTACGAGCTCACACGAGACACTTCCCTCCACGTTAAGAAGAAGAAGAAGAAGAAGGAGAAGAAGAAGAAGAAGGAGAAGAAGAAGGAGAAGAAGAAGAAGAAGAAAAAGAAGTAGAAGAAGGAGAAGAAGAAGAAGAAGAAAAAGAAGTAGAAGAAGAAGAAGAAGAAGAAGTTAAGAAGAAGAAGAGGAAGAAGAAGAAGGCAGACTAGACCTTCATAAGGTCAAACTGAACGATAAAGTCATAATTGAGTGTTGGTGATGAAACCATCCATACACGAATAGAAACGTCAATTTTCTCTAAACATAATATGTGATTTGCTTCTTACCTTTCAATCCAAACACTGTTGATAAAGAAACGAGATAAACGAAGAGTACCCGATGTCTAGCCATCATGAACTTGACATGAAATAAAACCAAGTCTCATCATCTCTACTCTCATTGCTCCCTATACTTGCATTTGAAATGTACAACCTATTTCTGGTTTCTTCTCAATGGCTTCATTCGTCTAATGAGAATCGAACGAGACGCCACGACACAACTTTAATTGCAAAGCTTATTGCATCCACAACAGTTACATGTTTAACAACAAATACGTGGGTAATTCCGATAGCCATTCATTAAATTTACAATTACATCAAAACAGTGTAAATCATATTGGAAATTGTTTTAGATCACGTGCCGAATGAAAACTTATAGACACAGATATTAACCTCTTCCATTAAAGGATTGCCGATATTTATCAGGATTTCAAACTAATTTTGGGTGAAGGTTAAATGAATCTCGTTAACACGGAGATTCCGCTTAGCATCACCCCGGTCATATGAGTTTCACGTGCTTACACTAATTTTCCCACTTAAATTTGACACAGTTTTCCCTGTACAATGACGTCACATTTCATATTTGAATGCATATACCTATTTTATTGTAAATTCATGATTAAAGTGTATGTTAAGGAAGAATAAGCCGGATAGTGAAAGTTTACGAAGAATTTGTAGAAAAAAATAAAACTCATCTTAATGACTTAAAAGTAACTAGTTTCAACATATTTAGATTGGACGCCAGAGTGATGTAAACTTGTTTGTTCTGTTTGTTTGTTTTTCTTTGTAATATTGATGATATTTTAATTGTATATTTATTTCTTATTATGTATCTTAATTGTATATACATGTAATGTGATTTTAATATGTACGCACGGACGTTCAGAAGAACAGCCATTGGCTGAAGTTCGTTTACCGTGTTGAAATAAAATAAAATAAATGAAATGAAATGAAAAATTGCGATTTTTTTTTTCTTCAAAACACATGTCATATCACATTAAGACCTCATGATTAACTTCACTAGTATCACGTGATTACTATTTGATGCTGACATTTTAGACCAATACTGGGAAATCACAACTTAAAAAAAACAAATTTGTGTAATTACTATGAGCGTGCATGCCTTATGTTGATGAACTTATATCCAGCTTTAAACATAATCCTTGAAACGTTTCGTTGTATCCCCGAGATATAAGGACATTTGCAACCTACCAAAACGGTTATCGATACCAATAATTAACTATTTATGTTAAAACATAGAATTATAGGATTTCCGTTTATATATACTTTGCCGTCCATAATTTCCACCGGGTGTAGACCAATGTCGGATTACACCCACCTCAATATTGACGATTATCACAGTCAAACAAGCGAAACCGACCCCATATAGATCGAGGGCAGTGGCGTACCTAGGATTTTCCACAGGGGGGGGGGGGGCAAAACCGTCCGCCAAAAAATTTGACAAGCAAAAAAAAAAAAGGTCTTCGATCACAAATAAGGGATTCCGTACCAGAAAAAAATTGACAAGCAAAAAAAAAAAAAAAAAAAAAAAAAAAGTCTTCAAGCTCATCAGGGGGGCAATAAAGGTCTTCAAGCTCGTCAGGGGGGGGGGGGCAAAACAGGTTTTTCAAGCCCGTCAGGTGGGGCAAAGATACGTCTTTTGCATTGGTTGTGACTCGTCAGGGGGGACAGAATGCCCCCTGCCCCCCCCCCCCCGTAGGTACGCTAGTGATCGAGGGTATTATGTTTTTATTCATGTGTTTATAAATAAGAGCAGTATAGGCCTACTTTGGTCGAGATTAATTGGCAGGGGTGATGCTGAACAGATAAAGTATATACATAATAAGACAAACATAACATTGGAAATTTCATCAGAATCGGACCAGCGATAAAAGAGTTATTTCATTTTGAAGTTTTACTTTTTATTTTTGTGAAACAGATTTCATCTGCAATGTGCAAGCTGATGATGTCATATCTCCATTTGTGCTTTTGTATTATTATTATATCATATTATTTGAAATCATAATTTATACAAATTTTGCCCTCCAAAATTGTTGTTTCATCATGACTTTATTTAAGTTCAAAGACACTGATATAATATATATACATAAAGAGACCAGGTCCACCGTTTCCATTTCAAACAAATGGCAGGTCAATGCATGGATTACAAAACAATAACGCGTATATACAAATATAGACAATTATTTAGAGTAACATAAATGCTGGAAAATAATCGTTTAAAGCTGTCGTTAATATCACGTTGAAAAAAAAAAAACACTTCATCAAATTTCCTAAATTAGAGTTGGATATGTAAATGGAGTTAATTAATTATTGCGTATAATTTGCAATGTACAGATAATATTATGAGAGGTGTTACATATCTAATTTCCACTACGGTATCGTCTTAATTATTATTATTATATACGGACGTGATCATTATATTTATGTTTTTGTGTATTCAGATCAACTTAATTAGCTATTGACATCACAAAGTTACGAAAGAAATATTAGTAAAGTACATTTGCCTTACGCCAAAAAAATAACAAAGCAAATTATCTTGGGCCCTTGGGGATGGTTACGGGTCCAAATGTCGTACCCCCCCCCCCCCCAGGTTCGCTCTTTCCTTGCGTAAAATATCGAAAAAGAGGAGAGTATGGCGAGTTTAGAAAGGGTATGGAAAAATTCGGTTGGTCGGATTTTTGAATTTGTTGTTCTGAGGAGTTTTTTAAGGCGGTGTTTGGTATCCCGGTTTACTAGGCCCCTTGCCCCGACTTCTCCAGCGTAGAATGACACCGTGTACTCCTTTTCCTTGATATCCCTAACGATCGAGTCATACTTTGTGACTTTCCTTTGGTGTGCATCATCAATGTTTGTTTCAAATGGGATCGTTAATTCGGTGATAATTAACTCTTTCTGTTCTTCCCGTAAAATTACTAAATCTGGGCTCAAAGTGGTTGTGAGAATGTGTGGAGGTATGGTGCCCCCGGCGATTGAATGCCCTTCTAAGTCCGTATAAATATTCCCGTCAGTCAAATTTTCAAGAAATGTTTTGTGCATGAACCTCAAAATGTTATTATGACGCCACTCATATCTCTCAAGGAAGACTGGGTAGTTTGAGAGTATATGATGAAGGGTGCCTGTGGTACCAGGGCAGAATATACACTTATCATTTAGGCGTTTACCCCAGGTATGCAAGTTTGTATAAGAGGGCAAAGAGTCAATACATGCATTGACAACAAAACCTAGAACTCGTTTTGAGAGATTATACATAATATACACAACAAAAAAAAGTAAGTCCCCCCTAAATCAAATTGCTGTAACTTTTGAACGGAATTATTTTGAGATATGATATTACGTAGGTGGTTTTCTACACTCATTAAGCAACTCCTGGGGAAAAATGATATTGATCGGTTGAGTCATGCTTGAGTAATTAAAGATTGAATTAAAAATGACCATTTTTGAAAGTCACAAGAGTCGTTTTTCAGATTGTGCAAATACAAAGTTGGGCAAAAGTTGTTTTTAGGTGAATTTTATGGTGTTATGCTGTTTTACTATCCATCATTTAGCCACTCCACACACAATTTTGATATCGTATGTTCATGGTTGAGTGAGCACAATGTATTGCAGGGGCCGCGGAAGCCGAGGGGGGGGGGCTTCAGTCCCCCACTTTTTTCCAAAAGCATGTACAAAAATGTAAAAATGACCATACGATTATGATTTTTGCATGGTCAGCCTCCCCCACTTTTGGCTCAGTCCCACCTCCCCCCCCCCCCACTTTGAAAACCGTTCTGCGGCCCCTGTATTGTGACGTATCATCATAGGGGTTTATTGTAGTATCCTCTACAACTTGTTAGATCATGTTAAAATTTGAAAATGTTGGTGGCTCCCCCGATTACAGGCCCCTCCCCCATTTTAAAATTCTGGATCCACCACTGATTTGTCCATAAAGTAAACTGATCATGAGAAATTGTTAGAAAAATAATACATTTATGCAGTATAAAGAGTATTCATTCCTAAGTTTTCGAACGTGCTCGATCAACCATGGAAGTGTTCAAAGTTCGGAAATTGTGTGGTGATAGAAATGAAGGATGATAAAAACAACAACACTTAAAGTCACATTTGAAACCGAATATGCCCCAAATATTCACTTTATTACCCTTTGAAATGAGTCTGTGACATTGAAAATACCAATTTTCCCACTTTGATGCGTGCTCACTCATCCATAAATAAACAAATCGATTTCATTTTTGCACAGAATTCTGCCCATAGGTTGATAAACATTACTGCCAAATGACATTGCTAAAGACAGCCTTGAAAAAAAGTTTCACCATATTGAATAAGGGGTTACTTATTCTTAAACATATGCACCCATAATGTACACAAGTCTATGAGAGAGGAAGTCAACATTTTAACAAATATGAAATGAGGGTTTGTTTCATGGACGGTTTTTTTTACTTCTGCCAACAGTTATTTCATGAAACTTCGCACATGGCTTCAGAGTAACACTATCCAAAAGGTGCACACACCCAAATAACCATTCGATACGGCACAGAGTGGGGCCAAGGCCTTGAACTTTCTTCTCATTTGCATAATTTTCGAATATTGTGTGCTCACTGATGCATTAAACATCGGGATTTTCATAAAAATCAAATCAAATGAACTATGCAAGGAGGTTTGTGACAGATATCCATAGTAACAAATTGCATTTTTTCCAATAACGTAAAAAAGAGCTAATCACATTCCACATGTTCATTCAAGCGTGAATGTTTATTTAAACGCCTTTGAATCATTGAAGCATGTTAATTGGTCATGAACATAACGAAAAAGTTGAGAAAAGATCATTTTCAGTTACCAAAATGAAACAATACTTGCCTATGATATTTAAGAATCGTTTTTTTTTTGCAATAAATGTTCATTGAACCGTGAAACTATGAATATTGTTGAAGATACTCTTCTAAAAAATAACTGTCATCATATTCTATCATTTTTATTGATAGAAATGTGTAAAAATCAAATTATAGCAAATTTGGACTTGTGTTTATTCAACCGTAAAATTTAGCCAAAAAAGTTGTATCGTCTTTTAGAAAGTACCTTTTACAAGCCTTCTGACTATTTTTCATGATGAGAATGTGGAATTAGTTCCAATAAAATGGAATCAAAGTCATGATATTTGGCTTGTGACTTTTGAAAAGTGACATTTTTGCCTTCTGACGGTGCTCACTGAAGCATGACATAAAATACGTCCATAACATTTACTCAGAGGGTAGCTTATAAAATTACCTACACGCTCATGTAAAAATATATTAAAAACTCGCATTGGTTCGGAAATTATTGATGTTTGTTTAAGGGGGGACTTACTTTTTTTGTTGTGTATAGATTTCCAAGTAAGGTTTTCATTTTCCAGTAATAACAAGGAGGCAAATTTTCGCTGAACCAAGAGTGGCTCCACTCTATCGGACCAATATTTAAGTGTGTCTTCCTCTATAATCTTCTTAACGGGTTTCTTCACAGTATTCCATGGACTCGTCTCAACATTGATAGCATTTTCAACTCTACGATGGGTTTCGTTAAAGGAGAATGAAACTCTTGGAGCAAGTTAGCTTTTGTGAAAGCAGAAAAATCAAAGAATAAGATCAACAAAAGTTTGAGTAAAATAGGACTAGCAATAGAAGAGTTATGAGCATTTGAATGTCGAGATCACTAATGCTATGGAGATCCTCCCATTGGCAACGCAACCAAGATCTATGATATCACAGATGAACAACTCTCCCCTTTTGGACACTGAAAATATACCCCAAAACATCTCTTTTTGCTCATACGCATCATATGACAAACGATTCATCAATGATATAATGTTGTGAAACCTCTGTACTTGTCCTCTCATAAAGAGAACACCTCACCTTGTGATAGATTCTATAAAAGTGAGAATATAAGTGAAATAAGTACTAAAGCAATGAGGGAGTTGTACGTGTGTGACATCACAGATCTTGGTCGCATTGCCAATGGGAGGATCTACATGGCATTAGTGATCTCAATATTCAAATGCTCATAACTTTCTTATTATTCATTCAATCTTCCTCAAACTTTCAACAATATGTTTCTTTGATTTTTCTCTTTGATATGGATTCAGCTGGTTTCAAGGGTTTCATTCTCCTTTAACATTGTACGACAGTTGATTGTTTACGTGACCATTGTGACTCTCTTTCAATAGCAGAGTCAATCGCTTGATTAACTACTGAATCCGCTTTAACTCTCGATCTGCTAAAAGCGGTGGATTGGGATTGGCGGTAAATGTCGGATAGTCTAGGGATATTGAGACCTTGAGGTAAGTGGACCACAGCAATGTTGGCATCTCTTCTTCTCTTCTTCTGGAAACAGTAAAGTCCACCGTCTGGTGTATTGTCGTACTCGAGAAGGGATACCTAACCAATTTTCCAGGTATTTATCGGTTAGCACGTCGAGTTTATCTAAGTGGGTCTTTTGTCATGTATGAACTGTGAGCAAAAAACGGATAGAATTGAGTACGTATCGTGAGTAAATGGCAACTTTAAACTCAGGGCGTACGGATAATTCGTCTACTCTTTGGATTCTGTCAGCAATTTCCTTATTGACAAAATCATATACTTCAGCTGGTTTGCCACTGAAACAGATATTTGACCTAAATTTGTGCGGCTATTCTCTGATTGAACGAATACTTTCTGTGCCGATTGAGAACTTAATTTTTTTCGGGGTACCTCCACAGATTGACAGACTGCAACATTTGGCAGGTTTTAATTTGAGTCCCATCGACGATGTGTATGAATGTAACTGATCAATCATCTTTTGATGTTGTACTTTATTATTGGTTATTAAATTAAAATCGTCGGCGTAGGCCTACGGGTTTGTTATGATCATGGTGCCATTCAGGTCATATCCCATGCAGACTATCTTTCATTTGACCGAGGTATTCAATGAGGGGGTTAAAACATGACAAGGAGATGATAGGTGAAAGGGGATCCCCCTGGAATACACCTTTTCTGAACATAAATGTTTCAGATGACCATTTATTGCCTTCGACATTACCTTGCAATCTACTATATAAATTACAAATGTACACTGAAAGATTACTAGGCACATGAAATCGACGTAGGGATGGGAAATTAGCTCGTGAGATACACTTCCGAAAGCATCAGCTAAGTCAAAGAACGTGACATGTACAGTGCGTTTCCTATAGCTTTACTATGTGACATTATTTCATGTAGGACTTGATTGTGTTCGACGCTACCATTGATGCCATTAATAAATGCCTTCTGAACGTTATGGTCAATGTAATTATTTGTAGTCAAGTAGTCAACTAAACGATTTGCTAGTAATTGATGGAAAACGTTACTTACACAAGAAGTTAACGAGATCATTCTGAAATTTTCTGGTGCATTGGTATCCCCGCCATTGTGTATGAGCGTTACTTGGCAACGGGACCAGCTTTCAGGGGGGTCGTGTGTTTCGAGAAGAAGTTGAGAAAATAGGGTGGCCAAAAAATGATGAACACACGGAGTATTTTTTAACAAACCATACATAAGGCCGTCTGGCCCGGGAGCGGAAGATGCCTTCTTGGCATATAATACCAATTTCACTTGCTAATAGGAGTAACCGGGTCAAATCGAAATCATGGTTTGATTCATTTACATCAATGTATAGGGAAACCAAATACATCTATTAAAGTCAATATGCTCTGTTTGAGAATATTTTCTTGGGTAGTACTCTTCCGCGATTTCTTTCGAGAAGGAAATGGTGGGCGTAGCTTTGTTAAAATCTCCGTTACATACTTGTTTCGAAAAGTTTCAAAAGTCATTTCTGTATCTTTTTTCTTGGTAAGCTGCGGTCTTTTCGGCTTTCCTCTTGTCAGATCGCTTTTTCAGAAAAGATACTGCTTTAATGGCCGATCGGAAGTTTTTCCTGTCTTCGTCCGTGCCTTCTTTGCTGAATGCTTTTCGGCGAAGAAAGTTTTTCTTTTCCGCGCATCGGCGAGGGTTTTTGGTTCATGCTCGACATATTATTCTTGGGAGTTGTTTTCTTGAACGAAGTCAGGTTGCGAAGCGAAGTAATCGAAGACGGTACGACTGAAAGAATTGGCGGCCTCCTTTGGGGTCAGGATACGATGGTTTAAGTCCTCATGAATGGGCGTTATCCGTTCTTTCAATTCATTGTTCTTTTGCTGCCATTCATTTCTCACGTACTGCATGCGGAATGATAAAGCGGGTGAAAGCTTCTGAATGGGCAAGGTGAACAATGAGTAGCCAAAAGCAGAGATGCATTATACCGTGGGAACCCATTGGCTTACGATTGATGATCACGTGGTCAATGGGTGGCGCCAACTTTGATAACAGCTGGAAAGCTAGCGGACTATAGACGATCGGCTAGTAGGGAAGGTCCCCGGGTCAACGCCTTGGACGCACGTTATGTTCGTTACAGTATTCGGATGAGAAATGCAAAATAATATGACATCGGGTTCTCCAATAACGGCTGATAATATTTCAATATCAACGACTGCTAGAAATACGATGACAGTGATGGTGGACGCGGCAAAATTCGGAATTTTAAGCATATATTGGATTGACTATATACCGCTTGAATGAGTAAGATATTTATCATTGCTGCAATTCAGTTATTTTGATACAAGAGAGACGTTTCATCAAGTTCATACACACATTATGAAAATCAGACCACATATTGTATGTTAATTGTTATTATTGCTTCAATAACTTTGTTATTTTTTTAAAATATATTTTGATGAATTTGTAGCGCTTTGCTCGGTGAAAATGACTCTATTCATTAGAGCTAATTATTTCAGCCAGAAGTACTCCTTGAAGTATTCGTTGTGTCTATATATATAGAGTTTAAAAATTAATATTCAAACTGCATTTACGTGTATTCTGTAGCGATTGACGTTCTTATCCCTGGATGCTATTAATCATCAACATACTTGTCAATATTTAATTCGAAATCATCAGCTATTGGAGAGGAAATTGATTAAATCCAGCTCATATTGTATGATGACAAAGAATTCAGAACAGAGAGTAGGAAGAACAATAAAGCCAATACCTGGAGCCCGCTAATTTGATTTTTTTTTCTGAAGCAAAATACCCTTCTTGCAAACTGTAAAATATGATTGTTGTGTCTCCTAGCTTATAGCTTTCGACTGGTACATAATTTGGGAATTTCATTTTTCTGTTCTGATTGGGTGGTTATTAATATTAACTTAATGCTGTTAGTGGTATCGTTCCTGTACTGATTTACTTCTAATAGTATATTTTAAAAAGTGCCTTGGCCGAGTGGTTTAAGGAGCCCGATTTCACCATATGGAAGTGCAGGTTCGATTGCCCTTGGGCAAGGCATATTATCTACATAGCTCTTTTATCGTGCATAACATTAATTGAAAATTCTTTATGCATTTTTTCATACCAACGTGTGCACCTTTTTAGTAAAAATAAATAGATAGATTAAAATAAAGATGATATATTTAAAAAAAACGATGAAATTTGCCTCATGTCATTTACTCCAAGGGGGGTTTAAAAGGCCATTTTGAGACTGAATGGCGCGATGAACATCTTGGTAAGGAAGCTGAATTTTTGGATGTCTCTATTTGCAACAGTTCAGAGGAACAATATTTAATTGCATGCTCAAGATGATAAAGATGATGATGGTAATCGGGCCTAGCTGAAGAGGAGAGTGTGCCATCTTTACCCCAGTCTGGTCCGGTCCTAGATTGGGATGAACATCTCCAGCATGCAATAGTTTTATTTTTCATTTTCCTCTTTAAAAAATTCTTTCTGATGAAAAGGCCGTGATGGGTTGACTGCACAAAGGATTGTTCACTGCGTTACACAAACCGCCCTTTCACACCGTAAAAAAACAAATCGTAATTTGAATGATGATTCATGTGAAAAATAAGGCTAATGACAAATTTTTAGCACGTGTGAAACCAAACTAGAACATGATTAGAATCACGAACGCTAATCACAATCACGAATTCAAATTCTACTTTAGAGGTAAATTTCATTTAAGTTTCACTCACGGTACGAATTTCGCGTGTGAAAG
Source organism: Lytechinus pictus (assembly GCF_037042905.1). Lineage (NCBI taxonomy): Eukaryota > Metazoa > Echinodermata > Echinoidea > Temnopleuroida > Toxopneustidae > Lytechinus > Lytechinus pictus. Next base: position 10,718,099 of record NC_087256.1, on the reverse strand, counting down.
GCGTGACCTCCAAAATATGTTTTGGGGGCGGAGCTTATGTGACCTTTTAAGCACTTCCTTCGATAACACAATTGACATGCACTCATCGTAGTTTGTATTTGCGATGCAGTGCTTTGATTGACAAGTCACCAATGACACATATCGCCTTCGCTGGGGAATTCGAATTCAAGTCACAATTTTCGAGTGAGCGTGTGAAAGGTCCGATGATTCTAAAGACGAATTGCAATCATCATGACAGTCACTAGCGGATCCCTGAAAGGCACAATTAAAATGTGTAATGTAAAAATGCCATTAAAAACAGAAGTGTCCCCCCCTCCCCCCTTGAAAGTGAAGACCTTTTTTATTTTTTGTTTTTTTTTTTCTTTATCTTTCTTTTTTTTGCTTGGAAATTTTTTTCGTGGACTTTTTTCCCTCTTGTTTTGTTTGTCAAAATTTTCCTCGGGAAAATATGCCTCCTTTTGGAAAATCCTGGATCCGCCCCCTTATTACAATGATAATTCAAGATTCACGTGTGAAAAGACCCAAAGTCAGACAAGGAGGCACTCTTAATCATTGTATTTAATCGACCTGTAGATTCTGCTCATCTGAATTGTTTCGACGCGAAACAATCTAACCGAAGGATTTGAGATTGCGATCGAGCGGAATGCACGAACGAACGCGACACTTGAAAAGATGGGGACACCTTAAATTGGATGGGAGGGGGAACTTAATGCACCGATCCACTCACAGACCATAGTTTATTATTATTATCATTGTTGTTGTTTTTTATTCCCCCTTTAAGAATGGGGAAGGGAGGGTGTTGCCGGACTTGCTGAAGCATCTAGTTGGCCCGACTTAAGTGCTGCTGTAGACTGCCTCCTCTGTGTCGTGTTCCTTTTTTGTTTGTTATTCTTTTCTTTCTATTCATCTTGTTTTGTTGTTTGCGTTGCTTGTTTTCTTTTGTTTTGTGGGTTTAAAAAAATGTTTTGAAGTTTGTTCCATTGTTGCTGTTTGGGTGTTTAGGTGTATGGTGTGAGGTTACGTGTCCTTCAGTTTTTTTTTTTACTTACTTACTTAATTTGATTCGTCCAGTACAAGGTATTACAAAATATGAGTTCCAAATCAGTTTGATTTAAAACAAAGATAATTACTATTAACGATGTTTATCTACTGTATGTATGTATTCTTGCAGATATTTCTTTTTGATCAAGTCGAATGAATTAAAAAATATATATATCTTATTTGTATCATGTTAGTCGAAAAATTATGATATTGTATTGATGTGTTGAATGAATTCAGTAAATAAACACCAGGGGGCCGTGGAAGCGGGGGGGGGGCCGGGGGGCTTCAGCCCCCCACTTTTTTCCAAAACCGTGTACAAAAACGTAAAAATGACCATATGATTGCAATTTTTTGCATGGTCAGCCCCCCACTTTGAAAACCGTTCCGCGGCCCCTACACACTTAACAAACCTCACCCCCCCCCCCCCCCCCGATGAGTGCATATCGAAAAGCGCCCCTGTTTTAATATAATGCTGTTTTCCGAATTGGTGTAATCAATTCTGTCTGAGTTCGAGAATGAATAGCGCCATCTCGATACACTGTAAAAAATATATTTGAAATCACTCAATAAAATTGAGTAGGGACGGCCAACTCATTTCAATATGTGTGTTTATTTTTTTCATTTGCAGACCAATTTGATTATAAAAATGTCGTGTTTTTTTTCTCTCTCTCTCTTAAAATCGTGTTTACCCGTTTACAGTAATATCTGATCATTAACTCAAAATATTAAAATCGAAATACGATTTCCGCCTTTTTTATTGACTTGAACAAAATAATTTTTTTAATATGTCATTATACAATAATGGATTTTGTTCCCAAACCTGACAAGAAAATTGCTCTTATTGGTTAATGTACATTCGGATATAAAAAATATAAGGCCTAGAAAGCCTACATGATATCGATATCAGGAAAATAAATGGAAAAGGGCGGTGATTAATAACATCCCCCAATCAACTGATTATCTAATCAAAGAAAAATTGCGCTTTTATATCGTTTTCGTGAACCCTCCAATCCCCTCTCTCTCTACGCCACTCTCTCTCTTTTTTCTCTCTCTCCACCCCCCCCCCCCCCACCATATCGATCATAGTTGGGGCTACTTATTTTTAGTAACCCTTTGAAGAGTTATAATAATTGATGTGAGTTAATTGTCCTTGCTGTCGAGGTTGAAACATTATTATCATTTTTGGTTCAGTGTTTTCTTTCCTCGTCAATTCAATGATGTGTATGCCTATTCAGTATACGGCTCGCTGGTTCCCGATGGAGAGGCTGTGTGGTAACTCCGTGAAAAGCTGTGCAATATTAGGTAGTTTTCGTTTCCACATCCGTACGACGGATTCAAAAAGACAGTAAATGCATTCAAAATGCCCGTCAAATGACAATGAACAGCTCTGAGGTCTTTGTCAGAAAATGTTGAACCGTCCGAAATTTCAGAGCTGATGAAAAAAATTGCAAATGTATCGTTTCTCCAGAGTCTAGGATGCAACTTCTGTTTTGCTTTACCTATTTTCGACAAAGACTTCTTGGTTGTACATTGTCATGAAGGGCATTTGACAATGCATTTTCTATGTTCTTAAAAGCGTCGTGCGTTGTAGAAGCGAAAACTCCCTATAAGCTCAATATGATGGAAAACCAATTAATTCCTTCAACGAAAAGAGTGATTACTTTTTAAAATCCTCTATCAAGGTTTGTGACGAAGCACTGCTTGTCCAAGATTTTTATTCTGAATTGATATCCCGCAAAATTGAGGCAGTTTTTTTTTCTTATCATTTGGCAAATGGGAATACACCGACCATGATAGGTTTAATAGTGGAATGCCAAGACAAACTAATTACATCATATCCGAGAGCCTTTGACACCCCCCCCCCCCCCACACCACCACCACCCGTTAGTTCCACTTTCACAATTTTTTAATATTTTTTTTTTTTGGTGGGGGAGGGGGGATGGTAGCTGTGAGTTGTCCAAAATACAATTCAATTATCAATTATTAATATGAAATTCAATTACTAATCATCCGCAGAATTTCCCCACTCTATCTATCCCCGCACACACTCTCCCTCTTTCTCCTGCCTTTCTTGTCACCTGTTTAATTTATTTATTTTTTATTCAGTGAATTCGAATTACAAAACCTGTTTTTTGTTGGGGGGGATGTTCAATTTTCACTTCAAAGACTAAGAAAGTTTCTTATTCACTTCAATTAAGGTATCCCACTGGGTGGGTGGATTGACCTCTGTTTTATGTACGGTGTTGTTAACTCAGCACTACCATCGAGTTAAGTCTCCCCTCTCTCTTTCTCTCTTAGATCATTCCATGTCGTTTCAATCAGCGAGGCAGTATGCATGGGTAGAACATAGTTTGTTTACCATTGGAACGAACGTGCCAGCTCTCTTCGTCTTACGTTAAAGTTTGCAAGTTCCTCCGAAAGTTTCGAAGTTGGATGCGACACGAACTGACAAAGTCACAGGATCGAAACTCTCGTAAAAAACTGCCACATGTGGTGGAATTCCTCGTTACTGTTGCCGGGAATTTAAACGAAAATGAGGGTTTTGTTGTTTGTTATCTGCTCTGGAGTGTTACTGGGTATGGTGGTAAACGCTCAAAGGGTTCTAGAGTGTCCCGATTGTGATCGTACAGCATGTGAGAAGGTATCTGAAGAAATCTGTCCCGCTGGAGTCCTCCTTGACGAATGCGGCTGCTGTTCTGTCTGCGGGAGAAAACTCGATCAAAATTGTGGCGGGAAATTTTGGAATCTCGGTCGTTGTGGTCGGGATTACTACTGCTTGGGACCACACCCTGATAAAGCAATCAATATCAGGAAAGGAGAAGTGGGATTCTGCAAATGTCGGGAGAGTAAACGTGTTTGCGGGAATGACGGGATTGTATATGAGAACGTCTGCTCCATGAATGAATCGAGTCATGAACAGAGAAAATACGGAGGAAATAAAATTGAGGTTTCGAGGGATAGGAAGATTTGCAGAAGTGGTAAGGTTATATGATATAATCTATAATATTGTCATTATCATTGTTATTATTTTATTATTATTATTATTATTGTTTTTATTATTATTACTATTATCATAATTATTATTACTATCATTATTATTATTAATATAATTGTTGTTGTTGTTAACATCATTTAATTTTCATCAAATGCATAGAAGCGTGAAAATATAAGCAACAATATTGACAGATTATCGCATCTATAAACCATTGAAAACATTGAGAGGCGCGGGCCTTTGTAGATCAATTCCTTTGTTGAAGCAGTTGACTTAGTTTGGTGTTGAATAAAGAATACAAGGTTGTTTTGATTGTTGATGTGTACTTAACATGGCGTCAAAGTACATGCATCTTCACTACATATTCCATTGTAAAGTGTTTTTCTTTTCTTTTTTTTTCTTTCTATACTTTGGTATTGGTTACTATAAAACTTGTCAATTTTCAAAGGTTGAATTCAGTGTAAGATACAATGAAACGATCGTGCGATCTCAAACTAGATTTGGGTAATATTTTAAAATAAAATGTCTAGATCAGGAACAATCGGGTCACCGATAAATTGCTATGATTTTTATATAGAAATTCCCAAGGATGGAAAAGTAGAATCTATACTGGTCAACCCTATCAGGAAAAAAGAAGACATTATTAATGTCTGATAGATGGAAAACATGACAAAACAGGGATTTCGAGCACGCATGGTGTCCACCTTATAATGACAGAGTCTCTGACTGGGTAGGGTAGGGGGTGATCAAACAATAATCAGTCCAATACTAATCATGATAAAGTAGCTTTAGACAGCACGAACCGATAAAGTATTATAATATAATTTATAATACATAATTTAAACTGAAAATGTGTTTAATTTCCAATGTTTATCGCCTAGAAGATGAGCATTTCTGTTCAAATTTTGAAAATATATTTTTTTATTTTTTATTTTTTTGTAAAATTATTCACTCATCGCAAGTTGCTATCAGACATCAAAATGATTATATTCGAATCTAATAATGAAATCAGCAACCATCACGTGATCAGATGTCGGGATGTTTTCTTCGCATTGATTTGATATTTGAAATCAAAACACACATGGGTCTAACTGTACGTCCTTCGACAAGCCATAATTGAGTTACACACGATATGCTGTCTGTCAGATCACGATGGGGTGTATGTGGGGGTGTCACTGATGGACGGCGCTTTACCCCTCCCTCTTCCCAATTTGTTGATTCAATACCGCTTGATTTTAAAATTTGAATATACATGTAAACAGTCACTGCATTTCATTTTTGCAAATATACTATTTTTAGAAGTGCTTTATCATTGGCCTAACCATATCGTTGGCTCAAACAAGACAGAGGAATTCCCACAAACCTCCGTTGGTGCGTCAAGCTGAGAGGTGTAATTTTGTTCTAGCTTTGGACTGCGGGCTCAGTCAGGGGTATAGTCCTTCCCTTTTTTCGAAATAAGAAATATACCTACAGACATCTGGAGTATGCTAGGAATCGGATGAACCCCCTCTTGTCACTATATTCCCATAAGCCCCTCCCCATCTCCAACCCTGAAATTAATTTGTTTTGGTCAATATGTTTTTTTTCTAGCATCATGATGTAGTTCACCCTATAACATTATTTAATTTCGACGAATTTCGATAAGATAATCAAACAAAGATAGCACTGAATGTTTCATCAAAATCGAATGTAAACTATTGAGAAGTTTGACTTAATTTTACAAAAAGTAAAACAAGATAGAGTCGGATTGCCACTGGTCGGTGTCCAAATAAGGGAACTGATGACGTTGGCCACTCCTTGATTATTTTGTATTTATTATGAAATATGATTTTTTAGATAAATTTTACCTTATTTACGTGAATTGCCAGTATTCGTGAAGAGCTCCCTTGTGGTAAAATTTGAAGAAAAAAAAATTAAAATCGTGAAACTCTCTCATTTACATACAATCCTCTTGTATATATTTGTCACTTGTTTGTGAAATTAAGCGAAATGTTATAGTTTCACAACTTTCTTATTTTTACATCTGATTCAAATCATTTTTTTTTTGCTTTAGGGTGGACTTGACCTTGTCAAAGTTATCCCTCTAGCTTCTTGCATCCATGATCATGTCTTCCATATTATCAAACGCCAAGTCATGGCGATATACCATCTTTATATTCCTCAAACGCCAGCCTTGCCCTCAATATTTTGAAGACAATCAAATTATCGTGTCATGTTGATCTGAAGTCAAGATCAATTCTTAGTCCCATACACGATCCCCTCGACGGTGGGAGGCAGGTGATCGCATTCCATTCCTTTGACTAAATACATATTTTTACCTTTTAGTACGGACCCTTTCTCACTTGACAAAAGGACAAGACATCTGCCCAATACATCATAAATTATCCTGTAATTATTCTCCGTCCGAATTGGATATGGTTGTGGTACAGCCCCACGAATAAAGCTGACTCCAAACAAATCGATTGTACATAGCCTATGTTATGGGGAAATGACGGAATAGATTTGGTCAGGTGTGGCCTGATTTGGTTTGGTCTGCCTGGAGTCAGTTTAGCCGGTGTTGCTTTGGAAATAGCGAATTTCCGCAATTGCAACGGAGAGTGAATCTAGAACATAGCACAATGAACAGCTGAGAGGACTTTGTCGAAAATTGGTGAACCGCAGACAGCAGATCGTCCGATCGTCCTTAGGTTCGGATCTGACGAAAAATTGCAAATCTGTCGTGTGTCTACACAGCAAAAACTGTGGTGTTAACCTGTGTTCATAGAGGACCACACCAGTTATTCCGGTGTTAAATTGACAGTGTTAGTTTAACACCTGTAGGTGTTATTACAACACATTTGGTTGTTTCATTTACACTCTTTGGTGTTCAATCTTTAGGGTGTAATTTAACACCTCAGGGTGTGGTCCTGTATAGACACCAACTGGTGTCAGTTTTAACACCACAGTTTTTAGTGTCACAGACGAAACTGCTGTTTTGATTCACTGATTTTTATGAAGACTGCTTTGTCATGAAGGGCTTTTGACAATAGTTTCTCTATGTTTCAGAAAGCGTCTGTGTCGTATATGCGAATGCTGAGCGTGTACTTACAGATAAAAGAACAAGAATATGTTTCCGAGTTAAATTTGTTACAAGATTGTGAAATAATTTATCTAAATAGCATTTGAATAATGAGGGGCTAACAACCAGAAATGGGCGAAGACTGTGCCGTTTATTTCACTTACCAACATGATATGAAATGAAATGATATAATTTACAGGGTTGTAATATATAAATTTCCTCTAATTTATTTAGCTATACACAGTTTTGGAATCATTACTTCTTTTTCACTGAATTTCTAACAGCAAAAATCATAGATCCTAAGAAATACCACTCACAATTGGAAAATATAATTATTCAAACGTGTATAAAGCTTCTTATAACAAAAATTTAAAACAAGTGTACCTTTTTCTTAGCCACTATCCCCGTCTCAAAAGAGTTTTTTTATAGGCGTAAACCATACATAATGCTAAAACATTCAACCACAAAATATACTCACTCATGAAATACATGCATGTGACTTAGTGAAATTTTTACATTTTTCAGCAAAATTAATTATGTTGCTATTCTCTAATGAGACATGTGAACAGTAAACCATGCATGCCACATAGGTATACTGCCGATTCGTCTACTGCCAACTCGTCCGCTCATCACACGGTCTACCCCCTAGTCTAATGCCATTCAACATTTCGTCTAACAGCCATTTGGTCCAATGACCATTTGGTCTAATAACCATTTCGTCTAATCACCAGTTCGCCTATGACCATTTCGTCTTATATAAGTTGGTCTAATATCCATTTTCTTTTCATTCATTTCGCCAAATTAACACTTAGTCCAATTAGACCAGATTGTATATGGACTAAATGGCTGTTGGACCAACTGGTTATTAGACGAAATGGTGAGTGGACGAAATATCAATTTGACCATGTGGATAGTGGACGAACTGATGGTAGACCAAATGATAGTAGACAAGTTAGGAATTGGAAGAATTGGCATTAGAACCAAAGGGAAATAAACCACCACATACACCACACCGCATCACGTCCATCTCATTAAAGGTGCTATAACATCATATTTATCAGCTGATTAAAGCATGATACTCAGATATGTTTTTTATTGAGAAAATCTAATCGATTGATATACACAGCTGACCAGCTGTATAGGGAGGAAAGAAATGTGTGAGAGGGATAGAGGGGAGAATAAAGCGGAAGAAAGAAAGATAAGAAAGAGAGGGGTAAAGACTTTGAGTTTGTTGATAGAAGAAAAAATACACAAGTAAAGAAATTAACGTTCGATAAATATTTAAATTCCTATCAAAGTAAAATTTCAAAACACGTTTAAAAAAACCCGGGTATTTTAAAACGCGTTTTAAAACACAGCGTTTTAGACGTGCCAACCCTTTAAATTACTTACTACATATTTACTAAATGATGTTATTTACCTACCTACTTGTCACAAATCGTAAAGCTTTTTTTTTCAATTTGAAATAATTGATTTAAACTCTCTTGTTTCGTTATATCCTCTCTAGCCTATATCATTGCAGTGGTTTGTATTAACATTATCATCCACTTTTTCGTTTTAAAGAAATATGCCTACTATGTAAACCGATATGAAGTCTTTTTTGTATATTTTTTGTTTTATCGGATTTTGAAATAAATCATCTTGAAGTTGAATATTATTCGAGGGTGCAGAAATAATATTGTTTTATAGTCCACAATCCATGCTATTTGTCATCTGCACTACCATGCCTATACACTTTTATTATTGTATTAATAAATCAGTTAGGATTTATTTTTCATGCTCTTACCTATGACCTTGTGAGAATGTAATTTTTTCGACAGGTCTGTGCACTTTTCGCCATCTGTGTTATTTCAAAATGAACTCATTTTCGTTGTGTAAACGAACACAACAAAAATTCTCTCACGTTGATTTTGACAGGTGCACGACTCTCAAACAAATCACCGTTGCCATGGTAAACGATGGTGCGAAGTAACTGGGAAAGTAATTGAAACAAATGTTTACATCCTCTGGACCAGTCATCCTCGTCTTTCAAAGGTTTCTGAAAGAATTCGTTTTAAACAGCCTACCATATTATTTCTAGGGGTTGAAGTTAATTTCTATTACGTGGGTAGGGGGTATTACATTCAAATGTCATCTTTACGAATATATTTAAATTTTACTATAGAGAGAGAGAAAATTAGCTTAATTAAATAATTTGTAGCACTTTTCTGAATGATCTCATATACTGAACCGCCTGTAATTATATCATAACTTGCAGGGGCGGATCCAGTGTTTTCCAAAGTGTTTTTCCCGATGAAAATTTGACATTTTCGAGGGGGAGGCACATTTGGGTTAAACCGGCATATTTACATTTAAAATGTTGACTACTACTACTACTATACTACTACTACTACTATACTTCTACTACTGCTACTTCTACTTCTACTATTGCTACTTCTACTACTACTACTACTACTACTACTTCTACTTCTACTACTACTACTATATACTACTACTGCTACTACTTTTTCTTCTTCTCCTTCGTCTTCTCCTTCTTCCCCCTTTTTTCTTCTTTTACTTATTCTTATTCTACTAGGATGATAATGATGATGATGGCATTGATAATGGTGATTATGATGATAATAATTCTGATAAGAAAACTTGATATTAATAATATTTATAATAATGATGGTTACGAATAGTTACTGAATAATTCGAAAATGAGTAAACATTTACCCTAAGTACTGAAATTATTGAGTGCATGGTAAATCATATTAAAATATATAATGATATATGGAAATATCAATGTGTCATTTATTGTATAGTGTGGGCACATTACATTTTGATGTGCCTTATCTAAATTGGAAACCATAAGGTATCTAGTGAACTTTTAAAATTCAGACAGTCATGAGCAATAGTTGTATAGCTTGTTTGTTGCTATGGTAACTTCACTAACCCCTAATCAATAGTTGAATTTAATATACTAGTACTACAAACAGCACCACGGCTCGCCGAAAAATTTGGACACGATTTGATATCGTCTGTGGTTCGTTTAAAATAAGAAAAAACATTATACAAAACATCATGAGCAGGGGGAAATCTGCTCCGAATCGGTTGGACCAATTGAATATATGAATTGCATAGGCCATAGATTGTTAACACCCTATATTTTAAGGATGGGTGTATTTATTCATCTTTCAAAATGTTCAAAACTAAAAAAAAATGCAACCCACTGTTTTTTTGTTTCGTGTGTTTGTTGTTCAGTTGTGGTCATTGTAAGGAGTTTTGTTGTAAATACGCCTTATCTAGAATTTCTTAGATTGAAATTCGATTCCAAAATAGTGCTAAGTAAGGGAAAAATTGCAATTTAGACTAGAGATATCAATAAAACCGATTTTAAATGTGATATTAGAATAATGATTATTATCAATCTAATATTTGGTTATAGCCTTTTTAAAAATATTATTTCCTTAAGGACATATATATTGTATTTCATCATTTGTATTCGATATGTTTAATCCTCATATCATTATATCATTTCCATTCAGCAAATGATATTTCTCTCACTTAATGACAATTGAAGAGAATATTTTGCTCTCCCAGATTCTGTAAGATGTTAAAGAGAGGATATTGGCAAAAGGGGGGTCTTCCGTCATTTAATGTCTCTGGATTCTATCCAACAGACCATCTTTGTTTCCTCTTATTTCCTTTAGTTAAGCCTCATTGCTCTGTGGCGTTTAACTTAAATGTTGGTGTCAGTTGATTCACTGTAGATTTGTGAGTTTAGGATCTCCCTTGCTTGAATTAGCAGGGTGTCAGTAAATATATTGTTTTATATAAATACATAGTTAATTACTTGAGTTTTAATATCCATTCCTTCCGTATTACGATTTAGCAATCAGAATAATATTTGCCTCGATACATTGATTTGGATCCTAGTTACGTAGTTCCCGCTGTCACGATTCGCGATATTCTAACAAACAACAAGTTTGTTATAATATCGATGATTCCTTATTTGTAGTAAGATATTTTGCGATCAATAGCTTTAAAATACACGTGCCTTTGTGAACACAACTTGAAGGTCAAGTCAAAACCAAGAGTGAGTTGATGAGAAGATACAGTAAATGTCAAATAAACTTTTAAAAACTTCGCTGAATTTAACAAATGTTGTTAAATTAAATTTAAAATTGCTCAAACATAAAGAAATATCATTGACATGCAAAAATACTTTGATATCTCCATGATCATATTGATGTAAATGAATATGAAGTTATTTTTTGTAAAGGTTTTATAATTAGGAAGTGGTTTAGATAATGGAGATATTACACATTCAGGGCGAATTGAACCCATGCATTACCAGATAAATAGTGAAATGTTAAATATTTCGCATAGTGATGATGGGGGGAGGGGGGGGGGGTGTTGTGCAAGACGACATAAAGCTGACCCCATAACTGAATAACATGGGGGGTATAAAGTTACATGACCCATATCTCTCTTTCTTATCTTTTTTTTTTCTCTTTCTTCCTCTTTCCTTTTTTGAAAGATAATTTTGTTAAATTTAAAAAAATAAAATGTATTAAAGAGCAGGGGTGCCTTAAAAGGCGGCCCTGCCCTTTCTCATTCATCGAATCCCTTTAAAACCTTCCAAAATGCCCAAACTTATTTTCACTCTAGCTCAGCAGATCAACGTTACGGTATTCCCATCGAATATTCGTTCTCATTCAAAGTCAATGTCATCCTTCTCTTTCATCGTTGAATCTCTGATCCTACGAGACCGTGACGCTACAATCACAGCAGGGAAGCCGACTCCAAAACGATCAATGGTATGTTAGTCGATCTAGAATCGGTTTATCCGGTGTGACTGACTGTACAATAAAACTGACAAGGGTACCGTTTCATAAAGGCTTGCTATAGTAAGAAATTCAAGATTTTTATAACAAATTTACTATCAGCCAATCAGATTGAAGGATTTCAGTGGCTTATAACTGTTATTGTAAATTTGTTATGGTAACAAGTTTTATGAAACGGACACCAGGCCTGAAACTGACGCTATACACTGGGCTACAGACACATCAACGAAACCGACTCTTAATACAAACCGACCGATCATTATGTCATTCACAGTCGATATAGAATCGGTTTATCCGGTGTCACTGTATGCGGCCACAGTGACATTAACCAAACCGACTCTAAACCGGCCGATGGTATGTTATCAGGGCCCCGTCTTACAAAGAGTTACGATTGATCCGATCAACCACGACTATGGAAAGCCAGCAACGTCAACATCTAAAATGAGTGTTTGTTCCAAATATTTTCAGGATATGATGTATAATCATACATTCATTGTTTTCTTGAAAATCCAGGGTGCTTCTAATTGTTTACAAAGGACATCATGCAAATTTCATGGAAAAAAAAATGACATTGTTGGATTTCCATATGGTTTCATGTGATCAGATCATTCGTAACTATTTGTAAGACAGGACCCAGAAATAACATAAGATCGTTGGTTGGTCTGGAATCGGTTTCGTTGGAGTGACTGTAGCAACGAGCCAGACCCTGACATTGTGGGATGCATGGAGTACCTTTCATGTCAGATTGAGTTTAACAGAGCTTGATAAACTGTGACAGGTTAAGTCAAATTAGGGCGTTTCATCGTATCACTCCTCTGACAAGCGTGGAAACCAAACGAATTGGAATACAGTCGTGTGATTTGAATTGGATACAGATCTCGGTGGGGATTCTTCAAAAAGTATGTGGGAACTGTGTGCTATTATTTAATTTTCACATGAGACAGGTAAAAAGCAAGAAGAAATACGATATTGCTTTTAAACGAAAAACAATCGAGTCCTATATTTTAAAGGTGATGTTTCGGAATTTTGTCGAATGATTGAAGTATGTGCAAACGAATCATTTTCTTTATAACTGTCGATTGTCTGATATTAAGGAGTGCATTCAGTATGTTCAGAAAAAAAATTAGAGTGAATTTCTATATTTTTTCTTACTAAACTTGTTATCACTCAAAGAAAAAAAAAAGGAAAATGCACTGACATTTGCACTTCCATTTCACTGTAATTTGATTCTTTTCTAATTCACGACAAGTAAGGTCACATTTTCACGCCTTTTCAAGAGGTAATCCAACCATTCAATAAAAAGTAGTACCCACCAACAAGGCCGCACTAACAGTACCAAGAGGTACCAAATCGTGCTTAATTTTCAAATGCCTGTATGTCTTAACCTGTAATTCTTATCAGTGGCATACCTAGGATTTTTCACAGGGGGGGGGCAAAACCGTCCGCCAAAAAAATTGACAAGCAAAAAAAAAAAAAAAAAAAAAAAAAAAAAAGGTCTTCAAGCTCGTCAGGGGGGGGGGGCAATAAAGGTCTTCAAGCTCGTCAGGGGGGGGCAAAAAAGGTCTTTCAAGCTCGTCAGGGGGGCAGGGATACGTCCTTTGCATGGGTTGTGGCTCGTCAGGGGGGGGGCAGACTGCCCCCTCTGCCCCCCCCCCCCGTAGGTACGCTAGTGATTCTTATACAGATTTATGTTGTATCCAAAACTTGGAGAATTTCAAAGGATACAAAATTTACATTTATTCAGTGTAAAGCATGACATGTTTTGAAATATGAAGAGGCTTCACTCTTGAAATGACTTTTCTGGTTTTATGGGGGGGGGGGGTAGAAAAGGAAAGGAGAGGGGTTAGGTATTGAATGAGAGGGAAAAGAGAAAAGGGGGAGATAAAAGGCATTAAAGATGAGGCGGAGAGATCGTGCACACTTGTAGAGCTCTGCGATTCACCTACAAAACCCATGCCTTGACACCGCCATCTCGTGTTACTGCAATTATTTTCATATTAGCGAACAAAGTAAACATCACGTACTGTGCCTCTGTAATGATTTGTGAGATACGTTTAGATAGACGTAATAATGAGATGGGCATGTCTTGAAATGAGATGGGCCTATCGCTGGAGTAGGCCCTACAGATTCATTTTAGGGGGGTGGGCTTGGGGCGCTGGACTCCCCAAACGTTTCACGACCAAGAAAAAAACATATACAGACGGATAAAAAGGAGTGAAATGAAAGGGAAAATTGTGATTTAATTATGTCAAAATATATTAATACTTTAGTTTTAAAAAGGTAAAAAAATCGCTTGCTCATGACTTTTCTTTTTTTTCCTACTAAATGTTAGCCCATCCAGGATGCAATGCCTTCAAAAGTTGTGGTTCGTAATTCCACTGAAGCCTGTGTTTGGTACATGTATCTCATATCATATATACCTAAACCTACTTAGTACTGACCGTGAAAGTATTCCATCAACATACCAAACAGGATCCCTGATGGTTCGGAGAGGAGTGTTTTGATGTTGAAAGAGGGAGAGACAGAGGCAAAGGGAATAGAGAGGGGGAGAGAGCATTGAGCAAGAGAGAGAGAGAGAGGGGGGACAGAGAAAACGTAAGAGGCTGTGCATGGGTCCCTTCGCCGTATTCCCAATCTTCACAGGTAGCCCTTATACATTTTTTGTTGTTGCAGTTTTTGACTGATAACGTACTAGATCCATGGCAACAGTCGTTCTCAAAGGGATCATTTTTTTCTCCAAACTTTTTTCAAATACATGTAGTTCATATCCAGAGCATATTTGTGGCTCGTTCAATATCTTTTGAAAGTGCGCCCCCCCAAAAAAAAAAAAAAAAAAAATCTTGGTCGCTTCGATTTCTCACTTTAGATCCATTATGCTTGTATGTAGTCCAGCCCCAGAAAATATGTGCCCACAATGCTTTTTTAAAACAAGTCATGAATATATTGTGTTACTATCACTGTTACGTGTCTGTATGCGTCTCACCTTGTCATTTCTACATTATTTTCAGGCAGAAATAATTGGGTAAAATCCTTGTACATGGCTCAGCTAAGCGTGTTATATTGAATTTCCTTTAGCCTTCCATTCCGTGATTGAATAATGTCTGGTGGATTAGAGCATGGTTACTTTGTAACAGGAGCTTAGCAAAGAAGAAAAAACGAGCCAAAATACAGGTAGAATAAAAGCTTCGAAAAGAAATACAAATCTGGTTTTATCCAACAAACACTGGTAAATCACTGGCCCAGCAGTTATCTAAAATCAGATTTGACTTGTATACGTTTTAATTCATTATAATTATACCCCGTCACATAAACGAGTGTATATAGGCCTAATGCTTACCAGTATTAGCTTTTTAGTCGCGAAAGAGAAATTATTCGGGCTATAAATATATGGTTGGGACGTCATTATTCAAAGGCCTCGCTATTTTGATATGAATCATACGATAGTAATGGACAAGGGTTGATTTATTTCAAAAACTGAAATAAAAAATAAATGCAATAAAAATCATATACAAAGTGAGTAGCATACATATGTGTATATTTAAAAATTAAAAAATGGAGGATAGCCCGAATTCAGCAGTATTGGTATAACATTACTGTTCTTCCCTATTGCTCGGGGTAAACAGGGTAATATACCATGTATCCAGGGTCATGATACGGGTTATAATAATAAGAACTATATTAGGCTTGGCCTGATTTGCAGAAAATAAATAACTGAAAATATCTATATTTATGGGGATCATTTCGATATCGATTGAAAGCGAAGTAAAAGAAAAGGGAAAGTCTATTCCACTAAAAAGTTAACTTTGAATGAAAAGAAGAAAATCAAACAAAGATAACACTGAAATTCTCATCACAGCGGGATGTGAGTGATATTTTACAATTTCGCTTAATTCCACTATTGATATAGATCCTGCCCAGTATGAAAATAGGAAACTTAGGAAGTCGCCCACTCATATTTTATTTCATATTCCACAGACTATTATGTGAAATATGAAGAATCAGTGAGTGAGTGAGTTGAGTGAGTGACATCGTCGACTCTTGAGTGAGTGACATCGTCGACTCTCTTACTA
This sequence comes from Lytechinus pictus, assembly GCF_037042905.1. Lineage (NCBI taxonomy): Eukaryota > Metazoa > Echinodermata > Echinoidea > Temnopleuroida > Toxopneustidae > Lytechinus > Lytechinus pictus. The sequence continues at coordinate 10,702,109 of NC_087256.1, read as the reverse complement.
GTATTGCATAACACTGTGATGTGCATATCTGATTTGTAGAAATCAAGCGAAAATGAACCAGAACTTTCTTATTTGACATCCAATTTTGATGAGATTTTCCGCATTATGCCTGTTCGATTTTTGTCTATTTGTTAAAACTTTTTGTCGGGGTGGACTCGTCCTTTAACGTATTATGGCTTTAAAGGGGAATGAAACCTTTGGAATAAGTAGGCTTGTGTCGAAACAGAAAAATCAAAGAATAAGAACAAAACAAGTTTGAGAAAAATCGGACAAATAATGAGAAAGTTATGAGCATTTGAATATTGCAATCACTAATGCTATGGAGATCCTCCTATTGGCAATGCGACAAGGATGTGTGATGTCACATGTGAACAAATTTCCCTTTGATGGACTATAAAATACCGTCAAAATGCCTCTTTCTGCTTTTTCTTGTGGTGATACAAACTCTTTATCCATGATGTATTCTTTAAAAATCTGTATTACATGCCCTCCTATAGAAAGAACACATGATCTACTGATAGATGTGATAAAAGAGGCAATTTAAGTGAAATATATACTAAAGTAATGGGGAAAGTTGTTCACAAGTGACATCACACATCTTTGTCGCATTGCCAATTTGAGGATCTCCATAGCATTAGTGATCGCAATATTCAAATGCTCATAACTTTCTCATTATTTGTCTGATTTCTATCAAACTTTCGTTTATCTGTTTCTTTGATTTGTCTGTTTTCACACAAGCTATCTTGTTCCAAAGGTTTCATTCTCCTTTAACGATCAAAGGGTGCAGTTGAGATCACGTGGGTGTATCCTGGCACTGCGTCAAGAATTTCCTTAAGACATCTAACCGTAAACCTCTAGGAGAGCTTAAGATTTAAACAACTTAATCCTTTTAGCCCGCTCCAATATCCTTCCTCTCCTCCAACCCCCATGGTAATGAATGTTGACATTATATTCACAATTCTGATGAAGTATAATCAACATACGGACCACCAACATCTCTCGTTACTTCTACGTTACTTCTCTTTTCATCTTTGGATGATTATAGCAACTTTTATACCGATGTAATTTTCGGCTAAATGATAATAATAATAATGATAATATAGAGCATTTATAAAGCGCCAAATCCACATTGATTATGTGCTCAAGGCGCTGAAATATACTTGGTATATTATTATTACCCCGGCTGTAGCTGAGCGGCCATATAGGCGCTAAAGCATTCAAGAAATAAATCCTACCGGGTACCCATTCACCTCACCTGGGTCGAGTGCAGCACAATGTGGATAATTTTCTTGCCGAAGGAAATTACGCCATGGCTGGGATTCGAACCCACGACCCTCTGTTTCAAAGTCCGAAGACTAATCCACTGGGCCACAACGCTCCAAATCATCTTTATTTCCCCTTTTTGGGGCTCAATTTTTGTAATTTTCTTAATCATAAATACGATTTTTTTTTATTATCACAATGCTCAATATCTAATATCAAACCCAGGAACATTAGTATTAGTAATTTACATAGAAAAGTATAAGAATATGCTACATAAACTAATAAATTGCTTGTAGAGCAACACAAGTGAAACAAAAGAAACAAAACTAGCAATGATTAATTTGATTGATTGATTGATTGATTGAATAATTTTATTTCATTTCAAATTTTAATTTCAAATCATAAAGAATCAAGTTTTGAGCATTGTAGCATCGTCTGTCGTGAAGATATGTATCACCATGGTAACGTATTGGCAAAAAAGACAGTGATACCACGGAGCTATTGATACCTATAGGCGGCAGAACGCGAGACACAGACCATGCCGACATTGGAATAAGGGAAAACAAATTTTCATGTGACAGTTCACATTGTTAAAGGGATGGTCCGGGCTGAAAATATGTATATCTAAATAAATAGAATGAATTTCACAAAGCAAAATGCTGAAAATTTCATCAAAATCGGATAACAAATAACGAAGTTATTACATTTTCAAGTTTATCAATATGAGCAGTTATAAGCACATCGTCATGAATATTCATTAGGTGGGCTGATGATGATGATGACGTCACATCCCCACTTTCCTTTTTCTTATGCTATTACATGAAATCATAAATGTATCATTTGTCATACTTGTGTAAATGATGTGTCTCCATTATGATGAAATAAGTTGCGGCAATAAATAACTAATGCACTTAATCAGTTTTCAATCCAATTGTTTTAGTTCTTGGTAGAAATTTTTTGAATAAACCTAATTTCATGTAATAAAATACAAAAAAACAAGTGGGGATATGACATCATCAGCCCATCTAATGAATATTCATATAGACATGCCTAGAACTGTTTCACCGGAATAATGCAAATCTTTAAAATTCAATAACTTTGTTATTTGTTATCCGATTTTGATCATATTTTCAGCATTTTGCTCTGTGAATTTTACTCTATTTATTGAGATAGAAATATCTCCAGCCTAGATCATCCCTTTAAAAGCTACTGAAAATTCATGCACCTGATTGGTTGAGAAGTTAGAGAATATCAGTAAGTGAAAATCATGGTCAAAACTGTTCATGACACGCTCGTCAGGTGAACGTATGACATCATCAGCTAATTGAACTGAATGATTTAAATAGCATTGATACATTTCTAGAATACCCCCCCCCCCTCCCCTCCATCGTTATCGCTTTCAAAATTCAAAGTATTTCTGGCCTACTTATGTCATGTTGGATCTTTTTCCATAATGAATCATATATATATTCAGTCTACTACCTGTTTACAAGTCTGACCTACTTATTAATGATACGAAACCACGCGACATGTTGGTTCATAAAATGGTTGTCATGACAATGATGTATCGATCAATTATCGGGATTGTTTTCCTCAATGGACAAGAGGAGATCTGTTTGCATGATGTTGCTAGGGTGTTTAAACTCTGCACGATTGCCTGACTTTGATTGATTAGTTTTGATGGTCAATTCGGCCTTCTCCTCAGTAAAACGTTTTCATATTGTGAAAAGATGTTTTTTTCTTAGTTGTGTGCCCTGTTTTCCGTCGTTCCCTCCCTGGCTTTTGCCATTGTTTAGGGTTATTTTATTCATCTTTACAAAGTTACAATCAACTTGATTAGAACGAGGGTTTTATTTTTCTTGTGAAAAAAATGTTAACTTTTGATTTGAATGTTTGCTGTTTTCATCGATAATGATTCTTTTTTATTTTTTTCTCTTTTTAATATCCATGTTTCTACAGCTCCTCGTCTTCAAATGGTAAACCCGTCCAATAGCAGTTCGACAACCAAACATCTTGGTGAACAGACTTACATGCAATGTGAAGGGGAAGGCTTTCCGGCACCTCTTATCGCATGGACGAAAGATGGCGCTATACTACCTGGTGATCATACAAACATTGCTGTACAGACAATTGGTGGACCGCAAGAGAATCAAGCCACTGGATGGCTGCTCGTGAGTTTGTCCTCTAAGGAAAACCAACTGAGAGATGATATAGAATTATGATAATGAAAGTAGAAATGGACATATTACGTGTTCTGTAACAAAGGAAATTGTTTAGAGAGTAATTATAACAAAGAAAAAACATAACATTTGAAAGAACGGAACATGTTTCAATATGATCACATCTTATTATAACTATACTACATATTTTAGTCATTGACATCTAAGGACTTATGTATTATTTTGCATCTGCTTTCTTCCACAAGATAATAACGAAAAGAAAACATAACATTTGAAAGAAAGGAACATGTTTCAATTTGATCACATCTCATAATCATACTTAATATTTAATTCATTGACATTTATATACTTAGTTATTAATCTGCATTTGTTCTCTTCCAAAGTTTCTTCTTTAATCTCGGCAATAACCAACTGCATCTTACCAATATCTTTTTTATTGGCTAATGACAAAAAAATTAAAATACGCTCCCGGTCACATCTGCCAACCAAACGCAGTCACCTTATCCTTACCCCTCCCCCAATCGCTCCCTTCGTTACATGAATATGGTTGTACTGCATAATATTCATATTATACTAATTGATATTCTGGGTCATGCTCTGAAAGGTTCTTTTTTTTTTAAACCCCTTTCCAGATATCCCCAGTCACACAGGCGGATGTCGGGGAATACACCTGCGAGGTGACGAACGGTGAGGGCGACATTCTCCGAGCTTCTATGTTTCTTGACGTTACAGATCCGTAGACTAATACACTGAGAACTGGATTGAGAAATGTCAGCAAAATATGATATCAGAGAGAAGGAAGATAAATTCTTTGGAATGCGGAATGTCAGCTTAGAAGTCATTATTTTACTCATACCTTCTGGTTAAACTCATGCATGCGATGTTTGCAGCACAATCTAAAGTAATTCAATATTCATATCCATGGCATCCAGGAATCTGTTGTTCTCTGTGATTTTGCCACTGCCCTAATAAACCTTTTTGGCCTACTTAATAAGTGTTTTTCGAAGAAATTAATCCTGGAATGGTTACCTGTCATGCTAAGCCAAATTTAATCGAGAGAATAGTTGTGGATTATGAAAATCTGTTGATCTTTTCTTTGATACATATCAGTGCCATAATATCCTTGCTTACAGTATTACACAATCCTATATATCTATCTTTCTTTATGATAGAACGACATATCATAGGAATTTCAGAAAATGACATTAAATAGGAAAGTGCACAAATATATCATAAGTGGCTTAGAATAGTGCTGTTTGCATTACATTAATAACGTCATAGGCCTATTTAATATTAATCTGCAGGCACAGACAGACCCTGATTGAAACTTTGATCAACAAGTGTGTCTCCACGCAAAGACTAGCGCATACAAAACTTGCTTTGATGGCCTTCAGTACACAAGGCATGAGTAGGCTGCACATTCAGACCCTGAACTCGAGTGAAGGGTTTGCACAGCAGGACTAATTTAATATCGCCATGAAGCTTGTTTGTTTATTTATTGTCAATTAAAATCCTTCATAGATTTTGTGAGACAGAGTGTTTCAGTGTGGTTATGTTTTTTGTCGTTACTTTTTACTGCCATTGATGATATCAGGGGCGCGTTTCATGAAAGGGATATTTTATCCGACAAGAACCATTTTATCCAACAGTTACCATAGTAACAATGGCTCTCAGCAAATCAGAATCAAAGAAAGATGTCAGATCTGAAAACTTGTCGGACAAAAATGTTGACTGATGAAACACTCCCCAGCTGCAAATCTGGGCCCCGTCTAATTGCAAAGACTTACCATGCTTTCGGTATATCATACTCATAATGCGATAAATAAAAAAAACCTCTTAAGGACGTTCCACAGTTAAAGTGAAATCCATGTCATTTTCACCAAACTTTGCACATAGATACTTTAGAACCTTAATATTCGAAAAATGCAAAAATTAACATAGGTCCATGTGCTTGATTTTTTGCTATAGAACTTAAAAGTTCACCCAAATTGATGTTCTTAAGAATTGCGCATTCAAAAGAATTTGGCATTTTTAGACCGCCCAAGATTACTACAATGACTTTAAACCTGTATTACTCAGTCAAAATACATGAAAAAGTCATCAAATTTCGCAAGATAATTAATAATTGTATCGTTAGAATGGATAATATATTTATAGTGCTATTTGTTTGCAATTTTAAGTTTAACAGCACTGTCAGTTCTTAAAAATGGCGTAAGAGATAACAAAATCCCAATCTAAAAAATGTGAAATTTCAGTAACAAACTACAAAAGTACAATAAATGCTGCACTTTATTCAAAATCCATGTCATTTTCACCAAAATTTGTAGAGTTGTAGAGGAAGGTATATCTAAGAGGAACAAACATTAAAAAATAGGGGTTCATGTGCTTGTTTTTAAACTATCAGTATTTTTATTAGAGCAAATGTGCTTTTTAAAACACCAAAAATGCGCCGAATGCTTTGTATCTATGTGAAGAAAAAAATCAAACCACTCTACCATTTATTCTAACTCGGGGTAATATTCGTGATTCTTGACAGCACTGCAGAGTAAAGTATTTGAAATTGTAGAGAATCTTTTTTTGAATGGTCCATGGAATAATTCAATTTTTTAGCTTCATGAAATAACGCATCGGATCTGCAGTTAGAGTGCAGATGATGAGAAAAATCAGCACATACCCGCAGTTTATTAATCACCTGTTCATCCATTGTGACGTCAGCGCGCAGAGTGTAAACTATGCGCAGATCATAATGCGCACAAACATAACTGTGGAACGTCCTTAAAACAAGTTTATATTAATCGCAATTTGAGTTTGAATCTATTGCAACTACTTGTGAGCTGAGGCCCTGTTGTCCATTTAACCACGGAACACATGCAGATATATTATGTTTGAATATACGGCTTGACCTTGTATGATCTTAATTTAATGGAAATTATAATCTCTTTTTAAAACCAGGGCTCCGTAACACAAAGAATAGCGATCAATCGCTAAATGAACTGATCAATCAATATAATTGATACATGCGCATTTGGTTTAAAATACTGACCAGGGACCAATCAGTGCGGTTCTTTCATATTTGCAATCCATCGCAAACCTTTGTGTTACGGAGCCCAGGTGGGTGTTTCATGAAAGATGTCAGCACTGACTAAATTGTCAGTGCTGACTATTTTAGTGAAATCCTTGCTTTTTATTGACTGAGAAGCACTGGCCTCTGACTGTCACTATTGTAGTTGTCGGAGAAAAAAAACTTGAGTGCTGACAACTTTCATGAAACAGCCCCCTGGTGGGTGTTTCATAAAGCTGTTCGTAAGTTAAGAGCGACTTTAAGAATGACTGGTGATCCTATTGGTAAATGGTATATTCATTGGCGATGGTTCAGCAGTCATTCTTAAAGTCGCTCTTAACTTACGAACAGCTTTATGTAATGGCCCCCTGAACTGGTTGATTCCATTCTATCAACTTAGTTAATTACGTGTAATATCAGTTGAAATTGGCTCACCAAATGTACATTCAATATAAAGTCTTCAGGCTTTGCTTATCAAAAACGTACATTTTCACTTGTGAATATAGAAATATACGTTTCTTATATACCCTTTATATACATACACTTTAAGAAATAGGTTCAACTTTGCACCATCAGTGTCATTATTCTTTAAAGGAAGGCACACACCTTGCAATGTTAGACTGGGGGCACATTTAAAAATAAAATTTGCATTTATTCCCCATTTGTAAGAAAGGAAAGCACCTTTGCATTTATTCTGCATTTAATTTGTCAGAAAGGAGATTTGTCCCAATTTCTGAAAAGTTATTTTTTTCCAGTGTGACACGGGTAAGTGCAAGATTGAACCTAATTGTCTTAGCCTGCATTGGCGGTAGATTAGAGGACTCTGCTTATACAGTAGTGTCTCGCATGTGCCATGTAAATCGCAATAGCATTGAATTCAAACGTTGTGATAAATGCAATGAAGATGGATTCTGCTGTTGTAATTTGATTTCACTCCACAGAAGCTCAATCAATATTATGGATCTATGTGTTTACATGCATTAATATAATTTGACGATGACGTCGTTCGCCTTTTCGTCTCCAGCTGTACCTCTGTCATATTTAACACTATATTGTTTACTCATTTGACCATTTCCATTTTCCCAATTCCTTCTCAACAAATACAATATAAAAAGTAGAAATTCATATTAAGTAAGTGATGATTTATTTGACTGATTATTATACCAATTTATCAACACATATACCAATCCAAACATTAAACGTCTGACAAAACAGAAAGGATCATAAACGATCCCAAAATCAGGAAAAGGGGAGGGGGTTGGGGAAAATGAATTTACGACCAGTTATTGAGATTGACAAAAGTCTTTTTGTCCCTGGCGTTCCAACGACCCAATTCTATTTACATGTGTATCGCGTTAATGTATGATATGTTTCCTCTTTACAGTGAGAAATATCAAATATAATCATGGAAATATATCACGATAATGATGATAGATTTCTTTTGAAATAGTTTGCTGCTTTACAATGCGAAAGATCATAATCATATTATAATAACAGAAGTTTCTTTCGAAATAATGTATTGCCTTAGTAAAGAAGCTTTAAATAATCTATGTCAACATTAGACCGGGGGTATTATTGTGTTTGCCCATGTAAAGGTATTTTTCTCTTTTTTTCTAAGTACCTTCATCATTGAAAAATAAAAAAATTCCCTATTCCTCTTATTGCACCATGTGTTGCATCGATGGTATAGGTCCAATAAAGGGGATTCCCGTTATGTTATTTTGACCTGTAATTCAGACAGGGGTTTTCCCCGTTGAAGAATTTCAGATTTTTCAGATATTATTGGAGAGCAAAAAAAATGCAAGATATTAATCACCAATTCACCACTTTCACTTACCATCACTGCCCATTATACAATTTGAAATAAGAGTAAAACCGAAAAAATATAGGCCTATGCTCCCTTCCATACAGTGCCACAATTATGACTACTGTGTTGTTCTATTTTTAACATAGGACATTTTCTTGCTCTAACAGACATGCAAAATATGTTTCATAAGTTTTTGCACACATATCAATATTCACTGAAATGTCTCATTCTCTACCGTATTTCGCTGGAAAAAAAAGTCATCCCAATACCCCCATTTAAACCGTTTGTGTGCCCAAACTCCATTGCGCAGTATATATGCGATGGTAAAATATTACATTTTCTACTAAGTTGCTAGCTACCTCGCAACCAATCGTTCTTCAGGCTTCATTGTCTCTCATTGTATGATCAGCTGTTGGGGGTTCAAAGGTTATGTTTAACTGATGGAAATATACAAGCAAATTTCAATCAATGCTATATTTTCATTCCACGGTGTGAGCTCAAAATGTTCAGTTTCACTGGAGTAAATAGCTTATTTCCTTGCTCGTATGCCAACATGATCTGTCATGAATTCAATTGAAGAGATTCGAGAAGCATTTCATGAAAACAAAAATTGTCAGTTGTTTTATCCGACAAAGTATTTTGCATCTGACAGTACCATAAGAACTGCGCTTTCTAACCAATCAAAATCAAGGAAAGGTGCCGGAGCTGACAGCTTTGTTAAACGACAAATGTTGATATTACTGCTCTCCAAACTTTTTTTTTAGAAAAACACCGAAAATTATTTTTTTTTACAATTCATGACAGTCTGGCCTCATTTACCGCAAAGATTATGATATCGCAACTTCCTCAATTGCAAAGTGCTAGAAATAAACGGGGGTTTCCCTGATGTAATACATACAATGTATATACTGTATATGCCTTATACGGTTTTTTGTTTTGTTTGTTGTTGTTTTTACATTATGGAGGGGTGGGTATTTGCTATGGCATAATTTTCGCCCTCCATCAGAGTAAAGAGATACCCCAGCCATCATGTACTTGGATTTACCGAGGACCCGAGCCGAGACAAATCGTTGTAACACAGCATTTGTTCGATTTTGTGGTAGGTCTATGTAGCCCTTCGACTAAAGAGTGAGCATCACCTTCACGACTTAGTTTGATGTCATATCTTGCCGGAAGAAAAATGGTATGAGATACCTTGTTTCAATAGAATCCATTTTCTTCTATCAACCATGCTTGTTCACTTCCAGCTCGGTGTAAGCCAAGGTAAGAATCTCGTAAATTATTTAACAGTCGGCAGCTGACATTATTTTTGTTGAATGCGAAACCGCACCGCACATGCTATGTCCATGATGTCCGCGTAACATCCTTGCTGTAAAAGCAGTGATCATGCAGAGTTTATTTTGAGCGCAGATGTACTCCGTTTGGCGCCGGACGGGTTGCCACTACGTCTTCGCTACGTCCGAGCTGATCGCGACTCTTCATACCTACGTTTTCGTTATCAGTATTATGATCCTTATTATATTTGGTCAACTATCTGTTCACTCATACTTTACAGCGAGAACGTTGCGCGGATATTTTCAGCATCATTTTACGTGTAATATTTTTTATGATATTGAACTTATCGCTTTATATGAACCTTGTGTGTATATTTTGTTAACAAATGACATTAATGAATATCAGTCCGACCGATAAAAATGGTAGAAAGCAACTAAACTTCTGGGAGATTCTTTGTCAGTTGGGTACATATTCACTATCACCAACATAATAAGTTGACACTAATCATTTCTTAAGAGTGTAAAGTTTTTAAGATAGAAAAGTTGTACAATATTGTTTCGCGCTAGCGTACCAGTTATTCATAACTTATATCCACAGTGGAGGTGATGTGGCCGAGTGGTTTAAGGCGCCTGGCTATACATGAAAAAGACCGGGGTTCGATCCCCGGCCGCGGCAGCTATCCCCGTGAGTAAGGCATTTAATCTACAATGCTCTTTTATCCTGCTTTCAAATAAATGAAAATGCTATATGCATTATTGGTAACTAGGTGTGAATTTATTAAAAAGAAAAAAGTTATTCACGCAATTTTACTCCGATGAGTGCGTGTCGAAAAGCTTCAGTATAGCAGAGCGAGACTATAAAGGCGCCGCTTGTACGCGGCGGCGGCGTCAACATTGAAATCTTTACCGACTGTTAGTTTTTTTTTAATTACATCATAACTTAAAAAGTATAGGCCTAGTTCATGAAACTTAGACACAAAATATCGTGCCAGAGTTTCAGGTCACATGACCAAGGTCACAGGTCGTTTAGGTTCAATGAACTTAGACCATGTTGGGGGAATCAACATCAAAATCTTAACCGAAGGTTTAGCTTGTGAAATGTCATCATAACTTGGAAAGTATATAAACCTAGTTCTTGAAAACTTAGACATAAGGGTAATGAAGTATTACTTCATATCCCGCCTGAGTTTCAGGTCACATGATTAATGTCAAAGGTCATTTAGGGTCAATGAACTTTGGCCAAGTTGGGGGTATTTTTTTAATTACCGTCATAACTTTGGAAGTGTATGGATCTATAGTTCATGAAACTTGGACAAAAGAGTAATCATGTATCACTGGACATCCTGTGCGAGTTTCAGGTTACATGACTAAGGTCAAAGGTCATTTAAGCTCAATGAACTTTGGCCAAATTGGGGTAATTGTTGAATTTCCATCATAACTTTGAAAGTTTATGGATATAGGTTATGAAATGTGGACATAGGGGTAATTCAGTATCACTGACAAGTCTTAGGTCACATAATCAAGGTCAAATGTCATTTAGGGTCAATGAACGTATTTATCATTATATGAATGGTGTTTTTGTGAATAAAAATGTTTTCAAATTCAGCACTACTGCTATATTGAATCGGGTACTGCATGCAGGCGAGACTGCCAGAGGCACTCCACTGTCTTGTTGAGGTTATTATACGACACGATTGTTGGTTCACAATATGTGTTTAACGTGTCCTTTTCTGCAAGTCCTATTATATACCAAAGTGATGTGATAGAATTCGATTAGTTACACTTGAATTTTATATAAAAAACATAATAGAGTAAACATCACAATGAATAATGCACCCCTGTAAATAAAATGTTATTTACATTTCTGCCATGCTACAGCCACACTCACACAGGCAAAACCGACTCCTGGGCCCGGTCTTATACAAAAGAGTTGTGACTGATCCGATCAACCTCAACTATATGGAAATCCATCATTGTCATAATTTTCCATACAGGAAATTTGCACAATGTCCTATGTAAAGAATGTGAAACACGCTGAATTATCAAGACAATGGTGAATGTATGAATATACGTCATCTATTAAAAAAATGAACAAAAATGCATTTATAGATGTTTAAGTCGCTGGCTTTCCATAGTTGTGATTCATCGGATCATTCTCAACTCTTTGCAAGACGGGGCTAAGATCGACCAAGGCAGCTATATACGTTATTTCCAATAACATTTAATCGGTCGGTTTTTGGAGTTGGTGAATTAAATGACTGGTTTTGGAGATCTTTGATTAAACGAAGGTAAAGGTCTTTCACCGAAACGTCAACGATATCTTGCTTCCTTGTGCTGCTTCTTAAAAAATATTTATTATACAGTATTTAAAATTGTTCTCTGTTTATAGAGTGTTTTGTAACAGCTAGTATAACCCATCCCATAAATACGCTATAATAAACTAGCTCGTTGTGCATCTCTTCTATTTAGATATAAAGAAAATTTAAACAAAAGTTGGTAATTTATATCATTGTTTTAATCATCAAGTATACAAATTAGGAAAGTTGAAAGAGACGTTCCTTTATATAATTACTATGATTATACACTGTGCAGACTGGTAAAAGCATTATGAAAAAAAAATTATTCCACTGCCATTAACAAATAGCGATTACCTATAAATTTGACATAAATCATTCGGCCAAGTCATTATGCAAATGGTTCATAGACAATGGGGGACATTTTTTTTTCAAACTATGATTATAGCTTTATAGTAGAATTAGGGAGAAGTAGTAGAGGTTAAAGTTACTGTGAAACAATATATTCTAACTTTAATACATTTCCATATCAGATGGGGACTTGATAGGATTTTTTTGTGTTGTTTTAGAAAAAAAGGATTTTTGCCAAATTAATCTTTCGTTTCAAAGAAAAGATATAAACATTTTTGACCAGACACTATTCATTTTTGATAGATATTTTATCAAGTGACCGAATCTTTTTTCATTTGAGTAGTAAAACTGATTGTGTGTATCATAAATTAGAAGGATGGCGTACTTCCTCTAAGTTGGTTGTATTTTAGCCCACCCCAAAATGGCTGGAATGCTTATAACCCCGACCACCATCTAAAAATGATCTAGAATAGTCGTAATTTCATGTGATCATCATGATCATAGCACATGGAATGAAAGGGTCTATTTTGCTAAAATCAAACATTCCAAAAGAATGCTCGTTGCGGTTTTTTTTGCGGGGGATATGTCCCAACTAAAAGACACTGACATCATAACTCAACAGATCTATTCTCATCTGACAAAAACGAACTTTTCTTTTGACTAGACAATAATGCATGACATAGTCTAAACGCAGACATATGAAATACAAATAAATATCATACTCCAGTAATCTGTCGGGGTCAAATAATGAAGAAATCCACTGATAATACACAGTTGTACTACGATTCGTATTTGTTTGATAATCTCGTTTTGGTTTAGGAAATTCTTTGCATGTAGTTCAACTATGACTGTAAATATTAGTTCATTAATAACTGACTTAAACAGAATGTTTGATCAGGATGCTGGATATCACAAAGAAAGGAAAAGAAACATATAATGTAACAGTTCACATAGGGCATAGACCTGGTGGGTGTTTCATAAAGCTGTTCGTAAGATACGAATGACTTTATGCACGACTGGAGGATCTTTTCTTGTGCTAGTTGATATCCCTGTGTAATTGAGTTATGACCTAAGAACATGTCCCAGTCGTGTGTAAAATCGGTCGTAACTTTAAGAACAGCTTTATAAAACACCCACCTGGGGGCCCGTTTCATATAGAGTGACAACTGTTGTAACTTTACCATTATGGCAACTACCATGGAAACCTTGATTCTGATTGGCTGCTGAGCCCTGTTGCCATGGTAGTTGCCATAATGGCAAAGTTACAACAGTTACAAATTCTTTATGAAACGGGGCCCAGGTGGGAGTTTCATAAAGCTGTTGGTAAGTTACGAGCGGCTTTAAGAACGACTGGTGATGCTTTTTTGTGGTAAATGATTAATACGCCTAAATTTAATTAATGTTGATAGCGCCTAAGAAAGGATTTTACCCATGCAGGGTGGATTGTGTTGTCTTTATCATCATATTGATCATGGTATTACACAGGAACTTTTCTTGAGAGTGGGGAGGGAGGGAGGGGGGGCTGTGAAAATGAGCTAAAGCGATCAGGTTGATTATAATGATTACTTCACATTGAAATTTGTAGATATTGTGCAAATTTTGTTACTTTGTGCATTAAGCGCATTGTTGATATTGACAATTAAATAGGAAGTTAAGAAAAAAAAATATATATATATACGAGGGATATTGGAATATGGTTTACGATGCTTTTATTGGTGCAAGATAACCACCGTCTAGTGCATGATTTTTATCAAATGAATCAGTAATTACTTGGATATTCAATCTTTGAAATTATTATCAATCATGCCAATTGAGGGGAATTTAGTTGTTACTCTATCGTTTGAGTGATGTTGATACAAACAAAATGAACAACAGCATAGGGCTCGTTTTCGTGAAAATTAGGGGCGCCCTTCGCCCCTCCTCCTCACCCCTCTCCCCCCCCCTCTGTATGTCTCTCTCTTTATCAGGGCTAGGTATATTCCCATAGATTTTAGAAATCAGTGCAAAAAGGAGGGCAATATTTTGTCAGTTAATGTATATTATTATTCAACCTAATTTGTTTTGCTTTTTAATATATGCATTAATGGCCACATTTTTTATCCGATTTCTTTCATTGCTACCGAATTTCTTAAATCAATGTGTTCTTGTCCTAATTAAGGCTTGCACAAGGTAATTGTAAAAGAGATCTATATGTTTAATTTACTTAGCGACCTGTTATATAAGGCAAGCATTCAGTATTAGCAACCATTGTACTTTATTAAGTAATATCGATACATATTCTATATACAGGAATCAATAAAATAACTTTTATCCATCTTGGAAAGAAATCCATAAATGAAAAAAAAAGATGACATGACAAAGCACTTATTGGATCACATTCTGATAAAATGTATGATTGCATCATAGTAGATGGTAAGAGAAGTGGCGGATCCGGGGGGGGGGGCATCCGGCCCGTACACCCTTTTAAGAGACATAGTCAATATTTTCAATGTAATAATAATAAATAAATTTACACCCCCTTAAAAGTTATAGCATACATTTTGATTTATTGAAATTCCTTCCCTTCATGCAGATGAGTTCTTAAAGATTTTTTTAAAGACAAGAAAGGGCCTTAGAGCGATAAAGATTCGTGAACATACATGTATATTTTACTTTTAAAAAATATTGTTTAACACAAGTTATTTAAAGATTAATTTCAATTTTTTACATTTCACATATTTGAATTGCTTCGTTTAGTATATTGATATACAAATGAAATGCTGACGAATATCCCTAAAACATCGCGGAGGTGTAATTCAACCCCCCCCCCCTCGATATTTTCCGCGATCATTCCTCCGCGCATTTTTTTTCGACTGCGTCGCTCACTGACTTTTAATTAAATTTGCTTTGTCCTGGTACACGGGTGGGAAATTATGTAAAAAAAATCATGTCAGACCCAAAATTGATTCAAAACATGATTTTGTGTTGAAAGTCGATGCAAGCTGATGTTTCTCATCTTATTCTTTAGATATATTTCTTTTTTTAACTTTCATTAGCTTAACTGTTTGTAGGATAATCGTACTACCAAAAGGTTCTACATTATTTTTTTTTCGAAAAACCAATGAAAAACAAGGAAATTTTCTATATTCAAAAGCTACCCGAAGACAGAACTGTACAAGCGTTCGTTTGACCTGTGATTTATTCTTTAAAAATACCATTGGTTAGCCCTAAAGAGCCGTAAGAATCTATAGATAAGGATTAAGAGTATGGTTTATGAAATAAAATTATTATCATTGCAGCTTTAACGAGTGAAACAAAACTGCGTTCATCTGCCAGATAAAGGGTTCAGTAATTATCAGGACTTCTCAACGCTGCAATGGACGTACTGATGAAAGACAAAAGTAACAATCAAACAATCACTGGTAACTTCTTCTACAGTCAACAAAAACCGATCTCCGACGACAAGAGCTTAATTAAGAATAGTGAGAAGGTGTGTGACTTTTTTTTTTATTCAGATGTATCTTTCCGCGTTTGAACCTACACTCTAAAAACAAATCAGAAAAAATGACTAGTTAATAGAATCACTGATGGTGCAACTGTTATTCTAGTCGTATTTTACTAGAACAGAGTTACATCTGACTAGAATATATGTCAGAAATGTGACTAGACATATCAGTAGCACCCAGCTGACTACTGGTCGAGTCAACTTGACTGATTTTTTTTAAGAGTGTATAAACGTTATGCTGACTTCCCTTTTAAAACATTCCGACCTTGGGTAGACTCATTACACGCCATACAAAACTTTTCAAGTTTTAACAAAATTACATTATTTAATCATGTCAACGGCATTCAAACGTGAATATCACGACTTTAACAATGATATCAATTACTTAGTGCTAAATCGTTGACAGTATAGGGGTGATTTACATGCTACCCTCCCGAACGAAAAGTTTGGTTCCCACCCCCCCCCCCCCCCCCCCCCCCGCTGGATTTACGCCAGTGTACAAGAAATAATGTCCTCAGAATAAAAATACCTTATACTATTTCTTATCATAAGTTTTGCAGTTTATTGAACACGCTCTAAAAATCAGACTAGAAGATGAATATGGTCAACCGGATGCAAATGTTAGTCGTATATTTTGATATACATATATTTGACTAGAAAAGATTGTAAAGAAATATAAAGACATATCGGCTGCAACCAGCTGACTAATTATATAGTAATTTCAACTCTTTTTTTAAAGTGAGTCCAGTCATCAAGAACAAGTTATATTCGAATTAATTTGTCTTGTTCTTTCTGTAGAGGTTGTCCAACTTGTGTGAGCTGAACTGTGACGATGGCTGTTTATCCATATATGGATCATGTCAGACCAGGCCGATCCTTATCATACCTAAGATAGCCAAGGTGACGAGGCACAGATACGACAAAGAATACTTCTGCTTGGAATACGGCGAAAAACCAGATAGATATAATAGTTTTCTCACTATCACCGACAAGAGGTATGAAACCATGGTATAATCTACATGTACATCTCTAAATGAAAAAGAGCTTGGGCCTGGGATAGATTTTTGAAGAGGGGGACTGTTTTTAAGGGTAAGTTTGACAACCCCCCGCCCCCCCCCCCCCCAAATAAAAATGGTTTTCAATCCCAGCCGAAGGTAATTTTTGTCAAACTCCTCCCCCCAAAGGGATTTGTTACTCTCGCCTACAGGTGTGTTACTTTGGTAAGTGAAGCTTATAATGATATAGCATATCCAAACAAATATCCAGGGGGAGCTGCAAATCCCTAGAAAATGTATTATTTTTATTAATATTATTATAATTATTATTATTATTATATTATCATTATGATTGTTATTATTATTATTATTATTATCATTATTATTATCATTATTATTATCATCATTATTATCATTATTATTATCATCATCATCATTATTATCATTATTATTATTTTACTATATTCATTATACTTATTATCATTATCATTATCATTTTGCTTAATGAAGTAATTAATTCATTGATTTCATTTTTTTGGGGGGAGGGGGTGTTTCAGCACCAAGTACCTCGGTTCCAAGGGCAATGTAACCCATAATCACGCTCCTCTCGGAGTGAGGCGAATGATTAATCCTTTTGGAGTGAATTTGAATCTTTTGAGAGTGGATTTTTAACTATTTTGGAGTGAAAATGTCAGAAAGATGCAAAGTTAATCACCCAGGAGGAAGCAACAGATGCACTCTATATTTTCCTTGAATTACCTCCAAAGAGATTCAGAGAAATGATTATGATTAGGGATCAGGTTAGCTCTTTTGAACTGAGAAAGTTAATTCAAGATTGATTTTTCATTATTGTTTATTTTTTAATCATTGTTAATTTGTTTTATTATTGTTTATCTCAATGATCTAATTTGGATTTTGTGAATTCATTTTAATTGAATTGAATTTCTTCGAACATCATTGGCATCTGCCATACATTCTATTGGAAACAAAAATACAAAGTATTACATAAACAAATATACAATTTGAGGAACATAAGTAAATAAAATACTAAAGACAAAATAACAGTGTTTCATCAAAATTTAGGTATACTTTTAGTAAATTTTTCATGGCAAAGAAAAGAGAGCATGAGAGAGATGGATGGAGAGACTCAGAGGGTGAGAGAGAGAGAGAGGGGGGGGGGAATGGCGAAGGAGAATGAAAATAGTGATATGAAGAAAATGAACGAAAAAATATATCTTCATTTATTTACTTATATTTTTGTCATGTAGAGTAACAATTTTATAAACATTTTCTGGATGTAAGAGTGGGTTAATCCAGCAATTTCACTTCTCTTTTGATTTTTATTTTTAATATACATGTACCTTATATTGTTTTTAACTTTGCGATATGGAAAATAAATACCAATACCAAGATATGAGGAAACATTGCGAGCAGATTTTAGTAAATAATGATGTCGATTCAATTTTTTTTTTGGGGGGGGGGTGGGGACTGCCGGGCTGGTAAGAATATCTTTGCCCCCTCCTGACATGGTTTGCCAGGTAAGTACAATGCGACGGAATGGTGTGGTGAAAAGAAATGACCGAAAAGAGTCGTGACTATTATTCTTCCTACAAAATGGATTTTAATTTGGAATCTTAAATGAATAGTCATCTGACTTATTTTATTACTTTTAATTCAAGCGATGCAGATGATTGGGAATTTAAACTGTGTAAACTCACGGGACAGACTCCACCTCCTGGTCGCCGTAGAATACAGACTGGAGCTAAAAAACCGCGAAGCAATGGAGCGGTGCCTCAATATACATTGTCAACCCCGAGCGCGCCACACGGTTTCGAGGTAGGTCTGTACCAAATAATTGGTCCACACCAACTTGATGGTGTACTTTATGTTTGTTCTCATTCCACAAGATCTTATCCTAGTCCGTAAGAAATCAGTTCAGTTCAAGCTACGGTCACAAAGGTTCGTACGAACGATGCGTTCGTACGAATTCTGGAGTTCGTAGACATTCGTTGATGGGCAATAGATTCTTACGGCCTTCTTACGAGTTCCGTACGAACACCTTTTAATTCCTTAGAACATCTTATGACCTTCTTGAAAAACGAAATGATTTTCGGTAATTTTATGGCCCTAGAATTTGTACGTTTTTCGTAAGAATGCCTTGAGTTATTCTATCGTCAGACTTACGATTTCTGTTTTCGCAAGATATTCGTACGTACAACTCATGGCACTCTCAAATCATCCGTACGAAGTTTTTACGAATTTGTGTATATTTTGTCGGATTGTAATGTATGTCTATTTTTCGTGCTATCTGTGTACGCCTACATGTTTCACTAACCATTAAAATGAAATAAATATTTCCAATAAAATAAAACGCACATTTCTGTGAGGCAAAGGTCCGACTGATTACTAAACCCTTTTTCTTGTATTATAAATTTAGAAATGTAATAAGTAGACCTATCAAAATACAAATAACGGATTTGAAAGGAAGAACTGGACAGAGAAGCGATCACGCGTATAGGGTGGTATTTACATGCGAGAATAAGACTATTTTCAATGCATACAAGAACAATAAAAGGGAAACTTGATTTTATATTCAACATACTCCTACAAGATATTGACCCTTCATTATTTCATGCAAAATATTATGACCATGAGCAGAGTGGACATTGAAATACCCCCGTTTGGCTTTATATCCCCTAAAACTCGACAATAGCCCTTAATAATCCCTTACGAACGGCGTTTATAAGAGCGCCGTACAAACAACCGTCGTGAGACGTTCTTACAAATGCCGTAAGAACACTTTACGAACAACTTAAGGCCTTCTTACGATCATCGTAAAATTAAAAGGCTTCTAGAATAGCATATTGACCACAAAAAAATATTGCGTGGTTCTTACGATGTTCTTACGACGTTCGTACGGCCGTCTTACGAAGATAGGGTTTCGATAGAAGTTAAAAAAATCTTGGACAAGACCATTGACCGCACTGCGAACTTACGAACGGTCTGCGAACGCTATTTTCGTACGTCCTTCTTGAGAACATCTCTCTTTGGTCTACGTTTGCAATCTCGTTCTTGCCCCCCCCCTCTCTCTTTCTGACCCTTTCTCTCCACATAATCTGCATGTGTGTGTGCCTCCCTCTCTATCTGTCTCTCTCCTCCCACTTTATCTTTGCCCTCTCCCTCTCTCGCTCCCCTTTCAGTACTTTATTCCTTCTCTCTCCCCTCTATTCTTCGTCATGTCTTTGTTTTCTTTTTAGTCTTTTGTATCGTCCCGTATCTCTGTCATCTTTTTATCATTTCTCGCTATTACTCACCATCTTATTATTATTTCCAATATTCTATTTTAACTTATTGTATTTACACTTACGAATGAGTCCCATTTTTCAAATGTTTAATATACTATCTTAGGGGATCCACGCTCTACAAGCAATGCATTTTAGTGGATCCCCTCATTTCCATATCAGATTCTGTTAAACCTATATTACAAATGTTTTGGAACTTGTAATTGATTTGTAATCATTGTTATCAAATTTCATTTGTATTTGTCTATATTTATAATGTATGTTTGATTTGTATTTGCTTATAATGTTGATAATGGAAATGGAAAATAAAACTTGAACTTGAACTTACGAAATGGTCTAAAAATCGTTCGTATCAGTTCGTAATGGCATTTGTGACCGAGCCCTAAATTGCAATTTAACCCGATTACCATTAGTCTAATTTCAAGTTCGGGTATTCCCATTTCGTCTCATATTCACTCGGTCATAAACCACTTAGTCTTTACGAGAGATGAACTGGTAATGCAATACGACGTTGGTCGTCGGGTTGTGGTACCTCATGAATACACTCCCATTGTGTTTTAATTGACAGTAGACTGATAAATAAACTCTTGAATTAATTTCATGTATAGGCCAAGACCGATGAAGAAGATGTTGACAAATCCCTTCCCCCTTCTGACATCGACTCTCCCGGCTGAAATCGGACGGGGAATCGGATTCTGATGGGGATGATGACGATGCTGCCGTCTCAACGTCGTCTTCACCCCCTGAGGCTCCTTGACGTACATTCTAACTTTGGGAACAGTGTGTGGTGCGCGTGTCGCACCGTCGCGTCCCCTTGATAGAGCTGACCTTTGTACCCTTTTGTGATTAATGGATTAATTTTTTACTTTAGTCTGCCCACCTGTGCGCTTCCAAACACCCATATAAAGCGCGCTACAAAATTATTAATATTATTATCTTTATTATGATTATTATTGTTGTTGTTGTTGTTGTTACTACTACAGGAGAGTCAAAGAGATGGTCAAAGTTCCCCAGAAGAGAGTCACATAGGAGAGGTGGTAGGATATGACCAAGTCAGTCCAACTCCTGGAAACTCACCAAGCAATAGAATGAGCTATATGGTCGATGAAGAAGCGGGCAATGTCCTCGAAGAGACGAACCGGAAGCTTCACGAGATGAAGGGGCAACAACAAGGAAAAAACGAACAAGAACAGCAACATGAACAGCAAGTGCGACAGAGACATGAAGGAAGACAAGACAGTCCGACTCAATCCTTTGGTGAACTGACATCCACACAATCACTCAACGTGCTCCAAGCCTACCAATGCACGTAAGGATTATACAGTCATGATATGGAGCGATGCAAGAAACTTTCAATCAATAAAAATATTGCAACTCAAATTTTGATTCCTAAATCTAAATTTCTCTCTTTCTAATTTTATATTTACTATCAATAGTTACACATTGATATATTAAAAAAAACTTACTTCTTCGAAAAATGTGTATGTTTCCAATTCAATGCAAGTTAACATTTATCTTTCAATGCAAGTTATATTATTTCTTCTCGTGTCATTTCTTGTTTCTTTCAGGCACATTGGTTTTGAATGCAGTCAAGAAAAGTTGAGAGTGGCCATTAACAAAGAAGACTTCTTAAAAACGGCCGATGTCAATAATGTCTTTGCCTCCTATCTAGGATCTCTGTAGTAAGTACATTGAAGATTCATGAAGTTTAAGTGCGTGTCCACTACTACTATATATCTTTATTATTGGATGAGAATCTTAAAAACCTTTCAACTGATAACTTTATATTTTCAGATAAAACAAATAAAGAATTAACAGTATTCACGTGCTTGATGAAAACATTATTGATTAAAGTTTGGAATTTCGTCGCGTCTTTACATGTTCCACCTACCATGGAATCCTTGATTTTGATTGGCGGTTGAGCATCGTTGTCATGGTAACTGAATTACAAAGTTACCTTAATGTCAACTTTTATACATTTTGGCCCAAAACGGATGAATTGATGAATGTTTTATCGATTGAGGAAACATAAGAAAAGTTTCTTTTGTTGATATGTTGTCGCATTTTTATAAATCACGTTATTCTTTCGCATGGAACTGTGACCAATGCAGGACTGAAAATCAAGGGTAAGTAAAATGTAAAAGGATACCCCTTGCATGATTACCTTGCCATAAATCATACCAAATCACAATAAAAGTGTTCATACACGGTATAATTGTTCTTATTTTAGTTGCTGTTTTGTATTCTATAAGCACGCTAATTATTACCCCTTCGTTGTTTCTGTTAGATGGAATGCATACCAAGCTCAAAGAAATACATTTGGATTTAGATAGTGAACTGCATGTTTTTATTTTGTGAAAACAAGGGCGTTGACATGGTATTTTGATCAGGGGGTAGGGTGGCCTAAAAGGAGATAAATAGAGAGTTATATGCCTCAGGCTTCTCTATTATATGTATTTTTTTCCAGTTCCCTTGTTTGCCTTTCTTACCCTTTTTCATTTTCATCTCTATTTGCTCTGGCTCCTTTCAACTACTTGAAAAAATAGGGGCAGTCCCTCTGTCCCTTTAGTGCCGCCCCTAAGTGAGAATACATTTGATATTGATATGCATGAACTAACATTTAGGTGAATAAGAAAGTATACATTTGTATTTCATTACATTTAGATTTTTTTCATTTTCGTTTCAAAATTAACAAAATATAACCAATCAGTGACATGTAGAATGCCATAATTTATAAAGTTGTTCAGCAACAAACTCATCACAACGTCACCGCTTAATCAAGAGAAAGAATACTTGGTCACATTACCCCCCCCCCCCATCCCCATCCCTCGCTCCCACCAATTTACGCCATATTTTGAAAAATAACATTGATTAATTAATATGAATTATATTTTCCAATTCATAAAAGTTGCTTATGGTATTGCATGATGTTATCAAGAGCTATAGCAGTCATAAGCTCAAAAGTGGACCTTCTTATCTATCTAGTTATGAAATTATGTTATTAAGTTATTCTTGTTCTAAGGTCTTTTCTATTTTTTGATCAGAACGTTAAGTCTTTACTTTGTGCATATTGTTTGATTTAGTTTATGATAAGCACTGTTTCACTAGGCATTTAAATGCATTTGCTGATATAATATACGATTTTTTTTTACATTGGAAGACACGAATTGATATTATTTGTTTATATTCAGGGATTGTTTCAGTGCACTTCGATATGACCGGGTCAAACTTTGAACGATCGCTTCTTTACCTTCCCCTCTCTTGTTTCGTTTTGGGCGTTTACTTTGTTCAAAGATGATAGAGCCAGCATTCTCTTACTCCTTGTATCCTTCAATTACTCCTTTTAGCTCCTCTGTTATTTGACTTTGCTGTGATTTAGCCAATTTTGGTTTCATTATAAAGTTTATTGAAATTGAATAAAAATTTATTCGACAAAAAGTTAAATGATTGCAAATGATAACAAATGCATTATTGGATGAACTATATTTTACTAAATCTGCTCAATTTGAAGAAAAAGGAAACTCTTCAACTTGTCGATTTTCAGTTGTTACTTTCATTTGTCGCTCACAAAACTAATTTTGTCTTTAAATCTGAACCATTTAAGTATTTTATTGTCATTGATTTCTGAGGCTGATTCGAATCTCACACTTCTCCCGTTTTGCATATGTTTGTTTCCCAGTGTAAAGTCGTGTCCAAAAAGTTTACAAAGTAAGCTGTTCATCGGAACACGTATCCTACAAGTGAACAATCAAGAACCTGCCTCCGCTGATAAGGCCATTGACTACATCCAAACCAGTGCAAGTAACACGGTAAAAATAAGAAATAATTATGGCCCCCTTTGATGATGCATAACACCTGACCGTACGAGTTCTAGTTTCCGTCTTTCATATTCATCTCTGCACCCTATTAGGGTGCTTAAAGATCCAGACCGAACCCAAACTGAACGTGAAATTGACAAACCATATAGGCCTATCGAAGGTTTATAAACTACTTAACACAACAATGCAAGCTTTATGCATTTTTACCGCTTACCAGCTGAGTAATTAACTAAGACTTTAATACATATTGTTAATGAAAAAAAAAAGCAATATTGAAATAAAAACAACAATGCATAAATGCATATAGATAAACAATATACAATGCAGGAGCATAAAAATGATAAAGTAATTGAAAGAGGGTGGGTGAGTACGGACGTGTTCTAAAATTCATCACTAAATGGGCTTTCATAAAATTATTTTAATTTAGCAAACGCAAACAGCTAACAACTCTTTTTCATTCCTCATACTTTCTGGAAGATGGTTACAATATTGAGGCAAAACAATAATTTTAAGGTGATTTGCAAAAAAATTTGTTTTGTTTTGGTACTTAAATAATAAGAATAATAAATGATGCACCAATTGCGCCCCGGCTTCATGGAAAGATCCACATGTACCTAGCTTTATGTCGGAGCATTTATCTAGTGTATGCATGGACCCTACCACAAATTCCAAGGTGTACGTAAGCCATGGGCGGGGGGGGGGGGGTCGGGTTTGTTGGGGTGTCTGATTATAATTGATTATGTTTTGTGTCTGATACGTTGCCATAAATATTGATGCTCAGCTCATGTTATCTTCACTTTTCTAGGCTGTCTAATGATCTTCAATATTAAGATTTTCTTCAGTTTTTCATAAGAGTAAACCGTCGATAAAAAGTAAATTTGTGTCTAGGCATGCTAGATACTTAATTCAGTCGTTAAAAGTTATATTGACTGGCTGAACGACTGACATTTATCAACCACACGAATTATGTCATCGTCTTCTTCAAGAGATGTAATTTGTACCACCCAAGGCCAGTCAAAATACAAATAATGCACAGATGTGAGTGCATCAGTAGGTTATGTGAGCATTATGGAACTGTTAAACCGGTTTATAGTTTCCATGGATAATGAATGCTCACTAGTCCTACTGATGCACAAACAATCCTGTGTATCATTTGTTTTATAGAATGGTGGATTTTGGGGGCTAAAAATCTTTTTTAATCATGCATAAGTAATTACCGATGCGTGGTTAGCCATGCATTCGGTAAATTTGCCACGCATGAGTAATTACCGGATGCATGGCTGGCCATACGTCGGTAATTTCTTATGCATGATACCCAATCTATAATATCCCTTTAGCATTATTTTCTATGGATTAAGATTATAATAAATATATATTTTTCACAGGTGAACTTGCTGGTCCAATTATTTCCTTTTGGTGTTCGTGTCCGATTACTCATCCCGTCTTTTGCCGCTCTGGGCATTGAACTCCACGGTAATGAGGTATGTTACATGTATAACCTCTCCCCCCTCTTCATATAAAAACCGCCAAAGTTACGTTATCATCTTGATGTTCCAAATACACGACATCATTGACAGATTTATTCTGTACTTTCTCAGTATCCATGGTATCATGCACTGGGAAAACCCCGGGTCAGATTGACGCCACACTGCTGATAAAAAATAAACAAATGACCCAGATAAGGTTCCAATGTGACTAATCTTGAGTCTGAACCTTTTTATGTCACATCAGACCTGGTCGTTTTTACCCGAAAAAAATGGAAAGTGTCCCCATATTGTTGGTCAGTTTTGCTAGTGATTGAATGCAATTTTTACGAGAAAACGTGACAGAAATAATCGTGCGCGGGTGCTGTATGAACCTTTTCCACCCTGTAATAATAGCCCGGAATACAAAAAAAATACTCTTGAATTAGAAGATATGCTTATATTCATATATCAAGCATTAATCATTTTCATGTACTTTTTCAGATAACAGATTACGGAGATGGGATAATGGGCAAAATAGCTGAATGTAAAAAGAGTATCAGTACAACTCTCTCCGCTTCAGACCATTCTCCTGTTGAAAGGTTATCAATAACAGCTGTTGGAGACAGGCATGTTCCATACGATGCATACGAAGATGAGGTGGGTAATTCATTCTAAAAAAATAAAATTAATAATGGTGATAGTGATAAAAGAATTTTAACACTTTTATTACCATCACCATTACTAGAATAATATTTGAATATATCATTATTAGGCCTGTATACCAAATCGATATCGTATGACATAGTTACCAATAAATTGAATATTTTAGAGCGCCTATCCCCCTACAAAAGTCTCTATGTGCTCCGTGCTTGGCAAATAGAAAAAGGTCACAATAGTTTCAAAGCAAATTATAACCTTCAATTTCATAAACAAAATATGAATATTAATGATAATTACAACATTTATTGCAGCATTATTTTGGTGAACTTTATTGTGGTTCAGGGAAAGTTATTCCTGGACTGAGACTCCAAAGAGAAAAAAAGCATAAACATTATTTTAAGGTAATCGATATTCATTCCATATCTGTCCAACCTCACTACCTAAAATGAAACTAAATCTATTCAATATTAAATATTTTTTTCAGAAACCAAGTCGCTTCTTCGACTGGCTCGTACGAAATTTACCAAATAGTGTTTCAGCTCCATTCAAAATGGTTGCCAGGTTACGCCACTGGGTTGACTGAAATATTTATCAAAATACACGTCATTTTTCTAACTCATTGACATCCTATCAATAATCATCTCCATAGTGTACCATAAATCAATCACTGAATTCATAATTCTGAAATTGTATTTTGCAACCCCCATCACTTGACCGGTTCATAGCAGTCTTATTACATAATATGATCACATTTTTATTTTCATATTTATATGCTGCCTAATGGTTATTCTAAAATTATATTTATAGCGTTGAATTTATATAGGCCTATTTCAGCCTTAATGTTAGCATTATTTGTCATAAGCACTGACTTACTATTGATCATTTAGCCTTCCTGGAAGTGTTGGCAAAATGAGTGGAAAAAATCTTTAGTGATTCTACACAAAGGAAACTCTAATTAAACACATAATAAATGCGTTTCATAGTTGGCTCATACTAGTAATTTATGTCTCTACACTGTTTGCACCTTCATATTTGAAAAAAAAAACATTGATTAATTAATATTGATGATGAAAAATCTCTCTAGGTAAATGAGATGTTAGCTTCTGCCATCAACGATGTCAACATGCCGGACGGTTACCTAGTTCTACTCTTGCAGCCCTCAGAGTTCTGCCACGCCATGGCTCCAAATGCTTTGCAAAGACGTGTTGTACAAGAAGAAGGTGCTCTCTTAAATCCAACACCAATCCGCAGACCATCACAGCCGGGGATACTCAGAAGCAATCCTCCTTATTAAAACTCACTCGATGGCCGAGATACAACAATTGAGGCTATGCTATAAAGGTCATGGTTCTATAGGTCAATATCATAGAGACATATGATAAACATCGATCATAACAATGGGATTCTTATATTCATCACGCTACACTATTTCCCCGGCTGCACAGCTTCAAATAATGCGTGTTCCCATTTCGAGGATAGTAGTGTCCCACCGGGTATACCGATTTGCTTTACCTGGGTCGAGTGTGGCGAATGAAGGATCAATATCTTGCTAAAGGACTTTACGGTATAGCACCACATGGGGAATTCAACTCTGAATCTTGCACATGTTAACAAATTACCATTTTCACGGGCCGGCAAGGTTTCTGTCGCTGTAAAATTTATAAAGTCGGAGAATGCTGCTGGTATCTGCGAGCATAATATTCGAAATTGTTGCATTTATGTATATTTTTATTTAAATGCATGTGTCTATTTTTTACGAGAGATGTTATGCAATAGCCTAACATTATTTGAGAAATTATATATTGAGAAGTTATTATATTAAGATCCATGTATTATTTTGCTTTAGGTCTATTTGCCATAAGCCATTTGGTTGTAGATTTTGAGATACGCAAAATATTTATATCGGTTAAATAAATGATATTCCAGATCATCATCAAATTCATGCGCTCAGCCATCATCAACAGCATGTAAAAATTGATTTTATTGATTAAATTCAAAATCTGTAATGAATGTATGGATGTTTTGGCGCGGGTTTACCTTAACTACTTCATTTGGCATTATATTATTTCACGGAAGTTGCTTTGCCGTGGGTGTACTCATTTTATTGATATTTTCAATGAGTATGGGATTTTGTTAATTTGTATATTTCCATATAAACACAGAACAGTTATCAGATTCTAATCGAAAGGATATGTTTACATAGTATTATCTAGCAACAGCCAGCTTTACTATACCGTTTTATTCGCATTTACTCAATACCAACTTAAATGTTTAATTTATGACCGAGGTAATTCCCACTTTCCTCTTATATAGACTTTATTTTCCCTCGTTCGTGTGTCCTTTCTCTTAAGATATTATATTTCTCTTACTATACTCAATATGTTTTAGTATTAAAATGTATTCCCTCGGAGAAACCTGCCACATTAGAGTTGAAATATAGCAGGGAAGTTAGTATGTGAAATCGTCTTCACTCTTCAACCGTCCAATAGAAGACATGTCTATTGTTTGTACCAGTACTTATTATGAGGGGAGTGAGTTATTCATGCCAGTATATTAGATTTGTTATTTTCGACTGTGTAACTGAGCATTATGAACGCTAGTATACGATTGATTATTGGAGCGAAGAGAGCCTTGGATGTTTTCTGGAGTATGTACTCAGATTTTTATATATTAACTCAGAATGCGATGTGCACTTTATGCCTTATGTCATGAAAATAAAGAGCGAAATGTTTTCTATTCATTTCAACAAAAGAGTCTTTCTTGTTGTTGCAAGCAAGGTTTATTGGTTTGACAAAATGACACATTAGGTGGCTTCAGACCGCCTCGAAGTTCGCCAGTTCCAGGTATTCTCTGATCGGGAAATTTACCCCGATCAGAAAATACCAGGTATTTTGGCGGTCTGAAAGCAAACTACGCGTAATATCCCCGAAAGAAAATACCCGATAAATAGTAGGTACTTGGCGAAATTACGAGAACTTTCGCGGGGATTTTTCCAAGGTCGTGGGTATTTTGGCGGTCTGAAAGCAAATTACGGGAACTTTTAGCCCAGCGTGTCGTTGGGTGCGGCGCCGTGCATGGGTTGCTGCTGGGCTAGTGATTTTGAATTTCGCGCCTTGCTGCTTATCAGACCATACTGCGCATGCTCGTAACTTCAGGAACTTATCCAGAAGGGTATGTATGTTTCAGGGCGGTGTGAATGCAGGAATAATTAATGGGTATTTTTCAGCCTAAAAAAGTTCTCGTAATTTAACGGGGATTCTTGTGATCGAGGCGGTTTGAAACCACCTAATGCCATACCAGATCACTGGCCTAAGTACATGACGTCACGCGATTCAAGTGTGTGTTAGTGTGTGGGGTATGACACAATGGTTCACCCCCCCCCCCCGAACAATTATAGGTTTGCTGATTAAATTTACGGTTGTGTCTATACATTTTTGTGAAAGAAATGGATGAAGAGAACAATCAGACAATGGTAGGCGGAGGTCAAATCAAGGTTCCCCAGAGCTATCTGCCACTTATGGAAAAATTGGTGATGCCGAAAAAATGTCTCTGCCGGGAATCGAACCCGGGGCCCCAGCTTGGAACGCCGGTGCCTTAACCACTAGACCACAGAGACTGGCTAGTGACAAGGGCGACCCCGATCCGATTGACCGTCAGATAAACAGATTTTCAATGCTTTGCATTGTTTTGTTAAATACCTGTTCATGATTACAAAAGGTGATTTGAATACCCCGTGTATACGGTCTAAATCGCCCCCACAATTCAACTCGCGCTTCGCGTTCTCATCATTTATTATAGCACGTCAATTGTATCCCCTTGATAATGTTCCTACAATGCATGTTAGCTTCAGGATCAGGATATCATATTATTTTTAAACTCGTGCTTCATACTTTCATTAATTTGTTTATTGAGATAAACTGCTCCTTTCTTTACAAAATGTGCTGAAAATGTAGTTTTCAAATAGAAATACAAAAAAGTGTCACCTCGCACATTTGTTTTTATGAGTATGAAAGTCAACAGAATGTCCCGTTTTATAAGTCTAAACCTAAAAAATTACCTCATGCTTTGCGTTCGAAATATTTGTTTATGGATACATTATCTTTAATTGTTCTTTATTAAAAGCGTCATTAAACTAATAAATTATAATTTTTGAGATATGATTGTCTTTTTTTCTTCTTGCACTTCGTGCTCGCATATTTTTGAATTAGATACCCCTCTCGTTAAATAATGCAATAAATGCTTATAAAGAATGTCACATTTTTATGTCTTAATCGATTATTTAAAAAATTGCGTTCGTGTACCTTTTTTCATTATTAAAGCAATGTGCTTTAGCCATCGGAATATTAAAACTTTTCACCTCGCTATTCGCGCTCGCATTATTTGGTTATAAATAAAAACTATAGTGAGATATGTTTCCTCCTCACGAGCCACTTTAAAACAGTCACAAACACATGAAACTGGTCCCTTTCAGGTTAGTATATTACAAATTTCAGCTCGCGCTTCGCGCTCGCATTATGTATGTATACTTTATGAGATAAAAAGAAATAAGATGTACTTAAAACTTCAGCCTTTAGTTAGCTTATATCGGCCGATCAGGGAAAATGTGGATTTAAAATTTTCCACCCTCTCTTATTTAGGAAAGCTGGATGCGCTGAACACGAGTACAAGCCTGCACATAAACTAGAAATGTGTCAAAAGTCCACTTTGTATAAATCATAAAACCGAAAAAAAAAACGATTACGGGCATTATAAAGAACGGAATTTCTTTTTTTTAAGCCAATAAATTCCGAATTGTGATGTTTCAATTTTATTTTATTTGATCATACCTTCTGCATTCGCATCAGGTTAGACAATTCATTTATGTGATAAATACCTTGATGACGACGACGATGATGATGGTGATGATGATGACGGTGATTATGATGATAATGGTGATGATGACGATGATGATGATAGTGAAGATGATGCTGATGGTGATGATGACGGTGATTATGATGATAATGGTGATGATGATGAGAAGGAGGAGGATAATAGGCCTGAATATGGTGACGACAACGATGACGATGATGATGAACATCATCATCATGATAACAATGATGGTGATAATGGTGGTGATGATGATGGTAATGATGATGATGATGATTATGGTGGGTTGGTAATTGGACAGATGAGTGGGAAAATGTTGCCAAATTTTACTTAAGACAATATACTTTAGACAATCAATCATGAAATTCTATTAAAAAATAATTTCATGAGCGAACATACACGCTTGTAAAAAAAAATATCCCAATCGTGGTATAACTGGTCAACTGCCTATATGTTTGGTCAGAAGAGTAGACAAAGTCACTTGAAGCAAAATGGAGTGGCGTCGATGTATTCCTCAGCAAAGTTTGGCTATTATAGCAACATGGAATAACCTCTGATAAAGAGCGGGGGGAAGGATGTTATCATTTTCAGACTTCTTGGGTGTTGTGATGCCACCAGATATCCACGCCAAATGTAAATCTCAATTTGGCGTTAAAAAATATCATCACACAGCAACAAAATTTTGTTACAATTTGATTGATTAAAAACGGGTTGGGAGTGGCAATCCTGACCAAAACTCAGATATTGTAGCACTGTTGTATCACATGGAATAATGAAAAGGGCGGGGCGTTTTCAAAAGTAGAGCCATCAAAATGGCAATTGGGGGCGTAGGCCTAGTAACAACAGCGCTTTTTTCTTGAGAGGATTCACCGATCGAAGTGTAGATTGACATAAAAGCCGGATCCAGGTGTTAATTAGCATGTGAAGCACTTTGATTATAATTATCATTGCATAATCAATAAAATTTAGTCATTTTTCATGGACGATCGCTTCAATGAACCGATATAACCTGAGAAGACACGATTTACCATTCAATTAATAATAGCTTCTCTGCGCGTCGCATCAAACAAACACACGCGCGTAGTTCGTGATTTGATTGATCTGATAGCGTATCACGGATTTACCCTTACGTTGTCTTGTCTGCTCGTTTCAATAAAGGCTAAACAGGCGATCAAATCATAAGACCATTGTTGGGAAAAGGGTAGCCACCCCTGCGCCACCCCCCCCCCTAATATTTGAGCGGCTCAAAAAAAAAAGAAAAAAAAGTAAAAGAAAGAAAAGGCGCTGCTTGAAAAAATAAAAGAAAGAAAAGAAAAGGCGCCGCTTAAAAAAAATTATACACTGATATAATATTAGCAACAGTAAGGAAAGACTATCCCCCAGCAAAGCACAATCATATCATCTTCCTTATCTTTTCTTTTAACTACCCTTTTCCCAACAACTTCGCCGGTTAAAAACAATCAGCAGTGCGCTGCCTGCATATAACTGGCGCCAATCAAGAATAATCAGCGCCACCTTAATCTAAATCGGCGCCGGACAAGAATAATCAGCGCCATTTGGTTATAAATCGGCGCCATTCGAGAAAAATCGGCACTGCCAGAGTCTTAACCGGCGCCGATCAAGGATAATCTGCGCCACCTAAATCTAATTCGGCACCAGATAAAAATAATCGGCGCCATGTGGTTATAAATCGGCGCCGGTATAGAAAAATCGACGCTGCCTGAGTTCTTAACCGGCGCCGATCAAGGATAATCAGCGCCACCTAAATCTAAATCGGGGCTGGTCAAGAATAATCAGCGCCATCTGGTTATAAATCGGCGCTGCCTGAGTCTTAACTGGCGCCGATCAAGAATAATGAGCTCCACCTAAATCTAAATCGGCGCCGGACAAGAATAATCAGCACCACCTGGTTAAAAATCGGCGCCAGTCAAGAATAATCGGCGCCTCCTGGTTCTAAATCGGCGCCAGTCAATTATGAATTGCCGCTGCCTGAATCTTACGTGACGTCGGAAAAATAATCAGCACTACTTGTTCTAAATCGGCGCCGGTCAAGAATAATCAGCGTCCCCTAGTTCCAATAAATAGGCGCCGGTAGAATAATGAAGAAGGGCCTATTGCCAACCAAATCTAGATCGGCGCCGGTCAAGAATGATCAGCGGCACCTGGTTATACATTTTATTGTTGAATGGTCATAACAAAGCTTATCGCATGCCCTTACAGAGTGGACTGGGGCGGGGCAGTTGCCCACAGAATGACAGACGTCATGAAATCTTTAATTTTTTTTTAAATCCCAGAATCATACAAAAGCGTATATAGAGCAAATCCTTTAATTTTGATCTTTTTTTCCAAAGCTTTAATAAAAAGAAGGTCAGTCACTTTTCTTCTTTACACATTCTACATTGTGCCACCTCTATGGCCTTTAGTTTAAGACAGCTACTATAATGTTTTATGAAGATGATTCAATATTTTAGCCGAAAACTTTGCTAAAACCCGTTGCTAGTACCGGGAGTGTATAATTACGCAACCAGTCGTATACTGAGATTGAGCTACACAACTCGTTCTTTATTTAAAATCGTGCTTAAATTATCCGCTCCTCAGATTGGAATATAAAAATTTTCAGCTCGCGCTTCGCGCTCGCATCATTTCTTAAGCAAACCCCATACTTTTCATGATTAAATAGGTGAATAGAATGTCCCTTTTTCAGGACTAAACGTCAAAAGAACTCCCGCTTCGATTTGCAATAATCTTTTGCTGGATATAATCTTGTTCTTTATTACAAACGTCCATTAAACTGTCATTTTTTTTTCAGATCGAAATATCAAAATTTTAAGCTCGCGCTTCGCGCTCGCATCTATTGTTTTTTTTAGATACCCATCTTAATCATTGGTACCAAAAACGCATAGAATATCAAGCTTTCTGGTCAGAATATAAAGAAATTTCAGCTCGCCCTCGGAACTCGCATTGTCTGTGTAGTGAGATATGTATCCTCCTCATGAGTTACTACAAACAGTCCTAAACAGGCACCTTTTCCTGTTTTCAGGTCAGTATACTAAAAAATTTCAGCTCGCGCTTCGCGCTCGCATTAATTTGTTGGTGAGATATGTGTTTCTATCTCATGAGTCATATAAATATATATATATATATATATGCATATGTGTGTGTGTGTTTGTGTGAGTTTGTTTGTTTTGTGTGATATCGAGCGCCTTTGGAAAGTTGATTCATGATGTTGCCCCCCCCCCCCGAATCTTAAAAAAAGGATCGACGCCCCTGTGTATATATATATATACATATAGTAAAAAAAAACTTGTATCTCTATTAATATACAAAAGTATTGGCCTCATCGCAATAAAAGGGTTAATACACGAGATTTTGAAGTCGCACATAACATGCATAATTTGTGTTACTTTTTGCTTGTTTCTTTCTTTAATAAGTTTTTCAATCTCTCTCTATATATGTTTTAGAAAGATTATATGTTTAAATTGATGTATATTTCTGTTATAATGAGATATGTTTAAGTGGACTTCAGGGAATGGTCGTACGCAGCAAGGGGGAAGGGGGGGGGCACATTCGCGATCTGCTGTTGTGAAAAAAAAAAATTTCCTTAACATTTCATGAAAACTATGAAAAATTTGCAAATGTGAGATGTGCACCAAATTTTCGAATCTTGCCCCCCCCCCCCGGAAATATTATCTGCGTGTGGTCATGCAAAATGGCATGACTGGAAATTCTACATTTTGAAAAGAGCATTTGACAGGGTCAGATTTTACCCCTTTTTCAACATTTTCTTTTATGGCGCCGGTGAAGTGCAAAAATATGTGCGCCGCTCGGCAGTGCGCCCCCCCCCCCTTTCGCCAAAAGCTGGATCCGCCTATGATTGTTTGTGTATGTATGATTTCCTTCAGTTTTTTTTTCACATCATACTCAGTGATGCTGGAGGAACACCAAAAGAAACCATCTCCTAACCGACCGATAGTCTGTCATTGATAATAATGCATATAGCTTTGATTGGTCTGGAGTCAGCTTCGCTGGTGTGACTATTTACACCCATTAACCCGATGACTACTGAATTCATTCATTTTCATAGGCTTTGTAAAGGGAGCACCTGGTTCTGGTAAAGGTAATGGGTTAACTGCAAGACTGATGCAACTTTGTTCCTCCGAATGATTTTTCCCACTATATACATGTATTTTACGGTCACTAAAGGCGCAAGGTATTACCCAAATATTTGCTGGAAGTTGTGAACTTAGAATATAAACCTGATTATTTTTTAGACAAGCAAGTCATTTCGGGGGAAAATATTTAAAAATCGGCAATATAGGCCTTCATCAGATAAATAACAAAGAAGCCTAAAAACGATGAAAGAAGGATATGACATTTTGAAAATCAATTACATTGAAGAGAATGAGTGGAATTCTAAAAGTACCCCAAAGTCGGTTACAAAATGACAAATTATATCGGTTTGGAAAGTCTATGAAAAAATAATGAAAATAATGGTACAGTCTTGAAAGTAATACCGAAGACGAACAATAATAACTCGGTATTATGAATGATAAATAGTTATTACTTATTGAAAAACATAGGCACAGGAAAGCCAGTTCAAACAAAATAAGCGCAAATGATACCGAAAAAAGGAGAAAAGTTCATTTTGAGCAAAGGTTTGTTTACGAGAACATAGAATATTATTTGAAGAAATAACATGGATGTTATGTTGATATAATAATGTTTACTAAATTTAAGCAACTAGCCCTGCCATTGCGAGGATCGGCACAAAGTTTCAATTATAAAGAATTTCTGGGCACCACAGAAAAATGAGGGAACGGAGGACGTCACTCGCTCACTAAGCTTCGCTTTTCTCGGTATTCATATCATTCGAGAGTGTGGATATAATTATGTATTTTATTGTATGCATTTTGAATTTTTACTCAATAAATGTAGAAAATGGTGATATTCCGCCGTGAACATGTGAAAATGCTATTGCGGAAACGTAAATCAACAGCTTTCTTTAATAAAAAAAGATATCTCGTAAACGGCGAATTAAAAATCGAGTGAGTTTGTTACGTCATCGCCTTGATCTGTTGATCTCATTATCATGATTATAATATACTATCCGTATTATGCGCTAGTATTTCGTAAAAACAAGCAAAATTTTAAAATGTCAATCTTTTATAGACCTAAATCTGAATTTTATCAATTTTCTCTATAATCTTATGGATAGGTCTATAATAGACATAACAATTAGACGGCATGATATAACTCGGTCAGGATGGTGAAAATAATACACTGTTAAAAATAAAACTGTAAAAAAAAGAACATTAATTATTACTGGCAGCTGGGACTCAATTCAATTCATCTTATTGATGAAACAAACAGTATGAACTGTTAAATTACGATGGGCAGTAAAAATGAAAAAAAAATAGATAACTGTAAAAAACAACAACACAAAAACATCATTTTAACATTCATTTAACATGAAAATCGCCATTAATTTACAAATACGAATACTATTTATACGATAGATGCACTGCAATCATCGTAAAAACAAGATAGTTCGTTGGTATTTTTACAAAGAGTAATATATTTTACTTTGTTTTACATTTAACTTGTGATCCTACGTTACATATCCCTGCATAATTTTCGGAGTATTTCATTTCATGTCTATTTCGAACAATAAATTATGGATTTTCATTTTCATTTTCATAAAATACGTTGTTTTTTAATCATTGTGTCGTCTGTTTTTAAAAGGTAAACATCCTGTAAATTTACGATTTTTCTTTGTAAAATTACTAGTATTTTTAACAGTGTAGGGATAACAATTATGGATGGATTGTGGATATAATAAGAAGCTTAATAACATCACTGGGCCTAAAATAACAACAATAAGAATAATGATCAACAACAACAATAACAATACGTAGTGATATTAATGATAATAATGCATGCTAATGATCATGATAGTTTGCATGTTTTGGCAGGGGAGGGGCGGGACGTGATGTAGGCCTATTATTTCCATTAGGCCGATATGGCATTCAGTAGGCCTAACTGATTCAATTGGAAGGTGACTCCCTTTTATTCTTTTAATCATCTTCCTCAGCCTATTTTACCTTGTACTGACTTTTTTGTTATGAAATTTCATTCTTCTCATTGCACTGGCGTAAATTCGGTAAGAGCAGTGGGGGAGGTGGGGGGGGGGGTGAAAGCAATATTTTGACCTCAAAATAAAAAAAATGAGGGGACACCCCCACACCTATATAGGGCTAACAATGTACATATTCCTTTAATCTTTCAGTTAAAGGCCTCTAACGATTTCCTTTTATTTGCTATAAAAATGCATTTGTTGTGTTATAAACTACTGAACTACAGTTAGTATCCAAATAAGAACGAGCGAAGCGAGCGAGAAAATTTTCCATAGTTGGAAGACAGAATGATAACCGAATCGTTTTTCAATTAAGGAGTGTAATTCATTGCGGTGGTGAGCGTAGTTAGCGAGCCTTTAAAAGTTGCTTCATTATGATGATAAGGGTATTATCAATAACGTAAACTTTAGAATAGAATGTGAACAAGAAATAAAAAAAAGCAAATAGGGATTAAACAGTCGAGTCTTGTTCTATGAAAACTCATATGCTCACTGATTAAAGTGAGATGAGAATGAAAAGTCAGTAGGCCGAATATATTTTTAACAAAATCCCCCGCTTCCCACTGGGCAATTTGTTACCGATTACCAATTTTACCGGTTATTACCGGTAATATCACCCGGAAATTTGAGTAACACCAAATATTACCGTTATTACCATGTTATTACCGAAATTATAATTCCTGTTGATACCTGTTACTGTTATCACCCTGATGAAACCTACATTTACCTAGTTACAACAGGGTGATGAGGGGTAATAATGGTAATGTTGAATGACTTTGATTGGTTATAACATTGCAAACTTTAGTAATAAGAGCAATCTTACAGCAATCCCAGCGAAATTTTCAAAGTCCAAAAAATTACTGTTATCACCCTGATGAAACCAACATTTTACCCAGTTACAAACAGGTTGATAAGGGGTAATGGGTAATGTTGAAACGCTTCCATTCCCAGACAGCAAAGTATCTGGATCACATACGGTTCTTATCTGGGATATCTGGGTCCCATATGGGCCCACATGGAACCCAGATGAAAACATATACTTGAATCCACATGGTGCCCAGATAGGACTCAGATGGAAACGAGACCTCCAACCCATGCGGAACCCATTAATATTGGGTAAATGGAGTAATATCAGATGGTAATATCAGGAAAATGCTGGGAATATTAGTTACTCATGAATATTCATTACTACAATAAATGGCCAAAATTTTAGCTAATATAGCTGTAATAATTAATGTGTTTATGTTTATGCAATTATTCCACCCAGAAAATTTTCAGAAAAATGTGTAGTTTATATATCATATTAGTCATAATCATGACATTAATTTTAGAAAAATGTTTTAGGGTTGAATAATTGTTAACCATAATTTGTCAAGTGTTGTAAACTCGCTCAATATATAGAAGTAAATGACAGGGTTTGGTGGATAGGTGTAGGATAGGATTAGGATTAGGATGTAGGATTTTAGGATAGGATAAGATGATATGGCTTAGAGTATGGAGTTGTAAAAATGTGCTTCAATGACCCTAATGACACTAATTGTTTTTTTAATGAGCCGACATTAATTGGGTAATATTGGGTAAACAGAGTAATATGAGGTGGTGATATCATTAAAATGCTGGAAATATCGGTTACATCATACTGGGTAATATTGGGTAAATGGAGTAATATCGGGTCCGGGTAATAACGGGGAAAGATTGGTCTACTATTTCCCCGTTACTACCCACTGGTGTTACCGTGGTAATAACTACGTTATTACCTGCATCCACTACTAGAGATTTCCCATATTACTTAAAGGTGTCACGCGCATAAAACATTCCCCATAGACTTGTGTGTTAAAATGGCACTTTTGAAAAATTCATAAAAAATAAATGTGAAATTAGAGGGTGGAATGTTTACTACCAATGGATAGGATATATATCTGACATTCCAAATCTGACCAGGAAAGGGTACCGTAGCCAGCTCATTTTAAAAATAAATCGCCATTTATGAAGATAACTATGAATCGATCGAATTCATCAACTGAAACAGTAAAATAGCCCTAATTATTCCGCCAGTCAAAAAATAGTTCCAAGTCACTTATTTATCTTCCCAATTTGGGCGAAGTAAGTTCAGTAGTTACCATTTCTAGAATCAGTGTTAGATTTTGAGTACATTCATACATTTTTGTCAATCAGCAATATCAAATTGACAAAAATTCGAATGGGTTGGGTCGAACGAATATCTTTAGCCCTCCTGATGTAATTAGGCTCGTGGGACCTATATTATATGACCTATGTATTTTATTTATTTGAATAGCTACTTTGCTATTCTTTTATATCTGTACACTCACACTAGTACAAAGAAATGCATTGAAAATGCCTATTTTCTATGCAATCACCCATTTTAATGTGTTACCCATACATGTTATTTTCACTGTATATGGATGTATACAAATCCTACCTGCATATAGCCCAACAGTGAATGCAATGACAAAATAGGTCCCTATTAATTGTAATATAAAGGTGTATGTAAATTATGTGTAGATATCAGGATAACAGAATTGCCCCAAACATAATTACCAAATATACATGAGATTGGATGAGGAAACAATAAAAGAATGAGATACTACTTAAGTATATTTGCATTTGACCTATTCAAAATCTTGCTAGGGCTGTTGCCTCTCAGATGTAAGAAGGAAGAGATACATAAATAGATAGAGAGAGAGAGAGAGAGAGAGAGAGGGAAAGATAATTTTATAGATGGCATGGCTTAATAAAGGGGGGGGGGGCTATACTAAGATTGCAGCACACAGCCACCCCCCTCCCTCCTTAGTTGAGCACTATTAGATACCTTACCTTACTCTGTGCCCTTTTCTATATACCTTCTTGAAGGTACCACTCTAGTTCTCTTCAGTAAAGTTCTCAAAGTTCTATCTCCTCTCTTCCTACCCCCTTCCTAAGAACAATTTCAACATGAGCAAGTTCTAAAGGTCTTTCTAATGCTAAGTAGGTGATGTACACTAACACAAAACAATGATAAATGAGAACATAAAGAGGCCTTGACTCTATACATTGACCAATCTACATACATTCCTAGGCTACACAGACCTACTTACTAACTTTACCTGATGTAGCCCTGCTAGCCATTAAATCCATTTTTTGCACCACTTGATGACTAAACATATTGATATCAGTGAGAAATTGTTTGATACTGAAGAGTTTGGCCAGGTATTCCATATCCACTACTAGAGATTTCCCATATTACTTAAAGGTGTCACGCGCGTAAAACATTCCCCATAGACTTGTGTGTTAAAATGGCACTTTTGAAAAATTCATAAAAAATAAATGTGAAATTAGAGGGTGGAATGTTTGCTACCAATGGATAGGATATATATCTGACATTCCAAATCTGACCAGGAAAGGGTACCGTAGCCAGCTCATTTTAAAAATAAATCGCCATTTATGAAGATAACTATGAATCGATCGAATTCATCAACTGAAACAGTAAAATAGCCCTAATTATTCCGCCAGTCAAAAAATAGTTCCAAGTCACTTATTTATCTTCCCAATTTGGGCGAAGTAAGTTCAGTAGTTACCATTTCTAGAATCAGTGTTAGATTTTGAGTACATTCATACATTTTTGTCAATCAGCAATATCAAATTGACAAAAATTCGAATGGGTTGGGTCGAACGAATATCTTTAGCCCTCCTGATGTAATTAGGCTCGTGGGACCTATATTATATGACCTATGTATTTTATTTATTTGAATAGCTACTTTGCTATTCTTTTATATCTGTACACTCACACTAGTACAAAGAAATGCATTGAAAATGCCTATTTTCTATGCAATCACCTATTTTAATGTGTTACCCATACATGTTATTTTCACTGTATATGGATGTATACAAATCCTACCTGCATATAGCCCAACAGTGAATGCAATGACAAAATAGGTCCCTATTAATTGTAATATAAAGGTGTATGTAAATTATGTGTAGATATCAGGATAACAGAATTGCCCCAAACATAATTACCAAATATACATGAGATTGGATGAGGAAACAATAAAAGAATGAGATACTACTTAAGTATATTTGCATTTGACCTATTCAAAATCTTGCTAGGGCTGTTGCCTCTCAGATGTAAGAAGGAAGAGATACATAAATAGATAGAGAGAGAGAGAGAGAGAGAGAGAGGGAAAGATAATTTTATAGATGGCATGGCTTAATAAAGGGGGGGGGGGCTATACTAAGATTGCAGCACACAGCCACCCCCCTCCCTCCTTAGTTGAGCACTATTAGATACCTTACCTTACTCTGTGCCCTTTTCTATATACCTTCTTGAAGGTACCACTCTAGTTCTCTTCAGTAAAGTTCTCAAAGTTCTATCTCCTCTCTTCCTACCCCCATCCTAAGAACAATTTCAACATGAGCAAGTTCTAAAGGTCTTTCTAATGCTAAGTAGGTGATGTACACTAACACAAAACAATGATAAATGAGAACATAAAGAGGCCTTGACTCTATACATTGACCAATCTACATACATTCCTAGGCTACACAGACCTACTTACTAACTTTACCTGATGTAGCCCTGCTAGCCATTAAATCCATTTTTTTGCACCACTTGATGACTAAACATATTGATATCAGTGAGAAATTGTTTGATACTGAAGAGTTTGGCCAGGTATTTTATGTTACAACCCAGGTAATATCGGGTAAAATGCCCAGTGGGTTGGGCCATTCACCCTCAAAAACGTTTTACGACCAAGAAAAGAAAAGAAAAGAAAAGGGGTATAAATTTAGAGGCTGAAATATAATCCTTTAAATCAGAATCTATCTCAAAGATTTTCGTAATAAAGGTCAAAATTTTCTTGCTCATGCACTTCGATCGCTAGCTGCCCGCTCCCACGCAGCTTTT
This sequence comes from Lytechinus pictus, assembly GCF_037042905.1. Taxonomy (NCBI): domain Eukaryota; kingdom Metazoa; phylum Echinodermata; class Echinoidea; order Temnopleuroida; family Toxopneustidae; genus Lytechinus; species Lytechinus pictus. Next base: position 10,660,258 of record NC_087256.1, on the reverse strand, counting down.
CAGAAATATTTCCCCTTTTTGGCATGTTAACCCCGTAAAATTGTTGGCTCATTACGCCACTGACTCTAATGAGTGATAGAAAAGTCACCAAAACAATTTTGATAATAAATAGGTCAGTTATTGTATCGGTCTATATGATACCAAGTATCAAAGCGCAGTTGTGTATATGCACATAGTAACTGCGCTATATAAATGGACATATTATTATTATATTCTTTCTTAATTAGGCCTATATGGGGGCCTATCTTTTTTCCTATATAGGCCTACGTTTCTCCCCGCGTTTCTCTCCCGCCCGGCGAAATTATATGCGCTTCCAACGTTATGTGCGCATATGCCTTCATTCACTGCGTAGACGTTATCATGAGTGCGATTATTGTTTTGATTTTAAAGAACAATAAGCATTTTTTTTTCTCAAAATCAATTCACTCTTCCACACCTCACATTCTATTGACATGAATGATGCGACTTCGTGCTGAGTAACTTCTTTGGTATGCGATATCTCGGTGTGCTTTCTACTATCATACATCCCTCTGAAAATTAAGAAAGTGATTTCACTAATGGATTTAATTTTTTTAATTTTCAAAACTTTTATTATTTCAATGAGACCTTATTTAACTAATATAATATTAAAGTTTCTTAAGTCATATTATCTCTTTATGGCAGGCGATGAGTCCTTAGTTAAAAGAAAGAAATATGATTTGTTTGATAATATGACAATCAAATGGAACAGCCACAATACAATCAATTACGTTTATTTTATATAGACGAACGTACCGTACCGGTACGTTACGTTTACACAGGCCCACTTCTTCAGTTCTCGATTAACGGTTCTACTTGGAAGACTGAATATTTATTGGAAAATAGGTAATTATGTCTAACATTTATTTTTCTGACACGTTTTGTGTTCAAAGATGAAGTACAGTGTGTTGATAAACTGAAGATGTATGTATACTTGTTGTCATACGCGGTGAAATTAAGCATTTTGTGATGCAGGGCGCAGTATGCAGTCCCATTCGTATAAATATGTGCTGTAAATTTGTCAAAAGTTTTGCCTTATTTTTAAAACCGAAATCATGCAACGACCCTTTGATTAAAAGAAAGAAACACGATTTGTTTGAAATACATATGGATAATTTATTTTTCTGTTTCAGTCATGAAAAGGGAAAACAGAATTTGCCTATGCCATCGCGTTTTTAACAATGCAAAACTTCGTACTTATTCCAGTCTGCGGTGACCGATGGTGATGCTACTCATTTTTGGCGGAACTGACATGACTGAGTCTAACGTTAAATAGTCTTGGACATAACCTTGTTCATGAATGTGTGCTCTTGGCTTGCAAAATTAATGCAATTGCTGTAGAGTAAAGTGCCCAAATATCTGACACTTAAGCATAATTGGACCAAAACAAAAATACAATCATCAAATCAATAAAAAGCATGTGTATTTCCTTTTTAGGCCTACTCTACAAATGTTGAATATTAAGTCATAAAAAATAGAATTGAAAAAAATATCGTAAACAGAAATTATTTACTCACTACCAGAAGCTTGTTTTTTGTCACATATCGGGCACATAAGGTTGTGCGCCGCGATCAATTTCGGCGATTTAAATTGCGCTCGCGCTCTGAACCCCAAAGTAATTGCTTGATTGTTGAGAAAATAACTTATATCAGCTGCGCAAATGCGGTTTTAATTATTACTATCAATAATTTTGATATAGACATTGGTAAATAATAATTATTTACTTACCAAACGGACCTCTTTCGGCTCTAAATATCGGACGTCTTCGCTCAGCAGCATGCGACTTCGTTCTGAAAATGAGCGCGCGCGCCTCAACAGCACACATTTCCAAGTCAAAAACATAGATTTTACCCCTGGAATATTTTTTTAGCAGCAACCTGGATTGACTGTATGCAGTTCAATAGCAGGTATGTTCATGTATCTCATGCATGCAAGTCCCCCGCCAGTGCGGGTACCTGTAGTTGTGGGGAGGGAGTTGAAGTCATTTTCGTCCGATATTTGGAACTGTCCGACGTTTGGGGGTTTTACTCTACTGGATCAACTTCATGCACGGTCACTGAGGCCTTGCTAATAATATACGGACTGTGTCACTGTTGACTGTCAGAGTGTGCAAGTCAAACTTTGACTGACTGCGCTAAACTCCTTTATATTTGACAGGATTTCGGCCTAGATCTAGTTCATGCTAGTTAAATAAAGTAGCAACATTTCAGGAAATTGCGCAGATGAAAGGGGAAGTTCACCCTGACAAAAAGTTGATTGTAAAAATAGCAGAAAAATAATAAAAAATATTGCCAAAGGTTTGAGAACATCCATCATAGAATTGAAAAGTTATTAGAATTTTCATTATATGATTTGTGACGTGATATGTGAGCAGCATCCCCACAATATAGCGAATAGTAAAAAATCAATGAAATTTCATTTTCTCAAAAAACGGTTTTTATTGTTCCTTTTGTACTATATGTCAAAAGACAAATAATTTCACACCCAATCATGGATAGAAAACAAAAATAATTTGTCAGGAACTAAAAAAAATGAAATTCATGCATTTTATATTATGTAACATATGGGGCAGCTTCGCAGCTGCTACGTGCTCGTTTGTGAAGTCACAAATCCAAAACTTAAAATTCAAATAATTTTCTTAATCTTTAACAGATTTCCTCAAACCTTCACCAATATTTTTGATTATTTTTTCTGCTATACAGCAAACTTTTCTTCAGGGTGAACTTCCCCTTTAAAGGTCAAGTCCATCACAGGAAAATGCTGACTTCAATAAATAGAGAAAAATCAAACTAGCATAGTGCTGAAAATTTCATCAAAATCAGATGTAAAATAAGAAAGTTATGACATTTTAAAGTTTCGCTTATTTTTCACATAACAGTGATATGCATAATTAGGTGACTCGGTCGATGATGTCCATCACTCACTATTTCTTTTGTTTTTTATTGTTTGAATTATACAATATTTCATTTTTTATAGATTTGACAATAAGGTCCAACTTGACTGAACCTTATATAGGGACAGTGATTTTCCGCGATCGCGGAAAACGGACGGAATTCACGGAATCGGCCTTTTGAAACGGAAAGTGGCTTTTCAAACGGAAAATCACAGAAAACATGTTTTTTCTCAAAATGCACAAAATAGCAACAGAAAGTACTCCCAAATCCTCAACAAAATACAAATATCAACTGAAAACACGATCTCACTTTGCTACAACAATCATGACAATCAACACATCGTATTTACACTTGAGCCCCTCGATCGTATCTAAATTAGTTTACACTCACGTCCGCATATAAGGCAGAATACGGCCGTGTGTTGCTGCCCTCTGCGTTCAGTCATAATATCATGATCACGGTGATTCAAGAAATCCAAAATGGCGGATAAGTGGAAGTCGTCGACTGATCAAAACCATGTCCGAAAAGTCCCCAAATCAGTGATAAAATCTCATTTAACCATAGAATAATGCTAATAATATGAAAGGTGAGGATTTATTAATGTTGATTATGTTTCTATAAATAGTTTTTGAGCTCGAATCTCTTTGATTAAAATGGATTTTAAAGTGATGTTAGTACATTGGCAGATGCAAATTTTGACAGTGCTAGCATTTTGACATCATTGCGTATTGGTTTTCTATGTAAACGGAATTGTCACTTTTTCATGTACCAGTACACAAAGTCTATGGGGAAACAGAATTTCCGTTTTCAGACATGCTGAAACGGAATTTGAGATTTTCTGAAACGGAAAAGGCAATTTTTAGAAACGGAAAATCACTGTCCCTACTTATAGTATTAAACAATGCTAATTCCACATGTTCAGGGAGGAATTAATTGTTGTATCACTTGACAATGAGGAGAAAATTAGAATATTTCATATTTCACATAATAAAATACAAGAGAAATAGTGAGTGGATGACGTCATAGTCTCCTCATTTGCATACCAGCCAGGATGTGCATATAACTGTTTTGTGAAATTAAGCGAAACTTTAAAATGTCATAACTTTCTTATTTTCCATCCGATTTTTGATGAAATTTTCAGTGTTGTGCTCGTTGGATTTTTCTCTTTTTATTCAAAATTTTTGTTGGGGTGGACTTGTCCTTTAATAGCAGATGACAAAATCCATCTTTCAACATACATGTAGCGAATAATTTCTAGAACCATTTTGGCAAGGCAGTGCAGTGCCAGGTGAATGGGACAGCATCAGTCACGTGTTTGCATCTTCTGTTAGACTTTCAATAAACACCAAGCCCAAAATGCCCATCTTTTTGCTTACTCTAGAGTAAAGTACACAACTATTGGATGCTTCGCACTTCGCAAGTAGATAGGACAACAAAAATTTGGAAAGCTCTTAATTTGTCCAAAAAATAATACATCAAAATAATCCTCAACACCTAAAATATAATGAAATGTACTTTAAAGAATTTCTATAGGCCTATAACTTCTGGAAAAGTGGCAAAATAGATCATGTTTAATAGACGTAATGGGACAGGTCTCATTCAGCTGTATGTCGCACGCATGTGCGCGACCGCGTGCGCACGTAGTATACTCATCTAATGTGTAAACATTGCATTAAGCTAGTGATACCTGGTAATCCATGAAATTCATAATGCAAGTCTATAATATCCATGGCTTCAGAATGCATTTTGTGCTGCACTGTGCTGGCTGGCTTTTCACTGCCACACAAGGAAATTTCAACAATTCAAGTTTAAAAAACGATCAATAAATTTGGATTTTATTGAATGTCAGGTTATTCTTCAGGCCGAAGAGAAAGCAAAAAAAGTTTAGAAAGCCTGCTCAGGTACTAATATTTTCATAGCTCTACTTAATACAGTAGTTGATTTATTGTGTAGAAATATAGTATCATGTGTAAGTCTAAATCATCTAGAAAATGAAATAAAGGCCTGAAAAAAGGTTGATGTACATGTAAGGGCATTTTCACAATTACTTCTACAATGCACCAATTCCTTTAAAAATGCAAGTCAAATCACAATGGATAGCTGAGAGGTTGTGTCGAAAGTGGGTAGACAGGGACATCAGATCCTCCGAAGATTCGGACCGGATGAAAAATTGAAAATATGTTTTTTATCCAGAGTCCAGGACGACACCACTGATTTTATTCGCCAATTTTTGACAAAGGCTTTTGACGAAAGATTCTCTGCATTATAGAATAGATTGCAAAAATGCCCTTATCATAGTTTTTGGTGGCACTGCATTTCTGATGTATTTCTTTATTTTGGCGGTCCATCGATTTCTGGAGAAAAAATTCTGGGCGGGCACAGGTTAAAAAAACACACACAAAAAATGGATGGCTCAAGCCGACTACAAATAAACCAAAGTTTGCACTAACATCGATTCTTTACTCTATCGTTGTCTAAATCTGACCCATCAATGAATGATTCCAAGTTTTTCCCATGAAAAAAGAGAAAGAATTGGCATCCAGTCCGTCCAATGCAAAAAGTAGATTGAAAATGATGAAGATTGCTGTTGAGAGAGCTTGCATGCATGAGACTACATGCTTTTCATTTGTATTATTTTAGTATGAAGGGGAACCTGGGATTCCCTGGGGAAAAAATAACGTAAATTCATCCAATTATTGTATGAATCTTGTTTGTTTTTATAGACAGAACTACCAGACATGTCAGGCAGCATGTCACCTCCAAGGGGTACCCTAACCCTAAAATGGGACCCAAAGAACCTGGAGATTAGAACATATTCAGTGGAGAAGACGTTGGAACCATTAGTTACACAGGTAAAGTAGTAAGCACTGGCGTAAATCCCGGGGGGGATGGGGGGGATATATCCCCCCCACTTTTCGAGGAGGGGGGGATGGCCTGTACAAACATCCCCCCCCCCCACTTTTTACGAAAGAAATGAAAAAAAAAACATCACAAGAGATAATTGTTTTATTGGTGAAAATTCTTCCTGAAATACCTACTAAGAAACCTTAGAATGCCCCACTTCAGGTCTGAATTATCTAAATTTTCAGCTCGCGCTTCGCGCTCGCCATATTTGATTAGTGAGATGCGTATGATAATCATGATTGCAATGACTACAAAAAGTGTTTCATGTGTTCAGATGTAATTCTTATAAACCAGCAAGCGCTTGGCACTCGCATTAGATGACTATGGTGAGATATGCATACTCTTAATGGATTCCTAAAATATATTCCTCAAAATCTTGCTGTTTGGGGTCAAAATATACGAAAACTTCAGCTCGCGCTTCGCGCTCGTATTGTTTAGCGAGACAGGTACCTATCATGATTACACAAATTTGATTATAATGTCTCTTTTTAGGTGTGAATATAAAAAAATTCAGCTCGCGCTTCGCGCTCGCATTATTTGATCAGTGAGATGCATATATCCGTTTAATGACATTGTCCAGAAAATGTCTCTATTAGGTCAGTATAACTGGCAACTGAGCGCGCTCACTCAGTGATTCAAACATTTTGCTGGTGCCCCCTCCCCAATACCGTGACCCACGGTACGCCACTGTGGACATATCAATGACAATTCCTTGCATATCTAAAAACATGACTGCAAAAAAAAGCCAAAATATTTCAGTCATCCCCCCCACCCATCAACACGGATTTACGCCAGTGGTAGTAAGACTAAATTATGTGTGAGTTTTCACCTTTGAAAGACTTGCATCCACAAAAGAGAGGGAATATGATTTTAAAATCATTTTTTTTGATTGCGAGTAAAATTTTATTATTTTTGTTTGTGAATGTCAATGTAAATGTGATATGGCCTAGACAAAGGATTGTATCAGCTAGATCTAGCAATGTAGTACTCCTCCCCTCTGAAATCATTGAATACAAATTTGAGCAAATTCTTCGCTGAAATTTGACAAAATTTGTCTCACAAAATTTTTTTCACTTGTATATTTAGGGTCTGCTAAAAAAATTAATAAAGATAGCGGGCCTGATTTTATGCAGTTTACTGTCGGTTTGATGAGGGCAACATTTATTTATTTTTTAGGTCTAATGTCTTTGTTTTGTCATTCAACTAGGTGACTACACTCGTCAACACCAAACCGTCGAGTATGAAGAAAGGTCGATCTAAGAAAGCTCATGTTTTGGTGGCTGCTGTGATCAAAGCAACAGAGAAGTTCATTGAGCAAGGAGAAGAGATAGCTCATGAAATACCAGAGATTGAAAGGGAGATGTTGACTGCTGTTGAAGAAGTCAGAAGCACCGGTGAGGTTTTCCGTAACTTAGTAATTCAAAGGGCATTATATTGATTCGCAATAGAAAGTTGCTGTAAAAATATGACATCATCAAAATGGGACATGCTTGTAATACCGTCAACTTTTCATTGTTTAAGGTCCTTAAAGGTCAGTGTTGTTCAATACTAAAAGTAGCTGTTATTGAACCGAAGAGCCGAAGAGATAACTATTGGAATGAAGGAAGAAAGAAAGGAAAGGAAGGAAAGGAAGGAAGGAAAGAAAGAAAGAAAGAAAGAAAGAAAGAAAGAAAGAAAGAAAGAGGAGAATATCTTTTAAGTTTAAGATACTATTTAAAATAACTCACAAAATTATGTTTTTAATACTGAATATGTTTTTAATACCGTGCAACATGTTTTTCTCTTAAATGCAATGGCTAATATTGCAAAGGTATTATTTTTAAAAAACACAGAACTTTGATTCATGTTGTATTTAGTAATGATCATATCAATGAAAAAAAACACCCCGGAAGAAAGAAAAAACATCAAATTTGTTCAGACACTTTCAAGATATCTGAAAAATCATCATTTACTCAATCTCCTCAGGAGACTAATATAACTCATGTTAGTGTATGGGATGAAATTAAGAAGGTGTTTATTTTGGGTCACTATATATTTCACTCTTTTATCAAGCACTAAATAACGATTTTCAGGTCCATTTTTTCTGGGCTTCATTTTTATGTCATCTCACAGATACCAGAGACAAGTGGGACCTTGCAGCTCAGATTTTTTTACTTCAAAAGTCAAATCAATGCCTTTAATGAAGGAAAAATAAACAAACAAGTAGAAAAGTGTGTATGTTTGTTCAGAAAGAGGCAGAACTGTACTTTGCAGAAGTACTTTTAATTCTATAGACCATTTTCCTTCCATTTACCTTATAAACTATTCCTTATGAGTACAAATCCCTTCCACTTTGTCTGTTCTAAAGGTGAAGATATGCGTGTAGCATCAAGTGAGTTTGCAGAGGATCCATGTTCTTCCGTAAAGAGAGGTTCCATGGTTAGAGCTGCGCGTGCATTGCTCTCTGCAGTCACCAGACTTCTCATATTAGCCGACATGGTTGATGTACATCTTCTACTTCAGACACTCAGAGTTGTAAGAATCTAATATGATTTTCAAATTTGATCAAATGATTTTATATTTAAGATCGATCAAAACAATGTATTCTTAAATACGTTTTGGATATTTGTAAATAATGTTCTGTATCGGCCGCTACATTATATCAATTCATAATGATTAAAAACAAACATTTTGTGGCTGGGCTGATAAAACCTTGTATCTTAATTTTTTTTAATATTTTGATGATAGCTCAGATAAAGTTAGTTTTAAGAGTCATAACATGAGTAGCAACCTTCTTTTGCCTTAAAAGAGTTCGTTACAGGCATCAGGAGACTGTGTTTCAGACAATACGAGACTGCCACCATTGCTATATTTTTTTTTGATACAGCCTATTCTAAGCTGCACTCAAAATTTTGATACACAGGGTTTTATCATCCCAGCCATGATTTGTAAGGCAGTGTTTTCATATTTGTAAAAGTGTTCAAATGTCCAATTGTTACCAAAAGTTGTTCCACCCCACCCCCAAAAAAATTCAGTTGAATAATCTATTTGTCTGCTGATATTAATAATACCCTGATAGACATTTTATACATGTTGCTTGTATTTTCAAATGCATCAACCTTTTTTTCCAAATTCCACATCATGATATTTTTTACCATGTAGTTTTATTTCATTCTGATTCTAGGTTGAAGATGATTTGGATAAAATCTTGCGATCACAGAACCCAGAAGATCTGATGAACAACTTCAAGCGTTTTGGACAGAACATGATGGAGTTCAACGATATCTCTGGTCGCAGACAAAATGTAAGTTGAGCATAAATGCTAGTTGTGGTAACGATCCCAGAATGAGTTTGGACAGAATCCAATAAAATGACCACCCAGTGTTATATGCGCTGAACGATTCTGGTAGGAATCCATAATTGCTGTGAAATTAGCTCAGGTGTAGGGGTTTCTTCCAAACAAGGATAATAATAAACTGTCCCACATGTGCTTATCTTTGTTGGTGATCTTCAGTGTGATCGTTTTTCTGCTTAGATTTCATGATTTGACAAAGATAGGGATTATGTAATGTGCTATGGAAAGTGTAAGGCATATTATATCCTCAATGAAAACCTGTATGAGCCCTCTAGGACCATTGAAGAATTACAAGTTCTTAGTCAGTGATAACAGAAAGGTATGAACATTTGCTTGATCACCCATATCTGTGCATGCATGAATGAACAGGATTCTTAATGTTGATATAAAAATCAAAGGCAATTGTCTTGTCATCAATTCACTCCACGAAAGAAAAAGAAGAAGAAGAAGATATTTTCCAAAAATATATATACTGTTATACCATGGGGGTTGAATAATTCTGCTGGCAACTGTATTTATTATTGATTTATTTTGATTAATACTGGTAGAACTTGAATATGGATCACAAAAAAGCACAGAGATAAAAAGAAAGCACATTTTTTTAATTATAATAACTGACTTCAAAACATGTGTACTGTAGTACTTAGACATTCACTAACAGTTTGATATTATATCTTTTAGGATTTGAAGGATCCTCGACGTCGTGATGAAATGGCTGCTGCCAGAGCAGACCTTAGGAAACACAGTACTATGCTCTTCACTGCTTCTAAAGTAAGATTTATTAGTATACAAATAATGCACGTAAGCGCGTACATGCAGGGCCAAATAATGAACGATATGCGAGAAGAGCCAATGGATATACCGAGGTCCGCAGGACCGAGTGCGGTATATCCATTTGGCGAGTCGAGCACAGAGTTCATTATTTAGGTCCTCTATGCACAAGAATGCATGCATTGTTTTATACAACTCCCCATGTTATTGAGTTGCCCCAAATGCTATATTTGATCTAAATTCTAGATAATTCTAGATAATTCCAGACCTCGCACTATCCTGCACTCTGATATCAGAGTGCAGGATAGTGCATTTTGGGTGCAATAGTGCAATTCGCTGAATATCATGTGATCCGATTTGGACCAATCAGATTACAGAACATTCTTAAGAGTTGTATAATAATATCTGGGCCTTGTCTTACAAAGATTTGCAACTGATTCGATCAACTATGGAAAGCCAGCAACGTAAGCATCTATTAATGCATTTTTGTTCAAAATATTTTTGAGATATGATGTGTACTCATCATTCATCATTCTCTTGGCAATTCAGTGTGCTCTACTTAATTTATATACTGTAGGACATTATGCAAATTTTCTGGCATGACAACGATTGGTTTCCATATAGTTGAGGTTGATTGGATAAATCACAACTCTTTGTAAGACAGGACACTCATTTTAATCTTTAGAACTGCACATTCAGAGTCACTAAATGATGACTGGAATCTGTACATAGTTTGCCATATACTTGTAATAGTTACACTCTCAGTTGAAAAGTTGATTTGATATCTTCTTGTGTTCTGAATGATAATGACGAATCTGAACCTAAAGAAATATTTTAGACTAGATCCTTTCGATGATTGTGACTGAATCAGGGGTTTGAATCTCAAGCCATGGCATAATTTCCTTCAGCAAGAAATTGATCCACAATGTGCTGCACAGACTCAACCCAGGTGAAGTAAATGGATACCGGCAGGAAGAAATGTGAGCACCGGAATCGGTAGACTAGCTTAGCCGGGGAAATAGGAGCATATATAGGACAGAACAAGGTGGATATGTGGGTTATTAAAATATTCTATATTATTAATAATGTAATGCCTGTTACCAAACAAATGCATTTTTTCCATACCCTTCCATTCTTTCTTCCATGCCTCCAGGCTTGGTTGCGACATCCTGATGTTCCAGCTGCTAGGGAGAACCGTGACTATGTTGTCAAACAGTTAGAGGATGCAATGAATGCTATCTCTAATGTATCTCAAGCAACAGGAGATTCTAGCGCCAATCCTAACATCGAAGGATCAGGAGAACTCATTGCGGCACTTGATGAATTAGATGTAAGTTAATTATGTTTTTGTATGTGTCCTATAAGTTACAAGTACATTTTCCCATTCAGTGATTGAGTTCTTTTTTGTCTCACCTGCATAGCAGAGTGAGACTATAGGTGCTGCTTTTCCGACAGCATCAAATCTTAACCGAAGGTTAAGTTTTTGAAATGACAGCACAACTTAGAAAGTATATGGACCTAGTTCATGAAACTTGGACATATGGTAAATCAAGTATCACTGAACATCCAACCGAGTTTCAGTGGTGGTGATGATGATGATGTTGATAATGAAGGTGATGGGGTTGATGATGAAGATGATCACGGCGGGGGCTCGTGGCCTTGAACTTGTTTAGCAGTTGTGGGTTCAAATCCCAGCCATGACATGTTTTCCTTCAGCGAGAAATTTACCCACATTGTGCTGCACTCAAACCAGGTGAAGTGAATGGGTACCAGACATGATTAATTCCTTGAATACATAGCACTGAAAACTCAAGTTAATGTAGGGGGTAATAATAATGGTGCTCCTTGGAATAAATAATTTTTTGATTAGCTGGTGCTGTCTAAATGCCTATTAATGATACTGTTAATGATAATGGTAATGAAGAGTCTTTGTGTATAAATTAACGCTTATTACTACTCTTGGATCTGTTTTTGTTCTTTTTTGCAGAAGAAGATTAAGATGAGTCCCGTGGAATACAACGAAGTGCGTACGCGCCCGTCCCTAGAGGAGCGTCTTGAGAGTATAATCAGTGGAGCCGCTCTCATGGCTGATTCATCATGTACCAGGGATGATAGAAGAGAAAGGATTGTAGCTGAGTGTAATGCTGTGAGACAGGCGCTACAGGATCTACTCTCAGAATACATGAATTGTGTATGTACACGAATGGCCCCGGTTTCATGGAAAGTTTATGAGCGATTCAAATGAATCACAGCTATAGAGAGCTACAGATGCCATGATTTGTCATCTTGTAGGCTTACTTAGTGAACAAAATTCTAAAATGGATTGGGGGAATCAATGACATTCCCATTTCGGTGAATATGTGTGCAATCTGTGTACACATATTGTGTGGGAAGTTTCCTGGCGAAATCAGTTGGGTAGACTGACCATGAAAATATTTTTTTTAATTGACTTATTTTACTTATAATTAATCAGAATATTTGAGTGAAATGTCAAATTTTGAATGTTTTTGTGGAAATTATACAATATGAGATCACTTTTGATCAGTTTTATGTCAATTATCATATAGCTACCATAACTTTTCATACCGTTACTGCTCTATACTCCTCTCTATTAATGTCTACTCAATAATACTATAATCAAGCTACTTTTATGATTGTTATTTCTAATCATATGGAAGAAGTACATAAAAAATGATTTTTTTTTATTTTTTTTTAAATTTTTTTTTTGGTTGCTTTGCTTTTTGAAATTATGCATTTGTGATATAGTTAGACCAGACCTGACTAGCACCTGTGCTATTTATGGGTCCTATTTTCCATTCAATTATATTCCATATGTGTACTCCCTCTACCTCTTTGCTATATTTTGATTCGCTTTGTTCTCTTTTCTTGAAGGCTGGAAGCAGAGACCGCAGTGATCCCTTGGATGAGGCTATTGAGAGAATGTGCAAGAAAACCAAAGATCTACGTAGACAGGTACTGTATATCAGCATCATGATGATTATACTGCAAACTTGCCCAAGAGATTCAAACATTGTAACTTATTGGGTTATTTGAGAGAAAGTTGGATAGTAACCTGAATTGTTTTTATTATAATGGGGTTATCCTGTTGAAAGAAAGCTTTGGTAAAAGGTTAATAATTTGAATTAAAGGAACATTGATTATCATCTAACATCCCAATCTTACTAAAGTCAATAGTAGACCTGCTAACCAGTACGTTTTAGCCGTATTTAGTACGTTTTTGCAACCAAAATACGGAAGTATGTTTTTTCTTTGAAAGATACGTTTTTTGTAAAAAAAAATAATAAAAAATAAATAAATCGTAATTTATTGAGAAAAATAATCTCTATATGTCTCTATTTCATAAAACGTACACAAATATGGTTATTAGATCAATGTGATTTCAGGTAACTTGGTTTTTTTTTCAATCATTTTGTTCAAACCAGGGTGAAGATATAAACATGTTTTAATGTTTTTTTTTTCATCTGCAAGAGCAGTGCGCATTTTAGCTTGCATGCAGCTTGAGCGCCGCGATGAGCGAGTGCGCCAAGCATTTTATTATGAAATACACTTTTTTTTGTGAAAAATACAGTTTTTTTATCACAGAATACAGTTTTTTATTCCCAGAGGTTGGCACGTCTGCAATAGCAGTGGTATCTTTTTTCCACCATTGGTTCTCTGTGAAAATTTGAATTTTGAATCTGTTGATATCTAGCACCCCCTCTCTCATAGGGGATCTATGAAAACTTAAGTAAAAGCATGAATGAATGAATAAACGAACGAACGAATGAATATGCAAGCAGTGTAAGCAGAAGGTCACAGGACAGATGGAGGTTTGAGCAGCATTATACATGTGACATCTTTGTAATAGATTTATTGGCATACTAGTGCATACAGTCGGTCTACATGTGCTTTATCAGTTGAGTTGAATTTTTCTTTTTTTATTTGTTTGATTGACAGCTCCGTAAAGCAGTTGTTGACCATGTATCCGATTCCTTCTTGGAGACCAACGTACCTCTTCTGGTCCTGATCGTGGCAGCCAAGAGTGGTAATGAGGCGGAGGTAGAGAAATATGCCAAGGTCTTCCAAGAACATGCCAACAAGCTGGTCGAGGTAAGAAACATCCTCATTATTTGCAATAAAAGAGAAGTAACTTTTATGCACTTAAATACTTAGTTTCTCTCCATTTTCCCTTTCAAGGCCTCCATCAATTTCAAGCATATACATGTAGCGTAAGATGGTGATCTCCCCTATTTGTAATATAAAATTTTCCATTAAAAAAAGATACATTAATGAAGAAATGTCTGCAGTTTTTATTATGCACTTTGTTTAAGATTATTATTATTTTCTTATTCTGTTCATTGAAACTTAATGTGCCTCATTGTTAATTATTATGTTATGAAAGTCAGAATATATCAGATGGTGGAAAGGAAATTGTATTTCTATATTATCCAAAGAAGGGATGTGAGAGTTAAGCTTTAAGCTGGCTTTGTTTTGCTTTTGCAGCTTATTTTCATTTTGCTGTAATTTCTACTGTACAAATTGTAGGATCTTTTGAGATTTATTTTCTTTTGATCTGTTCATTTGTGGTCTCTCACATCCCAAATAATGCCAGTTTATCAACACTCAGCTTTCATTCTTTTGACTTTCAACAATTTCTATCATTTTTTTTCTCCCAGACATGAATAGAATCAATAAAACCAGAATCATAATCAGTCAGTACCAAAGAATTTCAGTATTCTGGTAATTACCGAGTAATATTTTCTTTAATGTTTCATTTTGATTTTGTATCTAAAGTTAGTTAGGTATTTGTTTCACCTCTGGTATGGAGAAGAATCCAGTAATTAAAAAGGATGTGGCATTTGACCACTTCACCAGGGGTTTTACCATTTAGATCATTCTGCACCAAGCGTGTTGTATGATATGTAGTATTTAGAGATGATACCAATGCCTTCTTATCTTTACCAACATAGAAGTAACCACTGTTCTTTCCCCGTTGTAGGTTGCCAATCTGGCATGTTCAATGTCCAATAACGAGGAAGGTGTGAAGATGGTCCGTATGGCAGCAACGCAGATTGAGAACCTATGCCCTCAAGTAAGATCCCCCCTCCATCTTTCTCTCTCTTTCTCTTGTGGATACCTTTTAGCAAAAGTTATTTTATTTAGCTGTCTTTAATATATGAACTACATGTCAAATATTTGGAATCTAAATTGCGTACTTCACTAGTTACTGTATCAGACAGGCCAGGGGAGCGTTTCATGATAGGATTTTATCCGACAAGTCCTGTTTTATCCGACAATTACCATAGCAACAGTACCTCTCAACCAATCAGAATCAGGGAAAGTTGTCAGATCTGACAACTTGTCGGACATAAATGTTGATGAAACTCTCCCCTGATACAATCTTTCAGGTTGTGACTGCCAACTCTTTTATAAAGTACTATGTATTAAGTTTGTTAACCTTTTTATTTAAGGATCTTACATTAACCAGAGTTGCAGGATATAACAGTAATATCAAATCATTATTACACTGAAACTTTAATGAATGGTTCATAATTAAGTACACAATATACATGAATCACCTCTCATGGTGTTATAAAAAATTGAGTTTTTGACATTTTAGACAATAAGAGAAGATCTTGAAACGCAGACGTCATTCCTGCAATATTTACCTTACTCTATTAAATCCCCAGGGACCGTGTGGATGAGTCGTAGCAGTATCTACTCTATTTCATTGCTCTTTATTTATAATATGTTCATCTTAGCTGGAGAAAAATAAAGTATTAAATTATTAAACAATCATTCATAGGGGGCATTAATAATAATAATGAATGTTACTTGTATACCTCTTATCACTCACATGAGAGAGCCGCAATGCGACATATTGTGATATGACTGGTGATGAAAAGCAATACCCCAATCTAAGATATACATGTAGTGCAGCAGTAACAATCACAATTAAACTTGATCTTTGACCCCATGTACAGGTAATCAATGCAGCTCGTATCTTGGTAGCCAGACCACGTAGCAAGGCTGCTCAAGATAACATGGATGTCTTCAAGGATCAGTGGGAGACCCAGGTCCGTCTTCTCACCGAGGCTGTGGATGAGATCACTACCATTGATGACTTCTTAGCCGTATCAGGTAAGACACGCGATGCTGTCAACATGGTGGATCGCACTGGAAGGACCTGTTCACCACAGAAGATAATTCTGACTGGCGTTCAATGAATATCTCACCAACCTGACCAGCACTTGTTTCCCCCATTGTCAAAGAAAGTTATATCAAAATTGTATTCTTGATGTTGGAAACCGGTTAGTTTTCTCCGAAATACCCCAGCTGCAAGGTATCGGGCAATTTTCCAACCACTACTAAAGAGTTTATGTTAAACAACCGTGACCCTATTACTGTACATGTCATATGTTCTCAAACAATAAATTCCATGTTTTTTTTTGATATTGTGAAACATACAAAAGTGTTTTTTGTGTGATTCTGTTTGTTTTTCATTAGCTTTTTATATACATATTTTTGTGATATATTAATTTTTTTATTCTCTTTATGTACAAGAGCAAATTTTCATGATTTTATTCATTTTTCATTCGCTTGTACTAAGTGTATTTCTCACAGTTTTGTATGTCAGGAAGTGAAAATGTTTGTAATTGTTCAGTCTCATAAATGACTTACCAAAGGCCTTTAAACAATTTAAAGGTACTTCTTACAACCCACAGTAGGATGTATCAGTGTAAATGTCTTGATATTCTACATGCAAAGAGTAAGTCTAGAATGATCTTCTCTTTGATGAAATTAATATTTCAGAGAGTCATATATTGGAGGATGTGAATCGTTGCGTGATGGCGCTTCACCAGCAGGATTCTGAGACGTTAGACCTGACTGCTAACTCGGTCAAAGGACGTTCAGCTCGCATCTGCACCGTAGTCAACTCTGAAATGTTAAACTATGAATCTGGTCTGTACACAGATAAGGTCAAAGAAGCAGTTAATATTCTCAAGAATGAAGGTGAGTCAGGGCCTGGTAGAACAAATCCTAGAGATCAATTGCAAGATTGAAACAACAGTTGTGATTGGTCTTCGGTCAAAGTTTAAAGGAGAAGTCCACCCCAACAAAAATTTGATTTGAATAAAAAGAGAAAAATCATACAAGCTTAACATTGAAAAATTCCTCTAAATTTGATGTAAAATAAAAAAGTTAAGACATTACACATTTTTGCCTAATTTCACAAAACAGTTATATTCACATCCTGGTCGGTATGCAAATGAGGGGACCGATGACACCACCCACTCACTGTATCTTTTGTATTTTATTACATGAAATATGTAATGTTTTAATTTTCTGCTCATTGTCATGTGAAACAAAGTTATATTCCTCCCTGAACATGTGTAATTATCGTTGTTGTGATTGGTCACTGGTTAAAGTTTGAACGAAGTACAACAGAGATGAAGTTTTTTCAGTCACAGATATCTTGAAAGTATCTACACAAATTTGATTTTTTTTTCTTTCTGGGTGTTTTTTCATCTGTATGAAATACAACACATATCAAAGTTTATGATTTTTTTTCACATAATGTTAAGTCTTTCCTAATATTAACCTATTTTTTAAACCATTATTGATTTCTTTTCTTTCAGTTATTCCTCATTTTTCCAACATGGTTGAGATAGCTGTTGATGCGTTGAGCTCTCAACCACCTAAAGACACGGAGGAGAATGAGTTTGTTGATGCGTCTCGTATGGTGTATGATGGTGTGAGGGAAATCAGAAGAGCAGTACTAATGAATAGGGTAAGGAATTTCTCTGAGGGGGTGTTGCAAGAAAATATTTGCGATCAATTGATAGATTTTACAACTGATAGATCAACGTTAGTTATAGCAAATCAGATTAAACTTCTTGTTTCAAGGAGCAGATTAGCAATCAATCACTAATTTGCAATTAACTGCAAGACATATATGATTGATTTAGGGACCAAAAATAGACTTGCAATTGATCGCAGGTTTCTTGCAACACCCCATAAGTCTTCAACATCTTTATTTCATCATCTCATTTTTCTTGTCCGTCTTTTGCCATTTTGTGACTTCGGATTCAGAAACCAATTGATGTGAGGGGCTTTAGCCTCTCTGATTGAAAAAAAAAGATCTCTTAATTATTGACATGTGATTAGTAAAGATTATTGAAGCTAGCCTGTGTAAAAATAGTATTACTTTTGAATGAGTGGAATTTCTGCAGTGCCCTTGTAAAAGTTTGATCAATTTCTTTGGAGCTTAATTTGTTTTGCTCTTCACTTTTTTTTTTTTAGGAATGCCGGTAGAGAGAATTTAGATCTATGGAATACATTTGTCCTTACAGTTGCAAGCCTAGAATTAATGACATTCCCTTTTTTTCCTTCTTTTGCTCCCTTGTTTATTTTTTATTCGAAAGAATCCTGATGAGATCGAGACCGACACTGAAGTGGACTATGAAGAGGAGTACGACGTCAAGAGCAAATGTAAGTAATCAGGTGACCTGTGATTAAGACAAGGCACTTGGGACCCGTTTCGTAAGGACTTACAACTCCGGTAACATTTGCCATGGGACATATCTACCATAGAAATCTTGATTGTGATTGGCTGCTGTGCCCTGTTAACATGAAGGTTGGCATGATATCAGTACACCGTTTAATTCTCTGGAATAATATTTCAACTGCAATAAGAAAGGCAGCAACCTAACAATCCTTCATTTCAACATATTGGAGAACCCTCAGACCTTACCCCAATATATAAGACACAATTCTGCAAACTTTTTCTTTGTATTTTTGTTGTCCTTTGATTTTTGCATTTGGTCATTTTCAAACGTGAGTGACACGACAATCGGAGAGGGTTAAGGGCTCATATCTTTAAACTTAAAGGTTATGAATCAACCATGACTACTTTATTTTATACAATGTAGGACTGGCATGGGCCACTACCAGTTTGATTTGAATTCTACAATTTGTTTAGTAGATATGATTGAAAAATGATGCGTGAGTGACACGACAAATTTTGGACATGGGTTTCTGACCATTATCACTTATGATTGGATTCGTGCCCAAGTAGCTGTCCAGGAGTACTGTGAGTACCCATACATGTACGTAAATAGTGTACCTATCTAGCACATATAGTCAGAATCAATCAAACCTTCTCTATGGAAAATGGTGCCCTCCTATATACCGTGAGTGACACGACATCCAAAACGTGAGTGACACGACAAGTGAAAAAATATAACATTTATCTCAACAACGAAAGTATTTTTGGCATGATGTACAAGAGTGAAATCCCATCAACCAAAAAACAAGCTTAATTACATAACAACTGCCTTCTTCAAAGTTGATAATGTGTCATCCTAATGATTTATTCTTGGTTTATGGTCATATTTGCCCATCAACTCACATTCCCTATACCATACCGCATTATTGTCACACTCGGGCTTCTACCACTCTCCTCTTTGGAGGAGGAGGCACTTGAAGGAGGTGTTATGTGGTCTTAGCATTGACATCAACTCAAACATTCTTTTTGTGGCCTGATTTCATTCAAAACTTTAACTCTTTCTCCCTATCTGTATATGACAGTTTACGGGTTAACAATTTAGCATCCACAACTAATGGAATAATTTTTCCTTGTAAGAAAGGTATTCTCAATAGTCACTCGCATCATCTGGCATGGTCTGGTAGCCAATGATGTCATGTATGACTCCTTTTTCTTGAAATATTGGATTACAATATTATCCTCCTTAAAAATAGGCATTGTCCAAATTGTACACTGTTGCAAACCAGTTACTTGGCTGCACACTTCAGATGGACTATTAGCAAATCCTTGAGAAACTTTAATAGGGATCAAGTTCAACTCATCAAGGATTGGTTTTCTCCTGAACACTGCTTGTATGTGGACCCCTCCAAAGGCACTATACCAAAATTCAGAGCTATGATTTTCAGCAGGAATCTTGCAAGCTGCTTTTCATTGCTAATTATCATATTTGATAATAAACCAAACCACGGGTAATACATGGAAAGCCACAAGGTGAAAGACGCATAGTCAGTACCTGATTCTTGCAAAAAGCCACAGCACAGTCTGTTGGTATTACCTACAACTACAAGTCATTAGCCTTTCCTTTGATGAGCCCTTGGATGTTACACTGAAATTCAATTCAGCATCCCAAACCATCAAATACTCCCCCTATACCTCCATATGGCATAGCTTTTTTCCCCACGAGGTCCAGCTCAGTTCTAACCAGGGTACCCCCCAAGAAAAATTGATCTACATGAAAACACGGCAACTCACATTGACAAAGTTGCTCAAATGCAAATTCGGTCTTGGTTTGGACTTGTCTTGTTGGGACCTACATAATATACATAATTTACTCTATCAATTTGTTGTGTGTAATGCAAATCTGCTCTGAACCCACATCGGCCCGCTCACGGTAGTTTGCTGTGCAGACCCTAGTTCATCACTAGTGGTACGAATGGTGGCCGAACAAAGAATGATTTTGAACCAGGCATGTAGCTACTTCAAGCAATATCCGAATGCTCTTTTTAATCTCAGTATATTCTCACCTGAGATGTTCTTGCAAAAATTTGTTTATTTCATGTCCTCGAATACAAGCTTTGTGGCAAAAAAGGTTAATTTCAATTCATAAGAAGGGAAAGAGTTTTTTCTGATTTTGAAAGAATGTTTGGTGTTCACGGAGATCTCTTCATACACTTTTCTACCATTAGAATATTTTATATATTTCTGCAAATTTCAAAATAAGATCCGAGACCTTGCTAGCTTTAAACCTTTCTTAATTAGTAAGACAAATAAATAACATCCCTAAAAAGATAGGTGAACGTTCTGCTCAGTTCTGTAAATGGAGACAGAATATTCAAGTCATACCTGACTATTAACTTGAACCATTCCCAAATCTTTATGCACTGTAAATATGTTCATTACTATGTATAGTGGTTTTTCTCTTGATATTTTCATAATTTTGTGTTGATTGATTATGTTAGTATATTCTTTTATCTCAGTACATCATTAAAATATGAATTAGGATCTGAGTCTTCACACAAATGGAAAGTTGTCAGGATTTTTGAAACTGAGGAAACCATGGAGAGGAAAGAAAATAGATGAACTAAACGTCAAGTTCAATATTTTCATTGATAGGGGTGAAGTTGGGAAAATGGAAAAAAAATTAGCCTTACATAGGCCTAAATGATGTCAGGAACAACATTTTGACTTCATCCCAGAATTTATCTCGTAAAATGCTTTAAAAATTATTCGATGTCCTTTTTTATACTCAATATGAGACTGTGAGTGACACGACATTGTGAGTGACACGACACAACTTAAACAGATAATTTTAGCTTAACCTTAACACATTGGACCAAGTTACTTTATATACAATAAGGTATGGGAAAACTGTATTTGCTCCTGTACTGGGATAAATTAATTTTCAGAATACACAGCTCTAGAAAACTTTTTGTCTTTAAAACGTGAGTGACACGACAACCAGTTTTGAAAACTTTAAAGATCTACTTTTTTCAGAAAAACACTTCAGATAATATTTTTATTTTATTTAGAAGTTAGATACAATACAGAGCTTGTATCTTGCCAACAAATATGCTTCTAATACAAATTTTATATTGTGATAGGCAATATGTGAATTTTAATGCAAAAATCAGCATTTTGTAACATTAAATTTCCCTTGCACTAAATTCACTGTATTTCAAGACACAATGAATAATTTTATGTAACTGAAATGGAAAAACATACTTTGAGATGTCTAGTTTCAAAAACCATTGAAGCCTACCGATTTCTAGCAAGTTTTAATTTTCACCCCCATGTCCACTTATGTTTGAAAATGACCATTTGCATGTGTTTACATGTAACAAGGCCTTCTGGGAGAACAGTGTGTGTCACTGATGAGGCTACCCTGTATAAACAAGACTTAATAAAAATTGTAAATTTACAATAATAGTAACTCTGTATGACACATGCCCCAGAACTCAAAGAGATCCCCCATAATCATTGAATGGGAAGCCATGGAATTAAGCATTTACAATTCCTTATTAAAAGAAAGGGTGCTCTTCTTGTGTGAGTTTTTCGCTATTTCAATATAATTAACATAAATGAACGTTTACATTTCTCATTAATAGGACAGGAATGATTCTGGCATTTGCTCTTTTTTCAGTAGCATAGTTTGAGTGATTCTGTACAATTTTCAATATGTATTATATCATCTTCTTGTAATTTACATACCTGTAATTATCTTCTAACAGCAAGCTACCAGACTGAGCCTTATGAAATTGAAGATGTACAGGAAGGAGTCACATCTAGGGTAAGCATGTCAACATACCATGATTATAGAGGATGAACTCCAATCCGGGTGGGTGTTTCATAAAATTGGTCCTAAGATACAAATGACTTTACTAATGTTGTAACCCGCACCCGTTGCGGTACGGGTTAACCTGCCGGTATGCCCCCGATCCCGGGTTGCGGGCCGGGCCGAGTTCATTCTCAAACCCGCAGACCGCCATGCCAAAAAAAAGGGAGAAGTAACGACGCATAATAAAAACATTAACAATGAATATTGAGTTAGGATCATGTGCTTCTTACGTGGTGGATTCTTTTAGAGACGTAGATATTTCCTTTAAAAAAAATGCTGGCGTATTTTTGTCTTGTGAACAGTGAACAGGACTGAGACAGTTCGACATAAATACATCAGTTGCTCTTTCGAAGAAGGAGCGCGCGCCAGTGCAGCGCAGCACAGTAGTCGATCTAGTCAAAAGCAATCGCATAGGCCAATGAAACTCGATGTCGAGTTTCCCGTCCCATTTTTTCCAGCTCATAATGAGGATTTCATTATTCATTATTTTCCAGAAGATGAAAGTTTGACCTTTTGTAACCTTTGAACGCACGTTTATTCTGTGGAACTGTCTTGAAGCCAGGGAGCAAATCAATCATTTTTTTTGGGGGGTTCCATTTTCATTTTTTATAATAGTTCAGGGTCTCCATTTCTACCGTTTTGGAGGCTACTTTTTTCATTTCGGGGGCTCTTTTCAAATGCTACGTTTTTGTATTTTGAGGAATCCCTGTTCACTTATTAAATTAATTATTACTTATTGTTTAATATTGCATGATTTTAAAGTTATTTTTTTCATGCTTAGAATCTTGGATGTGGGTGTGTTTGTGTGGGTGTGACTATGAGTTGAACTTGGATATAAATTAATTCAATATCTAATTTCTACTCCATCTAATTCCAGTACTTGGCCATGTAATAAAGGCCCACATACCCTAACTTTTCCTGATGTTCTTTGAAAACGCAGATCTCCACGAAAATTGCATTTCTCTATGGGGGAGTCTAAATTTGGTGAGAATGAACTCATTAATAACTTAAATATACATGACAATGAAGAAATCATCTAACTTTATTGGCAGTTTTGAATAATATTCCCGAAATATAAACTCTGTCTGAAACATAAAATCACCATCATTGAGGCCTTTACAGAGCGAATTGTCCCCCAGAGCTCTGGCAGAGAGACAGAGCTCAGACTGGCTAGCTAGTACAAGCGCCAATGCGTACGTGCGTGAGCCTCCCGTCGGCCTTGTAAAACAGATTGAGTTTTGTTTGATGATTTTTTTGTCTGATATGCCGTATGACAACTCACCAATGCGAGGTTACTAGACTATGGGATTTATTGAGGTACATGTAGCTCGACCAAACCTCGAGCGATGTTCGTGCAGGCTCCACTCCACTTCACTACCGCTACATCGGGTAGGTAGAGCGTAGTGTAGCAGAAGTGAAGTTGAGTGGAGCCTGCACGAACATCGCTCGAGGTGTGGTTGACCATGCAGTGTCATTCCATTCACAAGAAAAAAACAAGAAAAGAATTACAGGTATTTACATGATATACAAGTAATTGTGACTGAAAAGCTTATATTAATGTTTTATATCAGTTCTGAATCTAGATCTATGTCAAAATAGTAAAATAATGAATTATTTTCAGAATTTGATTTTAAAACGCGGTCCAAATTTCATAACGCGGGCGGGCGACAGGAAACTGAACATCGAATTTGCTGGGCAGCCTGGGCTACATGTAGCTAGCGCGCGCTGAGCTGCGGCTCCGATCCGAGGAGTTAATTGCGCAATGCTTTCGATTACGAGATCAGAGCGCGAGCCGACCCATTTCGGGTACAAAGTAACCCAAAAAACATTTTCTCTCCGGAATAAAAGGCGAATTTGCAAATTGTAAGTAAATTCACTCTAGGCTAGGTTAGTAGTTGGCATATATTTTCGTGATTTGAGCCTGTATAGTGTGGGGATTGCAGAAATAATTTTCATTTTTCAAAGATAAATTTACTTGCGGGTTAAAACCCGACGGGTCAGCGGGTCCCGCTTGCAAATTATTGGATTATACGGGACGGTACGGTTCGGGTTTTCACTTGCGGGTTACAACATTAGACTTTACGCACGACTGGTGATCCTTTCCTGCGTTATCCCTATAATTGATTTATGACCTAAGAACATGTTCCAGTCGTGCATAACGTTTCAAACAGCCTTATGAAACACCCACCTGGGGATTATTTTATAAGGCTGTTTGTGAGAGACACTTGATTGGTGATCCTTTCTTTTGCAGGATTAAATACTCCAAATTGTCTCACTTTTGACATAGTATAGGAGTTCATATCACTATAATGGAGTGTCTGCAAAGCTTTCATGAAGCCTGTCGGTACAAAATTGTAAATCCAGTTTTATCCGGAATCATCTTACACTCAACGGCAATCACTCTTGCCCGCTCCCTCCACTTTGAATGATTCACTGTATCCATCTTTAACCCAACTCTCCTTCTGAACTTGCTTCTCCCATGTCTTCTTGGGCTTTCCCTCCTCAAGCCACCCATCTCGCGTTCGCGTGGATTCCAGACTAGGAGTTGAATAGGAAACTTTGAAGAGTTACTGACAGATCAATGGCCTCTTCCAATATGATCTTTCAACGTTGATACAGTGGTTTCGCAGAGTGATTTAATTGGGTCTTTTACAGTAACACTTGTGTTAGAGATGCTTTGATCCGTAATGCAAAGATATAACATTGGTTGGAACATATGCTAAGAGACTTGCACTTGCATGATCTGTTCAGAGATCTCATGCATTTGATGTCATGGATGCTCTCAGGTGGGGATCATGTTAATTTATCTGTATTTTGTTATTATTACTATTACTTTTCATATACAGTGCAGCTGCCAACAGTAGCCTTTTGGGACTCCAATCATAATTGGTGAAAGCTGTAACTAGTAATCAACACAATTGTAATCCTAAAATATGCCATCAAAATGCTTTGATGTTGCATAGACAAACTAAAAGGAAGCATTTATCTTTTCCTAACTATGATGACATCTTAATAATTAATTGTTGGTCCTTTATCTCCAGGCAATGATGAGGGATCTGCCAGCAGAGGAGAGAGAGAAGATCAAGGAACAGGTTGAACTGTTCCGTCAAGAGAAGGAGAAGCTAGATCTTGAGATGGCTAAATGGGATGATAGTGGTAATGATATCATCATCTTAGCTAGACAGATGTGTATGATCATGATGGAGATGACAGATTTCACCCGGTAAGTACATCACCTGTATACCTGGGCCCGTCTTACAAAGGCTTGCGATAAATATAAATCAATTTCAAACTGAGATTGATCGGAATTTGTTTGTTTAAGAGATAGTCATTTTTATCAGTCACCATTTGACGTTTATTTGAATTTATCGCAAGTCTTTGTAAAAAAGGGCCCAGATATTCCTTTGCTATTTTTTTTTCAAACCACTCACCCCATCTTAAGTTGATATACTGTTACTAGTAGTTTTATAAATCATGTTCACTACCTGATCACTTTCTTTCTATCATAACTTCACCTTTTATAATATTATTGGTCTTATCACTCTGATGCAATTTGAATTGTTACATTGGTATATTTCTATTTACTTTTTAGTCTTATCTTTCTTTAGATGGTTGTGTGTGATAACATTTTTGTCTCGCCTGCATAGCAGAGCGAGACTACAGGCGCCGCTTTTCCGACGGCGGCGTCGTCAACATTGAAATCTTAACCAAGGTTAAATTTTTGAAATGTTGTTATAACTTGGAAAGTGTATGGACCTAGTTCATAAAACTTAGACATAAGGGTTATAGTGTATCACTGAACATCCTGCCCGAGTTTCAGGTCACATGACCGAGGTCAAAGGTCACTTAGAGTCAACGAAGTTTGACAATTTTTTGGGTATTTGTGGAATTGTCATCATAACTTTGAAAATTTATGGATCTAGTTCATGAAACAGACAAGGTTAATCAAGTATGCTTTGCATAATATGTCTTAGGTCACATGATCATGGTCAAAGGTCATGTTGGGTCAATGGACATAGTATTTATTATCATATGAGTGTTTTCTTTTGTGAACAATTATTCAATAGCTGTTTTCAAAGTCCGCACTGCTGCTATATCGAATCGCATAATGCAGGCAAGACTGCCAGAAGCGTTCCACTTGTTCCCAACTAAAGTGCATTCCTACCAGCAGACTTATTGGAGGACAAACAAAGACCTGTCCATCACACCATGATAAATCTTTGTCTTATGCAAAAGTTTCCCATTGTTATTCCCACTATTGTAACATCATCTGAAACTGCTCTATAGAAAGAGTCATTGACAGTGATAGTAACATCTTACCGGTATTTCCCATAGATCAAAATTGATCGATTCATGTCCTGGCCACTATGTGCAATTAATGATGAAAACAATAGTACAGTCAATTAATTGCCTTGCTTTGTATTCCAGAGCCCTGGGGGTAAGGGGAGAGAGTTTCATTAACATTTTCGTCCGACAAGATGTCAGATCTTACAACTTTCCTTGATTTTGATTGGCTGAGAACCACTGTTACTATGGTAACTGCCGGATAAATTGGGACTTGTTGGATACCAGGTAAAATGTCCAACAAGTCCTTTCGTGAGACGCTCCCCAGGTGGGTGTCTCATAAAGCTGTTCATAAGTTACAAGTTATGAAAGACTGGAATAATTTCTTAGGTGGTAAGTCAACTACTTAGGGATGATCACATAGCACGAGAAAGGATCACCAGTCGCTTATAACTTTCAAACAGCTGTATGAAACACCATGCCGGTCTAGCAATGCATATACGTAGGATGAGATCGTCGTATGAGATAGTAATTGTATCAATATCTGTTAACTTTCAGTGGAAAGGGTAAGCTAAAAACAACCATGGATGTGATCAATGCTGCTAAGAGAATTGCTGACACTGGTACTAAACTGGATAAACTTGCCAGACAGATCGCCGATCAGGTATGATTTATTTGGACCTGCTGAATGAATTCACATGTAGACACACTTTCGTAATGCAAATCCTTAATCCCCTCTACTTTCCAGGCCCTGGTTTTGGTTCATGTGAAAATATATATTAGTCCATAAACTTAAAGGGGAATGGAACCTTTGGAACAAGTAGGCTCGTGTCGAAACAGAAAAATCAAAGAATAAGAACAAAGAAAGTTTGAGAAAAATCAGACAAATAATGAGAAAGTTATGAGCATTTGAATATTGCAATCACTAATGATATGGAGATCCTCCAATTGGCAATGCAACAAGGATGTGTGATGTCACATGTGAACAACTTTCCATTTGATGGACTATAAAATACCCCCAAAATGTATCGTTTTGCTTTTTCTTATGGTGATACAAACTCTTTATCCATAATGTATCCTTTAAAATCTGTATTACATGCCATCCTATAAAAAGAATACATGATCTACTGAAATATGTGATAAAAGAGGCATTTTAAGTGAAATATATACTAAAGTAATGGGGAGAGTTGTTCACAAGTGACATCACAAATCTTTGTTGCATTGCCAATGTGAGGATCTCCATAGCATTAGTGATCGCAATATTCAAATGCTCATAACTTTCTCATTATATGTCCGATTTTTCTCAAACTTTCGTTGATCTGTTTCTTTGATTTTTCTGTTTTCACACAAGCTATCTTGTTTCAAAGGTTTCATTCGCCTTTAAGCGCGAATCTGTACACATTTTTTAAATATGAGCATTTATATCAATACCTACACATACATGTACCTTGTTTGTGATTTCCACAATTTATTGTAGTGAACATATCTTATCCAAATTTATTTGATGGATTGAGTAGGTATCTTTTGAACATTATACATTATTTTGTAATGAGCAGTCAATTATCATAGTTATGATTATTGATCCTTGCTATTATATATATATATATATATAATAAAGTAAAAATTCATGGTGAAATAATTGTAACATTGCACATATCTGCTGTCATTATTCCCACACAAAATCAAGGTGTGTTCAAATTTTGATTTTAGTTACACTGCTGTAAAGCAGACAGAATTTAAGAAATATGTCAGTTAAAATGTTTGTAATGAATCCCTTGTACTTAGTCCTTAAAGCATTGTGTTGATTTAATCATGAACTTTTGATTTGAATGACCAACAGTGTCCTGACTCTTCATCAAAGGAGGATCTGCTCGCATACCTCCAACGTATCGCCCTCTATTGTCATCAATTGAACATCACCAGTAAAGTCAAGGCTGAAATTCAGAATATCAGTGGGGAGTTGGTCCTTTCTGGGGTAAGTAAATCTCTTTATTTTATCTCTTTTGTTTAACCATGTTTGATTCAATGAAATAAGTAGCATTAAATGCTTTCCTCGCTACAATCACTCACCATCAACAGCAATGGCGCATACAATTGACTGTGGTTTACCGTAAGTAACGGTGTATTAACCGTACCCGTGTATTAACTGCACCCCCAACTTGGAACAAAAAAAACAAAAAAACAAAAAAACAAAAAAAAAATATCCTTCTCACATTTACATGCATATTTGAGGTACGAAGAAACAAAAACTAAGTTAAAGATTTCAAAGTATTCAAAGAGATTACCGGTATGCGGAAATCTGCTGTTCTTGATCAATTCATCTACAAATGTTAGCAAGAAAGAAAGGTCCCGACAATATTGGCCACTTACACACTCACTCACCTCACAGTCACAGTGTACACACACACAGCACTGCCGTTCTTGTACATGTACATTGCAAACTTCTATACGGTACCACTACTAGTACATCTTATCAAATTGTGAACTGTGTCTTTCACATTTCTTGCATCACAACCTCACAATCACTTTCAGAATTTGTCTAGCATTCGATGGCTTAGCATGAATTTTGGATACGGGATTACAGGAAGGTTCAAGAAACAAAGAAATTTGCATTTTTCCACTTGTTTTACGGCTTCGTGCCGTCTCTCTCATACGTGGTGCACGGTGTACATGGTATCTTATGAAAAGCAAACAGGAAAGAAAAAAATAAGCTGGCGCGAAACGGGACTTTGAGGGGTTAAAATGAATAGCGCCAGCTTAAGTCGCACTAAAACCACAATACAACGCAAGCTAGCTCTCGGCTCTTGCTCAGCTGTGACAAATTATTACCGAGAATGCTTGGCGTCTCTTTGAACTTAGCCAGGGAACTTCGCTGCTTTGAATCGAGAATAAAGTCTAAATTAGTGTCATGAAGGTAGGTGCATTTGTTATGGACACTATTTGATTAAGATCGTAATAATCGCTTCCCATTACCCGCGGCTCATACCCCTCTAAACGACATTGCCCTGGGCGGCTACGCCCGGCCACTCGATGTGTTGTAAACTGGCAGACTTCTTATATGTTCGGGAGGGGTTACGCGGGCGGGCTCAGACCCGTCACCGTGGATAAACCGCACCCCCGACTTTTGCTTATATCCCGCCAAGAAAAAGGTGCGGTTAATACACCGTTACTTACGGTACTTGTTGAATTAAATCTTTTTTATTTCTTGAGAAGAAGAAAGCTTATTCATATATGACAAAATAAGTCACATCACATTTGATAATAAATATACATTACATTCTCAAGTCTAAAACATATCTTAAGTTGAGTAGACAAACTCACAACATAATGATTCCATTTTGATGTCAAGGCCTATATCATATGATCTCATATTTATTTCATTATTACGTCAGGAATTATTTTGAATGATTGTCTTGCATTATGCTGTTTTCATTTGTCCTTACTTTTGATTTTTTTCCAGTTTTTTTATAGCAATGTAATAAAATAGTTGCTTGCCTCTACGGACATGTGTCTCTTATGATCTGAGTGCGCAGTCTCTTTTGCTTCCCAAGTCATTGTGATTCCATGGTGATATTGAGGTCTCTCCTGATAAAACAAAGATTTTTGTTATGAAAGGAGCCTTACAGAAATGACAGTCAAGGACATGGAAATTCATATAACATGAATAATATTTGAAAGAATTATTGGACACATCTGAAGTGAAGTTCATATGGTTTTAAAACTGAACTGTCTCCTTGCAGTGATGCTAGAAAGTTAGTGAATCCCACCATAAAATTTATTGTACTCCTTCATGCTGAGTGTTGAATGTAGACAACAACACAACAATGTCACGCGAGCCCAGAAAAATAGACTTTATTGAATGTAATATTTTATCACCCGACTTCACAATTAAATATCTATGACATAGCAGAACTTGAACACTTTTAGATAAGTTCATTTTCTTGTGGGGTTCACTAACTTTTTACCATCACTGTATATGTACAGATATATATACTGATAAATGAAGATTTAAATCGATAGCAAGTCATTGATTTTTCTATTACTAGACATATTAAATAATATAATAATATAGGATTTGTATAGCGCACGTATCCACCTTGCTAGGTGCTCAAGGCGCTCCTATATTACCCCGGCTAAGCTAGTCTACCGATTCTGGTGCGCACAGCTTTTTAAGGAATTACTTCCTGCCCGTACCCATTTACCTCACCTGGGTCGAGTGCAGCAGTGTGGATAAATTTCTTGCTGCAGGAAAACACGCCATGGCTAGGATTCGAACTCACGACCCTCTGTTTGAAAGGCGAGAGTCAGAACCACTAGACCACGACGCCCCCATATTGTAGGAGATTACAGTGTCATTTGTTAGACAGGGGATTTAGTCCATTCATTATTCACTTTAGAAACTCTCAATTGAATGAGAACAATGTATTTCCTGCTTCCCACCTTTACCTGATCATTAACCAGTACAAGTACAGGATCCCTCATGCATGGGCTCATCTGCTACAATGCATTTTCTATCAGGAATTAGAGAATCTGC
Source organism: Lytechinus pictus (assembly GCF_037042905.1). NCBI lineage: Eukaryota > Metazoa > Echinodermata > Echinoidea > Temnopleuroida > Toxopneustidae > Lytechinus > Lytechinus pictus. The sequence continues at coordinate 10,629,136 of NC_087256.1, read as the reverse complement.
TAAAATGAGGAGTTGATTTTTATTTACTGGTGCAATGCAAATAATAATCATTTTTATGCAACAGGGTTAAAGATTGTAGCCATTTCTAAATGCTTAAATTTATCACATAAGCACTCTTTAGTTTTGTGCTAACATGCATCAGGGTGTACATGTATGAAGTGCACAGTAAAAAAGGCATAACAGGCACTCTAATTTGTTTATATATTTCTAAATTGTACAAATAAATACTGGTTGACCACACTACCATTGAAAATGTTCCAGCAGTCTTTGGTTCCATAATGCATGATTATTCTCCATAGCTTTACATAAAGGATGAAGAAGATCACACTATATTTCTTAGTCTTCAAACTCTTTCAATTATTATTCATGCTATATGAACTTCAGTGCTCTAGACTGCAATCTCAGTGAGGTTTCTTTTAAGAGAGGATCTTCATTATTAGGAGAGTATTTGACATCACCCGAATAGCCTGGAATCATTAAACCTGTTTGCCTCATCATTTGATAAATGGTTGTTTATCTTCCAATCAATTTTATCCCTGTACGCAATAAGACGTGTGATGTAGCTTGGGTCTAATCAGCAATATTGTTTTGTTTTGTTTCATGCAACAGTGCTAATATTACTTTATTTTGTTTTGTATGATAGTTGGACAGTGCTACTTCCTTGATCCAAGCTGCTAAGAACTTGATGGGATCTGTAGTCCAGACGGTCAAGGCTTCCTACGTAGCATCTACAAAATTCAGATCCAAGATGCAAGCAGCTGGAACAACTGCTGTAAGTAAATCTGTTCATGCCTAGGAATACAGCTATAGGATGATTACAAATGGTTTCTCCTGTTTTTGTAGGTGTCTGTGTTTGATACAATCAATCAAATAATATAAAGAATGCAAGTTTTGGCTTGTTACACCATGACGTCTTCTCTTGTAAAATTTTGTGACTTCAATAAATCATCGCAAAATTTTCTCACATTCATCCCTTCATTATGGAAGTTGTATTGTGATTTGTGTCTTGCCTGCATAGCAGAGCGAGACTGTAGGTGCCGCTTTTCCGACCGCGGCTGCGTCAACATTGAAATCTTTTCCAAGGTTAAGTTTTTGAAATGTCATCATAACTTAGAAAGTATATGGACCTAGTTCATAAAACTTGGGACATAAGAGTAATCAAGTATTCCTGAACATCCTGCTTGAGTTTCAGGTCACATGACCAAATTCAAAGGTCATTTAGGGTCAATGAACTGAGACTATGTTGGGGGAATCAATATCGAAATCTTAACCAAGGTTAAGTTTTTGAAATGTTGTCATAACTTCAAAAGTATATTTACCTAGTTCATAAACTTATGCATAAGGGTAATAGTGTATCACTGACCATCCTGCTTGAGTTTCAGGTCACATGATTAAGGTCAAGGGTCAGTTAGGGTCAACAAACTTTGGCCATGTTGGGGTTATTTGAGGAATTGTCATCATAACTTTAAAAGGTTATGGATCTAGTTCATGAAACTTGCACATAAGAGCGACCACGTATCCTTGAACATCCTGTGGGAGTTTCAGGTCACATGACCAAGGTCAAAGGTCATTTAGAGTCAATAAACTTTGGTAATGTTTGGGGTATTTGTGGAATTGTCATAACTTTTAAAGTTTATGGATCTAGTTCATGAAACTTGGACTTGAGCAGCCATGTATCCCTGAATACCCTGTGCGCGTTTCAGGAACATGGCCAAGGTCAAAGGTCAATGAACTCTGGCCGTGTTTGGAGTATGTGTTGAATTGGCATCATAACTTAAAAAGTTAATGGATCTCGCTCATGAAACATTGACATAAGGGTAATCAAGTATGAATGATTGTTTTGTACATGTCTTAGGTCACATGATCATGGTCAAAGGTCGTTTTGGGTCAGTGGGAAATAATATTTTATTATCACATTCTTCTGTGAATAATTATTCTTTAGCTGTTTTCAAAGGCAGCATTGCTGCTATATCAAATTGCGTAATGCAGGCGAGACTGCCAGAGGCGTTCCACTTGTTCTTTCAATTCTTTTTGCATTCGCGATGTTTAATGAGCCAATTTTTTTTACATCTGTCATCTTTAGGCTTGTAGCATGAAAATAAAAAATGATTTCTGCATATTTTTAAGTTTCTTTAAATGTCTATTTTATGTCACAATTACATGTTTCTTACAGTCTCCTGTAGTTAGGTAAGTGATAAATTTGCATTGTTTTCTTAACAATTCTCTGTTTCTTCTTCACAGTCTCCTGTAGTCCTATGGAAGATGAAGGCTCCAGAGAAGAAGCCTCTTGTCAGACGTGAGATCCCTGATGAATTTGATTCTAAGATCAGGAAGGCAGCCAAGAAACGTGAAGTCAATCCTGTACAAGCTCTCAGTGAATTCAAGGAGAAAGGTCCATTTTAAGATGCTGACTGATTATACCTACGCCCCGTCTTACAAAGAGTTGTGATTGATCCGATCAATCACAACTATGGAAAGCCAACTATGCCAACATCTAAAATGCGCGTTTGTCAAAATGTTTTCTAGATACATGTATGATGTACATGTGTATACTAATACATTCATTGTTGTCTTGATAATATGTGCTCCTCTTTGTTTCCAAGTAACTGTGCAAAACTTTGGTAGGAAAATTATGACTATGATGGATTTCCATAGAGTTGAGATTGATCGAATCAATCGCAACTCTTTGTAATGTTATGAATGACCCGTGATCCTTTCTTAGGCACTAAATCCACATCATTGAAAATTCAATGTATATCATGTACCACAAGAAAGGATGCCAATCTTTTGTAAAGCTGCACGTAACTTACGAACAGCTTTATGAAACACCCACTCGGGTGTGTTTCATAAATCTCTTCATATTGAGTTACGCACGACTGCACACATGATTTTACGCATGACTGGTGATCCTTTCTTGGTTGCTAAATCAGATTCTCAAACATATTGATTCCCCTCAGCTACAGTTGGAATCTGATCTTTGTAGATTGAAATTAACATTTTAACACGAATTTGGGAAAAGTGGGAAATGGATCTCATTATGTTAAAATAGGGATAATATTTGGTGTTTCATTAAGCGCAATTAAGCGTCAGTAGTCGTATTGTGTGTAAATTAAGAAAAGCTTTATGAAATGGCCCTCTACACGGGATATCTCTGGTCTTACTTCAGTTGTTGAAAGCTAGTTTTAAGCGTTGTCTTGAAGTAATTGGTATTCCTTATTTACAGACATCTTACCTAGTCCATTCTCATACAAGAAAACAGTAATAGAGGTAACTTTTGCTCGGTGATATATGAATATTTACAAAGACTATGCTTATTGTAATATGCATAATTCTTTGGCTGCAGAATATTGAATGATAATAGATAAAACAAACAATTTTATAATATATTAATCACTTTTTTTCCATCTGCAGAGTGATCAAGATGACTACAGACTTTATTTCTTCTGTCCAAAATTAATCAATTGTTAAGGCCAATACTTGTGTTAATAGTATTAGTTTTTAATCACTCACAGTACTTGTTTTTTTTACCAAAGCTGGACTGAGTACTAACAAATAAAGTATTGTAAGAAATCCAAACTTGGCATCATTTGTAGGTTAATGAAGTTCATTTTTAACAGTTAGAGAAAGAATGATTGAGCTGAAAGTTATCAAAACAACATACATATAGATCCAAAGAGAATTCAGTTGGATTTTTTTTTTCATTTAGAATATATAAAACCAACAAAATAGCTTGACCATATTTCCAGAAGTGTTGTATTGTCAGAGACAGTAGTTCTTTAATACCATGTTATTCTGTAATAATGATAAGTTATTTTATTTCAGCAGATGTGTAGTAATTAACTTATTGGATGAGCCTGCGCCTATGTATGTTTTAATAGAAATATGGCACAATATAAATGCTGTGGAATCTTCATCATCATCATCATGAGAATGAGGACTTGTGAACTTTAAAGTATTATGCAGTGTTTTAAAAATTCAAATAAATGAATTGCTACGTTTTGATAGAGTTAACATTATGGTAATTGAATGTTTATTTATAGTGATTTTATAAAAGATGACTTAAGCATTTCCTGTATTTAATTATCTTAACATGTGTGTGTTAAATGTTTTAAAAAAGGCATATTTGGGATAAACGTATGCTTCTTAATTTTTATGTTTTTCATGTAAATGACCAATTACTACAGGCGGAAGCATTCATCTCATCAGTACTAAATTGAAAAATGGTCCAATATCATTTACATAGATTACTTACTAGTACTAAAACACCTCTTACCAAATCTGTAATATAGTACTTCCTAATGAATTATGTTTTTTTAAGTATTATTTTTTCCAAAGGGCCTCTGCTAAGAAATTGTAATCTGTTTTCCAATTTAATTGAAAAAAAATAATACACAAAAGCATATCGTGAATTGAGTTACACACTCCCTATATGTTATCATTCTGTTTCGATGCATTGTACACAAGACCTGAAGCGTGACAAACATTTTATTGAACTGAACAAAAATGGATACAGGATTTAATATCAACCTGTGTTTCTTCTCAATGATCTTAAATTCAATTTCGACATTGTATTTATTTTTCTTACCGTATGTTGGTGAGTCCAAAGGCCATAAGCTTTTCTATATATTTTAAATGAAATTTTTGAAGAATGCCTAAAATGACTTTTTCAATTAACAAATAGTGGGGAGTATACGTGTGTAAATATCTTAGAGGTGTATGGATATGGGAGAGAGGGGGTAAGACCTATATAATCTGATCAAAGTATTTGTAATTGGTTTTCAAAGTAACAAAAACATATTTTAGGTGAGTTTTTCTTTAGTTCTTTATTATCATTGTATGTGATGAAGGGTGCTAATGGTGGAATTGAACTATTGAAATCTGTGATTACATAATTATGTGTAAATTGAAAGATAATGCGTCAGTGGGTGATGTCTGATATAGCGTGCCTAGATAGTGCCTTCTAGAATTAAAACATGATGGCTTCTTAAGTGAAGTTATAATTTCTTGAAAATATGTTTTTAACCTTGCTAAAAGTCTACTCACTTCATTTTGATTGCTGTTATGTCTTTTGCTCTTTTTTTCTGCCTTCATATCACCAAAACAGAAACGTTTATAGCTACATGAATGTTTTATAGTTCACACAATTTGTATCCTTATCTACACGCCAGAATCATAAATGTTTCTTACAATATGATATTCTTGCCGTGGCAATTTTAAGATAATGAAAGCCAAAAGTTAATCTAGTTAAAATATGTATGCATGACTCACATGCATACTGGATTGTTACTTATTATGGTTACAGTATAGAATATTTCTTCTCATGAAGTAATACTACAAGAGACTTTGATCCTTTTCACCTTCTAGGAATGTGTGATGTTTATTCGGGCATTGGGAAGGTCAAAATATTGAGATAATTTTGTGATTGCTGCAGAGATCAGGTTTAAACAATTAATTTCTGGTTAAAATGTGCTGTATTGAACCTGGGTCGCTACTTAATCATTCTGTGCTTGTGTGTATGTTTTGCATTCCTTTGCTATGAGAGTTATTATGCTTAAATCAACGATTTTGATACTTATGTTTAGTTTGTGTACATAAAACAGAACTCCAATATGCAAAGTTCTTCCGAAAAAAAATCTTGAAAAAAGTTTTCTTGTTTGGATATTATTGTATCATTACCCATTTCTAGTCATGTTCTGAAATAGTGTAGTTTTGCATGGTTTCTTATTTTATTTTTAGCTTTATTTGTTTTTTCTGATATTTATTGAAGAATCATAAACTTCTGCACATATGATACTTATCAACCTAGAACTAAGATTTTTATATACATCGTGAACAAATTGAAATGTATTCAGTTAGTAATGTATTCCTGTCTTGTACATTGTATTCTGATATTTGCATCTGGCTTGTCTATGCTTCTGCTAATTGAATTTCAAAAAAATAGATGAATAAAACGTTATTGCATAATTTAACCATACTATTCTTACATTTGTTTTTTTTTGTATTGCTTGATAATAATTGTCAACAATGTGTGCCCTCTAATTCTCGGACTTTTACAAAGAAAAGCCAATAATCAAATTCAAAGTTGCCCCTCTTATATTGCTGTAGTGATGATTTTTTAGCACTAAGCAAGATGCTATTGCAGATGAATGAAACGGGAATAGTTACTTATTCTACCCATTTTAAATTCAATGGGCTGAACACACCTGTAATAAAAGTTTGGAAAAAAGAGGACAGTAGAATGTCAAATATTAATTTTGTGGGGGAGGTGCAGAGGACTAGGCAGAGAGGGGTGGGCAAATAATGGAAGTAAAGAAGAACGAATGATAATGAGAGTGGATTAGTGGGATGGGTACTCTCTTAAACTGCGAATTATTTGTAAGCAAAATAGGACGTACAAACTAGGGGGTTGCGGGGTTAGACCAGTGGCTTTGGTAGATCCAGCCGGATTAGACGCAATACCGTTTACCGGCCCACATTGAACACAATGGTGACCCAGCAAAGGTATATGTTTATTCATTCATTTGTTTCAGCGAGATACGCTGTCACGATTACAAACTAGTACTCTTGACGAAACGGTTACACTTCGTAATTCCGAAGGTTCGTAATTCCGAAACGCGTAAATTGCCTATACCTCGATGTTCGTTAATCCGAAAACGTAAAAGGGTTCGTTAATCCGAACATTTGTGGCGTTATTCCGAAGGTTCGATAATCCGAAAACGAAATAAGGTTCGATGTTCGAAGGTTCGTTAGTCCGAAAACGAAATACGGTTCGTTGTTCCGAAGGTTCGTTAATCCGAAAACGAAATAAGGTTTGTTGTTCCGAAGGTTCGTTAGTCCGAAAACGAAATAAGGTTCGTTATTCATTACGTTTTCGGGCTAACGAACCTTCGGAATTACGAACCTTATTTCGTTTTCGGATAAACGAATCTTCGGAATTACAAACCTCATTTTGTTTTCGGATAGACGAACCTTCGGAATTACGAACCTTATTTCGTTTTCGGATTAACGAACCTTCGGAATAACGAATCTTCGGAATTACGAACCTTCGGAAATACGATCCTTCGCAGTGGCGGATCCAGGGGGGTGGCGCAGGGGGTGCGCGCCCCCCCTAATATTTGAGCGGCGCCGAAGGCGCCGCTCAAAAAAAATAAAAGAAAAGTAAAAGAAAGAAAAGGCGCTGCTTGAAAAAATAAAAAAAAAAAGAAAGAAAAGAAAAGGCGCCGCTTAAAAAAAATTATACACTGATATAATATTAGCAACAGTAAGGAAAGACTATCCCCCAGTAAAGCACAATTATATCATCTTCCTTATCTTTTCTTTTAACTACACTTTTCCCAACAACTTCGCCGGTTAAAAATAATCAGCAGTGCGCTGCCTGCATATAACTGGCGCCAATCAAGAATAATCAGCGCCACCTTAATCTAAATCGGCGCCGGACAAGAATAATCAGCGCCATTTGGTTATAAATCGGCGCCAGTCGAGAAAAAAAGGCACTGCCAGAGTCTTAACCGGCGCCGATCAAGGATAATCTGCGCCACCTAAATCTAAATCGGCACCAGATAAAAATAATCGGCGCCATCTGGTTATAAATCGGCGCCGGTACAGAAAAATCGACGCTGCCTGAGTTCTTAACCGGCGCCGATCAAGGATAATCAGCGCCACCTAAATCTAAATCGGGGCCGGACAAGAATAATCAGTGCCATCTGGTTATAAATCGGCGCTGCCAGAGTCTTAACCGGCGCCGATTAATAATAATCAGCTCCACCTAAATCTAAATCGGCGCCGAGCAAGAATAAACGGCGCCATCTGGTTATAAATCGGCGCCGGTAAAGAAAAATCAGCGTCCCCTGGTTCCAATAAATAGGCGCCGATAGAATAATGAAGAAGGGCCTATTGCCAACCAAATCTAGATCGGCGCCGGTCAAAAATGATCAGCGGCACCTGGTTATACATTTTATTGTTGAATGGTCATAACAAAGCTTATCGCATGCTGGGTCGCATGCCCTTACAGAGTGGACTGGGGCGGGGCAGTTGCCCACAGAATGACAGATGTCAGGAAATCTTTAATTTATTTGAAAAATCCCAGAATCATTCAAAAGCGTAGAGCAAATCCTTTAATTTTGATCTTATTTTCCAATGCTTTAATAAAAAGAAGGTCAGTCACTTTTCTTCTTTACACATTCCACATTGTGCCACCTCTATGGCCTTTAGTTTAAGACAGCTACTATCGTGTTTTATGAAGATGATTCGATATTTTAGCCCAAAACTTTGCTAAAACCCGTTGCTAGTACCGGGAGTGTATAATTACGCAACCAGTCGTATATTGAGATTGAGCTACACAACTCGTTCTTTATTTAAAATCGTGCTTAAATTATTCGCTTCTCAGATTGGAATATACAAATTTTCAGCTCGCGCTTCGCGCTCGCATTATTTCTGTAGCAAAACCCCATACTTTTCATGATTAAATAGTTGAATAGAATGTCCCTTTTTCAGGACTAAACGTCAAAAGAACTCCCGCTTCGATTTGCAATAATCTTTTGCTGGATATAATCTTGTTCTTTATTACAAACGTCCATTAAACTGTCATTTTTTTCAGATCGAAATATCAAAATTTTAAGCTCGCGCTTCGCGCTCGCATCTATTGTTTTTTTTTAGATACCCATTTTAATCATTGGTACCAAAAATGCATAGAATATCAAGCTTTCTGGTCAGAATATAAAGAAATTTCAGCTCGCCCTCGGCACTCGCATTATCTGTGTAGTGAGATATGTATCCTCCTCATGAGTTACTACAAACAGTCCTAAACAGGCACCTTTTTCCTGTTTTCAGGTCAGTGTACTAAAAAATTTCAGCTCACGCTTCGCGCTCGCATTAATTTGTTGGTGAGATATGTGTTTCTATCTCATGAGTCATATAAATATATATATATATATAATATGCATATGTGTGTGTGTGTTTGTGTGAGTTTGTATGTTTGTGTGATATCGAGCGCCTTTGGAAAGTTGATTCATGATTTTGCCCCCCCCAAATCTTAATAAAAGGATCGACGCCCCTGTGTATATATATATATACATATAGTAAAAAAAAGTTGTATCTCTATTAATATACAAAAGTATTGGCCTCATCGCAATAAAAGGGTTAATACACGAGATTTTGAAATCGCACATAACATGCATAATTTGTGCTACTTTTTGCTTGTTTCTTTCTTTAATAAGTTTTTCAATCTCTCTCTATATATGTTTTAGAAAGATAATATGTTTAAATTGATGTATATTTTCCGTTATAATGATATGTTTAAGTGGACTTCAGGGAATGGTCGTACGCAGCAAGGGGGAAGGGGGGGCACATTCGCGATCTGCTGTTGTGAAAAACAATTTTTTTCCTTAACATTTCATGAAAACTATGAAAAATGTGCAAATGTGAGATGTGCACCAAATTTTCGAGTCTTGCCCCCCCCCCCCCGGAAATATTATCTGCGTGTGGTCATGCAAAATGGCATGACTGGAAATCCTACATTTTGAAAAGAGCATTTGACAGGGTCAGACTTTACCCCTTTTTCAACATTTTCCTTAATGGCGCCGGTGAAGTGCAAAAATATGTGCGCCGCTCGGCAGTGCGCCCCCCCCCCCCCCTTTCGCCAAAAGCTGGATCCGCCTATGCTTCGGAATAACCGAACCTTCGGAATAACGAAGCTTCGGAATTACGAATGTATGCGGCCGAAACAATCCTTAAAATGTCCCCTTTTCAGGTCAGTAGTCCCAATCATATGTAAAATTTTCATAGTTTTCATTCACATTAACATTCTATTTAGATAGGCATCCTGTTCATGATTAAAGAAGGTGCTTAAATGTCCGTTTAAGGTGTAAATTGCGAAAACAAATCGACTCGCGCTTCGCGCGCGCATCATTTATAGTTGCATCCATATCCTGTTCATGATATTAATAAACAGTAAGATAACATGTTCCCTTTCTGGTCAATATATCAACAATTTCAGCTTTCGCTTTAACGCTCGCATTAATTATTTATTGAGATACACAGCTTGTTCTTTTACGTGTTAAAAACGTCCAGTTTAACGATCGAAAAAATGAAAAAACAAGTCGCTCGTCGCGCTTGCATCATTTATTTAGGAAGATTCCTATCCTTTTCATGACTACAAAAAGTGAATAGAATTTCCAACGTTTTTAAAAAAAGTTTCAGCTCTCGCTTCGCGTTCGCAATAAATGGGAATTTTTTTTCTTTATTTTAAACGTACTTACACTGCCATGTTCCTTGCTAAAAAGTGTTTAGAATGTCTAGTTTTTCAGTTTGGAATATCAAACATTTTCCTCCTTTTCAGATCAATAGGCCCATATTAAAAAAATTAGCTCGCGCATCGCGCTCGCATTGCTTAGTTCGGCCTAGATCTTAATCATGATTATAAAAATTTATAAGAATGTTCAACATGTTCAATGTTCAGGTCTGATTACATGAAATATCAAAAATTTGAAGCTTGCTCTTCGCGCTCGCATTATTTATTTAGGCTTTATGAGAAACCTTATCCTGTTTGTAAGATTAGACTCAAAACCCAACAAAAGTCTGCTTTTAGCAGCCGATCGGGTAATGTGGATGAACATATCCCCCCATGGTGAAGCTGAATTTCGTGTATGTATATTTGTTTTGGGGTATGTTTTGGGTATTGGCGCTGTCTGGAGGGGACAAAATACGAAACATAATAATAATAGTATAGTAATAGTAGCAACAACAATAATAATGAATATTTAGAGGCGCTAAGAAAACATGAAGTACCTTAGCGCACACATAGTATGAATTATAATAATCACGTTTACAATAATATAGACAATCAGTTGTTGAAGATATAAAGTAAAGTTAATTTAGAAAAAGGTATTTTTAAAGCGAAGATTTAAAGCCAACAATGCTGGAAGCATTCCTTTTTCTTCTCTGTCTCTTTCAAAGAAAAACCTTATTCCATTTTCTCCACAAATCGTTATCAAAATAATACAAAATGCATGTAGTACATTGATGTATATATAAAACCAAAATTTTAAATAAGTTCAATGTGCCCGGATCCACCAATATCTTTTAAAAAAATTGTTGCATATTCATATTGCAACTCCATGAACTCGTCTTGTTCTTTTGAAACATTGGCTATAAAATAGATTATATTTGGCATATAAAATATCAAAATTAAAAGAAGAATGACTTCCGTCTGGTATGCCAAATAAAAAAAAAATCATTAAAAGATAACTTAATTGCGCTTCGAAATCAACTAAATCGACGAGTACCTTGGCCACATTTGTTCTACGGCGGCCGTTAGGCGAGTCGAAAACAGCCGTTTTATTAATTTTAATTCAAGCCACCTATATGTAGTTGGTACAAAAAATGTTTTCGACTCGCCGTACGGCCGCCGTAGAGCAAATGTGACCAAGGTACTCGTCGATTTTAGTTGATTTTGAAAAATACATTATTAAAAGCGCAATTAAGTTATCTTTTAATGATTTTTTTTATTTGGCATACCAGACGGAAGTCATTCTTCTTTTAATTTTGATATTGTATATGCCAAATATAATATATTTTATATAATATATCGTATTATTGTATTATATTGTATTATATAATATATCATATATTGTATTGTATTACAATATAATATATTGTATTAGGTATAAATCAGCAATAGCTTCAGTGTTTCCTGAACAAAAGGGACACAAATCAGATATACCAACAGTTTTCCAATATGTGTTGAAACCGACAAATTTTGTAAGGAAAATATCTAAGTTTGTTGCTAAGGAACATTTAAAAGGAATCATATAAAAACCATCCCAATTAGCAATTGGTTCTTGGTTCTTAAATAATGCTCCTCCATTTGTTTTGTGAAATCGGAGTTTCAAAAATTTTCTCGACACACATTTTATAAATAAATTTACATACTATATTTACCTTGTTTATACTACGTATAATTTCCTTCTGCATAATTATCGTCTTTTTAGGAGGGCCTTTGCACATATTCTTCCATTTGACAGGTATAGCAGAAAAGACAGAATAATGATAAAAAAAAGTTACATTGAATGTCAAACTTACAAACAAAATTCGAATGTGTAAGAAAGTCACCATACTGATTCAGCAAATGAGTTATTTTTAAAATACCTTTATTATCCAATCTTTTTTTTAAGTAAATAGCCATCTACCTTGATACGAGATTCAATCCATGTAATTTGATTGTCAGGAGGATTTTCATTAAAAGTTAACTCACATCAAGACTGAAAAACTTCTTTGATAAAAATTATCATCCATTTGTAATTTTTGTTCATTGTTTCTGATATTGCAATACAAAAAAGTTTATCACAAGACCATTCAGTATGTTCAGAACAAATGAAAAAAAGGGTATGGAGCCTGTTTTAAAGGCAATGACGTCTATATGCCACTTTCATCTAAGTTTAATATCTGCTGACATGTTGATTTCTATTTATCATCTGATTTGTAAACCTCATTTCCTTCGTAAAAATGTGTATTTGTAATGCACAAGGTGTTGATCGTCACGAATTGCCCATATGGGATAATAAAATTTCAATTCAATTTAATTCACTTTTCAAAAGTCACCGTTAGGGCAGACGTTATGCAAAAATAAAATCAATGTTTTGTCTTTGAAGTGTGTTCATTCAACCCCAATAGGCATATGGTTACAAAGTTTAATTAGAGTTTAGTGGACAAAAAATAAAACAAGTAATTTCACTGCAAATATCTTTTCTGTGCATTAGCTCTGAACTTAGTAATGGATTTTCCTTTAAAGTAACTACTGATAAACATTTTCAATAAAACTCATTGAATCATCTATGTGTGAAGTGTCACGACTCACGAGAGATTATGCAATTAGAACAAAGATAACATTAATAATGCCTATAGACATGAAAAATAATAACTTTGTCTTTATTCTGTTTAACGAACCCTCCTGAATTTTGAAAAAGTTTTATTGTTTTATTATTATGCACACTCATGCATTACGTGATTGGCCATTAAAATGTAAAAGTCCCAAACGAGTGTCCTGCCAAATTGTGTGTTCAGGATTGTTTCGTTGAAAACAAAATGTCTGTTTAAAAGGGAGGACTATATTTTGGTCGTAAATTGGTTCAATAAACTGTGTATGTTAGTTTCAGAATAGGGGGTGGGTGTGTGACGAATAATTTTTAACTCCAAGTAAATATTTACAACGCATGTACGTCAGTGTTTGACCAGAATATTACCAATGACCGTAAATTCGTAAGTAAAATCATTTGATCAGAGTCTATTCATTTTGAAACATGATGATTTCGATTATCATGCAGACTTGCTTGCAATAATCAATGATGACAAGAATAGGTACTACTGTGGTGTAAATAGTCACATATATTTATGTCCGTAGTTAAGTTTTTCTTTAATGTAAAGGTTAACTGAAATTATTATGTGGATTATTTTTACGGAGGGGGTCCAATCAATACGAAATTTTACCACTCCTTTATTACAGTCATTAGACCCACTCAGCTCGTCTCGCCTTATGATATATTAATGTCGTTGATATACATCATGATCGTCAGCCATAGGGCCTTCAACCAATCACCCACTGGTCATTTTCATTACCACTAGTATATAGACCTACCAGGGGCGGATTCAGGATTTTCCAAAGAGGGGGGGGGGGGCACATTTTCCCAAGGAAAAAATGACAAACCAAAAAAGTGGGCACACTTGTGTTTTACCAGCAGTTTTACATTACAAATTTTTATTTAACAGGGCCCCTCCCCCCCTTGGATTCGCCAGTGAGACCTACCACTACCACTGTCATCGATACCACCGCAAGTCTCCATTTTAAACAAAATTCAGATTAAATGTGGCATAATTCGTTGTTATTGATTATGTATCATTCATGGGCCATTTTAAGTGTAATGATTTTGTTTATTGCATTGACTTGATTCTTTTGACCAAACTGTATTTTCTTGATTTGTGTTTTGTCGGAAATGAAATGGGATGAAACTATAGGCTGCCATTGATATCTTTACACTATTCTTGATTGATCAAAATAACCAGCAATGTGTCGGTGAATGTATGACATGGACAAGAAAATTATTGAGTCAAAATCAAGCATTTCATTTTTGTAAAAAAAATCATCAGAAACTTGGTTGATTCCCCCGCCGTTCCCCGGCCCTTTTATCCGTCGGAAACAAATCACCAACAGATTGGTTACCAACTATCTTATTTATTCAATCCTCTCTAATAGTGTCAATGCTATACTACCACAACCACTATACCACTATCAATATTTACCTCCATCAGCAGTACCAATTCTTCAAAATATATTCTAATTACAGTGCGTTATATCCACCATCTTACCCTTTTCGGCCATGTAATTACATTTCTCCCCCGAAGTCATTAGCCACCCATGATAAAAAAAATCAGACATCGCAAGGCTCGATCGAGTCTCTTCTAAATATTTCAATGCCTTTCAGATCTAATATACCATCCACCTCTTTTAGCAGCAACTCATTAGCAGCGGAAAACTATCCTATCGTTCGAGGGTCCTTAGGATATGATGCCCTGACTGGATGGATATCATTAACCTCCAATCCTCCCTCGCAACGCATCTTATTTTTCTTCCACAGCTTTATTATTCAAACCTTATCAGTAGGTCCTATTATCTAAGTAAGTCTCCGTACATCAGCTCCGACAGTGCGCATCCCGCATCACCACGGTATGGTATCTATACCGCCGCGCCCCGCCTTTCTTCGCTAGTATCCAAGGAAACTGCATCCATCCATCTACCTGGTGCAATGCATTGCTCGCTACAAACAAGTTAGGGCCAAGATACCAGCATTATCCATCTCCCGCTGCGCGCCAAGGGAAACTCTGACTGAGTAAATAATTTATGATAAAGAGATACCACATTGGGTCTGTAAACTACCAATAAATGATTGCCTTAATCGATCCCTAAGTTTATAACTCCAAGCTACAAGTTTTCTTGTTGACTATTGGAAGCGGGAGTTTTTCCTCATCAAATTTTAGTCATTATTTTGGTGACGAGTCCGCTAACTGCATTCAGTTGTAAAATTGGCAGTCTCCGACTTGTATCCTGGAAGCGGCCCCGCTTGTAGTCCAGCCGGTAAGTTTATGATTCTTCGCTACACACATGATCGAACTACTTCCATTGAGTTAGCATACCGTACACCCCATACACAAAGTCTCGGCACACCATTCTTTCTTTTATTGGTGTGTGGTTCTTCCACTTGTGACCCCGTCCGTAACGCGAAGTACCACGGCGAAATATTCATGAACTTGCCCTAAAGGAGTCACTGCTTACGACCAACCATTGAAGGATTCGATTCAAATGGACGGGCGTGTTCTCAAAGAGTAAGGAAATAATTTTGGAGAATTGCTTGGGAGTTTGTGATAAACTAACGTGGGATTTTTTCACACAAGGTTCTTTCTTTTTAGCAGGCTACCACTCCATTCGTAACTCGTCCACGTACGCAGTGTGTATACCACACAACCAGCCACCGCGAGAAATCCCGACAGTGCGATCTCTTTGAAAAACGGTCGCGGCTTGTAGCTTCGTGCGATCAACTGTGTGTCTTTGTTTAGCCAGATTCCTCGAAAGGTGAGTTCGTTTATTTAAATAATTTCATGCTTATATTGTCAATTCACGTTTGTTGACCATGAGTTATCCACATTAAAAGAAGCATTTAGTTTTTGAGGAGTTAGTGCACACGGATATGTTTCTTGATAATTATACAGTTGTTTATTGTGGTATGTTCTTCGAAGACATCAAAATATTAATATTTTTGGCGGAAGATCAAATGCAACATGCTCTTCCTCTCATTCGCTGGCGGTATGTGAGTGTATTTAACCGTGTCAATGTTACAGTACATGTGCATGAGTGGAAACATTAAACGTGCATGGATGTTGGGTCTTTTTAAAACTGTTCTTACTTTCTGGATTAATTTTCTATATTGTCTATTCTCTTCATGTATACATGTTATGATAGACAGATTAATACCATGCACATGTTGCATATTGTACTACTAAGTACTAGCTCATTTTTATTCTGTAATAATGACTAAAATAAAAGAAAGCTGCAGTTTAAATTTATTTCAAGCTACACCTGTAAGCTTGGTTAAGGAACTTAAGAATGATTTGCTGGGACCTGGGTACACTCACACTAGTGCGAGGTTAGTATTATTAATACTACCTGGGTACAGCCCCCAGATGTCATAGTGAGGATTATTTATTTGCAATCATTGCCAAAAAGAAATAAGATGCATGCCTTAATTAAAAAAAAGAGAAGATCCAGAAGTCTTGTCAGCAGGATAGAAAAAAAACACAACAGTTTGCAGACAAACATGTAGTATTATTGGACAGTCTTACATTTATGGAGAAAGTCAGTTAATTTAGAATGGTCTTCTGTCTAAATACCCAAACCAAGTAGGCCTATAATGCTGTTCCCAGACCAATAATTGATTCCAAATCATCAAAGACTGGCCGTGCATGGCTTTGGATGAAGCCCTGGGATAAACTTTATTATTTAGCCTGTAACCTTATTAAAAAATTGTGTGATGCGTTTAAAATCTTGTTCGTAGTGGGTCTTTTCCACACCCAAATGATCTCTTATGTTTACTCTCAGTGGGTCTGTCCAGACAAGGTTAAAAAAACATTACCGGTAATCATCATCATCCTTAATCCATTTTTATTTGAGACTTGGCCAACACCTTGGAACTTTGCAAAGATAGGAGGGTTATAAGTTTTTTTTAATTCAAAGAATCTAACAATAACTTTTTGACCCCCAAAAGCCCATTATTTGTAACAATTTTATTTGACCAAATCTGCAAGAAAATCTTCTTGTCAAATTTTTTCATTCTTGAAATAAAAGAATTAAAGAAAAAAATAAAAGATTTTTAGAAAACAATATTTAAGTTAAAACTAGACACAATTTAAAGGTCAAGTCCACCCCAGGAAAATGCTAACTTGAATAAATAGAGAAAAATCAAACTAGCATAGTGCTGAAAATTTCATCAAAATCGGATGTAAAATAAGAAAGTTATGACATTTTAAAGTTTCGCTCATTTTTCATAAAACAGGGATATGCACAACTAGGTGACTCAGTTGATGATGTCCATCACTCACTATTTCTTTTGTTTTTTATTGTTTGAATACAACAATATTTCATTTTTTATAGATTTGACAATAAGGACCAACTTGACTGAAACATATATACATGTAGTATTAAACAATGCTAATTCCACATGTTCAGGGAGGAATTAATCGTTGTATCACTTGACAATGAAGAGAAAATTAGAATATTTCATATTTCATATAATAAAATACAAAAGAAATAGTGAGTGGATGACGTTATCAGTCTCCTCATTTGCATACCAGCCAGGATGTGCATATAACTGTTTTGTGAAATTAAGCGAAACTTTGAAATGTCATAACTTTCTTATTTTACATCCGTTTTTGATGAAATTTTCAGTGTTATGCTTGTTTGATTTTTCTCTTTTTATTCAAATCAACTTTTTGTTGGGGTGGACTGGACATGTCCTTTAAGAACTTTGAATCGAACCGCAAATGGGCCTACACAATATTATGTTAATTCAATTAAAATGAGTAATTTCACATGTACATGTACATGTAAAATAAAATCAGGCTTAAATTTGATTGAAATTGAAAATGAATCTTTTTGTAGACTGCTTCAAAGTGCATAGCATTATTTTTTACTAAATGCTTGCACATGAAGAATACATGCATTAGATAATCACTCAGGCCTACATGTAGATCTACATTGAGAAAAAAAGCCAGAACTTAACAAGCTATTTGCTGTTAGTCGCATGTGCTGCCCACATTCTGCCAAAGGCAAAAGCAGCACTTACAAACATTGTATTAAGTGCTACATGTAGATGTAAATGCTGCATATTATTGTTAGCATTATAAAGTCCTTTTTTTTTGGGGGGGGGGGGCTCAATCATACTTTTAATGGCATCTAATACACTAGCAATCTGCAATGGACTAAATTTTAATCTTCCAAAATCCTGCATCTTAACTACTGTAAATTGTCAGTGTTATGCTGTTGTTTTCAACAAGCTTTTGTATTTGACCTCAACTACATGTAATTCGTTATCCTGAAGATTGTCCCCGGACAGAGGTCATAATAATTGTGCCAGCATGAAAGGCATGCTGTAGCGTCTGGATTGTACATCATGTAGCTCGATAGGTTTAGATATATGCTGTACATTCCAAAGTACATGTATAGTCAGTGTTGTTAACTCAACAAGTGTACTACATTGTATATTGTACACTGGTGCTGAATACTGTTCACTTTTGAAACGGATTGAATGACTGACTATTCACTCTTTGAATCCTGAGGTCAGGGGTTCAAATCCCTCCACTTCCATGGAACTACATAAACTGTTGTCCTTTTGCAAGACATTTGTCTTCATTTAATACCACCCTCTGCGGGTGAAGACTGGGTACATGTAGGTCGACCTGATTTGCTTTCATGAGCATAGTGCATACAGTAGAACTTTGAGTCTGTGTCCGCATGTATCTTGGCATTTACCAGGGCAATAAATGCTTCATAATTGTGTCAATTTTGCACAATTAATGCTAATATTGAAAAAAAAAGTTTCTAAGTGGATTTACACACATTTATTCATGCTGATTTCATTGACCCATTGCCTATTCAGTGGACCTATGTGGTATACATGTAGGCCTACAGTATGTATGAGAAATGGTAGCCAATGGGTTAATTTTGTTTTGTCACCTGGCATTTGATTGACTTCACGATAATTGATATTGTAGAGATTTCGACCAAAATTCTGCTGGGTCACATCACATGGCATTTCATCAACTTCATGATATACATTGTACCACACTGTAGTCATACCATCATATATATTTTTTCTAGCCATGTTCATGAATTACGGTAGTGGTTTCTTTGGAACCATTGTTATAATTTATAAAGTCCCCTTGCTCACATCATGGAGCTTACATGTGTGGAGAATGCTTGATGCTCCAGCCTTGGCAGGGAAACCTCCACTCACTGAGTATAGGTTTGGATTGTATGTCTGCTGCCTGACCTTAAATGACCCTGCTAAGTGTCGCGACCTTGCCACGGCTAGGGACTGTGTGCTATGCATTATTTTATTGTCTCCCACTGCATACATTTACCCTAGTCACACATGTGAGCCTTGTGGAGAAGCTTCCAACAGTATTTCTGAGAAATATTTACCTGTCTAAAAAGAGGAACTGAACTCCAAGGAGCTCTATCACACGGTTTACCTTGCCACAGCACAGGTCCTTGTGCTTTAGGATAGTGTAAAACCAAAGTTTACAATACATGATTATGATATTTTGTTTAAGAAATTATTACCATTTGATTTTCATTTTTTGAAAAGGATGCTTGGAAGTTGGAAATGTAATTAAATCATTTAGTTTCTATGCAAAATTATAGCTTGGAGTTTTAGGACCTTCAAGTGTTCAAATTGCAAAGAGAAGTAAATTTATAATAGGCCTAATTGTCATCATATGGGTATTATTGTAGAACTGCATTGCATGGGTAAGGAGTCAAGATCTCCATTATGAGCAGTCGTAAGCTGATGCTGTTCACTGTTCAAATTGGCATATTGGCTTATCACCTGTTGCAGTGCACAAATGTACATGTAGGCATGCATTGGGAAATGTAAAGACTTAATAATATGAGAAATAAACATTGATAGTGAAATGATTTATGTGAAAAGAAAAAAAATAATAAAGGAATCAGAATGCTGAAAGATTGAAAGAGATTGTTTAAGGAACAAGAAAATTTGTGGTTAATATTATGGCTATTTGAAAAATGTAAACCTCGGAATTGTCTTCTCTATGAGAATGGTAAAGATCATTCTCCCATATTGTGTACACACTGGAATTAGGTAGGCCTACATGTACTTATAACTCTTTGGTCAGGCTTGAAGAAATTCAAGAAAAATGTATTGTTCATTTCTTAAGAAAGGTCATAGACTGTCTTGTTTTTTTTCTTTATTTGTAGCCTTGTGTTGCTTTCTTGATGAGTCTGTGGCTATGCTCCAAGGCTATTTCATAATAGTCTCTGTCTTACTCTTGAGAGATTGACAATAGACACCCCTTTACCTTGGTGAGCTACTTTCAGGAAGGAAATGTTAATGGGGGAAATATTATACTCATCACAGACTTTTCACAGTGATCACACCATTATTAAGTGAATAGGCATGTCTGTTACAAAGGCTCGTTTATATAGCAAAAACTATTGTGGTTTACAATATATTTATATGGGACTATACGATAGTAGATACATATACTACATGTAGGCCCACCTGTACATTTACATGTATACCAGCAGTGTTTATGAATTAAGGTGGTTTCAGACCGCCTCGAAGTTCGCCAGTTCCAGGTATTCTCTGATCGGGAAATTTACCCCGATCAGAAAATACCAGGTATTTTGGCGGTCTGAAAGCAAACTACGCGTAATATCCCCGAAAGAAAATACCCGATAAATAGTAGGTACTTGGCGAAATTACGAGAACTTTCGCGGGGATTTTTCCAAGGTCGTGGGTATTTTGGCGGTCTGAAAGCAAATTACGGGAACTTTTAGCCCAGCGTGTCGTTGGGCGCGGGCGCCGTGCATGGGTTGCTGCTGGGCTAGTGATTTTGAATTTCGCGCCTTGCTGCTTATCAGACCATACTGCGCATGCTCGTAACTTCAGGAACTTATCCCGAAGGGTATGTTTCAGGGCGGTGTGAATGCAGGAATAATTAATGGGTATTTTTCAGCCTAAAAAAGTTCTCGTAATTTAACGGGGATTCTTGTGATCGAGGCGGTTTGAAACCACCTTTAGTGTGCAACTCTTGTACATTATGGTCTGGTGGTTCCCACTATTGTATTCAAACACAGGGTCATAGGTTCAATTCCCAGCCAGTATGAAAGCATGTTTTCCTTTTATAGCAAGTGATTTATCCTCATTGTGCTGCACTCTACTCAGGTGAGGTGAATGGGTACATGTACATGTACCCTGGAGGATTACATTATTCCTTGAATGCACACAGTGCTGTAAGCACCAGCTCGATCTACAATGTAAGACCAGGGTTCTATTTTTATTTAACCTTGGAAATTGGAATATGGGGTGCAATCTGCAATGTCATTTTTTATTTCTCAATTTTGGTGTGTTTTGCTGTCTTTCAGTGTAATACTTTCTCCTTTTATATTAGAATGCTGATTGATGCACAAGTAGCCTCCTTGTCAAAGATCTCAAAATTGTAGTGCAACTGATGTGATAAACTTTATTTTAAAAAGTACATGTACACAGTAGTTCTCTTTTTAGGTGTTTACAAGGCAAAGGTGTTTTCTGGTACCCCCATTTTTATATTAAACCTCAATAGAAATGATCCATGGGGATTTGAACCTTGGACTTGTTGATTCTCTGAGATTCATAGGGAATATAGTTAAACTGCTTGCTCGGCTGAGTCATAACATGATCGAGAGGCCAGATAATACTCCTTTCCAGTTTGTTATTGTCACTCAGTCCCACACTATCCAAATCATGGAGGCCTCTTCAATGTCATCCAGCTTTATTTACATCCTTCTTTACTGGGAGAAAATATTCCCATAAATTGCAACAAGAACTGTGTACTGCATTTATAGAGGACAAATTATATTTTGTTTTTTAAACTGTTTCAAAGTTGCTCCTGTATTCAAAGAATTATAGAGCCTGTTACTATGTAATTGCAGGCATGAATGGCTTTTTGCCACATGTATGACAATAAAAAGGCAACCATACAAATTAGAATCTACACTAAAGATTAAAAATAACAGTGACTACGTATGAATTGCAAAAGGTTTGAAAAATTCCAGTCTGCACATGTTTATCTTCATTTTCATTTTGGATTAACAAAACTTTTAAGAGATCTTAAAAAAAAAATTACACCATCATTTTGTAAAATTTCATCATATTCCCAACCAATCCCATTTTGTTCTTCAATCATTAATTACCGGTATAATGTTTGTTCTGATTTGGATGATCACCAATGTACATGTCAATGTACAATATGTAGAACATCATCTTCTATTACAATAATTACATTCTTCA
The DNA here is from genome assembly GCF_037042905.1 of Lytechinus pictus. Lineage (NCBI taxonomy): Eukaryota > Metazoa > Echinodermata > Echinoidea > Temnopleuroida > Toxopneustidae > Lytechinus > Lytechinus pictus. Next base: position 10,607,024 of record NC_087256.1, on the reverse strand, counting down.
AGATTTCAAAATAGTTATTACACTAAAATAATATGTTGGTTAGGAATATTCTGCCAGTGTGCGTCTCATAAGATTGAAAATCATTTGGGCCAAAGCTGATTTCCTGTTTTGTAGAAATGCATTATTTGGTTATAGCCCAAAGAAAGCAGAATGCAGGAAATAGCTCACAGTCCATCACTCCAGTTCCTTGTTCTTTCCTGATGTACAAAAAAATATGCAAGGAATCTTCTTTTCTTGAAAAGTTTTGAAGCTGTCAGATAGAGAGTCAAGGCTTGGTGATACATGAAAACTATACATTTTAAGATTCAATGGCAGGTTGTGGGTTTGATACTACATGTAGGCTGAGTCATACATGTACCAAAGAGTTTTAAAAATGGGACTCTCTGCATTCTTGCCAAACCCTGAAGTACATATTAGAATGGGGAAGGGGGATGATCGCCATAAAGTTCATGCAGGCAGGTCCTGCTGCCAGAAGATCATCTAATATCTGAAGTGGCAATCTATTCTAGGCCCTAGGATAATGAAGGCCTACGTGAACAGGTTCATGTACATGTTGCTATTCATGAATATGTACATGTACATGTACCTGTACCTGTACAGCTTGGGACAGTGTCAGGATACTTTGGGGGGGATATGACCCCCCCTGATGGAAATTAGGGTCTAAAAGAGTTATTGTACTTGGCATAGACCTGTCAGTTAGTTTAAATATTCCTTTTCTTCCCTTCAATTTTTTTTAATGAATTCTCATCCCCACTATGTGAAAAAAAAGGGGGGGGGGGGGCTCATTTTAGGGCAGTCCCCCTCCGCCTTCTCTCTCATTGCTCTGGCCCTGCCTGCACGTACATTTAGTCCAGTGATCTTCAAGGAGCTTGTTTTCTCAGCTATCGCTCTGAACATTGTATGGCAGTGACCATTGGGCTGGTAGCTTCACAATATATGTACAGTATGTACATTGTACATGTAGATGACATTCTTTCAGACACACAAAAGAGAATCGCTTCATGCACTTCAGTTCATAAAAACCGAGTTCCAAAATTAGTGGTGACATTTTCTAGTAGGCCCTAAAATCGTCTTGTTAAATTTGAATGGGGCTGGGCATTGTTATGCTTGTTTCCTCTGCTGCTGCCAAAATATTGGCGGGATGTTATTTATAGCTGCAACATCTTTGGATGTGCGGTTTATGTAAAGCATGGCGAAATTTACATTTTTCTTCAGTTTGTCTTTAGTACTCATGTACTGTACATGAATGATATTTTAACAATATAAAAGTATTGATCATAAATTTACAATTTTTTATCTTTTTTATTTCCACTTGCAGGTAGGCCTGTCATCGAGTCATGCCTACAACATGCGGCTTTCCTAATTGCAAGTTTCGTTCTCGCTACAAGGGAACTGACGACCCCCGTCATTTTTATCGCGTTCCTAAGCGTCCAGCCATTCTGCGTGAGAGGTGGCTGGAGGCCATTGGCCGCACTGAAGAGACAATTGTTGGTCAGGTAGCGTAAACAAACACACACACACAAACCCACACCCCCTTCACGTTCCATGTGATGTGCCTGGATACCTAGCCTGCATGTCGGCCAGGAGAGGGCCATCCTGGGGAACTCTCTTGTTGGATTTGTTCGTTATTTGCAGCATTGGAAATGAAAGTTCTTATCATTAAGTTATTCTTTTTTTTTCAGTTTACGATTTCAGTTGGATTGTTGACTTGTGCGCACTTGTTTGACCAATTATTTTTTAATTTATTTTATTAAGTTCAATGGACATTATGGCATGCTTGTAACAGATGTTGACATTTTGTATTTAATAGTTGAAACCTTGGTTGACTTTTAGTTGATATTTGGTTCCTTTGTGAACCCAAACAGAAACCAATGCTGCTCAAATGCTACATTATCCGATCACTGTCACCACACTCCTTTATTATAAGTGTTAAAAATTGTGAAATACTCCCAATCAGGTAATGTCAAGGAAGTAGTAGATTATACTTTTAGGCCAACATACATGTACATGGAAGACAGCTGGGGCTGTTCTATTAAGCTTTTCATACAGTTAAACCTGTCTGCAAACAACTGGAACAGAATTATGCAATCAGTCTAATTCAAATCAGCTGAAGTTTAAATTTGGTCTTAATGAAATGAGCATTTAAACGCAAATTTTGTTCTTCCATTAGTCAAAATTTAGAGTAACACTGTAAATAAGAAGTCCACTCCCACTTTTCTTAATACTGTACCTAGTACAATATTAAAGGGGAACTCATGTAGCACAAGAACATATCTTATTAAAAAAATCATACAAGTACAGCTTTATGTAGTAGCCCCATGATACAATTTGTACTCATAGAGAGCGAGAATCGGGATATTGAGTGTGAAGGGAATATGTATCTGTGCTATTTCTGGAAGTATCTGCGCTACTATCAGCAATGTGCTCTTTTATACTTACAGAAATCTTTGAAATGAGACATTTGAAATCTTTAAGTTTGCAACACATGACATACATGTATGTATGATGCAATTTAACCCTCGTTTATAGAGATTATAACAACCAGTCTGTAACCTTCCAAGAAAGAAGAACATCTGCCTAGGAGACGTCTGGCACATATCCAAGATAGCCCTACCCTACCTCCTTCCATAGAAATATTGTATTCCTGTGGTGAATGTTGCCATCTAATATTCCAAGGAATTATTGATACATTGGCAGTTTATCTTGTTCCCAAATGTACATGAATAAAAGTTTGTGAAGAACCTGAAAATCATTTTGAAATGGATTGGACATGAATTTTAGGTACATGTTATTATTTCAACGTCAACATACATGTAGGAACTTTCACTTTAGAAATTTACTTTAGCCAATTTTAATTTGCTCATTAATGTTGGGACGGGAGTTCCACGAAGTTAAAGGTCAAGTCCACCCCAGAAAAATGTTGATTTGAATAAATAGAGAAAAATCAAACTAGCAAAATGCTGAAAAGTTCATCGAAATCGGATGTAAAATAAGAAAGTTATGACACTTTAAAGTTTTGCTTATTTTTCACAAAACAGTGATATGCACAACTCAAATGAGAAAGTTGATGATGTCCCTTACTCACTATTTCTTTTTTTATTGTTTGAATTATATAATATATTGTTTTTTTATAGATTAGACAATAATGACCAACTTGACTGAATCATATAGTATTAAACAATGCTCATTCTACATGTTCAGGGAGGAATTATCATTGTCTCACTTGACAATGAGGAGAAAAATAGAATATTCCCTATTACATATAATAAAATACAAAAGAAATAGTGAGTGGATGACATCATCAGGTTCCTCATTTGCATACCAACACCAGGATGTGCATATAACTGTTTTGTGAAATTAAGCAAAACTTTAAAATGTCATAACATTCTTATTTACATCCGATTTTGATGAAATTTTCAGTGTTATGCTTGTTGGATTTTTCTCTTTTTATTCAAATCAACTTTTTGTTGGGGTGGACTTGTCCTTTAAATGAAAAATCTATCCACAATTTTGTTTTTAGGATAATCAAGATGTTCTTCCTCTCCACAAATTATACATGAATTAAAAAAAACAGGAAGGAAGGAGGAAGAAAGATAAAAGGTGGCAAATTTTTAATAGCATTTTTCATAATTGTTTTTTAATGCAAATTTTGAAATTCAAAATTGCAGATTCAGTGATGTGTCTTGTATTGCTCCTACAATGTACATGTACCTTTGGTAAAATTACTTTATTTCAACTGTTTAAAGCAGTCCCACCCCCTTCCCAACAGATCCCTGGACCTGCAATTTGTAAAATGACAGATATGGTATTGTAATGTTAATGTACAAATGTAAATAGAAATATAAGAACATGTGAGCATGGCATGATAACTCCCCAACGTTGCTAGCGATTTGAGAAGTTTAACCTTGCGTAAAATGAGTAGACTTTGATCTTGTGCCTGGGCCAAGTCGATGAATTGATCCCAAGAACGAGAAATAAAGAACATTCCAGAGGAAAAGTTTAGTGTGTAGGACGTCCAGGCCAGTGGGTTTGACCCGTGATTGGAGAACCAGGAATATCTTCATTTGAATCGTATTCCACACGGATGGGTGCGAAGGAAGCTGGGTATTTCCCCTTCTCCCCTGTAATCACTCCTTGACCCTGTTCATACTTCCTGTAGAATAGCGTTTCAAGGTAGGTGGAGTCTTCTCTACCAGGTGTACAAGTATGATGGGTAGAACAAAGCAAGTAGATACCTGCCAAGTATGATAATGAATCATGTGATATACAATAAGATTTATATACATGTACATACACAAGTGTGTGATAATATCTTCACTTTTTATATTGTGTATGTACTTGTATGACTGTGTATAAAGTGATGATGTACACAAGAACAACCTGTTAACCTACAGTACATGTTGGACACTCTTGAAAGTATAGTAGCTGTATTTTGAAATCCATGTAAACTTTTAAAATGAAATTATTTTTTTAGCATATAGGCACACCTGTGCATAATTATTTTTTTCTCATTAAATACAGTGAATATGGGTAAATATTTATGTTAAAAGAAATCCCTGGTCTCGTGAATAGTTCATGTTCCTACTGTATTGTACTTGAAGTGTACAGTAAGAGCTGAGAGTTGTTTACAATGTACCATTTTTTAAAGTTAATAGAGAATGCACTGTATCTTGATTCTTGAAACAAAATGGTATGAGTACTGAGTGGGCCTGCAATATTGGGTGTACATACATGTACTACTTGTGTAGCGGAGAGGTAGGTGTGCCTACATAGGTGTATAGGTCAGTTTGTCAATGGTAACTGATGCTGGGATGTATAGGAAATAGGTGCTAATGAGGGGCTTGGTCTCATCATCACACCACTGAGAGGGAACTGCTTCGTTCCAGGATATCACTTCCTGTTCTATTGGTTGGAGTGTGAAGAGGATTCCTCCCACCCCCCCCCCAAACTTGTGCTAGGCTTTTGGTATCAAACAATTCTTTCCAGTTTTATTCCATTTCTTGCAAATGTAACAGGGACATTAGGGAGTGATTGCGAATAAGTTTTAGGGCTTTTAAATCCATTGCTGCTGTCCTAAAATGAAATGAATTACAAAAAATTTACATTATGTCTGTGGCACTCATTGCATTGAAGACACACAAAAAAAGTTACCGAGTCAAACAAGCTATCATGTCTCATTTATCAAGCTGATCTAAACACCTACTGTACATTGTGGCAATGATGCCCATGATATCTTTAAATTTATTGTGGTACACAATGTAAGGTCTACTCTATAGCCTACTGTATGTACTATTCAAATAACAGGGGCAAGGATAAATATTGTTGTTAAATGAGGCATACATGTACATGAGCCTCAACTCAACCCTACTCACTCTGTCTCTGTGTCTTATCTTGTTGAACTTTCCACTAGTAGCAGTCAGGCACTGAATCAGGCTAGACCTGACCCATATAACGTGGCCTGACATAGCATTAGTGTAATAATTAATATACAGATTGTAAATAGTATACCAGAGGCATTCAAATGAATGTAAAAAAAAAAAACGTTATATACTGTCTTTTGTTTGACTGTGAAAAATATGTATATTATCTATATTTATACAATGTATGAACAAGGGTTTGTAATAAGGAAGGGATACCAAATTGAGCTTTAATGAACCCAAAACCTTGAATTCCTGTTTGGAATCCTCCATCTACATGTACTGTAAGTGTGACCTTTCTCTAACCTTTATGTAGAAACTACATACCGGTACATGTAGTACTGTAGGTACATGTAGGTGTAGCATTCACTTGTTCACCCAAGAAACATACTTTTTCAAAGAAATACTCCGATCCTCGGTTGTATTTAAGAGGTTTTTTTTTAATGAGATTGTTGATTGAACACATGCTAGATCTTTTAAGATTATCGTAAACAGGTTAAAGTAGTAGAGATGTATTAAGTTCTTAAAAAGACGTAAAACGTTTGATACATGTATGTACATGTAGTTTATTTTCTGTGACTCACATATCTATATTTTTAATATTAATTATTTTTATTGTATAAATGAAAAGAAATTAATTTGATTTTGCTGTTTAGGTTTTTGTCTCACCTGCATAGCAGAGTGAGACTATAGGCGCCGCTTTTCCGACGGCGGCAGCGTCAACACCAAATGACAACATAACTTAAAAAAGTATATGGACCTAGTTCATGAAACTTGGCCATAAGGTTAATCAAGTATTACTGAACATCCTGCCTGAGTTTCATGTCACATGACCAAGGTCAAAGGTCATTTAGGGTCAATGAACTTAGACCATGTTGGGGGAATCAACATCAAAATCTTAACCTAAGGTTAAGTTTTTGAAATGTCATCATAACTTAGAAAATATATGGACCTAGTTCATGAAACTTAAGCATAAGGTTAATCAAGTATCACTGAACATCCTGCACGAGTTTCACGTCACATGACCAAGGTCAAAGGTCATTTAGGGTCAATGAATTGGCCGAATTGGGGGTATTTGTTGAATTACCATCATAACTTTGAAAGTTTATGGATCTGATTCATGAAACTTGGACATAAGAGTAATCAAGTATCACTGAACATCCTCAGGTCACATGACCAAGGTCAAAGGTCAACGAACTTTGGCCATAATGGGGGTATCTGTTGAATTACCATCATAACTTTAAAAGTTTATGGATCTGACTCATGAAACTTGGACATAAGAGTAATCAAGTATCACTGAACATCCTGTGCGAGTTTTAGGTCACATGTTCAAGGTCAAAGGTCATGTAAGGTCAATGAACTTTGGCCATGTTGGGGGTATTTGTTGAATTACCATCATATCTCTGTAAGTGTATTAGTGTAGTTCATAAAACGTGTACATAAGAGTAACCAAGTATCACTGAACATCTTGTGCGAGTTTTAGTAGTTTTCAAAGTCAGCACTGCTGCTATATTGAATCGCGTGATGCAGGTGAGACCGCCTGAGGCATTCCACTTGTTTGTATAATAAATGACTATTCCTGTTACAATTAGTAGGTTTTTATTAAAAGTTAAGATTCTGGCCAAGTAAGACACACTGTATATGTAGAACTACATTAATACCTTTTTTTTTTCTTTTTTTTCCCCCATTTAATAAATTTCTGATCCTTGTTCCTTTTGCTTTTTGCAATACTGACTTTGATTTGAAATGATAAAGATTTATACTGATGTACTATTAATCCTTTATTCATAATTTACTTTCTAAAATTTTGCATTGAAACGATCCACACTAAACTACAGGTTTTTAGGTGAAATTAGTTTAAATTAAATGTACATGTATGAGGTAGCTACATGTACATACATGTACATTTCTGGTCAATATAATTATCAATACTTATCAAAAAATCTGAGGATATTCACCAATTATCACCCCATGAAAAGAAAAGACTTACATGTATAGTTGAATGTATTTTGAAAATTGTATTGTATCAAGATATGAAGAGCTTTAGGTTTCCCAAATTTTCCATAGCTGTTTTCCACAGTTTAACAGTCAAGACCCCGAGACACATTCTGCATGTCCACATGTACATGTATGCTTAATAAAAGTTGATTATGAATTTTGATTAGTTTCCCCCATGGGTTCCATAATTTAGTTACAGATTATTATATTTTGATTAATTTTGAAATTAAATCGAGTTGGCATTTTTTTTAAACTGACAATAAAACATAATTATTTAAAATTCTAATGTACATGTACTTGCCCCACTGGGTTTTATGATTCAGGCAAGTGTAATTCTTAACTCTTTTTGAGATTAAACAGTGTTGGTATATTTGTTAGCTAACGATAAATTATAATTTTTATTTGTGTTAACACTAATGTACCCCCTTTCTTTCAGCTGTTTTGTTGATCAGCCAGCCGTTCGTTCCTTGACCGCGCACTCTTCCTTGGGTTTGTGAAAACTACCCTTAGGAATTGCTGAGGTATCAATCACATTACCTATTTTATTTTGATTTATACTAACACCTTTTTGTGTTTATTAATTCTTTACATATTCATTTTGCTGTTTTGTTTTGATTTGCCATTTCATACTAACATTTCAATTTTTGATTTTGCTGTCATTCTCTTACTTTGATATAATTTCCTATTTCCCATTCCTTTCTGTTATGTTGTTTCCCATACAAAATAAATGAAAATCATTGCAATTCAGTGAATATAATTTATAAATTTCAATTTCTGTAAAAATTTCATGGAATTTTCAATTATCTTTCATTTAACACAAAAGAATATTACATGTATAGCAGCTTTCATTTTTCAAATGTTGCATGCTTTCCCATATTTTTTCTGTGCAGTTATGATTCTTTTTCAATATTTCTCATCCCTACCTTTTCTTTGTAAGCTATCGGAAAAAAATGATGCCTTTTAAATGTTTTTCATGCTTTTTGCTTTTATTATTTAATTCATCATTTCATCTCTTTAATTTTGTAATAAAGGTGGAAGGCTCCTGTTCCTATTTGTTCTCTCTAAACTTATATTCTCATTGTTGTATTAGTTGGAAAGATAACTCTCTTAAACATGTGCAGTACCATTTCTATCTAGATGCAATTTTCTTTGTAACTTCTTTTGTCTTTTCCTGATTCCAACTTGTGACTAAAATATTGTTAAATAAGAAAAAAAACTTTTATAACAATTTGCTGCTATAATGTTTGAGCCTTTTGTTCTGAACTTGCTCCACTCAAAGGTGGTTTTATAATTTACACACTTCAAATTTTGTGTTTTATTACAACATGATAACTTTGCTAAATGAAGGGGTATTGTGTTTATTTTGTTTTAATATTGTTTTTATTTGTTATTTGATTGCTAAACTTATTTTAAAGGGGACGTTCACCCTGACAAAAAGTTAATTGTAAAAATAGAAAAAATAATAATTAAAAGATATTAAAGATTTAAGGGAAATCCATCAAAGATTTTAATTTGTGACATATGCAAACAGCTTCCCATGTATCTTGAGTTACAAAAAAATAAATGAAATGTTATTTTGTCAGACAACTGAAAGTGGTATTTGTAGTACCTACAGTATATCAACAGACAAATTATTTCACACCCTCTCCTAAATGAAAAAAAAAACAGATCCTGGTCGGTATGCCAATGAGGAGACTGGTGACATCATCAACTCACTATTTCTTTTGTATTTTATTATATGAAATATTCTCATTTTCTCATTTTCAAGTGAAACAGCAATTAATTCCTCTCTGAACATGTGGAGTTATCATTATGGTTCAGTCAAGTTTGTCCTTATTGTCAAATCGGTAAAAAATGAAATATTGTATAACTCAAACAATAAAAAACAAAAGATATAGTGAGTGAGGGACATCATTGACTGTCTCATTTGCATGCATGTCACTGAGTTTTGCATATCACTGTTTTGAGAAAAATAAGGGAAACTTTAAAATGTCACAACTTTCTTATTTTACATCCGATTTTAATGAAATTTTCAGCCTAGTTTTATTTTCTCTATTTATTCAAATCAACATTTTTCTGGGGTGTACTTGACCTTTAAAAAAACATATATACCAATGCTTTTGCTGATTTTTGTCAAACTTGATAGTGTTAATGATTCATAAGAGCTTGACATTAGCCCATCATATCCCCAACAGAAAATGATAAAACTTACATTTGCTTGACATTCTTTTGATGAAGATGAAGATAAAATAAAGATAATGGTAATAATAATAATAAAATAAATATTCAAACAAAACGAAATAATGGTCATAATGTAATAACACCATACATGTAATGATATTTATAATGATAATGATGAAGAATAATATTTGATGATAATCACTGTAGGATTTTTTTTTATTGAGAACAACAATTTTCATTTCTGTTCACTTGCAGTGATCATCAATAATAACTGACTATGTAACTCTTATATATTGCAACCTTTCAGTAATATTCATGAATCATTTCATTCTATAATCTATTTGTGAACTGTTTTGATGTGTGTGATAACATTCAAGTATGATATAATGACTGTGTTGGGTGATATCAGTCTATTGGATCATATTTGTTTGGTGATAATGCTAACAATGTTTATTACATTGTATTCCATCATTTTACAAATATATTAACATGTGGTGTGAGAATACATGTATGTGCCTGCATTAGAATGTAATTCAAATGTAATTAATTCCTTTTTGTTGAATATTTAAGTCTCTGAAATGTATTTAAAGCACTTGTATGGCTTATAATATGTAATTAACCATGAATTTCATAATTTCTTGACATACCTCACTATTGTTCATTGACAATTTAATTTTCATTAGAATGCAGTGAATCATGTATATTACCACAAGAGTGCTACCAAGTCATGCATGAATTTTGCCATTCAGGAGTACATTATCCTATTGATCCGATTACACATTGTACAAAAACATTCATTTTCCCACACTGTTGTTTAAATTTGAAAATTTGAAACTAACAATCGCTGAATCCTGTTGCACTTTAACCTCATTATTCAAGCAAAGGATTTTATTTTACAAGCACATTCATGGTCGATTGTATTTAGACTTCCTTGGAAAAGGAAGTGAATTTTTTGCTAAGCACACATTCTGTGTTTCAAGGCAATTATATTGTGGAGTGTGGACCAGTGGTTAAGTCACTGGAATGGATGAGTGGTACAGACCAAGTGGGTTCACATCCCTGCTACATGAAGTTTGACCTTTTAAGCACCAGTTTCACCTAAATGTTTAAATTGATGAGATCAGCATATGAATGGCTAGATGTCTTGTGCAAACATTAAAAGAGATTGCTGCATTGAGCCCTTGACCATGAATGTTTGAGCTCTGTAGGAAACTTAAGATGTATTCACTTGTGACTGGGGGAGGCAAGGGGTATATTGCTGTTACAGAGTTTGCCTCGTACATGTATGATAAATGCATGTATAGTTTCTTCGGTGTGTTTTTTTTTATATAACTTTTTTACATGTACATGAATACAAAGCTGTATGTACAAGGCTTTTCTTCTATTAAATGCTCTTCTTCAATGCTGAAAATGGTGCAATCATATAGCTTTTCATTATTCTGTATGAATATTATTATATGCCTATTATTTGGTATTGTTCGTCGCTGTGATTTGAACCTTGGGAAAATATTTAAACAAGACCATTGCACTTAAACTGATGAGCTAACAGAATGTTTTCTGTACAGTAGCAGCCATGCAGTAATTAACATTCTTCTGTATCAAATTTCATCAGTTTAATTAATTCCATTCTTTGATATACATGTAAATGCATAAAAGAAGATTATTGGAACGTGTTAAGCTAGATGCTTTGTAATTTTTTTGCTTGGCCTAGTTCCATTTGCGTCTCAGATGGGTTTATTACTGGAATCACTGTAATAGTCTTGTAAACAGACCAGTGTTAGACAAAAGTTATTTATTGTAATAATCCTGGTGTTATTGATATTTTCCTGACTACACTAAGCTTTAATATTGTAGTTTATTTTATATAGTTTTCACTCAATGTATATGGAATAATTGCATGTTTGCATGTGTGTGTGAGAAAGAGAGAGTGCATCTTGGTTGCATGAATGACATTGACTCAGGTCGGCCAAAAGTCATCAAGTTCAGTTGAATACATGACAAACATCTCCATTATGGATATCTCAGGATGATATTTGGATTTAGGAAGATGTTTATTTCTAGAAAACTTACTGGTTTCAATGTGCCATCATGTGTATTGTTAATAATGTCCTTGCGAATTGATAATCAGCATGTCATTAGATGTAATGGTACATGTAGCTGATCTGGGCTTTTGAAAGAAAAACAACACAGATGCTGACTGTGACTAACTAATCAATTCACCAAGCATTTGGAATTGCTTTAAATATGTCTTCCGATTGTCAGAAATCATGTGTAAGTGGCAAGCCATTCTGAGACTCATTTCAACATGACTGCAGGCATACACATGAAATTTCCTTTTATTTGTTGATAATCCTTTGTATATCTTTATGATCAGAAGAGTCTTTTCTTCTAGTCTTACATATTATTAAAGTCATTTTGTTGCAGCTTGTTCTTGAAAACAATCTTTGTGTAGCAAAATTGAGTAGCTAGATTGCATTTACTTTCTACCATTTTGCACACGCATCTCCCCCCCCCCTCCCCTCAAAGTTGTGGTAAGTTGATTGCATTTGTTCATCGCAGCTTCCATTGGATTGAGATTAAATGTGACATGGCATCTATAAGCTGTTTCATGTCATTTCTCAAGCAACGCTTGATGTATTGACATCATTCACGTCCGTCCGCGGCCAATCAGCACGGGAAGTGTATGGGATGCAAAGATGGTTGCAAAATACACCTGTACAAATGGATTGTTACTTCTGCTGGGTGTAATTCAAGGAGGATGTTAAAGCTTCAGGATACAGGGTCAGCCTGTTACCATGTCACACTCCAATATATTACTCTCCTATATCTTGTATTTTATCTTGGCAGGATGGTAATGGAATGTTATCAAATTCTTTTGGATACTTTGGGTGGTAGCTCTTGTCCCACTGATTTTTTAGAGCACTGTGTTTGATGTTTTAAATACGCTTTATAAGAATAGGCTGACACTTATCGAGAGCAAGAAATTTCCAAAAGGCAATTTAATTTTAGGCCTATTATTTATAGGCCTATCTATTATATGTCTTTATCCTTCTGTCTCTTAGATGTTTTCTTTTATTAGTATTCAGGCCTACACAATAGCTCTAAAGAAACAATAATTCAAGTAAAAGAAATCCTTGATTTTCCAGCATAATGAGCTTGATTATCTTATATATTTTCAGTCTTACCATTGTTTTATTTCTATTTTCAGTGAAGACATTCAATTCTTGAAGAGATCTTTCTGTCCAATATACATTGAAGTGATGTGTACTTTACTCTCATTTATTTGATTTCAAACGGCATTGGAGTGATGTGTGGGAGAATGAGTTTGACAGTTTGTCTATTACCCCCAATAGACTGTTCTAGATCCATTCTTGAATGAATTATTGGTCTCTCAGTCTAGAAGGTATGTAGCCCTAGCTGTTGCACCTTTGGCAAATTCTTCTTCCGTTTTCAGTACAGACCACCTTTTCAGTGTAGTTTTCTACTGGTACTTAAAAAAAAAATAGTTTTCAGGGCCTGACCTTTACTTTTTTCTTAGGGAGCCAGCCGGGCTCCTCAAGCACTTTTTTAGGGAGCCCGCAGGGGTTTTAAGGAGCCCAAGTTTATCCCTTTTTTTGCATAATACTGGTCATTACTTATTAAAATATTAAAGCACACCATCACGATACGTTTTTTGTTTAATAATCATCAGCACCAGTTGTATTTATTCAGGACTTCAATGACTTTTTTTTCATTTTTAATGCCCCCCCCCCCTCAAAAAAAAAATTAAATTAAAAAAAGGAAATAAATTAAATACATAAACAAAATTGATTTTTTTCATGCTGAATCATGGATGTGGGTTGGTGTGTGTTTGTGTGGGTGTCGACTGTGCGGTGGACTTGGATATACATGTATATGTTAAAGAAATTAATTCATCATCTAATTTCTACTCCAAATATTGTGTTTATATCAGTACAAAAACCACACAGGCTAAGTATGTCACATGTAGGCACTTACATGTACATGCATGTACCCTAACTTTTCCTGCAGTTCTTTGAAAACGCAGATCTCCACGAAAATTGCATTTTTCTATGGGGGAGTCTAAATTCGGTGAAAAAGTATTCATCAATAACTTAAATATATATCACAATGAAGAAACCTTCCAACTTTATTGGTAGTTTAAAAAAAAAACCTGAAATGTAAACTATATCTGAAACAGAAAATCACCATCATTGAGGCCTTTACTGACCGAATTGTCCCCCAGAGCTCAGGCAGAGAGAGAGAGCTCCGACTTGCACAAGTGTCAGTGCGTGCGTGAGTAAAATCCGGCGGCCTCCTAAAATCAGATGTTGCCATGTTTGATGATTTACTGTCTGATATTTACCCCCTCCCTTGAAAAAATGAAACAAATGATTTTTCAGGAATAATTCACTACCGAGGTAAGTTACTTTGGATGTTAATAGGCGCCCTTTTGACAAGCAGAGCCGAAGTCTACATGACACAGAATCGTGATATCCCTAAGGGAAATGTGTGCATTGGAAATTACACACGGCGTAAATGATAATGGACCCCTGTACATGCAACTGTTTCTCGCAACGGTGTAGCCCGATTCTTATTTTCCATAGGTACCATGTTTGTGGAAAAACGTGGCACAGAAAAAAAGACGCAGCTAAGCAATTTGAAACTTGCTATTTTCAAGGTTTTTTTATGATTTTGAAAACATAATTTAGGTAGATTAAAGCGTGGATTAGTGTGCTGGTAAGAAATTGCTTTTTTGGTGGCTGGTACTAGAAAATCTTAGGGAGCCCACCGGGCTTTTTCAATTACTTTCTAAGGAGCCCGCAGAGGTTTTAGGGAGCCTTTTGCCACCGGGCTCCCGCTAAAATCGAGCCCTGGTTTTGCCAAGGACCGGCAGGTGTAATACATTAGGTGAACACCCTACTCTTTAATGAATAGTGTCTAAGGCATATGAAATGTGCATAGGTTTTGACTCTCCTTCTTATAATGACCAACATTTGCATCCTTCCGATGGATGGAGTGATATCTGACTGCATTTCACACCTGTACTGAATACTGTGGTTATGCATGCTAATGCAGTGTTGTAGCATTAGTTTTGTAATTCTTAGGCGTTGACACAACATTTCCTCCGGCGACAATTGCTCCGGGCTTTATTTCGTCAAAGATATAGGGTTAAGGTAAGGGTTGCAATAGGGTTTTATTTTAGGTTTAGGATAGGGTATAGTTTTACATCAAGGGTTGAAGTTGGTCATTCTGTTTGTGCGTTGAATTCGCCGGAGCATGTCATGGAACCTTCTCAATCAGACCTTGATATTTCAATGTTTTAGGCAAGGTCAGTTTCCCATACCGCACATTCCTATATTACATGTACCATGTAAATGGAAAAAAGTTAAATGAGCACCCAAAATATCTAATGCCCATGAAAGGGCATGAGAGCCAATCACAGTGGGATCTAATATTTTCTAGATTGCTGAAGCAATAGGCTTACCTTATTTTTAGAAAGCTCACACCTGTACCTGTAAAGTAAAAGTGGGGGAATGCTTCTGATTAGCTAGTGTAGTCTTCAAGGTCAGTGAGAGTTCATGAGTACTGTAAATGGAAACCAAACTGTTGAGCCGTTATCTCCCCAAACTTCTACCAGAAGTGTTTTACTGAAACCCTCCCCCAAGGCCATGAGGCTATTGGATGAATCTGGTAATCTCTTGCCCCCCTCTTGATGAGACACCAATAATCACATGTCTTGTCATAGTGGGTCTTCCACATATTGATATGATTCATTTTGATTCGTGTTGGTACTATCTGAATAGAGCAAGAGACATTCTATATCTACCCCAGCTCAATGAGATACAGAACTGAGTGATTCTGGAGGTCACTTGGTAAACGAACAGAAGTTCGAAGATAATCAGTACATTGCAGGGTTAAAAATGAAATATTCTTAACCTTGTCCAAGTTTATTTTTGTCAAGTTTTTCCATTTTATATCCACTAAAATGGTATAATGATTCAAAGTTTTACAAGGAGGTGGGCCTAGTTCCTACAATGTAGGCCTAGTAACAAGTAGCTTCATTTAAATAAATACTTCCATAATGTGTAAAAGGAAACCTTAATTATTTCGTCATTATAGCCCTTATCATTTTATCGGAAGGCTCTTTCAGTACTCTACACTAATGCAGAATATATTTCTAACTCCCCATTTACCTCACCTGGGTTCAGTGCAGCACAACTTGGATAAATTTCTTTCTAAAGGAAATGACACCATGGCTGGATTGTAACCCACAACCATGTGATTGAAAGGCAAGAGTCGGAACCACTAGACCACGAATGTTCCAAAATACATCAGGTTTTTTTTCTGAATGACTCCTGATATCTACATATTTAAACCTGGTTGACCATGTACTGAAAAGGCTCAGTTCTTTTTTTTTGTGATCTTTGTAGATGATTTGTTGCTTGTGAAAAAATCTTCATGGTTTGGCCAAAGTTTGATGCATAACCAAGCAAGATATGAAATAGAAATTGAGTCCATGCACAAAATCTTTCAAAAGGTTTGACAGAAAAGATTGAAAATGTTGAAGAAAAAAAAAAGGAGAAAGTTTAATAGAAGAAAGGAAAGTTAAGGACAGAGTGAAGAAGATAAAGTAAAAGGAACACATGCATAGTTACCTTGTGTCAATTGTATGGTTTCATCTATTTTAGAATTAATGAACCAGCTAAATACTTTAATGAATCTTTCAGGCAAGTAGGTACAGGTATCCCCTTCACATATTGTGTCAACATGTTCAGAGTTTTCCCCAGAAATGAAGGTACCTCAGTTTTCATAGTTTCTGGAGGGTTTTTCTTTGTTTTCAAAGTTTCTGGAGTTTTTTTTTTTTTTTGGGGGGGAGCCAGATATGCTGTATTTTGCCTCATCATTTTCTCCTTATATTAATTTGTCTTCTCTAACCTTGAATATGATTGAATTTGTATCTGATTTTTCATGTCTAATTTTTAAGTTCAATGTCATTCCTGTTTCATTTTCTTCATTTCTCTCCTTATTTCTGTTTCTGCTACCCTCTTATTCTCTTCACCAATCTTTGCAATTTTTAAACACTTCAATTTTTTTTACGTTTTGGTCTTTCATCGTTTTGTGTGTGTCTCCTCTCACTCCTCTATATCTCTCATTGTCCGGGGGCCCACTATTCCTTACCCTTCTCTTCCATGACCTGAAAGGTTGCACACAGACCAAGCCATCAAATTTACATTTCTCCCTGGGCGATGCTTGTTCGTTGTGGCATATTACTCCTCCCGTTTCCAATCGTTCTCCGTCATTCTCAGTTGAAAGAGTATTGTTGAAGGTTGGTGCTTTGGACGGGTAAAGGAAACCTTGTCAGCTACCCAACCAACCAACCTTTCAGGCATCAGGCAGGCAAGCCTGACAGGTGATCTTATGCTAGGTTTACAAGTTCTTTTCCCTGGTATTGAAGTCAATGTATTCAGCAGGGGACGAGAGAACGCTCCAGAAAAACTGGCTGGGCTTCGGGAGATTGTGCAACGAATCACGTATCCACCTTGTTCTTGTCATTCTCTATATGTCAATATTTTAATTCTTTACATCACTGCAAATTGCAATGATAATTCAAAGATGTCATGCAGGAACAATATCTGCAACCTGTGTGAGATGCATGCAGGGAATTGGTTCATTGATTGTTTCTTAATTTTGCCAAGTTTCAAAGAAGTGCCAATCGTTCCAATTAACCTTGTACAACCATTAAGGGATTTTCTTGCCCCTGTAGCTTTTCACAGATTTTTACTGTCAGTCTTTTTAAAATCCAACTATTTTTAAACATTATACCACTATTATCAAATATAATCCTGTTATTTTTTAATATAATGGAACTTAATATTTTTACCAAATAGATGACTGTCTTGATGATTTAGCCATCTAACAGTTTCCTTGGCTGACAAGTCCCTGATATACATGTAGGTCTTCTTGTATGACTTCATAATCCTCTGTGTTACCTCCAGTGGTTTTACTGTCAGTCTTTTTAAAATCCAACTATTTTTAAACATTATACCAATATTTTCAAATATAATCCTGTTATTTTTTAATATAATGGAACTTAATATTTTTACCAAATAGATGACTGTCTTGATGATTTAGCCATCTAACAGTTTCCTTGGCTGACAAGTCCCTGATATGCATGTAGGTCTTCTTGTATGACTTCATATTCCTCTGTGTTACCTCCAGTGGTTTACTGTCAGTCTTTTTAAAATCCAACTATTTTTAAACATTATACCACTATTTTGAAATATAATCCTGTTATTTTTTAATATAATGGAACTTAATATTTTTACCAAATAGATGACTGTCTTGATGATTTAGCCATCTAACAGTTTCCTTGGCTGACAAGTACCTGATATAGGTCTTATTGTATGACTTCATATTCCTCTGTGTTACCTCCAGTGGTTTGGCCATATTCTATTCCTGACAGGTTGATAGGGAAGAGAAAATCACTCACAGCTAGCAGGCTGAACAAGAACAAGTGGGCAAACTTATTTGAAATTCATACAGAGTGGTGGTTTTTCTACCGAGGTGATTTAATCAGCCTGGTAGTTTTACCTTCTATGCAGTGTATTAAAGGGCATGTCTTCAGCTGGGAATGACTTGCGATGATTCGTGGTCCAGGGCAGTTCTGACAGAATTGTTGCATTAAAGGGGATTTTATGTGTTTTCCTTTTGTTCTGCTTTTCTTCAATATTCATTTTATAATGACCCAAAGGGCATTTTCTAAAAATGAATTTCACTCTTTAATTGATAAGCTCTGCATATACATCATGAAGACTAGTATATTCATTTAAACAGCTCTAGGGAAAATTCCAAGTCTATTCCTGTTCAGTAGTCTTTCTCTGAAACAGTTTCTACATCCATCCTGTATCTTGCTCTGTTTCTTTATTTCTTGACGGTTTAAGAAAATTAAACACTTCAAATAGGAGAATGGTCTACATCACCTAGAAAATCCTGCCCAAAAGCAAATGAATAAAGCAAAACAACCAAGAAAATCCTTATTGAGTGAAACACTTATTGTATCAGAACTTAAAAGAAATTTGTAACATCTATGCAATTATCTTTTGGCAGAATTAGCAGAAGATTGACAGGAAAAATGCAGGAACCTTGTGATATAGAATCCTATTTAGCTAGCATGATAGAAATAACACATATCTTTTATTAACACTATTCAGGTTATACTCAAGATATGCCATTTATCATATAAGTTCGTCATCTTCACAAGTTTTTTATCCAATATTAAAATCAATGACCATTTCAGTTAAATTGATTCTGCAGTTAGATCATTAGTATATTAGATGAGATTGTTTGTTAAAGGACAAGTCCACCCCAACAAAAACTTGATTTGAATAAAAAGAGAAAAATTCAACAAGCATAACACTGAAAATTTCACCAAAATCGGATGTAAAATAAGAAAGTTATGACATTTTAAAGTTTCACTTCATTTCACAAAACAGTTATATGCACATCTCGGTCGGTATGCAAATGAGGGAACTGATGACATCACTCACTCACTATTTCTTTTGTATTTTATTATATGAAATATGAAATATTTTGATTTTCTCGTCATTGTCATGTGAAATGAAGTTTCATTCCTCCCTGAAGACGTGGAATTCCATTATTTGAATATTTTGTGCTTCAGGCAAGGAGGTCCTAATCATCAAATTCGTAAAAATTGAAATATTGTATAATACAAACAATAAAAAACAAAAGAAATAGTGAGTGAGTGACATCATCGACTCTCTCATTTGGATGTAACTGGCTCGTTCATAACTATTTTGTTAAAAATAAGCGAAACTTTGAAATGTCATAACTTTCTTATTTTACATCCGATTTTGATGAAATTTTCAGCATTGTGCTTGTCTGATTTTTCTCTATTGATTCAAATCAACATTTTTCTGAGGTGGACTTGGCCTTTAAGATGTCTTACAGAAGTAGTAGCATCATTAAATTGTCATTCCAGTTTGTTCAATCCTTAATTGCTTTATTGTCAATTCCATTTCTGAAGCAGAGTGATATATCATCATTTTGGTATCTATATCAAGTGGATGTGATTCGTCATTTACGTGTCTAGGTTCAATGTTTTTATCATTTGTTTAATTTCTTATTTCCTCTGCTATTCATCATCCCCATGGATCTCAATTAATTGGACAGCCTTTTAAATTACAGATTGGTTGATCAGTTATTTAACTGTTTTTTTTCCTGACAATAATTATGTTTAGGTTTAAATTGGCCAATTTGTATAGTTAAGTAGATTCGTATTTTCCACATTCATGAAGTTGAAATTTTTGTGGTTAACTGTCTTAATAAAACCTATCCCAAAATAATAAATTATTAAAGAAGAATACAAAAATGAGAGTGAAATCCTTATAGAGCAAAAAAAAATGAATAAAATTGTTAAATAAATAATGAAATAGCAGATAGTAATATCCACTTACTTTACCCATAACCTAGATTTGATGAGGGTTTGACAGAAAATCCTTTTTAATTTAAATCAATTTAAATTGTAGCTAAGAGCAAGACATGAGAAACATTTTTTTATCCTTTCCCCTTCTCACAGTTGAATATTTTTTCATTGTGTATTTTTTCAGGCAGCTGGTTTATTTTAACATCTTGATGTTTGATTGGTGATGCGGAGAAGAGGAGGGAGGGAGGATTCGGAGAGTAGGAGAGAAGGAAAGAGACATGGGTGGGACAATGGAGGACAGAAAATGTGGAAGGAGAGAAGAGAAGAGAGAGGGAGAGAAGAGATGAGAGGGAGAGAAGGTCATTCATGCATAACAATTGCTATTATTACCTCTGTTGTGTCTATTGTGCAAGGATCGAGGAGCGTGGGGGCTGTTGGAACGCCCATTGGCTCACGTGTGTTGTGTAGAATCGAGGCTATGTATATGCGGTGCATTTATAAAATCGCATGCATGATTGTAGTGTGCGGTGCATGTATTGTGTGATCATATCATATCAGACTTATATTGCCTCGTGAGATAAGAGTATAGTGATATAATAAAAGCATGGCAGGCTTCATATGAAGACAATATCCCCTAATCAAGATTATGTGCACTTGCAGAGGTATGTACCACATGCTTTGAGTTGGATGTTATTTAGAGGTTAATACATTATTGATGCTTTGATTGAAAGAGGGATGATAACATTTGATGGATGCCTTTCATGGATTAAATCCATGTCAATAAGATTCTCTTTGGTCTGTTGTTGGTTCTTTGTACTCTGCGTGATGTCTGTGTGTCGAAGGGAGAGGTTCTTGACAAGAACAATTACTGTCATACTCCGCAATTTAATACTCTCATCTTCCTCTACTCTAAAATCAATGTTATTCTACTGATGTGGATGAGGTGGGAGTAGGTGACTGAGTGTACTATAAGGTTTCAGGGCTGGTTGAGTTAAAATAATCAAAGTGATGTATACTTTTTGAGGCATTGCATATTTTTTGTGAAGTACATCTTCGATTTAAGTTGTACATGTATGTCATAACTGCAGCTGTGATCATCTAGCTGTTTATTACTTGTCAGACATGTACATGTATGTGATAACTGGTTCTCAATAAGATGAGAACCACTATCTACTAGATTGATGCCTGGATTTTCATTTACCAACAATATCAAGATGTTTTCAATTTCATAATATCTCCCCAAAGGGTTTTATTTATTAAGCAGAAGAAGCACATGTCCTGCATATAGTCTGGACTAGTCTCTCTTTATAAATGCTATTAACTCTTTATAAATGCTATTAACTCTTTCACAAATTTTTCAGATCAAGGTATACATGTGGTGTCATCTTACAATGATATGCAAATAATAAGCTTTGACTTACTCAAAAAAATGACAAGCCGTTTAATCTTTGGTATAAAGATAGAGAAGTCATTTAAGATCAAGGGCCCTGTTTCATACAAGTTACTATCATTGTATCTTTAGTACCACTCAATGGTAACTACCATGGTAACAATGCTCATAAGCCAATCAGAATCAAGGATTGCATGAAAGTTACCAATGGATGGCTTTTATTCACCAGGGGCCAAGGAATTGATGTTCTCCAACACTTCAACATTCCGTGAGCTCCTGGTTGTTATTTGATAAGCCCTGTAGGATGGACAATTGATAGGTACATGTAAGACGTCCATCCTTGGTCAAGGATTTGATGCGATCCAGTACTCGAGTAAGAGGGTGCAGCGCCATATGTAGTAGCTCTCACTCAAGCCTGCATGTGAATGACACACGGTCACCAGAAGGTGAAGTGATGTATCTCTAGTTTCAGATTAAAGAAACAGATTAAAAATGTAACAGCAGTTTCTGACTTAAACTTTGGCATCAAGTTGGTTTCACTATTAAGCAGAAAATTAAAATTAATGTCTTATTTACCCTGGGTTTTGCCGCTTACATGTAAGCTCAAATGAAATATTCAGTGGGCTTGCATAGCAATGTGCTCGAGAAAATATGAAGGTACATGTATGGTGAAAATGCATCAAAGAATGAAATTTTACATTGTATTTTTTTTTTTACTTTCACATGTGAGCAGCTCTGAGATGAATTCCATAAAATGCAATTTGATATTGTCTGAAATATGAAACTGATTTTGGTTGTGCAATGTGCATTTAATATAATTTTCATATTAGCTTCTATCAGAAAATATTTTCAGTCACCATTATTAATCTTTAAATTTAGTGACTTAATTGAATTTATGAATAACATTTGGGCAGCTACGCACATGTGACGCTGTAAAATCAAGAGTTTATAAATTCACTATTCTTCTGGTCTTGGGGGATTTTCTTCAAACCCAATGTTTTTTTGTCAGTGTAGGTTACATAACTTCATTACAACTATCAAGAACATCTGAGTATTTATTAGATGTTGATCGACCTGATAATGCATAGTTGTAGGAGCTTTTTCCACATTACTTGTTTACTACCTATTATATGATATAAAATTTAATTAGATATACTCATCTAGTAAGTTTCGAAATCATGGAGCTATGTAATTTAGATTTTCATATCATGATCAAATTAATATCCTTATTTTTTTCTATAATTGAAAATGAAAAATAGATATGATCAAACTTGCAGTACATGCAGTTGTTGACTACAAGTACAGAGAATGTAATTGAGGTGATATTCAGTTATTCTACAAGTAGCAGTATTTATAGATTTGTGAGCCCCTCATATGCTGTCCGTGGTCATGTTTAGTCCCATCAATTTGTTTTCCTGTGGGGTAGAACGCAGTCGCATCTAGATTGTAATCCAGCATAGTTGCCACTCGAGTTTTGATACCAGCGAGATGTCTCCAGTCCCACTCATGCATATTTATGCGTGGTCAACCCCTGTCCATCACATGCTGACAGGTTGTTTCTATGAAGCTAGGGCTTCTATTGGCTCATTAGTTCATTAACCCGCTATCTTCGGTCAATGACAAGTAATTCTATTCTCTGCTTTTCAGTGTCATTGGCTATAAAATATTGTGGCCTCTGCTTGAAAAAAATTAACAATTTGAGATAATTTTGCGCTGTCCTCTCATTTTTTTTTCTTGAAAGCAGGAAAAGGAATTTACTTAAGAAATATAGTAATGTAGGTTTAAAGAAAAGCAAACACATGTGAGCAGCTCCATAATATGTAATTTTCATCTAATTTCCATAAAGAACCATTGCTTATAGTTCTTGATGACTTTGAATAAGTTCCCACACTGTCTCTGGTGATATAATGAATGCACTGGTTAAAAAAAAAACAATCAAATTTTTGAGAAAGTGGTGCTTCATGGAATTTATATTAGGTATTGGGATAAGCTTGTTGCATTTATGTGACATCAATCGTGTCGCACCAGATCGTATAGTGTGAGATGGGCTTCACTTACAACATGAAAACTCTGGAGATATCAATTCATAACTGTTATTCTTTGATTTATTTTCACCAAGTCATCAGGATTCCATATGGATACACTCCTAACATTAATGTAGTGCGCATGTTTGGTTCCATTGAACTCTTGAATGAATATTGAATGTCCGGGCTTTCTTGATGCGGATTCCACAACGTAATGTAAATATTTTATCTCGCACTGTTATCATGAGGAAGAATCTGGGCCAAGTCTCATGAGAGAGGCCCATTTTCATGATTCCCACATTTTTTTTCTTAAAGACCACAGTTCGTTTGTATAATCAGCGTTAACGGCCTATCGCCATCCTGGTTTGATTTCGCTTGCAGAGAATAGGACGGACTGCTCAAGGGGAGAAAGTAAAAATAATCTTGGCTCAAGCAATGGCAGAAGAAGCCAGCAATTTCCTCAAATTTTTCAGTGAAGATGTGGAATCTCTAAGATCATTTTGCCCCCTTTCCTTTTGCCTTGGTGTTATCAGTAGATCATTACCCTTCTGAAATCAGTTTCCCTCCTGATATTTATTTCCCTCCTGCTGAATCTGTTTTTCTTAGTGTTTTGTCTGGTTATCTATGCTTTCAACTTCTTGAGATCAAATTTTATATCCTGGTCTGTAAGCCCAACAAAAGTTGTCAGTGTTGGATAAGAAAAGTTGGGTCAATGCTGAGTGGTTATTGAATCTTGTCCTTTAAGCTACCCAGATCAAAGACATTCTTAGCAGAAGATCGGCACCATATATTGGGGGCTGATATTTGTTATTTCAGTCGATAAACAAAAGCAGTTTTTACAAATTATCAAATCTGTTCTTAATTAATTTTTTTTAAGTAAGAGAAAAAAATAAATTTGCAGATCCACTAGAATTTTCTCATTTTGTCAAAATATATGGACTCTAATTTATTTAAGCTGCCTTGTTTTGATTTTATACTGACATTGTCTTTGTCAAAGTTCCCCTTTTGAGAAATGAAAAGATTTTGAGAGAGGAAATTTTGTTACAAATTTACTGTAATCATGTGACAGCAAATTTTACCACTTCCTGTATGTACATGAATTCATTCGGTTATCAGCTAACTAGTCCATTTTGTAAAACCAACCAACCTTGTAAAAGATAGTTTGTTGGTGGTTACCATGCCATAAAACTCACATCACGAGGTAGAATCTTTATAGATGCAATCATTTGATATTTTTTATAGGTATCCTCTATTTTAGGTGTGCCCCTTCCTAAGTACCTTTTACTTGACAGATGACATCTCCGCTAAGGATGTCAAACAGATCTTACAGTCAAGGGTCGAAACGTGATCTTTATCTGCAGCTATCTTGTGACTGATTTGGCCAATTTTCTGTTGAGTCTTCCACGTCTTCATTTAGTCCAGATCAGGTGCTACTTTTATTTCCCTTTGATATCAGTTTACAGTTTTTGTACTTGAAGGTGGCGGGGGGGGGGGGGTAGGTGGGGAAGGAGGGGGGGGGGGTAGGTGGGGAAGGAGGGAGGGAGTGGTGTTAATTTGAGCATTTCCTTGACCTTTTTTGTACCTTGACCAACGTTATTCCTTTGACACTATATCCAACCTATTGCCGCCGCACCCAGGAGAGCTAGTCATATTTCATACTGCCTTTTTGCCATTCTTGTAGTGTTATTTCAATTCACCTTCCATGCAAAATTATGCTATCGATACCATTTAATCAAAATGCTGTTGCAATTAATGGTCAAATTGATGGGAATCATCATTAAATATGGATAAAAAGAAGAATCTTATAACTCTCTTTAACAGGCCGCCTTTTCCTACACTCCTGCTCTCAGTTTGAATATGGAATTGATTTGAAGTTAAAAGCATGAGTGACTGTAGTGGAGTGATTACCCAGTGGATGACTTTGATTTAGACAGCATCATCTATCCAGATCCACCCTAACAACAAGTTGATTCGGGGGGGGGGGGGGATAGAAATTAAACGAGCTTAGCGCTAAATCTGAATTCCACCTATTCTACTTTTGTATGTGCTTAATTCATGAGAACATTGTCTCAAAGCATTATACCGATATATTATTATCGTGGTCATCTGATCCTGACTTGCCCGCTCATATGTATTTTTTCCATTCCATAGAGAAGTATTCCAGCAATAAGCAGCCAAGATTCTATGAGCATTCCAATATTTTAATATAATTTTCATTCTTCCAAATATGTTTTCCCTAACCCCTCTTGGTGCTTTAATCCTTCTCTCTCCCGTCTTTATCTCTTCCTTGCATACATGTATCTTTACATCTCATCTTGATCTATTCAACCTCCTACCCTTTTACCAAGCTCTTCTTAGCCGAGACAGGGAAATGTTTGGGCTCTTGATATCCCCTCACAAATATTATGCCGGTTTTCGCCCCCTACCCCCTGATAGGATCCTAGATAACCCAATCACTCCCCCCTACAGACAAACAACTTCCCGTCCAGTCTTTCCTGTTATTGGTATACACCCCTTCACCGACTTACATCGCTTACTTCTTGGGGAAAAGAGATGAATCCAAACTGATGATACTTTACAGCAACATCCTTTTCTATAATTATATTCCTTTGTATGTCACAGAAGTTGGGTTTCAGTATTGCAATTGACAACTACAAGTTAAAATTTGTTTCCTTTGTCTGTATGGATACTGATAATATTCTGCATTTGTTAGCACTTAATGCAACGGAACACTGTCTCTAGTTTAACAGATCGTTGGACTGGAGCTTGCTTTCATACAATAAATTTGTGTTCAAAGCAATCTCAGATATTCAAGTAAGATATGTCTTATGTAGATTCCAGAAGATTCAATTTAACAGTAACAGATCATCAGAATCTGGCATGCAAGTACAATTTATATTAAAAGCAAGCTTTGATATCCAAGTTAAACATGTCTTTCATGTTAATTTCCCGCATATTGATAATCAATGGAAATATTTGTGAGCCCAAGATTAACTTGAAATATAAAGTAACTACGATTTTACTTTCCTTTTATGACCCTGCACTGTGCCCCATATCACAAAGCACTGCAATTAATCATAGAACAAGTTCTACAATTGATTGCATATTGTGACACAATGTACAATCATTAAAATAAATTGTACAATCAGTCACTATAAAGTTTTGTGTGACGGGTCCCAGGGTCTTGCTCGATTGTAATTTATTTGAGATGCATCGGACTGTAAGGTCATTACATGATTTGTGATATGCAAAATAGGTTGTTAGAGAGCACCTTGGTCAGTAACAAACTATCATGGTAGATATCAAGGGTCATCTATCCTGTGTTTATCCCTGCGTTCACTAAGTGCCTCCATGCTATCTTCAGATGATGATGAACTGCCATCTCTTACCATTGCCCTACCATGCAAGGTTCACTGGACAAACCTACAGGGGATGTCCAATTTGAATTTCAAATCTTGAATGGTGAAGACTTCTTAACCATCTTCTTTACACTGTGTTCATCTGATATGATGAGTCGCTTCAGTAGTCCGCAGAATTCTGGTGGGAAGATCGAAGAGTGGAAGAAAGGGGACAAATTTATGCAATACTACAGGATATGGGGAAAGCTGGTGGCTTGTCTAGTCACGTACATCCTAAATTTTTCATCCTTGATAGTGGCGATATTAGGTTGCACTTTTAATTCAAGGTTATACATGCATAGTGTTTCTGAGACATTGAACAAGTTAGAGCGAAAGTCCCATTATTAAGCAAACCCTGATACAACAATACTGATTGCTTGAGATGATTGTCTACATCAGGTTATACTTCACAGAAACCTTTGTTCTAATCTTGCCATCGGCTGTAACTCCCAGTCAACTTTCTTTGTTGATCTTTTTCTTCTTCCTCCTAATGTGGGCACTGGCTGAGGAAACCATAACATGGCCATGAGCTGTGACATTTGAAGGAAGTGCCTTTCCCATGAAACCAGATTGAAGTTTGGAAGTGACATGACATGGCCAGTGAATACAGTGCCTTGGACAGTTCAGGAAGACTGCTAACAAGGCCTGACCGATAGGCAAGGCTAACCCCAGCTTTACCCCCTTGGCTTAGCTCCGGTAGGAAGCAGGCAGGAATAGGAGTAGGAGGGGGATGGTATGGTTAGTGAGATAGGAGTCAAACAAGGTGTGTGATAGTTATCAAAGGAAAGGATTCTTTAGCAGTGATGGAAAATATTAAGCTGAAAAAGTAGACCTTTTTCTTTGTTCATGGCAACTGGTCATGCAACAAACAACATTCAGTTCAATCCAGTTTCGTTCTGGTTTCAGAACTGATAAAAAATTGCAAATATATTGTTTGTCCCAAATCTAGGACTAAATTGCTGTTCTGATTCAAAGACTTCTTTGTTATTCCTTGACAGTTCAGGTACTCTGTTCTTGAATTCTTAATATGTAGGAAAAACTCCCTATTCTTGCATTTTAGGAGCACATCTGCAGAAGACTGATTCTCATTTTTGCCTTACACTTTAAAAAATGTCATTTTGTTATAAATACATGTTAAACAAATATTAAAGTGCATAGTCATCTTTATCATTGTCAAGACATCTTTCCACTAGGTTTGGATTTAATGACTAGTTAGTTTGTACCAATTTTGCATGGTAGCTGTCTGACATTTTAGTCTTGTTGGTAGGTTTAATGAACAGAAATTAAATCGAGTGCATGTTCAGCTCATAGACATTGCATTTTAACTTTTCCTCAAATTGTCTTTTGAGGTGCAAAAGGGTGTGTATATATGCTCTGTTGAAATTCAGGCCTAGTGTATGGACATCCTCTAGTTGTGATGGGATGTAATAATGTCAGGCATTATCTTTCAAGTTAGTGAGCTCCTTCCCTGATGATTGTGATAACAACAAAAAGAAACGAGATGGACAGAAGTCGCCAGAAGCCAGTGAAGCGGCTGAACGTGGTACATTGTGTGTTCAGTTGACATATTGCCAAATTACACAGAAAATAGCTTAGAGGGAGAGTGTGAGGACAAGACGGTAGTTAACGAGGCCACTGCTCCGCTCTGGTTCAGATTAGTATTAGCAAATGCTAGCCTCTGGCTGGATGTTGAGCCTTCCATCCCTATTCATTCACCCATCAACTACTCATTTTAGATGTCACTTATCAATATGTGACTTGTCTAATGGCTAGGTAATTGAAGTACATGGATGTATTAAAATGATGATAAATTACAAGATATGACTTAAAGAGTAAATTGTGGAATAATGAAGGATTGCATCTAGTGTTTAATTTAGGGGTGTCTTAGTCTATTGGTGTGATTCTTGTCTTTCAATCAGAAGGTCGTGGGTTTGAATCCCAACCATGGTATGTTTTCCTAAACCAAGAAATGTACCCACATTGTTCTGTGGGTAACCCAGGTGAGGTGAATGGGTACCCGGCAGTACCAATTCCTTGAATTCACCGAGTGCTGGTAGGCAGCTGGAGCTAACACCAGGGTAATAATAGTATTAGTGCACCTTAGAATAGATTATTTCTAGAAAGATGGCACTATACCAATGCCTATTATTGTCAATATCATTATCATCATTAGTAGTACTATATTGATCCAATGTTTCTAAGCACTGCATACTGTTACCCTGGCTTTAG
Source organism: Lytechinus pictus (assembly GCF_037042905.1). Lineage (NCBI taxonomy): Eukaryota > Metazoa > Echinodermata > Echinoidea > Temnopleuroida > Toxopneustidae > Lytechinus > Lytechinus pictus. The sequence continues at coordinate 10,577,943 of NC_087256.1, read as the reverse complement.
CATGGTTACCCTGATCTGGCGCTCAAGCATTCTAGGAATTACTTCCTACCAGGAACCCATTCACTACACCTACATGTACATGTAGTTGGAGAGTGCCAAATGTATACAGGAAAACACCAGCCAAAGGGTACAAGTGCAGGCTGTGCAATGGTGGGCTTTGAACCCCAGACCTTTTGTTTTGGAGTCAGAACACTTATCCAATAATATAATGCGTGCAGCATTTAATTCGAAATTTTTGTATGAGGTTTACCTAAAGTTGACAGTATGAAACCATGTCATGGGTTAGACCACTATCTTTCCAATATATATTTTTTAATTGAAATCGACCATGATCTTGATTGATATCCTATTCCCAGTATTATGAAATTCATAGATTTGGGGAAAGAAGGCTGATGTGGTCATTCTAGAAATATTGAAAAGCAGCTCACATCATTTGATTGGAAATACATTAAGAAGTTATTCAGATCAGATACAAGTCAGTTGTACAGCTTTAGAATGAGTCAATTACTGTATTAGATAGTTACGGACGTGATACATTGTGATTGTAGGAGAAAATATACATTAAGTCAACATGCCATTTATCTCTATTTAGCTTAAATCAAGTACTGAAACAATTAGATTAGAGTGGTGGAGAACATAATTTTAGATACATGTAAGATAATGAAGTTCAAACAAGCAGAAAATGTGAAGTTTATGCAGGGATGTGTACATTTGATTGCAGGATTAGAATTATACTTTGGAATTTGATTTAAATATGCTTGTTAATTCATAAGGTCATGCATACTTTATCACATTATTACTTCTCATGAATTTTAAATGAGACAGAAATCATTCATTGCTTTTACTATTGAATTCACTTGTTCACAATAACATATACATTACTGACATTCACTCTTCCATGTCTTTGTTACAATATTTAATGATTGGTTCGATTTGAAATTAATAATTATAGAATATCATTTGAATATAAAGAGATTGAAAGTCATTTGTCAAGGAGATAGTGCAGGTGATCTCTACCGGTTGATTGAAAGGATGATGTAACACTCCACTGGTTTTCAATGGGTTAAACATATACCAGAGTCTTGCCTTCTGGTCCTATATGGAGCATGAGAGTTGGGGTTTAATGGAAAAGGATTTTAGCATAATGGAGAGAGGAAAGCTTGTCATTGTATCAGGAAGTCTCATTTATTTGTGGTATAAGATGGTAGACAACAAAAGGAGATGACCACTGAGAAGTACAGGTGTTTTACAGGTGACCCATTCTGAAGCAAAATTGACACTTCCTTCAAGATGGATATATATTTCCTTTTCTTCGCCTCAAGAATATTCAAATACCTTTCCTTGTTCTGGGATTTTTTTTTCCACAGATATCCTTATTAATGAAAGTCGGATGTATGTAGACGTAGTTGAAAATTGATTTTGGAGAGAGATGAATTATTAGGGGAGAAGGTATTAAAAAAAGAATAATAAACTTCTTGTTAAATATTGAATTGATTGAAGCGTTTCTAAAGAAATTCTAATGGTATTGGGTGTGAAACTAAAAGTTTATTGTTTGCGAAGAGGAAAGATGTGTAAATTTTGTAGTTAATAGCAATGTAAACTAGGAGACAAATCAAGGGATTTTGAGAAAATTAGGGATAGGGGCTTACTACTAGGCCCTGTGACAGAACTGAGATAAAATCACTTGTACAATTAAGCATTTCTGTTAATATTTTGTAAATCATATAAGAAAATTTCACAATATTAATGAAATAGTTTGAAATAGCATGAAAGCAATACCAGAGTACATGTACAATTGTACATTTAAGCTTAACTATAGATCTATGCTATGGCAAATTATGTACAAAAAGCTACAATTGATTGTATACATGTATATTAAATTGCATCTTTTTGCGTTACATGAAAGTGACACCAAAGGAAGATTATTTCAGAGGGAAGAAGGATGAGGCAAGAAGATAAGAAGGGATGGGCGGGAGCAAGATGGTATCGGAGGAGACAAAGTTGAAACTGTCACCGAGAGGCACTAAGCGCATGTGTCTGAGACCACTGGAGGCGACCATACCGGGCTTCATTCTGAAGACATTAGTAATTCATTTGGAGTATTTAATGGCAGCTGTATAAAGCTGGTGGTGTTGCATGCCTTGATGGCCCTCCGTTGCTCTGTAGTCCTGGCAGGATGTTGGAAGATGAGCTCCTCTAGGGGGCTTTCATCTACATCATCTTACTATCACATTCCCATCTTCTTCCTTTCCCTATCGGTGGTGTTGGCTTCCATTTGCCTTCTTCCCATCTGTTTTCTTTATCCTCAAAGAGCTTTTGAAATACTCTTCCATGGTAGATTTATTTGATCTTGTGATATTTTCCTCATATTCTTATATGAGTGTTTTGTTGTCAGTGTTTGTTTCAAACTATCATCACATCCTTCCTCTTATTTTCAAATGAAATTCCTTTCCCCATTTTACAGCGATGCAGTTTAAAAAAATATTTAATCATATATTTTCTCCTTTTTTTAGTTTATTGTGTTTGGCCGTACATCTGTTTGATTCATCTGCCTCTGACCAAGAATTAGAAATACGACTTTGTCATCATGAATTTTGACCCTTCTATGACCACTTTACGACCATTTGTACCAGTCATTATCTTGTGTAGATGTAGAAGTAATGGAGCTAGCTATGATACAGGAGTTATTGAAATCTTAGCATGTTTCCTTTGAATTATAATTTATATTCTTAAGAATGATATTTTCAGCGTGTTTTAATTTCAATTCAATTTGGCAAGCATCTATTCCAGATGGTGCGATTGGTCTTTGAATGTCATTATTCCGTCTTCACACGTTAAAAGCCTTGATTTACTGTACACCTGTAAACTGTGGCGTGGTAATGATGGTCATTAATCTAAATGGGCATGTTAGATTTGTCTCATTAAATTTTTGTCAATTCTTTAAAAGGATGATTAATTAAAGCATATATTTTGACAAGTTCTGACATGCAATGTATATTACTCTTTCATTTGCCTTGATATGATTTCAATATTACTTTTAATTTGTTTGGTAGATTGTTTTAATTACTGGTCAGTGCCCTGGCATGCTGTCATGTGAAATGGAAGTTAAATGACATCATTTATCAACTTCATGGCAATAATGAAATTTTATAAGGAAATGGGAATAGCTGCGCCTGCTTGGACTTGTTTAATAAGAGTTTGTTGATGATACTGTTTCTATCACTAATGATTGATTGTTGGGTAAGGCAATGTTTAACTCTAATAATGACAGGGTGAACTTGAATAATGTTAGTAAACATTTATGTTGTATCAAAATGTATCAATGAAGTTACTAATGATATATTGCAGGTGGAAAACATTATTAAACTGGGGGGGGGGGTCTTAATACTCTCAAAAGACATATTTTCACTTTCAAATTAGGTTGTGCTTCAAGAGTAAGGAGGCACTGCTTATTTTTTTTATTGACAAAAAAATAAGGCTTTGATAAAGAATGTAATGGATTTTTTTCTTCACCAGGGAAACACCTTAATCTTTGACTAGCCATTATTCAATTTCAAGGACATCCTTGATGTGTTGATTTCCCAAAATCTTGAAATAGACTACAGGGGAAAGAAGATGGAGTAATTCTGCCGTGCATTGCATGAGAATCTTGTAAAGACACGTGATAGTTTTAATCAGATTATAGCAAGGGCAATCAACTACAATTAGCCCATAATGTAATCAACTTTATGAGAATTCCGTTTCTATGGTAATTTTGTAGTATGAGTAGGGTATAAATCAGATAGATGGATTGTTTGAATCTGGCCTTGGATCAGTGGAAAGTATTATGGATTAATTCTCAGAGCTTCCGTTTTGATTATTACAAATGATTGTTTGACTGAGATTGTATGTGACGTCTATGTATGGCTTCCTCGTACTTGAAATACAATGTGGCCATCGGAATCATATTTATTTTACTGCTGTGTGACATTGCATATCTGGAGAATGTAAGTAATGTTTTTATAACATATTTCTTTACAGTATTATCATTGTCTTAAAAAAAAAAACAGGATGCGACCACGAAGCAAAACATTTTTTTTTTCATGTAATGATGAAAGCGTAATCTCCATTCTGGTTCACAAAATCTTCTCCGAAATTACTGTCAAGACCAAATCATATGTGGGGATCTGGCTTTCCAGAAAGCTGCACCAGCACAATGGAATTTTTTCCCACCGACTTTACAAAATATTACCTAGCTTGAGCAATTCAAAGTACAATTAAAAACCCACCTCTTTCAGAATGTTTAACTAAGTTAGGTTTAGTCTTTGTTTTAATATTCTTTGATGTTTTTAATGTATATTTAATGTTTAATTTTAAATCTACAATTCTAACCAGATTTCCCACTTTCCTCATGCATAGAGACCTGCAGGTGTTATTGTCTATTAAGAACTGTGCTATTATTTATTATTTTATATTTTTATAGTGGGTATAGCAGCCTGGCTTGAACTCATCTTAGAAATTTTATTATAGCTAAAATTTGTTCCTATATTTTCAATATTCACTGTTTATTCAATGTTTTGGGGTTTAGATTCATCTTACATGTATATTATATATATCTTTCAGGAAGTCTTACTTCATTTAACCCCAAGAAGTGCTGTCATAATGATGAATTAAGGATTATGTCCTAAATTAAAAATTTGGTTTTGAATTGAACTTAAAAAAAAACAAACGGAAATATATCATTTTCGAACTACATAGCTAGTAGGATAGAAGATAGTTGTTAAGTCATGGGATATTGCCTTTTTTAGCTCCAAACATACATGTAGCAGTTGATCGTAATATATCTTTTAGAGCATATTAGAATGATTTTTACCACTTTCCTCTGATCATGCAATGTTGGAGTGATACAGGATGTCGTAGAGAGAAGATTTTCACTCTCTTTTTATTGTTTTGTAAGAGGAGTAAACTGATGTAACCCCAACCAGCGGCCCTTGGCTGATTGGACACTGAGAGCTTCGAGGTTTGGAGTAGAAAGAAATGTCACTGCTTTTCACTCTTGTTTCTCTACCAATGAATCCTGTATCTCCTGGCATTCAATGTTGTTACAGCAGTGAGGTGGTGTGTGTAGGCTTGTCCACCCAGTCTTGTTCATCAATCCTCTCTCTTATTCTTTCTCTTATATTCATTTCATAGTGTGCTCTTCCCCCAACGAATTTAGGGTCGGAAATGGTGAAAGATTGGGAAAGGCCTAAGCAAAAATTACTTGTTTATCAAAATCAGGTAATTTTTCCACCTTGTGCACTGTATAAATGCTGTTTGAATTCCAAGCACATTGCTTAAAGTTTAAACAAATTGTTTTAAATCTTAAACAAAATTTGTTTAATTGACGAGCTTAAGCAACATGCTTTACAGAGTTTTAAACAGTGTTTATACAGTGTGAGGTGGGAAAGGGTGGTGAAGTCAATTGGTAAGTGGTTTACCTGCTTAAACTTTTCAGCATGAAAGGGATGCCAGTGGTTTTGTCATTTAATGATGTCAGAAGTCAAATCAACCTCACACCACCTGCAAATCAGAAAATTAAGAAACGCACGCTGTGATATTCCCACTTTTCTTCCGGCAGAGCTCCATTTCATGCCTCGCATTCATTGGTGAGAAACAGGCAGTAGAATTGATGTTCTTTTCCCTTCAACTTAAAGCGGTGAACTTGAATGGCTAACGAGGAAGAAATCCCCATGAAAGGGTATAGGCCAACCTGTAAGCGTAATGCATTGCTATCTTATTTTTTTTCCATTTTTGGCGCTCTTTCTTTTAAGTACGCTTCCTAGTCAACATCTTTTCTGTATTCTTGAGGTGAAAACATACCAACAACTCCCATTAAATTGACATTTTTATTTTGAAATTGAAATACACATACCTGATTTATGTGTGAAGGTACAGATTTACCTGTATGTGATAAAAATTCACACATATTGTAAAGAAGGAATAGCTTCCACAATATGAAAGAAATGAAATGAAACCCCCAAAAAAAGGTTATCAAGTATAATGTATGCATTTCAGTCCAATTTGGAATTTTAGTATTGAAACCAAGGACCTCTTTCACAAAACTTATTATAATAAGCTACTGAAATCATTCGATTTGATTTGATTGGCTGATTGTGAAATTGTGCATTAAGTCTTTTTGAAATGACACCCAGAAGCATAACTTTTTTTCTGCAAGGGAAAGAAGAGAGAGATTAAAAAAAAAGTTAAAGAGAGTGTAATGGTTAAGTATGATTAAGCCAGAAGGATCGGGGAAACACAGCTTGAAAAACTGAGATATCTGGTGTAATCAAAAGTGACAACTTATATCTAGTTGAAGGAGTTCGGATAAGAGAAGAGAATAAACTGTGCATGCTTAGTGTGATTTCCTCATTGCCTGTACTCAATTAACAGCTGCAAGAACTATATATTGAATATTGGCATTTGAGAGGGGGGGAAATAATTCAACATGCTGGCAAATTAGGCTGTCAGTTAACTTAGTATTAACCATCATAATGCTAGAATTTAATCAGCAATTAGGTTTGCCATCTTGAGGAGATCCTCAGTGAGTGTGGTTTTGCCATTTATCTGTTAGTGCTCATCTTGGGGTTATTTTCTTGAGTTATCTGTATTTTCCCCCTCTCCGTCTTGTTTTACATGTGGTAAACTGGGAAGAACAAATGGAATTACTTCATCGTCTTAAAGTGGTTCCCAAGACTCTTTAATCTTTATCTATTCACTGCTGCAACCCTTTAAATATTCTTTCAAACATTTTCTTGCAACATACATGTACACTTTTTTAATGAACCATTGCTGAATCAGTAGGTAGTGTTAATGCAAGAGAATTTTTTTTGTTGTTGATAGATTTGAGTTTATTTGAATATTTATTGTCTGTAATGAAATTAAATATTAATGCATTCAACATACCTTGTAACATACCTTGTGGGCGGAAAGTTTTACCTAAAAAACTTGTTCGCCCTGCTCCTCCTTCCAATTTCTTGAAATCAGTATAGTGGAAGATAAACTGGTACTGGTTATATGGCGATGTGTGGTTTCAGCAGATAAATGTATTAACGGGAGCATGGGGAGGTAAAAGATTAATCAGGGTTAAACTTTTCCTTTGAGCTCCCAAGTTTTCTCTAAGTTGACATTACCAGAATAATTCAACATTAAAATGAAATTACTCAATTTAATTGGATGTATTCAAACTATATGCAGTTTTTTTTAAAAATATATATCTTCTGGCGTTTTTAGCAATCATTCCTTGCATAACTCTGAAATCATTATGATAAAGAGAGGACAAACAACATTTTGTTGTTGTGTGAATGAAGCTGTCAGCTAAGAATAGTTGAACTTGAAGTTATTGTTAGCCTGCTGCTGTTCATAGAGAATTATTTTTGATGCAATAAGCTTAGCTCAACCTTGAAATATTATCTAGAAATATTTCAGTTTGAGGTCCATGAAGGGGGATGATGTACCTGCTTCAATGTGACATATTTAATGCATCACTTACATCTAGTTGTTACTGTTTTTATGGGGGTGCAAGAGTGGTAATACCCGAGACCTTTTGGTCAAGATTCAAGAAATCTAAGAAATCATCCGAACAGGTGTCTTTAAAGGGCCAATATATACACTTTCTTTATTATCTATTCTTTGATTTGTCTGTATTATCTTCAATTGCAATACTGATTACATTTTGTCAAATCGAATGGAAATCCTCCCCCAGAAAAGTATATACTGTTGACATTTATGGTAGGGATTATAAACTTCATTTCATACATAAATGTAGGTCTTCATTTGCCTTGACAATCTGGTTTGTAAAATCATTTTTTTATGTTAGTACTTAATCTATACAGTTCAATATTTTGTTGAGTGGCAACGTATCTGGTTTCTTACACCCCCCCCCCCCATTCCCACCCATATTTACTACCCTCCCCCTCCCCAAGCACTCATCCACACCATTTAATGTTACCACCTTTGTATTATTATACATTGAATGAAAACACACATTGATAGTGTTATGCACCTGTTATTGATGTATGGTATCTTTGAGTTTCAAAGCAAAGAAGAATGTAATGCAGAGTTATTACCTTCCTTTATCATAGTTGATTTGTAAGGTGGTGACACAAAAACTTGTGTACATTTCAAGATGTGCAGCTATGTCCGTGTAATATATAATGAAGGTTAAAATGATTTTGAGAAAGATGTAGGTATTGCATGTATGTCAAACATATTTTCAGTTTGTAATTCAGTATAGTTATTGAGCATTTTTTTGTAAATTCACTCCTTTGTGAAATGTAGCCATTTGTATGGTAAGTATTGTGCATCATACAGTACATATATAACCCCAATTTAACATTTAAAAGCATATTAACAATTTTGGATTGGAAATAACCTGTACTAACATACTCTGCTAATCATAAATTCCTAATCCTAATTGTATCTTGGCATTTACCTTGTCATGGAAGGGTCTTGTACCTTTATCTCTGCCTGCTCTATTTGTATTCCACCCTCTTGTACTTTGCTTTTGTCTCAATCTTTTTTTTTCTTTATTCCATTTCCATGGTATAGTCATTTTTCATACCTTCATGTTTCTCATCTGCTTGTTATCACCAGGGGAGTGTTTCTTGAAGATTTTTGCAGGTGGTTCTCACTGACAGATGTTATAATCTACTGGAAATCTTTGCATCTAATTGGCTGAGAGCAAGTTAGTCAGTGAAAATCACCCACAAAACTCTTCATGAAATACTCCCCTGTTCTTCATATTTATTCATTTGAGAAGTATTTTTTTAAAATCAGCTACTTATTCAGATTTATAAGTTGTTAATGCTAATGAAAGAAGTGTGAATGCATTGTAAATCAATTGTTTAAATTGCTACAATGAAAGCTTTAACCGCTTTGCTGCCACAGACAGTACACTCCCACAAGAAGTCAATGCTATTTGGTTTCTCATGGCATAGAATGGGTTAAATGAGACTGTAAATGAAATTGGAAGACCATTTGAATCGCCTGTGCTTTTGACAATGGGATATAATGCAGTGCTCCTGCAATTCTACTCGAAAATGAGATGTGCATGATCATTTCAGCCGGAGTGAATACTGACTTGATCTCCAATCTCTCAACTAATCCTCCATCTCTGACGATATCTTAAATGCCTTTAGGATCAATCCTAAATCTTTCTCTTTCTCTCTCTTGTCATCTTCAGCTGCGTATCTGCAGCTGCCACTTCTCGGGTGGAGAAAAGAAAGAGGGGGACGTCCCCGTGCCTGACCCAGAGGTGGACGAACCTATCAACATTGACATCAGTGCCGCAACAAACAACAGCAACAGTAATCATAGCTCGCCTTCGCGCTGCCTTATGGATAAACAGAAGCGGGCCGCAAAGCGCCAAAGAATGTCCGTAGAGAGGATCGTTGAAGGTGGGTGGAAGACATCTCTCTCTGTTTGAAAAGGCGATGTTTATGAAGATAAGAAGATTATAGATAAAGATATATTATTGTGTCATTATTGTGGATTTGGGATCATAGTTATATAGTAAAGAGGAATTTAACAAAATGATGCATTAAGAGCAATGCATTTCATCTACTGTATTATGTAAAAGTCATAAGTTGGATAAATTTAGTGTAATGTCAAAGAATAAAAAGGCAAGAATACAACAAAAATTGAAGGGTTGTTCCAATATTGGGCCACAAGATAAGAATTATTTTATTTGAAGATTATTGGTGAGTAGATACTTGGCTGAATGCTCTCTTTAACTGTATTGCGATATGTTGTGTATTATGTTGTAAATTATAAACTGATGCTTTCAGCTTGCTGTTAATCAGTGATGAATAAATAATATACTGTATATTTACTCTGGTTTTCCTGAGATCAACTGCTCCCCCTTTTCCTCATTCTATTCATTTTTCAGTCATCCTTCAGTATCATACATGTCAATGCCATTTCTCTTGTGTAACTTCCTTTCAGGAATCCGTCACCCTGCTACCACCGCTGCCTCCATGCCTGCAGCCACCCCTGCTCAAGGTCGTCCGTTGGTGGCGCTCTTAGATGGCAGGGATTGTAGTGTTGAGATGCCAATCCTCAAGGATGTGGCCACTGTGGCTTTCTGCGATGCTCAGTCCACTACAGAGATACATGAAAAGGTAAGATTACCTAAAGATCACCCAACGGAGACAGGAATAACGGTATACATGTATGCACTGGCAATCTATCTATAAGCAGCATGGCTACGTAGCGGTAGTTCAAACGTGCATATGCTGCAGCAGTGTACATTTAAAAGTATGCCTATTGCACCTGGATGGCTGTGCAATGCTATGGTACACTTTGGGTAGTAAATTACAAGTGCGATGATATGAATCTTACGCCTTCAGCCTCTCATTGCTTTTGTATACAACAAGTTAAGGTGTTGTAAAATCTCTTTCGGTTTTTGGTGTATACTCGAGCAGCCATCCATGTAAAGAAGGATCTACAGCTTTTTTTTAGCTTAAATTTGGTTACAATTGTCACAATTCATTTGTCTATACATTTGTTATTTGGCACTTTGTCTTTTTTTTTGGAATTGGATTATTTTCTTGTTACAGTTATGTGCCACAAAATTTGTAAAAAGGAGGTCTTAAAATCGTCTTTCAAATTAAAGGAAGTGTACCCTAAATCTGCCTGAATCCATAACACATTTCTAAAGTATTTATAGGTTCTGGCTGCATATCAAAGTGTTAGATTATAACCTACCTATTCATAGACATAGAATGAAACGATTTATAACGTGAGTCAGAACCTCTAGCCGAGGCTCACACAAATTCTTGCCAGAAGCCGGAGGAAATTCACATGTGGGCCGAGAGAGTTGCTTCAAAATGGGGGAAATATTTGAGTGCTGGCCAATTAAAGTAGATTGAAAATATTTAAGGGGAAGAAAAAAGGGGTATCTAAATAATATTGGTTTGTTATGGATGTGAGTCAGTGTGTTTTGACTGAATAGTGCACGTTTTAAAGATCACAACCTGTTTAGATCAAGAGATGTAATTTTATTTATTTCGGAAATGGAAATTAAAAAGAATTTAAACTTTTTGATTAGATGATTCATCGAGCTAGGTTGATACTTTAAAAGTTTAGACATCACTGGTTTGTATATTTCTGCCTTGGCCATTCTGGCAAGTTTGATGCAAATTGAAACAAGACCTTAAAAGTTGGTCATGTGCATGGAATGGTCTTGAATTCTGGAACAATCCTTGATTCCTTGACAAACACTTTTTTGTCTAAATTCTCTCATTAATAGTGTCCATTATTTTCATTCCTTCAACGTATTGGTTGGTACATCATCAGACTGGTTTCAGTTTTGAATTCACTCCTTTTTATAGTGTTCATTGTTTATAGAACATTACAATCATGGTTGGTGTTGTGTCAGCTTGTGTCATCCTTGTTAGGTGATGTAACTGGGTTTCAAATCTCATTTCATAGTTATTTGTTGTATCTGGAGCATTGCAATTTGGTTGGTATGTTGTTGGCTTTTGCTGGTCAGGGGCCCGTCGCAGAAAGAGTTGCAATCAATCGCAACTCTAAATACCTTGCGCAACTTGATTTTCAACCAATCAACAGCGCGCATTTGGGACTTGCGATTGATTTTTTGAATTGCGTTTAAACGCAACTCTTTCTGCAACGGACCCCTGGTTTGGCAATGTGACTGGAGTTTGAAAGTGACAAGAGTTCTTCTGATATCATCACCATCTGACATGTATCTTTGTCCAAGCCAGTCCGTCCAAGGCGCAATCCATGCGTTTCCTGTTGTATCATTTCCTGGGAGCATAATGTCCAAGGCCACTGAGCGAGAATCAGACAATCCCACACCCCTCGCATCTTTCTCCCCTTCCTTTCTCTCTCTCCCTCCCTCCCTCCTCTCTCCCTTCCTCTAGCAAACTGCCAAAACCACAAGACCTTTCCCCTATCCCAGTATTCTTTCAAGTATTCATGGTGATGTTCCCAGGCAGCTACAGCTGGGGGCCGTTTCTAAAGCTGTTTGTAAGTTACGCACTACTAGTGACCATTTCTTGCGCTAAATGAGACACCCCTGGTTTCAACATTCTTGGAGTGCATATCCTATTAAACTATAATCAAACTTTGGATGATATTGAATTTTCCACTCAGTTGTTTGTCAAAATTAGAATTATAGTCTACAAAGATACAATTCTAATTGTCATGGGTGGGAATAGAAATAATTGAGAATCTGGGGCCCGTTTCATAAAGGACTTGCAACTGTTGTAGCTTTGCCATTAAGGCAACTACCATGGTAACCTTGATTCTGATTGGCTGCTGAGCCCTGTTGCCATGGTAGTTGCCATTATGGCAAAGTTACAACAATTGCAATTCCTTTATGAAATGGGCCCCTGATTTATCTTCAGAAGGTCAAAGGTTGTGAGTAAAGATGTTCATTGAGTTGTACCGTACGTCAAGTCATGCGTAATAGTACGTGAAGTTGGGTGCGCAGTCCTGCGTAAAATCTTGCATAACTTGCAGACAAGTTTATGACACATCACCCTGGTCCTTGTATCAGGGATTTTTTGCTTCCACGTCGCACAACGGATTCAGGAACTTAGAAAATGCCCTTCATGACAAAGCACAACCAAGTAGTCCTTGTCAAAAATTGGTTAATCAAAACAGCAGTTTTGTCCTGGACTCTGGACAAACGACATATTTTCAATTTTTTGTCAGCTCCGAAACTCTCCATCAAATCTTTGTCAATTGACAGGCATTTTCAATTCATTTACAGTGTTCTTAAATCCATTTCTATTGAAGTTGCGAACACTCTTACCTGAAGGAAAGGGCCCGAGGAGGGAGTGAAGACATATGAACCAGGGTGTTTTTAATTTTAATTCATAAACACAGAACATAATTACATCTATAACTTGAGTTTAGGGAAATTAACATTCAATGAAGGAGAGAGTAATATTTATCTGGCATTAAATCATTGTTGAGATTATCCTCTATCGATTCCAGATGATGCAATGTATCTCATGTTAAGTTACAGAATCTCTTGAAATGGTAACACATCTCTTGTGTATTCAACTGATCAAAACACAATATCCACAGTAGTATTAACATTCAAATCTTTCTTTTCTAGGTACCAACAATATTCCCTGTTTGTTATCTAGACATTTGGTCGACTATGTCTAATTAGCCTGGCTTACAAACTAGGAAAAATTTTACTAGATAAGGGTTGAAGATGTCCAAGATATAATGACATGGCTTTTGGAACTAAGTGTCTTTAGAATTATATCCGCAATATACATGAAAGAAGCTGGAAGAATGGGTGCCTTTTCTTCTCGATATGATACACAATATGTACAAAATCCCCAGCCTTTAATAATAACGTGTTATAATGATACATGTACCTGAATCAAATATACCGTATTTGAAGACGAAGGATATAGGATCAAGGTGTTTTTGCCTACTGCGATTTACCTACCCAAGTGCTGGTCTCTTCCTAATGTTTCAATGAGCATTGACAGAGATTGTTAGCTTTATATTTTTCATAGAATGATATTCCCTTTGTCTCGTACATGTAGCTTTTTAATAATTGTCATGCTATGTGGTTTTGGTTGTCATAAAGTCACCTGTATTTCATGAAAACACCACCCACTTCCTAATCAGAGACAGGCTCTATGCATACTGAGAAACTTCCAACAATTCTTTGTACTTCATTCATTTAAAGACAAAAATACTTTTTGTAAAATGATCACAGAGCTTCATTCATCCACCTAGGCAGATGTGTTACATTAAGTGGTGACCATTCTGTCTGATTGCACCTTTCAACCTATGATTTTGAAACATGATTTCCGGTTCTTAAAGAAAAGAGTTTTCTTCAGGCAAACCTACATCATTGAGTGGAAAGACTTGTTTCATCTGGACTTGGCATATATGTTCAGGAATGGCACATAGGAATAGAATAGACACAATGAAATGTTCTATCCCAGTAAGGATTTAATTAGATAGAATTTTAATGGAGCGTTTGCCAAGTCACGGAGACGAGGTGCCTACAATTCAATGTCCCTTCGTCGACTCAACACTTAAGACCGAGAAAGCACATGCCAAGTGATCTACCCATTGCTGTGATGTTCCCCTATTTGCTAGTATTATTATTTCTGGAGTCTCTTCCGCCCAACAATTTTCCTCTCTCTTCAGGAACCCCAGTCTGTGCTTCCGGACCTCACCATGCAGCTCTGGTAACCTTGCCAAGTCCTGCCACAGTCACATCAACAAAACCGACCACTTCTATGCCATTGGAAATAATGTGATAGATTTGGTTTGTCTGGAGTTGCCTTCACCGGTGTGACTGCAGCTGAAGTCAGGATGGCTTGGTGTTCTGATTTATCTCACCCCCAGGAGGGTCTACCATGCCCTATTTCTAGCTTGAAATCACAATCTTCCTTCCCTCAAGACATAGAGAAAGGGGAAAGGGTGGAACAGGATATCTTGTCCTGTGTAATTTCTTATAACAGAGAGTCGAAGACAATTTATCGTTGAATAACTGGATTAATAAGACATTCGTCTCAAATTAGAAATGGTTGGACTGTTGTTGATATTTGAGAGTGAAAAGAGTAATGTTTGGGAGGGTTGAGAGAGGTAACACACAAACAAATACGATAGACAGCTGGTAATTTCAAGTTTCCTGTTATGAGAGACCAGACAGAGTGCTTGGAGAGACCGGGATTGGTGGTAACATGTGCGAGGGCGAAGGAAAGGAAGACAAGAATTGGCAGCATTTGTGTCATCTTAGTATCATCAAGGTCGTACCAATGATCCATGGTCGATACGACCCCCTTCTCTTCCCTTTGTTCTCATACTGATTTAACCATGGCCTCACAAAGATTTAAGCTCTATCTGTACAGGACGTGACACGACAAGTGCAATTTGGGGCTTTTGGAAGCCGTCTCTCTTAACTGGCATGCTATAGATTTGTTTTGTCATGCAATCCAATCAATTGAAGACATCATTACAGGCTATAACTTAGACAGATATTTTTGTCTTCATGTGACGAGAAGAGTGTGTGTTTTGAATAAAGCAGAACATGATTGTCCTCGAAGGAGATGAAGATGTTCTTGTCTCAGCTCGTAATTGCATTTTATTGTTTTCCCTCACTTCTGTGTTTCCTTTTGACATTTTTCGATTATGGGTGTGTGTGTTTTGATATCAATGCATAATTCCTTTGTACCTTTGCTAATGATCATTCTGTACTAAGTCCCTTTATATCCCATTTCACGTGTTGATAAAAAAAGATTACACCTGAGTTAGCTTGATATTCGAAATTATGATATATTGTTTTATTATGGCCTTGCATTAAAGTGAAGCCTTCCCATACTTCAAGATTGGTAGAATGTTTAGGAGATTACCCAGGATAATCTCTCCAACAGCAAAGTTTTTTTATATACTACATGTACATCCTTTTTTTTTACAATATGCATTGCCTATGGAACAGCTTAGCATGTACAGCTTCTGGAAATCATATCTTTTTGAAAGGATGAAACTATAATTAATAGACAGTAATAACATTTTAAATGTTATCGTTTAGAAATCAACCTTGAAGATGTACATTAACTTTAGCATCGGAAAAGTCGTAGTCTATTGGCTACAGGTCCAGAGACCATCCACTGAATAGTAATAAATTTACAATTTAGTTCAACTACGTCTACATATTCCAAGTTTTAATGCACATATTTCCCAATGAAAAATAAAACTTTGTATGTTGAATGCCATAAAGATCATGTTGGAACTGTTTGGTGTTTTTTAAGAGCAAGATTAAATGATTGGGGCATGTTAGCTTATAAACTTGATAAGTCGTGTTGAGTTGGTTGCCTTTAAATGGTAGTGATGATTCACTGATTGGTGTGATGCCATGTGGTATGTGTACCTCCTCATAGATCTTTGTCTATTGGTTGGAAGTCACAATGCCAACTGCTAATTTGATAATAACCATGTCCACTTTTTCAACCTCTTTGCTGTGAGATGTGGGGTTCTCCTTCCTGTAGCTGCCAAGTTATTCTCAACGGGGGAAATAGTGGTATTGTTTCAACACTTGATCAGGAGGGGGGGGGGGGCATTTCATGAAACAAGTCATCAGTGAAAATGTTATAAGCTACATAAAATCCTTGCATCTGATTGGCTCAGAACATATTTGTCAGTGGAAAATCACTGACAAGGTGCTTCATGACACTTTCTCTATTTTGACCAAGGAAAATAGACCGTTATCATCAACTCAAATCATTTTTTTTTAAAGATCTTTCATGAAGGCCTGTATATTTTTTCTAGTGGTATACTCCTGGGTTATCTTCTGATTCATTATTTTTTCTGCAGTTGTAATTCTCACTGTGTCTTTATTTTGTATAGATGAACCAAGTCCAACCATGCTGCTATACAGTCCAAGCTGCTTAAGCAGACCACCTTTCTGTGAAGATCACAAGTTTTGTTTCCTTTAAACATTTTACCACATTGAAATATTTATTATACTAGGAACCTGATCATTAACACTGCTTTTCTTGTCTCCTTTGGGAGGTACGGTTTCAATGTAGTTTCTCCATGACAAACCGACAGAATGAGCATGTACATGTAATCTGTGCATACAGTAACCATGTAGGAAAACTACACCTGAACAATACACCTTCCTACCACAGACTTTACCGGTAGAGGTAAAAAACCTTGGCCGATTATGAGTCATTCTTCCAAGAGAGAAAGGGGTTTACCAGTCCCCCTTCCGGAAGACTTGATTTGGGTCACCTCCACCGTACCCGTGCCAGGATGGAGCCCTTGTTAGTTCCCCTGGTTGAGATCCCTGGTTATCCTGACTGCTATGGTAGCCTGGAAGATCAGGGGGCATTATTTATAACTATTAACCTTTATGATGGTAGATGGTTGTTTCTAATGACTACTTATCTGATAGTATCGCTTTACCTTGATGTAACTCTGTGAAGAAACACTGATAAGATTGAAGTCATTTTGATTGAAAATTGTTTGACCATGGACATTAAATGGACTGATTTACTTTTATTGGGGGGGGGGGCAAATCTGACTCATTGCTGGTTAAAGAGAATATGTTTGATTATAAATACCTTATCAATTTTGGCCTGAAGATGAACTTCATACAGTTGAAGTTTTTTATTTTTTCCTTTTTTTTTTGGGGGGGGGGGTCCATCCAGTATTATTTGAAATATTTGAGTAAAAAAATTACAAGTAGGCCTCGAGATAGATTTCATCAAATAATTACATTATTTATCATGAATAAAGAGCAATGTTGTACAAAAAATGATGTAATTCCTTAAGGAGAAAATTAAATAATAATGGAGCCACACAATATGTGGGTTTTATTAAAATCCACAAATTCCACTATTCAAAGTGGTCTTCAAACTTTTAAGACCATTTTGAATAGCTGATACCGGAAATACAGTGCGTCTTAGAAAAAAATAATTTAAGATTTTCATTTATTCTTTCTAGCAGCTTAAATTGATGTAGAATAAGTCAGGTTCATCATCACAAAATTCAAAAATAGGGCAGTATGGAAAATGGCTGGCTTGTGATGGTCTCCTAATGGTGTCAGATGGATAGGAGCGCTAAAAAACACACCCTAGCTACATGTAGCCTCTTAGATGTGTTCATGCCTTCATCATTTCACTTGACTCTCTTTCATCATCAAATCTTTTCTTCTCAAGCTTCCAAGCTTTGTGTTTTCTGTTGCGCATATTAATGTAGATCAATATTATGATGAAGGATGTTATGTAGCCATGCAGGGGAGGGTCTGTTCCTGTAGACTATGTTGGTGTTGTTATGGGACAAACCTGAGAATGACCACAATGCTAGGAGGGAATGAGTCATTGTAGAGCATGGCCACCGACCTCTTGAGATACCCCTGGTATTCACACTAACCATCACTCTCGACTCGGAAAGAGTCAACACCTTTGCAAATTACTGTTTTAATAGCGAGACAACATTGATCTGAGTTTTTTTTTTTCAATTTACAGAATCATAGAGGTAATGTAAGGTTCTGCAAACCCATGTCGATAAATGATACATTTATCAGCTCATAATTCTGAATTCAAATCATCTGTGGGAACTTTGTGATGTCCGAAGATATCAGTTGAATATGTATGCCTATGTACTGTAGAGATCGTGGAGATTTTAGATGACCTCTTAAAGGGGAATCCAGCCTTGGCCATAAAATGTTGTGTTGGGAAGGAGAAAAATAAATTAAACGGAACGGTGAAAGTTTGAAAGAAATCGGACAAGCAATTAGAAAGTTATAACTGATTTAAAATTGAGATCACTAATACTATGTAGATTTCAAATTGGCAACTGGGTAAGTAAATCATGACAAGGGGCAAGGACAACTTTCCCATAGGCCATGTACTTTATTATCAGGGATTTGTGATTTTCTCCTAAGTACCCATTCCCCTGGGGCAGTAATCTAAATATAACCCAGGTAGTATATTGTTGTATGTCCTCATGAAAGAAAAATATAATTTGAAATAAAACTTTTGGGAAAAATGACATTTCAGTCATAATATGTACTGGAGTACATGGAAGAGTAGTCCTTGCCTTACATCACTATGACATCCCATATGCGGCCAATTTGAAGTCTCCATGGGTATAGTGATTAGCAATATTTACAACTTTTAAAAATTCATAACTTTTTTGTTGTTTGTCCAATATTGTTCAAACTTTCACCTATTAACTTGTCTGATTTTTCTTTTCCTTATAAAAACAGGTTTTTATTGTCTCACCTGCATAGCAGAGTGAGACTATAGGCGCCGCTTTTCCGACGGCGGCGGCGACGGCGGCGGCGGCGTCAACACCAAATCTTAACCTGAGGTTAAGTTTTTGAAATGACAGCATAACTTAGAAAGTATATGGACCTAGTTCATGAAACTTGGCCATAAGGTTAATCAAGTATTACTGAACATCCTGCCTGAGTTTCATGTCACATGACCAAGGTCAAAGGTCATTTAGGGTCAATGAACTTAGACCATGTTGGGGGAATCAACATCAAAATCTTAACCTAAGGTTAAGTTTTTGAAATGTCATCATAACTTAGAAAATATATGGACCTAGTTCATGAAACTTATACATAAGGTTAATCAAGTATCACTGAACATCCTGCATGAGTTTCACGTCACATGACCAAGGTCAAAGGTCATTTAGGGTCAATGAACTTTGGCCGAATTGGGGGTATCTGTTGAATTACCATCATAACTTTGAAAGTTTATGGATCTGATTCATGAAACTTGGACATAATAGTAATCAAGTATTACTGAACATCCTGTGCAAGTTTCAGGTCACATGATCAAGGTCAAAGGTCATTTAGGGTCAATGAACTTTGGCCAAATTGGGGTATTTGTTGAATTACAGCCATAAATTTGAAAGTGTGTTGGTCTAGTTCATAAAACTTGGACATAATAGTAATCAAGTATCACTGAACATCCTGTGCGAGTTTCAGGTCACATGATCAAGGTCAAAGGTCATGTAAGGTCAAAGAACTTTGGCCACGTTGGGGGTATTTGTTGAATTGCCATCATATCTCTATAAGTGTATTGGTCTAGTTCATAAAACGTGGAAATAAGAGTAACCAAGTATCACTGAACATCTTGTGCGAGTTATAGTAGTTTTCAAAATCAGCACTGCTGCTATATTGAATCGCGTGATGCAGGTGAGACGGCCAGAGGCATTCCACTTGTTTGGGTTGGATTCCCCTTTGAGAACTCTTTATTGATGATGATAGCAAGGTGTGAACTAGTGATATCCAGGGTTGTCTTGGCTTTTAGCATTATTTCCTCTAATCCATCATAATAAAGGCCGATCGCTTAGGTTCAGGGGAGGTGAAAGACCTAGAGATGCAGTCTTGTTCAGTGTAGGGTCTGGATTTTTCAGGTTGTAGACTTTGCTTCAACCTCGGTCATAAACCTACTGCAGCTCTCAATATCAAAGTGGTTTTTGATGTTGCAGATAAATGCATTTAGGGTTTGTTTTGTACTTGAATGACATGTACATTCAATATACATGTATTTTATGGTCTATCTTTAGAAATGACTTTCTAATCATACATGTCATGAATGCATCATGCATTATACAGGTGTACCCATTCACCTAGCCTAATTCATATTTTCTTCACAGAGTATCCCTAAACTAACATCTAAATATGGAATACTTTCCTCTTTGCTACTTCCCTATAATATCAAAAGTACATGATCAATTACAGATTGCTCCATCTGAAATTAGACTTGTATATGTTTTGGTATCGCATGGAAGGAAATGTTTGATTATCAATCTGATATGTTTGGCCCTGGGCGCAGTTGGAAGTAGACATTTTGACAAATGACACAAGAGCTTAATATCCTTTCCTTTGTTGGTTTATGGTGAAAGCCGGCTGTACGATTCCTGGCTTTGTTCTCTGAGCTTAACCACTTCCTTTTTAAACAACTTCAGCTCGAGAATATAAAATACCAGAATTGGTAAACATACAGCATTGGAATCTTTTTCCAACTACTGTGGTTTTAAACCATATTGTTTTTGTTTGATAATTTGCATGCACATGACTTATTTACCGGAAGTGCATGAACTCTTGTATTCAAGTCAAAGAATTACACATAAAATACTCTTCTCTCACTAAATACATGTATACTGTCTTTCTAATAATACCCCAGAGATTTGGTTCTACTAGGAAGTGTAAATATATTCCGTAAAAAAAAGAAACAAGAATTGTTTCTGTTTGGAAGCGATCTACATGTAAAACACAATTCTCATATTTATGATCTTTTTGAAACTTTTCTCCTTTTATCTTCTCAAGTATTTTGATCTTAGAATTTTTGTCAAGTGTTTCCAGAGTATAATATATATTTCAGATAATCAAATTCTAGCTTTGTAATTACAGTCAACAATGGATTTTCAACCCATGCTTGTATTTTGAATCGCTGTTCAGAATATTACCAATTTCAAGTTTTATTTCTACTTGTGCACTATTGTGTGATTTGGTATTGTTAATATCTACTTCAAATCTTTATTTCACATTCTATTACCCATGTCTTCCTATTGTATTATTTCAAACCAGTGAACACATAATTCAGCTATTTCTTGAAAAGAGAAATTTTATCAACACTGCTACATTCATCATATTAATTTTCTCTATCTTTGTTTGATTTTGTCCATGTACATGTAGGTGCTGAATGAAGCAGTAGGAGCCCTTCTCTATCACACAATTACGTTGACAAGAGAAGATCTAGAGAAGTTCAAAGCTCTGCGTATCATCGTAAGGATCGGCTCTGGATATGACAACGTCGACATCAAAGCTGCAGGAGATATGGGTTAGTTTTTGCTCCCGAAAAAATCACACTTCTATCAAGATTAATAAATATTTTGGGGGCTTATATGGTTCAGACTTGTAATGAATGACACCTCGTCTATTTGATTTACATGTACAATTAAACATATTCTGTATGATTAGAAGTAGTACAAGGAGAAGTTGTGGTTGCAGTAGTAATTGTTGCAGACCTGCCAACCAGTACGTTTTAGCCGTATTTAGTACGTTTTTGCAACCAAAATACGGCAGTACGTTTTTTCTTTGAAAAATATGTTTTTTGTTACAAAATCGTAATTTATTGAGAAAAATCATCTCTATATGTCTCTATTTCATAAAACGTACACAAATATGGTTATTAGATCAATGTAATTTCAGGTAACTTGTTTTTTTTTCCAATCATTTTGTAAAAACCAGGTTACAGATATACACAAGTTTCAATGGTTTGTTTTTTTCATCTGCAAGAGCAGTGCGCATTTTAGCTTGCATGCAGCTTGAGCGCCGTGATGGGCGAGTGCGCCAAGCATTTTATTATGAATTTTTTTGGGGAAAAATACAAAATATCTATCTCACACTGTAAAAATACTGATTTTTTGGTCAAAATACTGATTTTGGGGGATAAGAATACTGAAAATGCAAAATACAACTTGGCAGCTCTGGTGATGGTGATGGAGGTGGTGGTGGTGGTGATGGTAGGAGTAGGAGTGATAGAAGTAGAACTCATAGTCATAGTAGTAGAGGCAGTAATAATAATCATCATGATATAGCTCCTAATACATTGGAACAACGTATCTAAGCACATTACAGACATATTATTACCCCAGTCATTAGATCCCGGCATGCCCACACACAATGTATGTATTTCTCCACTCCCTGGGGAGCATTCCAACAAGAGTTCCAAGACTGAATTACTAGGCTCACTGTATAGGCTTCGCAAGTTCGCATCATGCTGGGTACCCATTTAACACGTTGATGGAGTGTGGTATTGTGAGGATCGACACCTTGCTAAAGGACGCTGGGCCGCAGTGGTATTTGAACACGCAATCCTCTGATTATGTAGCAGTGCAAGTAGCAGTAGTTGTAGTAGTAGAAGTAGCAATAGCTGTATTAGTAGCAGTTGTAGTGGTGTTAGTAGTATTGTCAGCAGTGATGTTAGCAGTAGTAGCTCATAACTCTTCATCTATATTGTTCTACAGGTGTTGCAGTATGTAATGTCCCAGGGTACGGCGTGGAGGAAGCAGCCGACTCAACGCTATGTATGATCTTGAACCTGTACAGACGAACCCATTGGATGGCTGAGATGGTGAAGCAGGGCAAGAAGATATCGGGAGCTGAGCAGATCAGAGACGCTGGCGTAGGAGCTACAAGAATTCGCAACGAGACATTAGGCATTATAGGAATGGGTAAGGGTTATAGACACCTGGGCCTTGTTACATGAGAGATGCGATCGATTCTACGTCTACAATAAAGACTAACTACTAGCCTAGAATGACAAATCATGTACAAAAAGTTGCAGTCAATTGTAACGTTTTGTACATGGTGTGCTATAGACTAACAATTAGGCTCAATTCTTGCTATTGACAATTACCAAAGGTTCCCGGAAGTAGCGCACAGTGTAAATTTGTCATTCACTTTGTACAGTAAACTAGAAATTCTACTTGTTCAGTGATGCGTGATCCAACAACTTCTGGTCCACTCATACCGTAGCTAGGGCTAGCCTAGTCGCATCCACATTTGCTATATATGTTCTCAATCTCTTGTAGCATTTTGAGGAGGAATCATAGTAAAATTGTGTTTATCCCTCTTGCTGTATACTATTCTGAATTCACACTACCGGAAATTACTAGGTCACACAAGTGAGTTATGTCAGGAACTTCTGGTTATTATTGGTAGGAAGAATTCTACAATGGATTGTATCTAATAATGTTACATGTCCCATGTCTAATAGTGGTGTGCCCAATTTCTAGTTCGTCAAACACTACTTCAGATAAGCCCATTTGTTTCTATTTGCTGATTGACCTGTAGGTTTAATCAGATACATGATTTATGTTAATTCGGCACTGTTGTTTTGCCAAGGGACACAAGTATTATGGTGGGATTTGAACCCGGTACTTTTAGATATAGTCTAGAGGCATGTCCCCTAGACCACAGTATCATGACTCTTCATTTTTTTCTTTCATGGACAGTGATTCTCAGTTCTAAGATTTGTATGATTGATTCCATATTCTGGTCAATGCAATCAATTATAATTCAGGGAATCCACTTTTCAGACTCTTTCAACTTATTTTTTGCCATGGAAAACATTTTTCTGTAGGAGTAGGAAAAAAAAAAAAGATGCAAGGACTCAGTTTGATAATTATGAGGGGAGCAATAAAAATCTCTCTTAAAAGTTTTAAGTGGAGTGGTATGGGAGCACTGCAAAAAGCTCTTCTTTGACTTACAAGGGATTTTTTTTGGTCTGATTACAAAATGGATGGAGGAACGTACACTAAGTTACAACCCACAACCGAAGAAGACAAAATACATTTATCAGATGCCTTGAATATATGCAATATTTATCCCATTTTAATGTGGGCAATTCCACAAAATGATCAACCTTTTTGTACGTCCTACCCCCATTTTTCTAAAGTCTTACTTTACTTCATAAACTGACCAAGTCATGGTCATTTAAGAACATTACAGACTGTCAAAAGAAGAAATCGGAGACAGAAAATTTTATGAAGGTCCCACATATAGGGTCGGATGTTCATATTTTATGGATTTGCCCATGTGTAATTGCGTGTTATTTATAAAACCTTGACTGAGAATGAGGTTTTCAAGGTTGGCTCGAACAGTTCAATCATTGACTGACACTCTTGTTCTACATTCACGTTAAGTGATGTCAGAATCAAGATTATACATGGTAGTAAAATGTTATACAAATAATACAAAAGTGAATGATGTTTCTTGATTTCTATTTTTTTCTGCGTTTCTTCATTTATCATTTTATGTCAGAGAAAATCAAATTCGCTTAGGCGAGCGATAAATCACTCTACCTGAAATGGATTAAGGTGAGCGGTAGCAAGTGATTGCTCTCTCTCTCTTAAAACTGAGTCCCTGCTAGATGATTTTCATAAATTTTAATACATTATAAATGGTATCCCGAGAGGAAAAGAAAAAAAAATAAATGGTATCCCTGTAATAACCAACCCTTTGTTGGATTTCATAATGCTATCTAGTTTTGTCACACATAGTATATACCATCTCTACGGCAGCGACAGTGAGCGTACATTAATTTCCTTCACATTATTTGTTCATCAGGTCGGGTTGGTACAGCAGTAGCGATGAGAGCTAAAGCGTTTGGATTCAACATACTCTGTTATGATCCCTACCTTCAAGATGGCATGGAGAGAGCGTTTGGATTAACCAGAGTATACACACTACAGGTTAGTATGTACTTAAACTAAAAACTGAGATGAATAAACTTTCTTACAAAAAAAACTGTGCTTCTGACAGAATAAAAGAGCAGACTGAATCTCTTTGTATCATATTATAAGAAATTGTTATGACTTGGAAAACTGCAGCATACACTCATTTGGATTAGCTAGTTGTTTACCTGGATGTTAATGGAATCAGAAATATATGTTTGTGATAATAATATATATATGATATATTGGACGGCTCAGATTGGGATACCAGAAATTTTAGGGCCAATATTGCACAAATCAAAGAATAGTTAAGAAGCTATTGCTTTTATAATGTTTCCTGATGGATATTCAAAGACTTGTTAAGAACTGAAAATAATTTTGTTGGAAAGGCTTTCAATTTCAAATTCAATTAATTTATTTGACATCCTTTGAAAATATATAAACACATGCACAAGGATAATATGATACAACAACAAAAAAGTAACATAATTTGAATAATAATATAAGCAATAATAAAATAGTAGAAATGTAAAAGAAATGAAAAGAATTATTAGTGAGTATTGATATTATCATACAATTAAAACACATAGAATAATGCAAAAAAAAAAGCCGACTGACACAAACAACATGGAAATCAACCCACCCCCCAAAAAAAAAATGACAGGCAGTTGGAATTAATCGATTTGATTGTACCTTTTGAAAATTGCATACATGTATATTATATTTCAATTACGCAGCAAAAGCTTGTTGGTTGAATTAAAATCCCCTAACCTAAAATTTCTATTGATAGTTTTAGTTATGATTTTGATTGATAGTATGTTGTGGTGAGAAATTCTTGTATTTTTATCACTGATGTGAAATAAATACTAGTTAAAAAATCAATATACATAGAAGCATCATTCAATGAAGATATTGAAATGATGAGTACCTAAACACTCAATTGAATATTTATTGCTGATTTTTTTGTACAGGATCTGCTATTCCAAAGTGACTGTGTGACACTTCATTGTTCTCTTAACGAGCATAATCATCATTTAATAAATGATTACACCATCAAACAAATGCGTCAAGGAGCCTTCCTAGTCAATACAGCACGTGGTGGTCTTATTGACGAAAACGCCCTTGCCCAAGCACTGAAAGAAGGTCGCATCAGAGCAGCCGCACTCGACGTCCACGAATCAGAGCCGTTCACATTTACCTCAGGTCCTCTAAAGGATGTACCTAATCTGATCTGCACTCCACATTGTTCTTGGTTCAGCGAGCAGAGTAGTACAGAGGTACGTGAAAGCGCAGCCGGTGAGATCAGACGGGCTATCACGAGACCCGGCCCCGGAAATCTACGCAATTGTGTTAATAAGGAATATTTGATGTCATCGCCATCCGGTGCACAATGGTCAGAGCCTAATAATCCACCTGAACTCAATGGATCAGTTTATCGCTATGCAGCGCCCCCTGTTGTTGTACCTCAACCAGCTCCTCAACTGGTCGCAGAAAACCACTCCATGCCAATGAATGTAGTGGCTACACCAGTGGTCACTAGTGGTCATTCGGACACTAAGGCAGAGCCTGAACAATGAAAACATTGAGGAGTGGCTATCGGACCCTTCCAGTCAAGATGCCTCAGAGATGATATCATAGAGGCATTTCTGTGGTCTTACCAAGTAACCAAACAAACTTGTGGATTTGTCTTGTATTCTGTGCCAAGGCAGTATTTACAATTTTATGGAAAGAAAAAGAAAATCCTTGTAGAAAAAAAAAGTAGAAACAAGTAGTCCGACACATGCACTCCATAGAGCAACTCATTAGAAATGAAGAAAAAGTCTTTGTACCTACCACCGAAACAATCGCATATAGAGATACTGCTGAATATAAATATTAGATGAGCAGTACGTAGGAAATATTGTCTTGTTATGTCAGAGTGAAATGTGCGCACACCAACCCCTGTTCACCTGTTTGTAATGTATGTGCATGTTTTAGTGGAATTTGTGCCCAAAATTTATATATCTTCAAGAGGAAAAACAGAATTTTATGAAAGCAAAGCAAATATATATATCAGATCAGTGAAATCTTGCGACTGGATTGATACACTGAAAGCTACTAAACCAGAGAAGGACGAGAGAATGGACGATATTTGTACAAAGGAAAGTGGATTTTCATTTTGTACTTGGTGCACTGATATTATGCAAAGGAATGCAAGACATGTCCGAGGCATTAATTTTGGTTTGATCTCGAGTGTTACGTTCAACGTGCGTGTTCACCATGCTTTATTTTCTTCTTTGAGTTGGGATACTGGCCAGTCATCAATCTTCAATCATCTGCTTCTTAATTTCAGTAAATTGATTTCTGTAACATTTTTATGCACATTAATTCTTGATTCTTTTGGATATGATTTTGATTACTGTGTACAATGTTGGCTGCATTTGGCATTACAAAATGCAGTTAGATATGTACAAATATTTGTTGACATTGTGCATCCTGAACACATTGGATCGCTTATTGTTTGTATGAATTTGTAAGATTGCTTGTTTTGAGTTTTCTATTTTTTACAAAAATGTTGAAATACGACAGTGCTGGGTTACGACATTTGATCATGTAATGTTTGATGTACTTAATAATATGGTGGTTGCAGCCAGTTGCTACTGTGAGAAACTTCAATTTTATATCTTTATAAACCTTGGCTTGGGCTTTTCCTCGAACATTTCCTTCTTCATGAAATCTGAAATATTCAGATAAGGTTCTTGACACAAAAGTACCAATGAATGGCATTAACTGTAACGTAAGAGGTTCAGTATTGCATTGGTTCCATTAACAGCTGAACACTGATTGTTTGAAATGTGAATGAAGGATACGTGTACCAATCCAGATAACACTCTGGACAGACAGATCAATGGATTCAGTGAGTCAAATTCATAAGTCAAAGTTTTTTAAAGTGTTAAAATGAGTCAAATAGTGATAGCTGGTTTGATCATGGAGAATTTGGATCATCAACGGTTAACACTCATATATCGTGGGACCTGTATCATGAAAGCAAAAAATCAGATGCCCTATTTCCTTCACAAATCAACTCTAAGCCAATCGAATATGATGCTTATAAGCTTGTAAACTCATTGACATGTTCCATGAAACAGCAACCTGATTATTCATTCATAGAAAGCTAAGGAAATATTTAGAGTTTGATGAAAATAAATAATTCATGTAGGTCAGGCGACTGTCACATGATCAAATTTAACAATGGGGATCTTGGATTCTATCTCTTGCCATGATCATGATTGTAGCAATTTCTTGGGATTTAAAGATCACCAGTCGCATTCGCGTAAATTTTGCCATCAATAGTTATGCCATGTTCATGTATATCATTATCATTGCACTGCCACTATATTGTTATTTTTCAATATCAGTTGATTTTTCTTTTATCTCTCTTTTCATTATTTTTTATTTTATTTATGTGTGTTTGTATTCTTGCTTGGTATGACCCTGATAGTAAATATGAATTAATCATTGTTACAAAAAATTCCCAAATCTTATGATCAAAGTGTCTATTGAGGGAAAAGAGATCTGTTGATGTTTGTTCTTAATCTGTGGTGAAATTTTGGATACATTTTTTATTCATACAAACAGACATCTGGGTGGTCATTACATTGGATTCTGTATGAACTCATTTTGAAATTGTTCCCACAACTTGAGTACCGGTACACTAAATTTACAGTTTTTAGGAAATATCAAAGTGGTTGAATTCTTTGTTATAATATTTGTATGGGCTTGTTGGGATATGATGCAATGACCCCCTCGACATTTCTGTGTTTTATGGTGCCACAAACCAACTCACTTCAATCTGTCTAATTTTGAAAGAGATTTTTTACTGAAGATACGCTTTCAAATGTGCAGCATCTTATTTTGCATTAAATCTTGAAGAATCTGATTGGTCCACTAGATTTCAAGAGCCAGGGTGACAAGAAACCCTAGTTCTGCATCATATGGAGTATACCAGAAGGATAACATTTTGCTGGGATAATAACAAGGCAGTGTGCATGTGACCTTATGTTTTGGGACAACTCATAGACCTTCCATCACTCCACATTTCTTTTTCATCCAAGTAGAAAGACATTTGGTTGTAGTGAAATATGGGATCATGATGCGGGGTACAAAATATGGGGTGTCCAGTAGAAATATGCTCTTTGTTTAATTATGTTTTGTTGTACTAATCAAATTGCACGTGTGTCTACTTCATTTTTTTTTTATCGAAAGTGAATAGTCACCATTTATCCTGTTTGAAAATGTTGAAGACCAAATGGAATTATGATGAAATGAAGTTCACCCAAATGCAATTGGAAAAATTTGAGAATGAGTTGGGATAAAATGATATCAGACTAAAGAAATGGCAAAGTGACCAAACTGCAATGAGGAGTATCCAACAGAAGTGAGGTCACCATCATGAATATGTTGATGAAGAAACAACTTTTTATGCAGATTCTTAGGAAAAATGCTTTGTGCTTATAGTACATGAGGTATCCTGGCATGTCTTCAATATTCTGTAAATATTGTTTAAGTTCAAGAAGATTGTTTGATGAAGAGCTGCAATAATAAGTGTATATTTTGTGAGGTTTGCACTCGCTTTTGTTGGATACTGTATGAAACAAAATTATTTTACTTGAAAAAACTTGATTTTTTAATTCAATATTTTTCTGGTGCTGTACTATATAAATACCACCCAAAGATACACACAGGAGGAATGAAGGGATTCTATTGGTTTTTGGTTTATAGAATAAGCCTGTGACCTGAATGAATGTGAATTGTGTTCCTACTTATTGTATTTTTATTTTCAATTTTATTTGTCTTTTTTTGGTGTGATTTGCTTATTTTATATTATGTTTCATGCAATCAATATCATTTCAATTTTTTTAAGCACTTGTTCAGCATTTAGTTGCATAATGGTATGTATGATATGTGATTAACACTCGCAAGCTATGAGACTTGTCTCTGTGAATGATGCCTTATTCAATTCTACAAAGAAAGCTTTAGATTTCAATCTTTTGTAGATTAGAATTTTAATTGCAAATTATTTGCACAAAAAATGTGTAAGCAGTTGCTTGTTGCTCATATTGTATACTTTGTAAATTGACAAGTTTTTGTACTGAAAATGTTAAGGATATTTGTCCCCACAATGTGAATATGTGTTGGTTGAGGGTTATAAGCTCTGCATTTTGCAAAGTTTATGGACACTTTCAATTTTAAATTTCACCCATTATTTGTTTTGATAAATCTTTGCATCATTCAGTGGAAGCATAGAATAACAACATATCAAAATACTCTCAGGTATCACTTTAGCAAATCATCTTTTGAAAAAAATATCTTCCATTGGGTTAAAAACAAATTATACTTTTTCCATAATGTTTTATGCGAGGCATTTAAATAATTGATTTCAATGGAACAGTAAAGAATCAACTTGAAGTTAATCTAAATTATATAATGCCAAAATTGAAAGCTTATTTCACGTTTGAATTAAGTTCTTGTAACCTTATTTTATTTAATATAAAAGTTTTTTTGTATACTGATTTTTACTTCATTATTCTGTTGTCAATTTTTGAATCGAGATTGTATTTTATCATTGAGTATTCAAGTGTTATACATGTCATTTTTCCTTGAGAGTTTTGTTGATCTTTTTTTTATGTAAACCCTCCTTATTTTTGTAGCATAATTATGTCCTCGCCTTCCCATTCTCACTGGCACGTTTACAATAAAACAGTTGAGTGTCGGCCATGTTAATATATCTTTGTGTCTATTTCTGGTTCTTTTACTGGTTAGTATTACCGTAGTTGCTCTCCAAGACGACATGCTTAACAAACCTTTTATTGTCATTAAAGGTAAAGTTGTGCAAGGAATATGTTTTGAATGCTGATCGCAGTGGTCACTAGTAATCAACCCCTTATGATGAAGCAAATGATTGCATCCCTTTTGTTTGTGTTTAAATGAAAGTTATTCCTGATGATAAGTTGGTTTTAATGAAATTAGAATAATAAAGAGGAATTATATTGAAGGTTTGTTAAAAATACATCAAAGAAAAAGAGCATCATGGAAGTCTTCAATTTGTGATGTCATATGCAAACTGCTCCCCCATATATCATGTTATATAAAATCCATAGATTCCATTTTATAATGTAGCATGACGAATGAAAAAAAAATTATAGAAGGGGGTTTGAAGTGTGTCTGATATATCCACCCACAGATTAAAGGAGAATCCAACCCAAACAAAAACTTTTTTCTAGAGTAAAAATAAAAAAATAAGACAAGTTGATACGTGAAAGTTTGAACAATATCGGACAAACAATACGAAAGTTATGAATTTTTAAAAGTTGCAAATATTGGTAATCACTAAACACATGGAGACTTCAAATTGGCTGCATATGTGATGTAAGGCAAGGACCACTCTTCCATGTACTCCAATACATAAAATTGCTAAAATGTCATTTTATTCAAAAGTTTTACTTCAAATTACATCTTTCTTTCATGAGGACATAAAACAATATACTACCTGGGTTATATCTAGATAACTGCCCAAGGGGAATAGGTACTTAGGAGAAAACCATAAATCCCTGATAATTAAGTACATGGCCTATGGGAAAGTTGTCCTTACCCCTTGTTATCATTTACTTACACAGTTGCCAATTTGAAATCTACATAGTCTTAGAGATTTTTTAAAACAGCCATAACTTTCATACTGCTTGTCGATTTCTTTCGAACTTTCACCATTCTGTCTTATTTATATTTCTCCATTTCAACACAACATTTTATGACCAAGGCTGGATTCCCCTTTAAATCACTTTCAATTTCCTAGAAAATGATGTTTATAAAATATATATACCCCACAGACCCAAAACCTACTAGAGGAGCTGCTTATTTGTGACATCACAAAATCAAAATGTATAGAATTCATGACTCTTGTAATTCTTTGACAGAATTTCATCAAACTTACATTTTTTCATTTTATCTATTATGTTTTTATTAAAACCAAATTTTCATCGGGTAGACTTCCCCTTTGAGAAATGTATAAAGGCTGTGTTCATGGTTCACTGGGTCAGCAAACCCTTACAACATTTAGGCAGCATATAAGCAGACAAACTCATCCCACAGAACTTTTAAAGCATTTGACCGGTCTGCAAGTTTTATCATCCATAGTAAATAAAAATTCATGTACCTCTGCAACATTTTTGTTGTATGGATAATATCAGTTTATAACGCCATCCAGACTAAACCTAGTCTGCAAGCACAGACTCATATTAGACACTTTAACCAATTATACAATGTCTAGAGTGAAGACTAGGTGCCAAACTCTCTGTCTGTGTCAAATATAGAGCCAGCCTCAGAACATAGTGAATCTAGTCTCACTACTTCAGACTGCATTATGCACTATGTGAATTGCAACAAACAAGGGTCTGTACCTGCAGACTAGAATAAACCCACTTCGTCGAATTACCGTTGATACAAGCATCACTAGGTCTGAAACGCGATCTCTCATTGGTCCATATTCTGCACTTGGGGGTTTGAATTAAACTCCGGTTTAAAGTTGTGGTTTAACTATGGATAGCCCATTGTAGCACAAATCTATATAAGTAATTGTTCAGTTTATCGACTCAATTTGACACTCAAATCATCCATAGTTGGGAATGGTAACTGAAGTAGTTTTCTTCATCATGAAAGCATAGGTAAACAATATAATAAACATAAGAAATAAAGGATATAAAATGATGTTTCGACTTTTTTAGCTTCCCATAATTTAGCACAGAGTTATTCTGGTCTAAGTTAAACTGGACTTGAGAATATGGGCCACTGAGTTTACTCTATTGTCCAGATGGTCTTATTTTCACTTTGTCAAATGTCAATCTAGACTACAGTCGAAGTAGACCAAGTGGATAGACCAAATGGGTATAGCTTAACCTGGTGGATGGGCTAAGTGGGAATAACACAGTATAGATGAACTAGCTGTAGTGTAGCGTAGACCTAGCAGTAATTTACTGTGAAATCTTGCATAAGCTTGAATCCTCTTGAATAAAGCAAACCCAAATATGGGGGGGGGGGGGGGTGTTATGGAGGTGTAGTAATTATGAATGAGGTTGAGCCATAAAAAGAAATATAAAAGACTAATGACATAACAGCAAAAAATAGTCTCTATTCAGACAATGATGAAAATATGTTTTTCTGTTTTCTAGCATGTTTATTTTATTTCAGTATGAAGACTGACAATTCAGCAAATATATACATATATAATTGTGCATTTAGACAAAGAAGCAAAACAAGAATGATTGGGCAAACTGCCATTGAATTCATGAAGTACAACTAGTCAACATTGATATTGCCACTGGTTGCATATGAATAATGGACATACACAAATAAATCCAATAAAGTACATGCTATTATGCATTTTATTTACATATTTGTTGTTAATTTATTCATTCATTTATTAAAAAATATGTTGACCATTAAAGATATGTCTTTTTCATTTTAACTTCTAAACGAAAAAGGGCGGGCTAATGGATTTCATATGGAGGGATGGGTAGGGGGAAGGGGTCAAATTTACATCACAGCAACAAATACAGGTGCCCAGTGTTCACAATGAAAATTGTAACGCATTATTCAGGAGAATAATACACTTTTAGGAAACTATAATAATTCTGTGTTCATTGCAAGGATCCTTATTAGAACTGTCATTTTTTAAAGTGTCAAGGTTTTTTCTCTGTACTCACTTGGCACAAAGGCGGGCACAAAGGGTAATATTGAAATATTCCACCACTTCTTGATATTCAGTGACATATAAAATATCTTCATATTGTTGATTTATTTCATCTTCATGAACTCAAATTCATGTTACAGACCGTGACGTCAAATTTTATCAGATCGTTTGATATTCCACAAGAGTTAGGGAATTCCTTTATTAAAGATAATAAAATCTATTATGACCCACCATTCATTTTTGAAGGATCATTATTTCAGCTGCTCTTAATTTTCATTCAAATAGAAAGTATCAAAGAGAAAACATCAAAGTCAGTAATGACATATAAAGAGACATTAACGAAAAATAAAGATTCATGAATTTGTGCAACCTTGAGTATATTGCACACAAGTGAACACAGTACCTCGAGGGACAGGTCAGTGGGCACATCCCGACTTGATTCGCCTCTCCTGTTTACAACCATAGAGGGCGGATTCCTTTAGTGTCCTCTTCTCTTCTGTTTCCCTCATCACTTATTTGCAACTTAGATTTTAAAAGTACAGCAAAGAAGAAATTACAAAAATCCAGAGTTGAATAGGATATTACTTTGATAGTCGCTTAAACGTAAGAAACAAACAGAGTATGAGGCATTGGCTTGAGAAAAGAGAAATTGCGATAATTTAAGATAACCAGTAAGAATGTTTGACCATTAGTTGAAATAATTACCAATCTCTCTTTTCCATGGATGGGGTTGCGTGAAACTTTCACTGCACATATGCAGATTGGTTAGAGGATTGCTTTCGCTCATTTTTAACCATAACCATGCTCACTTTGCCCCGGACTTTGCCCTGGATTCATTTCAAACTGGGTCACAGTCAGTAGGGATGGTCTGCGCCCTGCATGCGCATAAAAGAAACTTATGGTAACATTGCCATCCTATGTAACTAACATGGCAACAGTATGCAACATCTAATTAAAAATCAAGGAATCCACAGAAGTTACCGTCAGAATTTTTTTTTTTTACATTTTAGTCAGTCATATACAATACTTGTTAACAAATCCACAAAATTAAGATATTTTACTACAACTTATACATTTCAAAATATTTTATAAAACAATCTGAAACGTCACTGACCTTCAATGCTACTTGATATCACTTCATTTGATTGCCTGTATATATTAACTTCTACACATAAATTCTTTCCATGGCAGACATGGCAGACACATCATAATGATTCAATTAATTCATAAACTCGTCAACTATATATGATTTCAATTCAAGTTTAATAGATTCGTTTTATTTTGCGTCCATTAAAAACATACATATCAGATGAGACAATATATAATATACAAACTTAATTAAAATGACTGGAAGCAGAGAGTAAAAAAAATTATCTGCCATTTTGAGCCGCTACATTATATACATTTTACATCACTATAGGCCTATTCCTATGTCAGAATACACAGCAGTGAACGAAAATATTTCATCAAAAGAATAAAATTGCTATTAAAGGTCAAGCGCACCCCAACGATATAGGTTAATTTGAATAAAATACAGCATAAGAAGTTAGAACTTAACCGAAATCATTAACAAAATTTAATTTTCAATTATAAAGAAATATGAATCCAAACTTATACTAAAAATAAGCTATATGTACAACATGGAGCTGCAAATTAGAGTAATTTTTTGATGTCACATATCTATTTCTTTTTATACTGTAATATTTTTGTAGTTTTTTAAAGAAAGAAACTCTCCATTTAGCCACAGTATGTCAAAATGATGGCGTTTTTACATTTTCAAGAGGCCAAACCCATACCAGTAGACAAAGATTAAAATTATTTAATACTCAATATCTCAAAATACAAAAGAAAAAGTGGGCATGTTCTAGAGATTTGCATACTGACAGAATAGGAAATATCACTCTTTTGTGATTATGCATGCCATGTCTCTCTCTTATTTTGACCCCCGAGTTCAATAAAGTTTTTAGCCTTGTGTTTTCTGAAATCTTCTCTGTTCAAGGAACATCTGTTGGGATGAACCTGGTTTGTAACACTGTGCATGAGACATAGTTCTCTCATGTTCTTTCTATCAATCGTTCCTGGACATCACCAAGATGGAGAAGATGAGTGCAGTAACCATGGTGATAAGAGAAAGAACAACTTTGTTAGCATCGTCCACGACGTTAATCTTCCATCCAAGGTAGCGATGAGTGTAACACTGCAAAGAGAATGGAACATTGACAATGTATTTATTGAATTATATACAATGCAGGGTTGGGCTCTATTACAAGGTAATTGATTGATTTCCATTGATTAGTAATTGTAATTGAAGAAAGTTAATAAATAAATAATATAGGATTTGTATAGCGCACGTTTCCACCTTGCTAGGTGCTCAAGGTGCTCCTATATTACCCCGGCTAAGCTAGTCTACCGATTCTGGTGCGCACAGCTTTTTGAGGAATTACTTCCTGCCGGTACCCATTTACCTCACTTGGGTCGAGTGCAGCGCAGTGTGGATAAATTTCTTGCTGAAGGGAAACACGCCATGGCTAGGTTTCGAACACACGACCCTCTGTTTGAAAGGCGAGAGTCAGAACCACTAGACCACGACCATGAGCCCAACCCGATTGAAATTTATTTCAACACCTTTTTCAAAAGCCGGAGCTACAAGTAGGTGTTGAAGAAGAATAGAATAAAGGAAAATAAAAACAAGAGGGAGAAGACGAAGGAGTAGGAGGAGAAGACGAAGAAGAATGAGAAGAAGAAGAAGAAGGAGAAGAAGAAGAAAGAACAAGTAGAAGAGGAAGAAAAAAAGCATTACTATGCAAAACTAGGATGAAAATAACAATATCAAAATTTATGGATGTAATACAATGTAAGATAAGTGCATACCTGGTAATAGACAACATCAGGTGTAGTATCATCAGGAGTCCATTCAAGAATACCAGCCACAGCATCATCAGGACAAATGTATTCCAAAGTATCACGATAAGTCTTGTAAGAGAATATCCCGTCTAACTCACCAGTAGCAGCAGTCTCATCATAGGTGCAATACGAACCGGCTATTATAAAGCACAAAATAACATGATGCTACTGCTATTGCTAGTACTACTACTATATACTACTACTGCTACTACTACAACTACTACTAGTACTACTACTACTATACTACGACGACGACGACGACTACTATTACTACTACTACTACTACTACTACGACGACGACGACGACTACGACTACTACTATACTACTACTACTACCATGACTATACTACTATACTACTACTACTACTACTACGACGACGACGACGACTACGACTACGACTACTACTACTACTTCTACTGCTACTAATACTACCACTGCTAGTATTATTACTACTACACTCTAAAAAACGAAGAGCTATGAAAAGCTAATTCAGCTCTTAACATGCTTAAAGAGCGTGTATAGCATGTATAGTGACTGCTCTTTGGAGTGGCTGATTTGAGAATCTACACTTCCTGAATCACTGAGATTGACAGATCACGTGATACCATTTTATGAACCTTTAGAAAATTAAGGTGAGAGAAAAACTGATAAAGAATCTTTATTCAGATAAGATCTTGATATAATTAGAAGATTTCAGGCAAAATCTCGAAATTTCATCTCGCGCTACGCGCTCGCATCAATTGTTTATATATATATATTATATGTAAGTTTCCACATCTGACCCTTTATGAAACCGAGCGCGGCATTGATAAAAGGCTTTGTTAATCAAAGCTCCTTGGATATAAATATACTTTCTATTTTCAGCTCCACATCATAATCAATGAATCATAAGGAATGTGGGGATATATAACATATAAATGAATATATATTATAGAAACTTGATAATACATATGAAATACGATGAATTTTGAGTTATTTTACTTACTCGTTGGACCAGCATATATGATATGATCCTAGAAAGTAAAAAAAGAAACATTTCAATTAACATGATTAGTAAAGTCTACGGTTGAAAAGATAGCTTTGTAATCTAAATGAAAACATGCCATCAAACTGCTGTATAGAAGTATTTAGTTGTAATTATTCAGAATGGTGGCTCGGTGTTATGAGCACCTGTCACTGCACACCCTTACGATTGGTCCGCGACCCGATTTTGGAACTATAATCGCATTTTTCTCATTTTCTGAAAATGTGAATGAAAGGTACCTTTTTATAATAAATATAACAATTTTGAACCATTGCAGGCCTTTATTTTTTTAGTATAGGCCCATCGTAGCCATTGCTATGACGTCATTACGACTAGATATCAGATTCGCTTTTATTCTAATAAAGATAATATTTGTGTCACAGATTCGAACTTTGTGAACTGTCTTTTCAGTAATTTTTTTCTCCCTTTAATTCACAGGCCCACAAGAATTACTAAGACAAGTGCCACCATTTTAGATAATTTTTTGACAAATCAATTTGACTTAGATAGTAAAGGTGGAGTGATATACTCTGACGTGTCAGATCACTTACCAATATTTCATATAACTTACATGAATGTTAGTAAAATTAAATCGACAAATCATAACGTACTCCGTAGGTCTTTTACATCACAAAATATTGCGAAATTTAAAAGCGAAATCGAAATTTCAAATTGGGATGAAATTTTTAATATGCAGGATGCTAATGAATCATATGATATATTCATAACCAAATTTACTACATTGTATAATAACAATTTTCCATTAAAAAAAACACCTAGTAAGAAAATTAAACTGAAATGCTGGATGACCGATGGTTTGCTTCAATCTATTCGACATAAAAACAATCTATATAAAAAATATATCCATAAACCAACAGTTAGAAACGAACTTAAATACAAAGATTCTCTTAAACTAGTTAACTGTTTGAAACGGCAGGCTAAAAAACATTATTATAAATCTAAATTTGAAGAATATAAAAATAATATAAATCGTACATGGCAAATGATCAAATCAATATTAAATAAAAGAAAAAAATCAACCTCCAACACCATAGTTTGTGACGAAGGTCGGTCGTCAGACCCGTTCCAAATAGCAAATGCTTTTAATAATTTTTCCGTTGAAATCGGTCCAAAGCTAGCTAATATCACTCCTCAAAATAATACAGATTTCAGAACTTATCTATCTGAACCAAATTCAAAATCTTTGTTTTTAAATCCGGTAAGCCAACGTGAAATATGTAACATTGTCATGCGTTTCGATAACAATAAAGCCCCAGGTCTTGATGAATGCTCACCTAAGATTGTTAAACTTGTAATCGAACTAATTAGCGAACCTTTATGTCATATATTCAATATATCGTTAACCTCTGGGGTGTTTCCTGAAAAAATGAAAATTGCGCGAGTTTCTCCAATTTTTAAAGCTGGTGACAAAGAGCAGATCGGTAATTATAGACCCATATCAGTGCTCTCTATATTTTCTAAAATATTGGAAAAGATTATTTATAAAAGGGCCTATAATTTTCTTGAAAATAACAAGTGTCTTTTTGAATCTCAATACGGATTTCGTAGTGACCACTCAACAGAACTAGCTCTTCTCGAATTAACAAATACCATAATTGACTCCTTTGAGCACGACTCATTCGCAATAGGGATATTTATTGACTTGTCAAAGGCGTTTGACACAATTAATCATAATATACTTTTATCAAAACTAACTAACTATGGTATTCGTGGAACTGCCCTCGACCTTTTTTCTAGTTACCTCTCAAATCGGAAACAATGCACCGTTTATAACTCCGTTCAGTCTGAATTTAAGACAATTAAATGTGGAGTACCACAAGGGTCATTGCTTGGCCCACTTTTGTTTATTCTATTTATTAATGACATTTATCGTTCGTCTAATCTCCTTTCCTTTATCATGTACGCCGACGATACCAATATTGTTTATTCTGATAGAAATCTTCATCACTTGTGTGAAACTGTAAATACTGAACTAACAAATGTTTGTAAATGGTTTTGTGCAAACAAGCTTACCATTAACTATAAAAAATGCAATTACATTATATTCCGTAACTCCACAAGGCGTATTGATTTTAATCATGTAGTGGTGAAACTTAACAACCAAATTATTCCCAGAGTTGAAAATACAAGGTTTCTTGGCGTAATTATTGATAGTAATTTAACATGGATACATCACATAAATGAAATTGAGAACAAAGTTGCAAAAAATATTGGAATAATACATCGCCTAAGTTTTTACTTGCCTAAAACTGTATTGCGTACATTATATTGCTCTTTAATCTTGCCATATTTTTATTACTGTAATTTGGTCTGGGCGAACACATACCAAACACATCTTAAGAAATTATGTTCCCTTCAAAATAAAATTGTGCGTATTATTTCTCCAGATTACAATATACCACTAGCAAATACTAAAAATTTGTTTCATTCCCTAAAATTGTTGAAATTAGACGACATCAATAAACTTCGACAATGTCAGTTTCTCTACAGGTGTTTAAATTCTCAAATTCCACACAAATTTCGTGATTTGTTTACGCATGTTTCCAACATACATAATTTTGATACCCGCTCAAATAATCAAATATTCATTCCCAAACATAGAAAAATAATCTTTCAACACAACATTCGTTATACTGGCCCCAAAATATGGAACGAAATACCGGATTACATAAAACAATCTCTATCGTCAAGTAGCTTTAAGTATAAAATGAAAAAACTTCTTTTGTCATTTTATATATGAATATTTTTCAACTTACGTTTCCTTTTGACTTTAAGTTAACATGAACCATGGACAATTGTTGTTGCGGCATTTATATTTTTGCCCCCACTGATAC
Source organism: Lytechinus pictus (assembly GCF_037042905.1). NCBI lineage: Eukaryota > Metazoa > Echinodermata > Echinoidea > Temnopleuroida > Toxopneustidae > Lytechinus > Lytechinus pictus. The sequence continues at coordinate 10,537,705 of NC_087256.1, read as the reverse complement.
ATTTGTTGAGCATTCTATTTTATACAGTAATTCATGCCCGCCTCCCGCTCACGTCTCCCTCTCTCGTTCCATTTCCTTCTCTTCTTTTCTCTGCCCTTTCTTTTGTATTGTATTTTGTATTGTATTTCTGTCTATAGGCGTATCCCGTCACAAGCCTCGGCTTTTAGGGTATACGCCTTCTTCTTTATACCAAACATGTACATATTTATATTCCTCATAACAATTTGATTTTTGTATGAACTAATGTTTATGAAAAGTGTTTTGAAATGGAAGAAAATAAATGTTTATTTGAATTGAATTGAATTGAACATAGGTATTCGAACGAAGATTTAGAACATTACACAGTAAGACATTCCATGTCTCAATATTAGCATTAAATACTACTGCGTTTTGTTCCAAAATCGGGTCTGCGGTGGCCATTACAAACATATTCAATAAGGAATCAACCCTATTTATAATAAGGAAAACATAAGCTATTTCATATTTCATAGAAATAGTGAATATGTGTTATAATCAGTTTCCTCATTTGCATACCGACCAGAATTACAGATTTGCGGAATTCAGTGAAACTTTAAAATGTCATGAATTTCTTCGTTTACGTCCGATTTTGAGGAAATTTTCACTGTTACTGTTTGTTTGAACTGTCTCTTTTTATTCAAATCAAGTATTTTTTCCCCTCTTGAACCTCAATGCAAATTTTATTTTTACTATTATTTTTGAGAGTGTAGATATTGTGCTTCAGCCGCTTTATTTTTTTATACTTTGACATTTATTGTCTACATTATAGACTTTAGACCTGCATAAATTGATATTTTGTTTCGAAAACATTGCAAATGTAATTTACTTATCATTGTACTACATTTATACTTTTATACACCCTTCTTAATTTAACGAGCTATGTTTTCGCTCATTTTCCCCTTGATTTAAATAAACAATTTTTCTGCTGTGTGCCCTTCTTCCCCTCTATTCTGTCCTTAACATCTTCCTCACCCCTTCTTATTTACCTCATCCCCTCCACTGTGGAATCATCTTTTCCCTTTTCTGTATAATCTGGTCATCTTTTCCTTGATCTGCCCGGTTACCAAATGTGTTTTTTTGTTTTATTTGTAAAAAGTATATTTATAATATTTGATTACTATCATTTTATCATTGCATTATTTTTATATTTTGTACATCCAATGTAATTCATCCTAATCGACGGCGATAAGTGGATTTTTTGATAAAACTTAGCCATAACCATAAACAAAAACAATTCCATTTCAAGTGAGTTAAATGAAATAAAAAAAGAAGGAGACTAACCTCTTTCTCTGTCTCCGAGATCTGATCATAGCCCCCAGCTGGACTGTCGGTTATATAGAAGGGGTGGTATGAAGCTGAAAGACCGGGGTCCGAACCTCCATAAACCTTGAAGCTATAGGTCTGGTTTCGTCTAACGGTAATCTCTGGGATGAGGTTTCCGTTGATATACCAGGCAATGCCCCATCCGACTGAACCTGTGAAGAAATGCATAATATTTACGGGGTCGGGACAACTCGGACCTCGGGACTACTCGGACGAGGGCCGAGATGTCCCACCCGTCTCGTGATTTTTTTTTTTTTTACCAATTTGTGTCTAATTTTCCGTCATTTCGAATTATCTTTTAACAATTTTCTAGGGTTATGGTCGAATGAGAGCCATAATAAATATTTTTAATGTAAATATGCCGTTCATACACAATAGTTAGTTTGCTCCCCCTTTTGAAAGTCACAAGGAATATTTTGAATTGGGAATATGTCGCTCATAAACAGGTGAGCACCTTTTTTTTTATTTGTCAAATTTTCATGGCCCCCCTTTGAAAAGTACTGGATCAGCCCATGGTAACAACGCTGTTTTTGATTTTTTTTAAGCACGTTGTTTAAGCCCGTCACTCTAAACAATATTATTGTTTCAACTTTTAAAAGTATTATTTAAACTTTTTAAACAACTTGTTTAAAACTTTAAACAATAGTTGTTAAATAGTTCTTATAGTGATAGATTTAAGCAAGTTTTTTTTAAACAGCATTTGTAACATACTTGTAATTCCCTCATAACCTTGAGGTCCTCCTGATGATCCTATATTGCAGGTGAATTCAGTTCCCTTCAAGGCCTCGATTGGCTCAACTTCAAAAGGTACAAAGTTCCCACTTTCAGAGTTGATGGTTAACGGAGGGCAAGTAGACATAGCCATTCCAAATTCAATCTGCATGTCTCCTATAAGAAAGATTTTATTTTTCTTAATGATTTTTCTTCAAATTCGTTTCGAATTTTTCAATTCGTATTCAACTTAAAGTTTACGTTATTTAATTTTCATTTAAAATCCATGTTTGCAAATTTTAATCATTGTTGTAATTGTGTTCATCTTTTCTGGATAGGAAATAACATGGATAGCAATATTATACATTTTTTATCCTAAAGTCTTCAGAACAAGTGGAACGCCTCTGGGAGTCTTGCTTGCACTACGCAATTTGATATAGCAGCAGTGCTGCCTTTGAAAACAGCTAATGAATAATTATTCACAAAAGACACTATGATAAAATATTATGTCCATTGACCCAAAATGATCTTTGACCATGTGACCTAAGACATGCGCAAAACAATCATTCATACTTGATAACCCTTTCATGAACTTGATCCATAAAATTTCAAAGTTATGATGACAATTCCTCAAATACCCCCAACATGGCCAAAGTTCGTTGACCCTAAGTGACCTTTGACCTCAATCATGTGGCCTGAAACTCAGGCAGAATCTTAAGTGATACACTTATTACCTTTATGTCTACGTTTTATGAGCTAGGTCTATACAATTTTGAAGTTATGACAACATTTCAACAAGTGGAATGCCTCTGGCCGTCTCACCTGCATCACGCGATTCAATATAGCAGCAGTGCTGATTTTGAAAACTACTATAACTCGCACAAGATGTTCAGTGATACTTGGTTACTCTTATTTCCACGTTTTATGAACTAGACCCATACACTTATAGAGATATGATGGTAATTCAACAAATACCCCCAACGTGGCCAAAGTTAATTGACCTTACATGACCTTTGACCTTGATCATGTGACCTGAAACTCGCACAGGATGTTCAGTGATACTTGATTACTCTTATGTCCAAGTTTCAAGAGAAAGATCCATCAACTTTCCAAGTTATGATGGTAATTCAACAGATACCCCCATTATGGCCAAAGTTCATTGACCTTTGACCTTGGTCATGTGACCTAAAATGCGCAAAGGATGTTCAGTGATACTTCATTACTCTTATGTCCAAGTTTCATGAACTAGACCAACACACTTTCAAAGTTATGGCGGTAATTCAACAAATACCCCAATTTGACCAAAGTTCATTGACCCTAAATGACCTTTGACCTTGATCATGTGACCTGAAACTTGCACAGGATGTTCAGTAATACTTGATTACTATTATGTCCAAGTTTCATGAATCAGATTCATAAACTTTTAAAGTTATGATGGTAAATCTACAGATACCCCCAATTCGGCCAAAGTTCATTGACCCTAAATGACCATTGACCTTGGTCATGTGACGTGAAACTCATGCAGGATGTTCAGTAATACTTGATTAACCTTATGGATAAGTTTCATGAACTAGGTCCATATATTTTCTAAGTTATGATGACATTTCAAAAACTTAACCTTAGGTTAAGATTTTGATGTTGATTCCCCCAACATGGTCTAAGTTCATTGACCCTAAATGACCATTGACCATGGTCATGTGACATGAAACTCAGGCAGGATGTTCAGTAATACTTGATTAACCTTATGGCCAAGTTTCATGAACTAGGTCCATATACTTTCTAAGTTATGCTGTCATTTCAAAAACTTAACCTCAGGTTAAGATTTGGTGTTGACGCCGCCGCCGCCGCCGCCGTCGGAAAAGCGGCGCCTATAGTCTCACTCTGCTATGCAGGTGAGACAAAAACTTAACCTTGGTCAAGATTTTGATATTGATTCCCCCAACATGGTCTAAGTTCATTGACCCTAAATGACCTTTGACCTTGGTCATGTGACCTGAAACTCAAACAGAATGTTTAGTAATACCTAATTATTTCTATGTCTAAGTTTCATGATCTAGGTTCATATACTTTTTAAGTTATGATGATATTTCAAAAACTTAACCTTGGTTAAGATTTCAATGTTGACGACGCCGCCGCCGAAGTCGCCGTCGGAAAAGCGGCACCTATAGTCTCGCTCTGCTATGCAGGCGAGACAAAAAAACAAGCACCATTTGCACTGCAACACAAGGAGAAATATCCATCCAGGTGCAATTTTATACCTTCGTGGCCTGAACAATACAAGGTTGCAACAACAGAGTTTATCAAAGAGCAGACATTTATAAAGTTGCACTTAATATAAAAGGTTTTCCAAATGTTTGGATGTACCTTTCAAATGTACACAGTTTCATTTCCACAGTTCCACAGTATGATCTATCATTTCTATTCAATATACTCTGAGAAGGCGGCAACGAAAAATAGATTAAAGAAATACTGTTTTACACAATAAGAGACTTATCCAAGAATTTTGAAAAAAATATTGCCAGGGGTTTTGGCAATGTCTTGATTTGATTTAGATTTCTTAAGAATGATGTAATTGGTTATTTACCAGCTTGGCCTTGATCCCAGCCCCCCCCCCCCCCCCCCCACTCCGGGGTCGGAAGGACCGCATGCGTGTTCCAAAAATGTCCGGTAAAGGGATACTTTTTCGCGGGACAAGTCCGGCCCGCGAATTGTAAAAAAGGTGTTTTTAGTATTTTCACCCGGAGATTTCTTTAAAAAGGGGGTGTTTTTTTTATCTCTCTCTTTGGACTCCTGAGAAATTTCAAAAAAGGGGTTATAAGATATCTTGAATAACATAGAAAAATTGATCAAATCCCGGGATCAAATTCCTGAAATTTCTGCTAGTTTTAAAAGCTCATTCAGGATTGTTTCATTTTGAAAAAGTAAAGCACGGACCTTTTGTTGGAATGAGACCTCACCTGAGATAGGGGGTACATTGAGCAGTGCTCCACAATTAGGGGAGGGGTCTCCAAGGCAGAAAAATATATGACATGATATTTGCTATAATGATGTAAAAATCTATCACATAATTAGAATTTAATTTTAACAGGCCATTTTTTTTCTGGCTCGCTTCGCTCGCTGACGACTTTTTACAAATTTTCCCACATTTGCTATGGTGTGCCCCTCACAATATTTGGATAATTACGATACACAACTGCATTGAATTTATGTGTTGTGTTAAAGCTATATAAATATACACGCAATTTGATTAAAATAAGTGGCCATCTGTAAGGTTAAAAATGGCTTTGATATCAAGAGGTTCCAGGGCTCTGCCCTGGACCCCACCCATAATAAAGCACTGTTATATAGATGAGTTTGGACCATGGCCCCCCAAAGTTCTACAACCAAACCAAAAAAAAATGAGGAAAGAAAGGAAAGTGTATTATATTTTTCTGAATGTCACAATAAAATCTATCTTCATGTTAGATTCTCATGAAAATGTTATTTTTTTATCTCGCTCGCTTCGCTCGCTCGGAACCTATATTAAGCTACTTCTTGCCAGAAGCGCCATACTCGGCCCGCTCGAGCATTATAGAGCTTCGCCCTGATGCTCACAATCATAACAAAATCCTGTTCACCGTGGCGTACAAAAAAAAGAGAGAAAAAAGGAAAGAGAGGAGGGTGAATATGATATCATCTTTTTAACATTATGTCAAAATCTATCAAAAAATTTGATTTTTGCAATAAAAATGTCAAAAATCTTTGCTCGCTCGCTTCGTTCGCTTTTATTTATATATATATATATATATATATTTGCCCGATACGCCATATCGCCCCCTCAAAATGTTTGCCTTATGACGCCATTGCCTGTTCCATGATATGACCGGGAAATGTTTGGCTCTTGCCCCCCCCCCTGGCCACCGACCCCTGTTACGCCGCTGGGCGTACCCTAAATAACACTGAGTGGGGGGCCGGGGCCTTGATGCAGCGGAAAGCTGCTTTGTCGCGTTCCTGTCCGGGAGTTACCCCAACAGAAACAGAAAGAGATAAAGAATGATATTATACCCAGTGTTCTAGAGGTGTGTTTGGTTGCCCGTCCGTCACTATTGATCGGTCCTAACGCCCAGCTGATATACTGTGAACCTGTTGTACGAATGTCTTTGTCAAAGCCATCACCTAATGGGGTGAAAATGAAAATACTGCATCAATGGAATACTGACGACGAAAATAAAAATAAAGTAGATAAAAATATGCTATCAAAAATATAGTAAGTCAAGGGAAGTGGTGAAGAAAAATGCGAGAGAAACAAAAAGGAGAGGATTGAAAATGTCGAGGAGAATTTTCACGTGCTATATATTTTCAGTGTAAGTCTGTTTTTGTCATGTTTGTACAAATCTCTGGGAAAAGGATTTCTCAAAAATGGATGATGAGGTCACAATGGACTTTAAAATGCTATTCATCGCCTGTATGATAAACATACGAACCTAGAAAGTTAAAAACAAATGCAATTCCGTTCTTTAGAATGGCAAATTATAGGCTTTACTGGGGGTAGTGTGGCGAACACAGAGCGTATTGCATTTAGTAAGTCTCACATCCATTTCCAAAACTTCAATACTTCCTCTTTAACAGTCAGTCCGCAAGCCCTGAAAAAGTAGCTTCTTTTATCCAAGTGATATTCATGACAAGAGGGTTTTTGCATAGTTAATGAGCTTGGTGCGAACCAAAATACCTCTTTTTATTCGGCCATTGCTGCTCTAAATATTGACCAAATTTCATGTTTTTGGTATCTTTGTAAAGAAGAAGAATCATTCTTTTAGGTAATGTGTTTGGATTTTTAAAAGAATGTTGTAATATAGGAAAAACTTTTGATCTAAAACATGAAACAAAATATTTTTTTTCATGCAATAAAAATTGTTGTTTTCACACTTAATTTCTGTTTAGGCACAAATGATTTTTAAATCATGATAAAGCTGAAGATCTAAGCTTTAATATGATATAATTTTTATAAGAAGATGTATTTTAGATGGGTCAGCAGCCAGCTTTTCATAGGCCAAGTACATTTTGCAGCTCAAAAACAAGAATACTGCGCTCTGATTGGTCATAGACCACACACCCACGCAAATTCCAATGTTCCCCACACTGGGCCTCTGCAAGGTCACACTCACCATGTGGTAATCTCTTCAAATTACCCGCGCCTGTTTGTTTTGAAAACAGAATTCAGCCAATCAGAACTCTGGATTTATGTTACTCAGAAATTTCAGAAATCTCGTCTTGCATCTTGATGGAAATAACTGGCTGCTGACCCATCTAAAAGATGCCACATATCAAGAGTGACATTGTAAGAAAGTATAGAGTTTGAGCTTTCTGATGATATAAATAATGTTGGTGCCTAAAACACAAAATGTTGCACAATTTGCAAGTGAAAACAGAGGAAGAAAATTCTGTTTGATGCATCTTTTCAGGTAAAAAATTCACTTATTTATCAAAATATTTCATTCAAAAGAAATGACCAATATAAAAGGGTAACATTTACTCTTGCCCATGGTACAAAAATAATCAATATTACTCAAGGAGAAAGTGGTTAAATTCTTTGAGAAAGAAAGTCTCACAATTCACGAGATTTTGCAGGGACATGAATTCAGCCACGAGAGGACTTGGATAAATCTTGCTCATTGGCTCATTGACACAGGGGCTTGCGGACTGACTGTTAATGTTTAACAAAACTTGTAGTAGATATAATCTACAAATTGAATGACGACCAAAATAATGTAGAAGAACTTAATTGTCCGCGGGTAGGTCTATATAGAGAGATTGTCTTGGTCGGGAGATTGCCCGGGTAGCAATACTCTCCGGGTATATAGGGATATTGTCCTGGTATAGTGAGATTGCTTGGGTAGGGAGACTGTCCGGGTAAAGTGGGAGATTGTCCTGGTATGTTTTTCCCGGGGATAGGAATGCTAGCTGTCCGGGTACCATAGGGAGATTGTCTTGGTAGGGAGATTGCCCGGGTAGGGAGAATGTCCTGGTATAGTGAAATTGCCCGGGTATAGGGAAGCTGTTTGAGTATTGTCCGGGTAGAGATATACTCTTATCTTACCGGCCAGAAGTGGTCGTCTGTAATTGATCCGTGTGATGCCTTCACTTCGGTAATATCCCAAAAATGTAATGTCATTGGTACCGGGAGTTTGCCCGTCAGCCACTGTATCAGGGCACACCCCATCACCATCCGCTGTACACTGAGAAAACAAACGAAAAAAAAAACAAGAATGAGCCATATCATCAAAACCAGGGAGGTTCCAACTCAGAACAATCTTATAGGCCTATAAACAGATATCATTGGTGATTTTTAAACACATTTTTATTGGATTGATTGAAAATAGCCATATGGATTTTCAGCTTTTGAAATATTAAAAAAAAAGATTAACCGACACATTTCATGTTACTTCCGGCTAAAAAGTGAAAATATCTTAATTCGTAGTGTAGTTCAACATACATTTATACCACTGGCGGGTCCAGGGGGGCACAGCCGACCCGTGTCCCCCCCCCCCCCCCCCTTGAGAGGCACAATTAAAATTTGTAATGTAAAAATGCCGTTAAAACAGATGGATATGTATCTGTCCCCTCCCCCTTTTGAAAGTGAACACCTTTTGCTTGTCAATTTTTCCTCTTGAAAATGTGCCCCCCCCCCCCCTTTGGAAAATCCTGGATCCGCCCCCGGCCTGATTTATATTGAATCATTCGAGGCATTGGATAGGCTATCAGCACATTGGTATTGCTATATGATGCGTCTTGAAAAGACAAAAAAAAAGTTCTTCCATTGGCAATGCGACCAACAATTTGTGATGCCACACGTACAAATCCCGAATTAATAAATAGTCAGTTTTATCATGGTTTTATCAAGTCTATCCATAGATCATGTGTTTTTGTTTTGTGTTTTTGTGATGCGTAAGGAAGCTACATGTAAAAGAGGTTTCATGAATTTTATCATGGACAAAGAGTTTTTACTATCACCAGACTGAACAAAAGTATAAGTTTTAAGGGTATATATTTTCATTATACAAAGGGGAGAGTTGTACATGTCATGCATGTGTGGCATCGCAAATTTTGGACATAATGCCAATGTGAGGATCTCCATCGCATCATAATGATCTCAGCATTCAAATGCTCATGACTTTATTGTTTGTTCCAATCATTCTCAAAATTTTCATCGATCTTATTCCTGATTTTTCTGTTTTCATAAAAGCTAACTTGTTCCAAATTTTCATTATTCTTGAAACATTACTTACCATTCCATAAGCTTCAAGGTAGTAATCATCGACCACGCCCATTTGGGCATCGTTGATGTAAGCTACGGCGACATCGGACCCAGTCATAATAGTCCTACTGTCAGATCCACTTGGACCGAAGGCCATGTATTCATTAATCCCTTGACGACTAACCAAACTAATCTCGATTTGATCACCATCCACGGTCCAACTCACTTGAAATTGGTCCTCTTTAAGAACAGCACAATTATCATAAGCCTATAAACATAATAGGATAAGGGGGAATTTTTATTAACAATGTTATTATTCATTCCTTTATCCACATACACCTATGCCATGTTAACATTGCATTTATTATTATCATCATCATTATTATTATTATTGTTATTATTATTATTATCATTGTTATTATTATTATTATTATCATGATTATTAATTGTTGTTATTATTATTATCATTATTACTATTATTATTATTATTATTATTATTATTATTATTATTATTATTATTATTATTATTATTATTATTATCATTATCATTATTATTATTAATGCTTCCTTTTCGATTTACCCTCTGATGGCTCGTCTTATACAATTGGCTATGATTTTGTTTTTCATGAGTTCTTTGGAGTTCAAGGAGAAGAGAAGAAATAAAAAGATTATTTGTGGAACAAGATATCTTGAGAGATAAAATAACAAGATGAACGCCTCTGGCAGTCTGCATTTCGCAATTCGATGTAGCAGCAGTGCTGACTTTGAAAACAACTATATACATTTACAATGAAAAAAAAATGGGTAAAAAAGAGGAAATAAGTCTAAGAACATTCATTTTATAATAAAATCCCAAGTTTATTGACCTCCGGTCAATTGACCTTTGACATTTGCCTAGTGACCTGAAATATACATGTCCATTTGCCAATAACTGATCACCATTGTATGAAAGTTTTATGAAATAGAGACTTATTGGCCTACTTGCAAAATCATCTTAAAAATTCAAATTTTTTTGTTTGGTTAATTTTGTTGATATATAACATGGTCAAAATTCACCCTAAATGACATTTGGTCTTGATCAATTGATTTTCCATTCATGTCAGATGGTATCACAGGCCTAATTCATTTCCCATAGACTCGTGTGTTAGAGTGGCACTTAAAAAAAATCATAAAAAATAAGGAGGAAATTCGAGGGTTGAATGTTTACTACCAGTGGACAGGATATATGTCTGACATTCCATATTTGACCAGAAAAGTGTACCCCGACCGGCTCATTTCAAAAATAAATCGGCATTTATTAAGACTTTACCTGGCAGGATCAATTCATCACTTGAGAGAGTAAAATGGCCCTAATTCTTCCGCCAGGAAAAAAATAGTTCCAAAATAGCGATATCTTTCCAATTTGGAAAAAGGAAGTTCAGTAGGTAGCCTCCCTAGAATCAGTGTTAGATTGTCAATCATATTCGTTCATTTTTGTCAATCAGCAATATCAAATTTAAAAATTGAGCTATGGGTTGGCTCGAATGAATATCTTTGGCCTGCCAGTTGTGGTTAGGCCCGTGTGACCAGATGGTCAGTGATACCACTGTCCACTGGACCGAATTATCAACGGTTGACTAACTTGGCCCGGGCTAAATTCGGCCCATGTGCTAACTAACCCTGTTGTCTGATTTAGCCCACCGAGCATTTTACAAAGCGTGGGCTAATAATTAGCCCATGGGCCAAATCTGCAGCTAAATACTTGACCTGAGGGCTAAATCGATGACTGAATCTAGCGCTCTGTTATAGTGCTGTAATGTCCAAGTTTCATGAAATAGGCCTTAGTTTGTATTTTTTTTTCTACCTTTTTTAACAACAGCTATTAAGTTTCAAGTTTTTCAAGTTTATTTCATTTCTAAACTCAATGATACAACATAGAAAATAATTACACAGATATAAAATGATAACCATAAAAATCAATACAAATGAATATACATTGCAAGCAATATGACTATACAAGAAAGTAAATAAGTGTTTATGATAAACACTAAATAACGCAATAAGCACATTAACCAATAACAATATATGCAAGGAAAATAGAACCAATTGTATAACATTCTCGATAAAACAATTTGCAAGGCTACCTTTATAACTTTCTTCAATAAAATAAAAGTTGAGTAAGTGGAGGGATCCACTAAAAAGCATAGCTTGTCGAGTGTGTATCCCTCAAGGAATTGATCAAATTAAACAATTATTCACAAAATGAAACACTCATAAAAATACTATGTCCATTGAACCAACATGACCTTTGACCATGGCATGTGACCTAAGACTTGTGCAAAACGATCATTCATACTTGATTACCTAATGTCTATGTTTCATGAACTACATGTGTAGATCCATAAACTTTCTAAGTTATGATGCCAATTCAACAAATACGGCCGTAGTTCATTGACCCTAAATGACCTTTGATTTTGTTCATGTGATCAGAAACAGGCACAAGATATGATGGGATACTTTTATGTCCTAAGTTTCATGAACTAGATCTATAAACTTTTAAGTTATGATGACAATTCCACAAATAACCTCATTATCAAAGTTCGTTTACCCTAAATGACCTTTGACCCTGGTCATGTGACCTGAAACTCATGCAGGATTTTCAGTGATACACTATTACCCTTATTTCCAAGTTTCATGAACTAGGTTCATATACGTTAGAAGTTATGATGACATTTCAAAAACTTAACCTTGGTTAAGATTTCGATATTGATTCCTCCAACATGGTCTAAGTTCGTTGACCCAATATGACCTTTGACCTTGATCATGTGACCTAAAACTGACAGAATATTCAGTAATACTTGCTTACTTATATGTCCAAGTTTCATGAACTAGGTCCATAGACTTTTTAAGTTATTATGATATTTCAAAAACTTAACATTGGTTAAGATTTCAATGTTGACGACGCCGCCGTTACCGCGCCACCGCCGTCGGAAAAGCGGCGCCTTTGGTCTCGTTCTGCTATGCAGGCGATACAAAAATCTAATAATGTAACAGATTTTTAATAAAATCGTATTTCACTATTTTCCGTACCTTTCCTTTCCTTTTGTCTTTTCCCCCCTAGCTGGTCATGATTTTTTTTTGCGGTCTTTGCCCCAAGCCCCCAACTGTACCCCAGTGTATGTCACCTTGTGTATATGATGTGAAAAAAATATGTAGGAATTCGTAAATTTAAAAAAATGCTTTCCTACCTTGACATCCGAAGCGGGGAGTGCGGGTATGATGAGCCCATCGGCCTTAAGGCCGGCAGGGATGTTAATATGCCCAAAGTTCTGCCTGGCTGCCACGCACCACAAACCGATATTTTTTATGGAGAAAACATCAGTCTCTAACCGTACAGTGCGAGTTGCACTTGTCAATCGTTCTCTTGGTAACCTGGATGGGGAGCTGTACGCAAATTAAAAATAAAACAAATAATCATTTATAAATAGACTACCTACTCATTCAAACTTCCAAGTATTCTACATTTTGTTTGCCTTCTTTCTTCGTCATGCTAACAATGTTGACATTGGCATGGCTTGAAATAAACATCGTTGTGGAAATAGTATCGTAAAAAATGGAAATATGAAAAGATCATATAAAACAGAAATGACCTTATACAGAGTATGAGATTGACAACTATACACCTTTAACCCGTCGTGTAAATATACTTTTGTGTATCTACAAAATTCATACTATCTAAGAAGGAATAATTCCTTTCATAAGATACTGTTACAATTTCGTATCATGGTCATGCACTCCAATATCTAGGCCTACTCTGTAAAAACGCCGGTGTAAATTTAACACCAGCCTGGTATCTAAATCAGTCCACACCAGAGAGGTGTTGGAACACCAATTAAGAATCAAACCGATATTGGTTTAACACTAATTGGTGTTGCTTAAATACCAAATTGGTGTCTGCCTAACGCCAAACCGGTAGTGTTTCAACACCTCTCTGGTGTGGACCGATATAGATACCAGGCTGGTGTTAAATTAACACCGGCGTTTTTACAGTGTAGGCCTAGATATTTGGCATGCATGACCTTGATACGAAATTGTAACAGTATTTTATGAAAGGAATTATTCCTTCTTAGATAGTATGGATTTTGCAGTGCAGTGTATATACTAATCAAGTTATTTGCTAAAGCCCTACAATAAACCATGCCCTAGCATACCTATATGATATGTTTAAGGGTTTCGATCATAATAATTTTGTAAAATCAACTATTACACCGCGCTAAACAAAATATCAGGACCTAAAGAAGATCGTGAATCCGTCGAAAAATAATTAGATCGTCGGATGATATGATAATACGATGACCTTACGGGACCCTATGATGAACGAAATCTAATTGTATTCCAAATGTGAACGGGCAATAAAGCATATTTCATAACAGGAATACAGCTATTTTGCGCCGCGTTGATATTTTGTAGAACTAACAAATTAACTGAAAATAACAAAAATAGTTATCTTTCGGACAACATCCCTAGGGAGTAATCATAAAGCATACCTTTCACCAACTTGAGTTTCCATGTTTCCGTTGGCTGTCGGAGGAGATACAACGTCCGTCCAAAAGTAAGCATCTATGGAAGATATGATTCTCGTAAATATGTAGAAAGGGGTTTTTCTAAAAAAATGTAACAGAACTTCAAAGTTCAGGGCCCCGTCTTACAAAGAGTTACGATCGATCCGATCAATCACAACTATGGACGGCCAGCAACGTCAACATCTAAAAAAAAAATTATGACACTGATGGATTTCCACAGAGTTACGATTGATTGGATCAATCGTAACTCTTTGTAAGACGGGGCCTTGGTACATCAATAATACAGTTTATTCTTGAGATGTCTAATCTACATAACTGAGTAACTCATGATAATAATGATAATAATAATTGGCGCTTTATCAGTCAACTACTGCTCAAAGCGCTTCACAATTATTATTACCTGGTCACTGGATTCGTAGCTCATTAGTTTTGATTTGACACCTTGCCTGCCGCAGCGTTAACATTTTCACGTGTTGGAAATTTTTGGAACTTCGAAAGCGAAGGGTTTAATATTTTTCTTTTCAAGTTTTGGGTTTTAACATAGTACATACATGTACGAAAATTGTAGTTTTTTGGTTTCATCAGCCTTTCACAGCAAGTTTCAGCAAAATATTACTCTTCTGCGAAATTTTTGCGAGTGAATGCTATTTTACATAACTGCAGTCGCACTGCAATTTGGTTGAGCACATTCTTATTGAGTTGCATGCACATTTTCGGCATGAGATTGATGTTCTCTGCCATGTCCCTGTACTGGTTAGGAGAGCAGTACATGACATAAAGCGTGAACATGAGAGGTACCAGTCGTCTATGTCGATGTACGTTTCTAAAAGTGCTCAATAGTGGAAACGTTGAAGGTGTTAATCCACAAAGTAGGGATGGACAACGTCTAATCACCAGCTAGAGAGTGAAACTATATAGGCCTACAGTGGATTTCGTAAATAAGTTAATAGAGGGGATATTATTCATGTTAAAGTTAGTGATCACGAAAAACGTGATGAGGCAAAAAAACATCTTTAAAAAGGTTGGATTTAATTGGTACCTTACCATCCGAAACTTTGAAAAGGTGTGTTTTGTAGGCCCCTATATATACCCTCCACCTTCGGAGGTTCATAATTCTGTTATCCGTTACAGTTTCGACGCAAGCAAGGTGTCATATTAAAGTTGATGAGTTACTCTACTCGGTTATATAAGATAAAATTCACAAGAATAAACCCTGTATGCTTGATAAAGCTGACCTTTAAACATCGGTTAGCAATTTCAGAAACACTCTGGGTCCTGTTGCATTAAAGTTACCATAATGGTAACTTTTTATGCTACGGGGCCCTGTATATATTTAATTTTCACTTAATTTCGTTTATTTCCATTTCCAACAATTACAATTTGTTTCGCACATTTTGATATATGAATTAAAGTGGCAAAAAATTAGCAAATTTCTATCTCCAAAAATTATCAAAATATCATATAAAAAGGTTGGGAAAAATGAAGCTGTTAAGCACACGGAGCTTATAGGATGCTGTCTCCTCATAAAAATATTCTTGTATAAAGTGTAAAAAGACAAAAATGACAACTATAGCATAAAACCAGTTAAATGAAAAAATAGGTAAAATTAAAATACAAAGAGGAAATAGATTTATATGTATATAATTATATTCAAATGATATTTTTTGGGTACTTTCAATAACGCATTAACAAGGAGACATTTATATTTAGTACTATTTTTCATCGAAATATATATATATATATATTGGTGAAACACGATTCCACTTTCCACTTTCTTTGATGGCTAGACAATCTCCCTTCCATTTGGCAATATACTGTTATTTTCATAAAATAACAAACTTTTTGAAAATTCGATTTCGACGTCGACAAGAGATATGATTTTAGGCTAGATTTCCCGACGCTAAAACAAAATGAAACCATCCCTGTTTGATGATAGTAATGATATAATAATCTCAACACAATTTGATACAGAAGATCACCTACCAGGTCCCCCTCCGTCATAGTCGAGACCAACAAATCTAATCTCTTTTGAGTTTAAAATGATGACATTATCAGCATCGACTCCATGAGCCTGACCCCTCAGTTCACCTAACGGGTATTCCGCAGGAGGAATGAATCCTGATTCTATTGTAACATCAGCAAAATTAGCCTGTAAAAAAATAAACGCAGGCGATAATATAACCATGCATGATGATGATGATGATGATGATGAAGGAGAAGAAGATGATGATGATGATGATATTTGTCATAACATTATTAAGAGATGGACAGATGATTTAACACAATGTCTAAAATAATAATGATAATAATAATGAGGATGATGGTGATGATGATGATAATAATAATGATGATGATGATGATGATAATAATAATAATAATAATAATAACAAACATAATTATATTAATAATAATAATAGTAATGATAAGAATACTAAACTAGAACAGCAATCGTATCAGAACGATGTGCATGCGTTGACGCCTGTGATTATTGCAAGAAACGAAAGGAGACACAGAGAGAGAGAGAGAGAGAGAGAGAGAGAGAGAGAAGGAGAGAGATGGAGAGAGAAAGCTCTAGATGATAATTTATATACACTTATTACCATGACAATTCCTGGGTGAAGTAAGGTTTCCGCATGAAACCGATTTCTGACATACTGTTGCTGATAAAGGGTACATTGTATAGTATGCCACGTGATCAAATCGGATTATCTCAAAATTTTGTTATAACCTATGTCGTATTTGGTATCAACGGACAAGAAATATCAATGCGATGACATTGTTACCACTTTTATTTGTGCATAAGCAATAGACCGGAAGTAAATGGGATATAAAGTAATAAATAAAAAATGAAGGGTTTTCGCGATAATTTTAAGCTGATGTCAGCTGTTTGACAGTTCCCGTCTAATAAGGTTGACGAACGGTTGAGATATACATTAACAGGGGCCGCGGAACCGGGGGGGGGGGCTGGGGGGCTTCAGCCCCCCCCCCCACACACTTTTTTCCAAAACCGTGTACAAAAACGTAAAAATTACCATATGATTGTGATTTTTAGCATGGTCAGCCCCCCCCCCCACTTTGAAAACCGTTCCGCGGCCCCTGATTAATCCTGATATCTGCCAAGTTTGAAAGGTTTCGCTTTAATGATAAAGAAATTACGAGCGGGTTGAAGATATTCTGACATTATTGCGCTTTTTTTTTTTTTTTGAGATTTTCAGGCGCATGTTTGAGATATTTATTCTGTTGGAAGGTACATATTTTTGTTAATGTCTTGAAAGGGCATATCTTGATTCACAGGGGCCGCGGAACCGGGGGGCTGGGGGGGGGGGCTTCAATTCAGCCCCCACTTTTTTCCAAAACCGTGTACAAAAACGTAAAAATGACCATATGATTGTGATTTTTAGCATGGTTAGCCCCCCCACTTTTGGCTCAGCCCCCCCACTTTGAAAACCGTTCCGCGGCCCCTGTTGAAGAACCTAAATCTAAGAAAAGGTACGGGTTTGACCTTGCATGAAACAATGAGGGTCAATCAAGAACAATTTCAAAATTTAGAGGGCGCTATTTATAAAAGTAGTGATAACTGATGCGTAAAACACAGTAGAATTATGAGGCATGATACCATAAGCAAACCCTAAAAATATGAGACTGAAATGAATACAAACAAGGATGATATGGCCATTTTACAATTTTCCGACTTTGCATTTCGATAGATATGAAGTTTTTGAACGTAGACTATTTTGGATTTGAATTTAGGGCAAGAAGATGGCATTTTGAAGGGCGGGTCATATTTTCATATGAAAGAACAACTCTTCAACAATCAACCGCAGTTTATTAAAAGTCTGTATAGCATGCAGGATAAGGGAGATACGATAGAGTTAAAATGGTATGCAAATGGACTTTAAATTTGCAAAATGGCGCCTGGATGGTCATGCATGAATGATTTTGGAAAACTGAATCTAAGGGCACAACTAGGGGTGCTTGAGACCATGTCTGCCAATTTTGGAGAAATTTGGATGAGGAACGGGGCCAGGGCAGGAGCCAGCATTTTTGGCAGAAGAAGATGAAGAAGATTGCAGAATAGGAATAATGAACAAGAACAAGGCACTGTCGCCATTTTGTGTCAACGCAAAGAAGATTGCGGAATAGAAAAAATGAACAAAAACCAGGCATTGTCGCCATTTAGCGTCAATGGAACAATAATTATTTATGGCCATTTTAATGATTTGCAGACTTTGTATTATAGAAGGCGCTATTTCTAAAAGTAACTTTTGACTTCTGAAGGATAATACCATTACCAATTCATGAAAATATAAGACCGAAATAAATGAAAAATTTATGGCTATTTTAAGGTTTTCCGACTTTGTATTTCCATAAATATGAAGTTTTTGAACGAAGACTATTTTGGATTTGAATTTAGGGCATGAAGGTGGCATTTGAAGGGCAAGTCATATTTTTATATGAAAAAGCAACACTTAAACAATCTACCGCAATTTGTTAGAAGTCTCTAGCATGCAGGATAAGGGAGATATAATGGGTTTAGGAATAGTATGAATGTAAAATCTCCCATAGAGATTACACGCAAAATGAGCAAAATTGACATTCTTCTATAAGTTGCCATTTTTTCAGGATGGTCCGTTTCTGAAAAATGAACATTAAGATTATAATTCAGAAAGAGTATGACCTCAACTACAGCATATCAAAAATTGGGCAAAAATTGACCAACATTTACAGAGTTAAAGTCAAATTTGCATAATTATGATGACATCATAAGAAGCAAAATGGAATTTTCAAGTTCCGACGCCATTTGCATGACGTCATGACATTGAGGGTCAAATAAGAAATGAAATCATATATACAATTCATTTCTATCCGAACATGAAAAAAGTTTGAGAATATGACCCTCCACTTACTGTTGGATCCCGATATAGCTACACTTTCCAGTCCTTTCTTTCTAATAATCTCTTCTTTCCCATTTTGTTTTCGTCATTCATTGTGTGGGTTTTCTAATGATATTGAATCGTTATAGGGGCACTCACCCCCCCCCCCCATATGTGGCGCCACACCTTTACACGGAACTCCCCAAGACACCCTTTTCCAGAGAGAAGAACCATATCACACACCGCCAAAATGTAGATAAATATTTAAAAAAGATAAGTACCCCGGCTTGTTTGCACCAGACTGATATCCAGACATAATCCGATAAACTATCAGGTCCGACTGATGTATCGAGATGAATTGTCAAGTCCTCATTATTGTATACACCCAGTTTTTCAGTTCTAAAACAAAGAAATGTCATAAAATATGTCACAAGCATGAGATACAACTGCAATCACATTTGTACAAGGTTATCAAAACTATTGAAAATTACTCCTAATTTTTTTGGGGGGCATATTCTTGAATTATGATGAATTCAGATTCTAAAAGGCCTTTTTAAAGTTTTGTATACTAATACGGGTGCATTTATGATTGCCCTCATCATTCCCACACTATAACAACTACCCACAATCATCACGACCTCCATCCACTAGCGTACCTACGGGGGGCAGAGTGCCCCCCCTGACGAGTCTTGAAGACCCTTTTTTTTTTTTGCTTGTCAAATTTTTTGGCGGACGAGATCCTTTATTTGTGGTTGAATTTTTTTTTTTTTGCTTGTCAAATTTTTTGGCGGACGAGATCCTTTATTTGTGGTTGAAGACCTTTTTTTTTTTTGCTTGTCAAATTTTTTGGCGGACGAATTTGCCCCCCTGTGGAAAATCCTAGGTACGCCACTGCCTTCATCCCCATAATTACCACCACCACCACCACCATCAACATTATCATCCTCTTCGTCATCATCATCATCACTATCATCATCATGATCATCATCATCACCACCACCACCATCATCATAATCATTAACATCACCGTCATCATCATCACCACCATTATCATCACTGTCATCATCACCACCATCATCATCATCATCATAATCACGATCATCACCAACACCACCACAACCACCAGTCCACCATCATTGCCATCACCATGTTCACTAGAAAACATTACTTACGCGTGTCCGTTCGCCTTGGGTATTTCAAAACCATTTGCTGATGGTGTTCCGGACGTACCAATGTAAAAGAATGCATCTGAAAGTAAATCATATAGAAAACGAAAAAAAAATTACGTTACCATCGAAACAGTTCATTTACAATGAACTTTGCAGGAAAGCAGCACAGTTCTATGCTGAGGAATCAAACCGTACCCACATTTTCACTGAAACCCATCTATATTGACATAATAGATATTCGTAGCAAGTAAAGATCTACAACCGTGGGTTATTTATTCATAACAGAAATTTTCACAAAAATTATCAATATGTATACGATTTCGTATCGTATAATATGTCATTTTTTTTCAAAAATAAGATTTCGTATCGATTGCATGATTGGCAATTATCTTAACTTTATTTGCCGACACTGATTTCATTGTTTCTTCTCAAAAATATCATTTTCCACATCACACTATAATGAAAAAAAAAACATTTCAAAGTGAAACCAAAATCTGAATCAGGGGACCATGCCACAAATATTAACGATTGATTGCTCAGTTAATCTGTACGTTTAGCATTACGTAATGTTTGTGTATAAAGGAAGTGATGATGATCAATGTAATCAATCTTAAAAATGATGATCAATCGCTAAGCTCTGTCATACCGGGTGCAGATCTTACCTGGAGCTAGTCCATCGTAGGAGAAGTTAATAATCTGTAGTGTATCTCGATCTACCGCATACACCGTACCAGTCACACCGTGATGGCTTGATGGAGAGCTTCCCTGTCGCCTGAACTCACCGATCAGCTTTCCATAGTACGGCTCATCACAATAACATACACCTAGTACTGATTATAAACATAAGTAGAAAATATGAGTGAGTAGCTTGTCACAGTTTTCAAAATCTTAAGCAGACTTTATATGTTTTGCTCACATGCATGCATGAAACAATAATCTTAAAACTTGTATTGGTATTGCCGATTAGTCTACATCCGCTACGGTCTGCTTTACTTTTATTCAACATGGTCTAATCCCACTTCGTCTACAGCCAGTTCGTCTACTTACCATTTATTTCAACTGCCGTTTAGACCATTTACCACTTGGTATAATTTCCAGTTAAACATCTCGTCTAATATTCCCTCCCGTCTAATATCCATTAAGTTAGCCTAATATAGCAATTACATTTAATAAGGTTAGATAACTTCTGGTGAACTGTTTGTGGATCAAATTTCACTTGATTGAAAGTGCAAAACGAAACAGAAGAGGAAGTGGAAATTAGACCATCTGAACATAATAATAAAAGAGAATTATACACTGCAAAAACTCCGGTGTTGATTTAACACCAGCCCGGAATCTATATATGTCCACACCAGAGAAGTATTAAAACAACACCACTTTATAATCAAACCATTGCTGTTTTAATGCTAATTGGTGTTGTATAAACACCTATCTGGTGTTAGACCAAAACGAAACTGGTGTTGTTTAACACTTCTCTGGACAGGTGTGGACGTATATAGATTCCGGGCTGGCGTTAAATCGACACCAGAGTTTTTGCAGTGTACTAGGTGAGTATTAGATCAAGTATCGTATAGACCAAATTGGGTTAAGCCCATATAGCATTAAACTACCTGAGACGTAGACCATGTTGTGCTCATAGACTAAGTCAATATAATAAATATAAATATCATGATAAGGATCATAGTATAATGCACAAAATGATGATTCATTGAGCGAACAACACATATTGACATTTCCTGATGAAATTGAATCATGGAAGGTCAAATATGAATGCCTGTATTTACTCGTAATTACCCTGACTCGACTTTTTCGACTTTTAGAATAGCTTATGATTAAACTTAAACAATGAATTCGATAACCCCGTTGAGAATAATCAGTATGGTGTTGGGAGACAGTTCTGTTCTTCATCATTTTCAATTCATTCAACCATTAACAAATAGTATATTTACAAATCACACGAAGTAAAAAGGGAAAAAAAGGAAAATAATGTGGACCATATGTATAAGAAGCACAATGGCTAATGAGGCATGGCTCAATTACATGAAAAGTTCAATTTGGCAACTATATGAAAGAACATAACGATCAATACGAGACAAATATAATGACAGATGTATTTCATGAATAGAAATAGAGATGAAGAAACATACAATGTAACTTTTGTTCTCTTTGTGATGGTAATTTTCTCCACCACCAAGCCACGCCCCCGTACGACGTGGTACCATTTTCACTGCCAGGATCAATTACCGCGATGTAAATACATTTGGTTTATTCAGTGTATTCTAGCCTTTAACAGCCTTGTGTATTTCGATGACTGCATTAAAATATGAGGTGAATTATCGATCAAAGAGCAGTTGGAAATTCGAGTTAAACGTAGCGGATTGTCTAAAAGTGACGCTCATATAAACTTAAAAAAGTATGAAGGAATTAGGGTATTATCGCATATTAGTTGTTCATCATCTTTCGTATTCATACCCATGTCGTTTGTTTTTAAAAATTCGTAAGGGAGAAATTTGCCTGAAGAATAGTCCATCGCATTTCATAATGTTATATTTTAGTTATATTTATTATAGCAACACAGTTTAAGACATATTCTAGCTATATGAAATCATATCATTATAGGATCACTAAGGATATCGTGTAAATTGATTCAATTTTCATTCGTTGGTCCTATTCACAAGCGTGATAACTATATGTCTTTCTAATTACAAGCGTTTGCATCTCTGTATGATTTTTGTTGTATATAAAAATGTATACAGACTATCATATCCGAAACCCTGTAAATAAGTAATAAGCCTATGTAATTGACTTTATTGAAACGCATTATACGAATCATTTCCTTGGAACTTTATGTAGTTAATATCATATGCATCTGTGTTGTACATGTATGTTAACTTTAAGTTGAATAAACTGAACGGAAGAATATCACATGATATCATAATTGGTATTGATAACATGAAAATAAATGACAATCAAGACGTCAATGAGAAGAATTATAGCTCCGTCTTGACATTAGTGCCTGCTACCCCCCCCCCCCCCCCCTCCGACCATCAACTAATGTTCGAGTAACAACGAAACTGTATGTTGGGGTGCGCTTGTGTGTATTAGAATTTTAACAGACGTATATATAGGCCCTACCAATCAGATTATTTACGACTGGGACCAATCTTTAACGTCACCATGATTATACTGCAAATTCTCAATGGTGCTGATTAATATTCTAAGAAAGCGTTACCAGTTGTTTTTAAAGTCACTCATAACTTACAAACAGCTTTATGAAATGTCCATCAAGGCTCGAACCTTGAATCTCTGCATCCATTTGTAACTTCCCCATTGTACCTTATATAACAGACGCACGCTGTATCTCACCTTATAGGAAACTCTAGGCTGAAAATGGTATGATTTAATCAGATAAAGTAAAATCAGCCAAAACAATGAAATTTTCAACAAAATCGGACAAGGAATGAAACGTTTGTTTTACTTAAAATTTATGGCATTTAAAAATTTCCCCTTATTTCGGCGAAACAGTCTTCATATAATTTATGTAATGACAAAACTCAGTGGCCCGTATTCTGATAGCAGGTTTAACTTAACCCTAGTCTAAAGTTAACCCTGGTTTAACTAAACCTCCTCTAAACCTCACCTCTGGTCTAAGTGTAGTTTAATTATTTTGGTATTCTGATAGCCAGGTTTAACTAAACCTGGGTTAAACCCGGGTTTAAATTCTTTTTGGAAATAATAATCCTCTTTTAACCAAGACTAGCACCTTTTTGGTAAATTAGTGCTGCAGGGATGACTGCAACAAAGTTGAAAAAATGTCACTAAAGTTGTTTTTTCTTAAAAATTTGGATTTTATGGAAACTAATTACAACTATTGTAGTGAAAGAAAAGCATTCATCACCCATATATGGTAAGAAATTTTCATTCAGATTATCTTTATATTTTTTAATTACTAAAACATTTCAATCCCAAACCGAGTGACCTGCATAGTTTTGTGTGTATCAGTCCCATTGATTGCTTTTCATGTTTGTCAAAATCTAAATTGAATAGATTCACCTCACCCACTCTAGACTAGAGTCTAGACTCTAGTCCTATAGATCTAAAACAATAAGTTAAGAGGTCGACATCTTTATTCTAACCTTATGTAAGGGGAAATTTTTGTAACTTTTGAGAGTAGTCTTGGGTCTAACATTAGGCCTAGGCTAGTATAGTTAGATCTAGCTTAGGCCCAATTGTTTGGAGGAGAATTGAACATTGTTTTGACTTTTTTTACTTTCCTGAAGCAAACCGTAGTCTAGTGGAGCAACCGAGACTGAAGCTACATTATACATATTTATAGTATTGGTCTAGGCCTAGAACATCATTCAGGAATTAGGCTGGCTTAGCCTTGGGACAGGGATAGATATAGATCTATATTCTAACCTTATTCTTAGTTAGAATCTAGTAGAATAGATCTGATTTGTCTTAGACAAAAAGCTTCAGTCTCTGTATTGTTCCGCTGAGTCTATGATGAGTATGACAGTCTACGTTGCCGTTGGCCTCTCTCACCAAGGCAATGTGATATGACAATAAAATGTCAGAATTTTTTCAATAAATCCCCAGAAACGACGGTTATTCCTGTCTACAGTGTTAGATCTGACTATCGCTATGCATTGCCATTGCTTGCCAAGTAACTAGGCCTGGCTAAATGACATCTCTCTACTCCTGTTTTAGGTCCATATCTGTTTCTTTGAAGAGTTTTTATTTTATTTAAATATTTTTGGGGACTTGTTTAGGTTTCCAGGTCCAGGACTAAAAAACAGGCCTAAACCTAGACCAACAACAGCTTAGTCTTGACTAGACTAGGCCAGGCCTAGATTAATGTAAGAATTTAGATCTAGGCCTTACGTTAGTCTGTGCTATCTAGTCTACTGACTTACTGTATGATCTAGAATCTCTAACGCTGGCCTAGTTCTAGACTAAATAACTTAGACCCTATCTAGATCTAGAACTAGATCTGTATCAATCTAGGTCTACATGTAATAGGTCTAGATCTAGAGATTTGTAGACTCTCAATTTAGATTCTAAATCGAAAAATAGTAAATGTAGGCTAGTCTACAGTAGATCTACTCATCTAACCTTAGGCATGACAAAAGAAGTAGGCTAGAGATCTAACGGATTATTACTAGATCTAAAGAATCTAGATCTAGGCCTAGATCTAAAGCTAGGGACTGTAGTTCGAGATCTAGAGGTCTAGCACCCCCCTTAAAACTAGAACTAAGCCTACAGCTACATGTAGTTCTCTATGTAGCCAAACAACAGTTAGCATTGACTATTGTCTTAATCTTATTTTGGTGTGTGTAGTTACCATACAAACACATATTTTGATGAATGAGAAAATGTGTCTTGCAGATTATTTTACCTCAAAACCTATGTGTTCTAAATTTCATGAGCATAGGCCTATGTCATAAAATGAAGAAGTTCAATCCACGAGATGTGTTTAAACATTTATTGATTTAATATGATGTTACCATGGCAACAAAGTTTCCAACACACACAAATATATGTCTTGCAGATCTATACCTCAAAACCAATGTGTGAGCCGACTTTTATAAGAATTGGTTGAAAAATGAAAACTAATGAAGGAGTTCAAACTACAAAATTTTCACCTTATTTTCGTTATATAATATGTTGTTACCATGGCAACACGATTCTGATACAGGCAAAAATATGTCAGACATCTTCACCTCAACATTAATGTATGTGCCAAATTTTTAAGAGAATTGACCAGTTGGAAACTGATAAAGTAGTTCAAATCACAAGATTTTCATCTAATTTTTTATATTTGATTTGTTACCATGGCAACATGATTTTTTTTATAAAGACATAAAAGATTTTTTGCACATCTTCACATCAAGACTAATGTTTGTACCACATTTCATGAGAATTGGTTAAAACTTAGGAAGTAGTTGGAATTGCAAGATTTTTACATAGTTTTTGCCATAATATACCGTTTCCATGGCAACACAATTTCCAACACATGCAAAAATGTGTCTTGCAAATCTTCACCTCAAGACTTATGTCTGTGCCAAATATCATGAGAAATGGTTTGAAAATTATAAAGTAATTAAAACCACAAGTTTTTCACCTAATTTTCGATATTTGATATGTTACCATGGCAACGCGATTTCTTATATACTTTAGGCATAGAATATGTTTTGCACATCTTCACATTAAGACTAATGTATGTGCCAAATTTCACGAGAATTGGTTAAAAACTGAGGAAGTAGTTGGAACAGCAAGATTTATGCTTAGTTTTTGTCATACTATACCGTTACCATGGCAACACAATTTCCGACACATGCAAAAATGAGTCTTGCACATCTTTACCTCAAAATCAATGTGTTAGCCAACTTTCTTGAGAATTGGTAGAAAACTGATTAAGTATTTTAAACGGCAAAATTTTGAACCATAATATACTGTTACCATGGCAACACAATTTCCGAAAAAGGGAAAAAAAAATTCTTACACCTCCTTACCTTGAGACCAAAGTGTGTTCCAAATTTCATGAGAATCTGTTAAAAACTGAGGAAGTAGCTCGAAATGCAATATAGGCATAAATTCTAAAAAATTGTTGGCCATGATTTGTTGGATTTAAACCAGGCTTAAACTACCCCCTGCGCGAGTTTAACTTTTTGAGGATTTATTACCACACTTAGACCAGGGTTAACTTAAACCTTGCTATCAGAATACGAAATTTAAACCTAGGTTTAAATATGGCAGTTTATTACCACACTTAGACTAGGGTTAAGTTAAACCACGCTATCAGAATACGGGCCATTATGTCTTACACCCACTTATTATTTTGTATTTTATTATATGAAATTATATTTATTCAAATTTGGTACACCTACAATAAAAAAAATGGATTGACAACTGGTTCAATGTGTAAGATTAGAATTGGCGTTATACGAAAGAGACTTATCATACACAAATGTGTGACACAACTTTTATACCATGTGATTTCATGCAATAGCACTGGAAAATGGAAAGCTAAGACATGACATCATCAACCAATGGCCCGGGTCATTTGGTTGATATGCCATAACGTATATCATTAGGTTTCCTTTACCAAAGTATCCCATATAGACCAGGGTCACCTTTTTGTGGGGGAGGGGGAGGCTTTCACAAAATTCAACGTAACTCATTTGGAAGTGAATTTTTTGTTCCTTTACATGGTAGTCTGGCTATAAAAACCTCGCAACTGTTATGGAAAAACACAAATATCTTGAAAATGACAAATACTTATTTAACATCAAATATTGATTAATTTAATTGCTTGTTTGATCCTCATTATTTCAATCTCGTTTAGAATGTTATATTTTTAACGTCCCATGATTTGTTAA
The DNA here is from genome assembly GCF_037042905.1 of Lytechinus pictus. Lineage (NCBI taxonomy): Eukaryota > Metazoa > Echinodermata > Echinoidea > Temnopleuroida > Toxopneustidae > Lytechinus > Lytechinus pictus. The sequence goes on along the minus strand of NC_087256.1, from coordinate 10,510,432 downwards.
TAGTTGGTGCAGTTATGCCACGGCAAAACATGAATATATTATTTAGGTTCTCATTCTATTATGAGTTTGTTTATATTACTAAACTGTATACGTTATAAGCATGGTTATCATTTTTCCATATTCATAAAGAAGTTAACTTAATTCGATTATGAAGTATCTTCTTTTTCAGTGTTAACTATATGAGTTCCGTGAGTCCGTATAAATAAGCACTCAAATTTTAATTTTCATACTATAAGCTTATCTATATCAATTTTTAGATCATTTTCTTCTACCCCGTGCAAGTTTGCTTTAAATGATAAGAGAAGCAAATCCTTTTAAAATACAGTCTTTCACAGTAGCCTATGTTTATTACCAGAATACATATCAAAGGGAATGCGCTAATGGGAACATGATCAATTGCAAAGTGTGGACTATCATGGACACTGATCAATTTTAATCACTATATCCCTGTTATCATTGAATTGATTTTTATACTGCAAGCTATGATACTTTTTAGGGGGTGGGCTTTATGGATTGCGTATCCTCTGATTCCTCTCTGGCAAACAGCTACCCCCTCCCCCCCCCCCCCCGAAATGCTATGATAATGCTAAAAAAAGTGGCGAGAAATATCGTCAAACTTTTTGATTCCCAAAGATGAAGTGTTGTATTCTATACTCTATATGACTTACCAGTTGAAATAACTGCAGCTAATAAAAGTTTAGGCACTTTCATGATGGAGAGAAAACATCCAAAGACCGGAAATGTTTCAAAGGATTTCGAATTACGCTGAGTCCAAAACAGTACGGTAAGACATCAGATGGTGTTTAGTACAAATGAAATCTAGAAGAGCTGAAAGCAATACCAGTTTTTGATAGTTGAAATGTAAATCGAGTTGATCACACATCCGTGTTTGTTGGAAACCTTATGAATAGGCTTCGGATAAATACCACCAATGTTATCGACTTCACGCGTACAAATAGTGACTGCGGATAGAGAAAAACCCAGCCGGACTGATCTTTTATTTGAATTGTTCCATTTGATCCGGCTCAGTGATCACATCTATTATACTGGACACACTTATTGATCATACTGTTTATTTATGTTCTCCTTCAGTTAAAACTGCCCTATTTAGAGTGCATTGATTCATATCACCAAATTGAGCATAGTTTCACTCTGATTGAGGTCTCTACCAGCTATGATTCAAATCAAATAATAAATCTGTAGTTGATGAAAGGAAATGGTTTCGTTGGTGATCTGACTCAGTCTTTAGTAGTGGTATAATGTACCAATATTTACCCTGTGGTGGTTAACGAGGAACTGGATACGCACGAGACAACGACCCAAGCAAATAACAGAATATCAGAAAATTTTAACAGTCCATTCGGCTTGATTTTGGAAGGAAAATCGATGTTTAATACAGGGGCGGATCCAGGATTTTCCAAAGGGGGAGGGGCACATTTTCACAAGAATACATTTGACAAGCCAAAAAAATTAAGATAATAAAAAATAATAAAAAATGTAAAAAAGTCCTCACTTAAAAAAAAAAAGCGGGGCAGAGTTGTGTTTTGACGGCATTTTTACATTACAAATGTTTATTGTACCTCAAAAGGGGGAGGGGGCATGAGTCGGTTGTGCCCCCGTGGATCCGCCAGTGGGTTACATGAACATGATAGTTAATAGCTAATAAAAATACTAAATCAACCATCATCCCCTTGAAGGGCAGGTTTGTCACACACAATTGTCTTTTATTTTAATGACTTTTATTCCCCTAGCGGTGGGAGCCGGATCCCCCCGCTTGGATCCGCCAACGTTCGTGGAATGCTTATCTAAATAACAGCAACACAAAGAGAACTATTACCCACCCCCCCCCCCCCTCTCTCTCTGTTTGGGTGTCTCATTCATTGTATACATGAAATTCATCTCCGCCATTTTCTCTGTTTCTCTAAACTGTATTATTGTTATATCTCCTTGAACCTTTTCTTCTTTTTCTCCATGTCAAAATAATCCACCTCGTCACCCTCTTTCTGTCTCTTTTATTTCTCTCGACATTCGTCTATCCAATTCTTCATCCTTAATCTTCACGCCATCCTCTTTCTAACAATGGTATAAACGTTTGGAAATCAATCAAAAACTCAAGTAAACTTTTACAATTTTCCGAATTTAAAAGAAGCCTCAAGAAATCTCTCCTTATGCCCCACTTGCCGTAGCTACTTCCTTATTGAAAAATATTCCTATATAGATATAATCATGTACTAGTATATTTTATTCGATTTCAACCTGAAACAGACATATATATTTATATGACACAGAACCAATGTTTGCATTTCATTTCATTGACTGTATTTCAATCGTGGTCATAAATGATTCATGTGTCTTTATCCAATGTGATTATATTATTTTTGTTATGTTGATATTTTATCTGTTCTTGCTGTTTCCTGTAAATGAGCACCTTGCTCGACAAGCGGAAGCTTTTTGAGGTGCTACCTGTTTTTTTTTAAACTTCGGACATTTTACATTGTAACATATGAAATCAAATAAGTGAATTGAATTGAATTCTACCGTTTTCCTTCTTTCTTTCATTCCATTCATTCGACTCTCAGTTTCCAATCCAGATACATAATTTTATGGGTCGTCTGTATTTTGATTTAGTTTAACAAATATCATTTCAGCAGGAAAGTATTTGTAAATATTGGTATGAGATTTGTTGTCCGTTAAAATGAGCAAACTCACAGATTCCTCAATATATACTGCACACAAATGATTACACAGTCACACAAATATGCAAATCGTTGAGATTTGAAGCAATTCCAGGCTTCTTTAATTTATATTTCTACATTATTCACATGTCTATAAAATACTCTCTATAGACCCAAACAAAACTGTTTACACTCTCCTTAGAAAAACATATTGTACATTGTCAAAATTCATCCATAAAGTAATGTGGGGGAAACCTCAGTTTTCACAATAAGAGGGTCAGGACGTCTAAACTGCAATCGATAAACAAAATACTGAAGGTCAAGATTAATATTTAAAACAGGGTGATAATATTACTTTGATTGCGGTGGAAGTGGGTGTGTAAGGGTGTGTGTACGTGTACAGATGGGATTTTAACATCATCAGAAGCAAAAGAGTCACTAGTAAAACACTGCCAAGATATGAATTATAAGTATAAAATACCTACCACAAATACTTTGCCTTCCTCTACAAACTTAGAAGGCAACTTTCTTAAACTGAAATATTCTCAAGGAAATACGGTTTGGAGGAAAACATGATTCACACTAGATGAAACAGTAATCAATCATTAAAAATATACTATGTATGCACTTCTAATATTGTACTTTCAACATTTAGTTTAATATCATCATTCTATCATGAAACTTCAACATAGAAACACATGTAATATATTTATAATTGATTAATCAATTGAGATTCAAAGTGACTATCAATAGTGATTTTCTATTACTTATCATTTTACGATGTTAACGTATCATTTGCACTCTTAAAAATAACAAGGATAAGGTAAGAATTTTTCTATTTGGGGAATCACTTATAATATTTTAGTATAACAAGTTTTACTGTATATATACCATGGCAAATAACCAGGCCTAAATATAAGATTTTAACATAGTGTACATGTATATGTAATACTACTAAAAGTTGGTCTGGCCAAGTCAAATTTCTTAGGACCACAGTATAGGGTGACCTGGGTCCCGTAACACAAAAGTCAACGATTAATTGTACGCATCATTTTCATGATTGATTTTACATTATAGCCAATGCAACCGATTGTTAAAAAATGTTCTACAATCATTGCTAAGCTTTGTGTCATGGGCCCTTGTTCTGAAAATTTGGCTTTGGGTCTAAGGCGATTACTTCCTTATGGAAGGATAAATTACATAGACAAACATTCAGATGCCCATGGTAATTAGACATCAATTATTTTGAATTCTGTAGAATTAGTGACGAAATAGCCTATAACCATGGACTTATTTCCCATGTTATAACCTAGGCTGAGGCTGCAGCGTTTGTATTCGCCTTTTAAAAGTCTGATGCTGTTACAAGAAACGTCAGCAATACGTCTGATGCGGAAGACTTTATACAGTGGATGCGAAGCTGCCGCCGCCTACAAGTATAATCCTTTCTTGCTTTGGTTGTTGTTTTATTTGCATCGAAAAATATCTGCTGGCAATTTTTGTACCAAAACCCTGATTTTCTATTACAATTACTACCAGTCAACATCTTCGAGTAATTTTACAAGAAATCATGTTTGCATTTTTAATTTGATGTAATTTGATGCAAAAGTCTATTTGTTACAATGATTCATATTTCCATATTAAGAACAATACCACCATAGTGTCACCGTAGAAAAAGTGTTATTTTCAAACAAACCACAGCATATTGTTATTATCAAAGAAGCCCAAATAATTGTCCCACCGATGCATGTATGTCAAAACTGCACACAAAGTGACAGAGAAGTAGCCTAATGAAATATGGTATTTATTCAAGAAATCAATATTGAATTATTCAAGCGTTGAAGGTCTCTGGGGCCGAAATACTAAATGAATGTGCCTAAACATGACAACATGATCATGAATCAAAATATTTCTACCCCCTCCCCGACCCAAACAAAACACATAAATTGATCACTCTTTAAAACACGACTTATATGTAGACCTCATATGTGGAATTCTTTCATTGCACTGTAGATCTACCATAACACACACACATCATTTTACTTAATATAAACACAGTGCAATAATTATCAAACAAGATACCTCAGTATCTAGATATACAATATTTCATAACTTAGTTACAGATACAAAACGCAGTTTAAAAAAACGCAGTTTAATCTTTACTTTCACTATACAAAACAGGAAGTTCATATAAAATAAATGTAAAAAAAGATCATAAAATCCACAGGGCAAAACATTGCAATCAGATATTAGATCATTCCTAATTGTAAACAAGGATAAATAAAGTGCATTTTGCCTGCAATTCGATAACAAACAAACATTGCATGCAGTAAATAAGGAAATGTGCCATGACATAATGAATCACACAAATAAACCCTTAATACAATTAAAAACTTAATCATCCTTTCCTAAACTCAATGATCTGTTACCTTCTTAAGTACATGTATTTCTTACCATTTTTTTTCATCCAGTAGCAAATCCAGCAAATGTGAATTCACATGAATTCTGTCACTTTTACATGTATTAATTACAAATAAGAACATCAATTACCTATCCTAAATCATGATTTGGGGTCGATCTCATTATATTTCTCTTGTTTTTGTTTGCTTGTTTAACAAAAAATCTATTGGGGAATTCTCTGTTGTCAATATGACATGGATTTCCATTACCACATTTACCTTTATATGAGTTTCTTTCAAATTTCATTCTTTATTTTTTTTTACATTGAACAAATCAACAGTTAAAGAATTATTTTGCAAGAAAATCAGTCTTGTCTGCAACAAATTGACAAATATAAAACAGAGCAAGATGTGTGATATGATATGTGCTCATTAGAAACATGTATATATAAATTTGACATACAAAAATGTGAAGTATAAAATGATGTTTTCCAATCTGCATATCAATCTAGTCCTAAATGTATCAAAATGTAAAGAAGAATACTTCACTAACACCCCCATTAATCTGAAATGCTCCATTTTATTATTTTCAATTGATTACCAAATATATTAACATTGAAAATGGAAAATTGAAAACATTCAATTTCAGGAAGTTTTATCTCACAACTTGGTTCCAGCATGGATCCAGCTATGGTTCCAGTAGGCTGGTCCTTAGCTTATCAGTTCTTAAAATTCTTGTAAATAAGAAAACAAATAATTTATCAAACCTCATATCTATTTCAGTACAAATATATAAAATAGATTCAGGAAGAGACACATTCAATTACAAACTGAAGTAAATATCAAAACTATTTACCTGTTTCCAATAATGACTACAAAAGATTTTCCTTTCAAATGGTATCTTTTCTGTGTAAAATTTGTTTAATACGTTTACACAATACATCTCACATCAAAATGAGAAAACAAATATGTGGGGGAAAAATATCAAAAACTAGTGAACTTTCTGATAAAAGGTTAAATTTTTATATCAGCCACAAACAGTTGTGATTGAAACAAATGAAACTCAAATTGATAACAACATACATGTAGCTGTGTATCTAAGGAATTGAAGATCAAATAAATCTGAATTTGAGTTAATTTTCAATCGATCTTAACATTACATGCCTCAAATGATAAAAATCAATACAAACAAATATATTACATGTTTGAAATCTTAGATATACAAGTGATCCTTCTTTTCACTAATGGGCAGATTTCCAGTCCTGGAACATTTCATTTCAATACATATAATTCAATTCAATAAATTCCAGTTGTGGTAATGATCCCATAATGAGTACGTACAGAATCCAATAAAATGACCACTAAAATGTTTGTACATATGATGAGCCAAACAGTTCTGATGGAAAAATATGTAATTGCTGAGAAATAGCAAAATATATTCAAGCCATGTGTCAGGTCTTTTGCTAAGATTAAGGGGAACCCCGGAGTAGTGGTCCATCTGCACTCCCCAATCAGTTATATCGGGAGGAGAGACCTGCGGGTCAGTGATTCAGTTCGCTTTACGCCTCCCAGGCACAGGTGACGCCAAACAAATAATAATAACAATGCAACATCCAAGATTTACTTATCCGTGTATGTGATCCTTGGTGTGATCGTTTTACGGGTTAGATTTCATGATTTCACAATGTTCAGTTTATGCAAATGAACCAGTTGGGTGTTTCATCAAGCTGTTTGTAAAGTGGTGTACAACTTGAACACAAGACAGGAACATGTTCTTAGGTGCTAAGTCAGCTTAGGGATATATCATAGGGATATGTCATATAGCATAAGAAAGGGTCACAGTCTGTGTATAAAGTCATTGGTAACTTACATACAGCCCTCTGAAACATCCACCAGATCTAGAGCTATGATGATATGGTGACAATGAACATTGATTTTAAAATCTTCCCCATTAAATTATTGTACCAACAGCTATATAAGATTAGCTTTAATAGTTAAAACAAAGAAGAAATACTCCTTACAAATAGACTCAATTTCACCTAAGATGCGTGTTGCATTGTTGTGAATTAATAATCACCCTAAATTCCATACAAAGATAATGACATCGTTCCTGAGCTTATCACAAAGAGCACTCAAATCTTCACATAAGAAAGGAATATTTACACAATAAATTACACAACATAACCTTTAACAAAACACACATCTATCATCTTGTAAAACAAAATCTTCTTATAAATAGTACAACATACAAAAAAAATCTCAAATCAACTCAAACTGTCTCGCAAAATTGGAGACTGGTGTGATTTTTTGAAGTTGCTTTCAGGAATCCTTTCTTGACAAGGGGGCAAAGGGGATGGGTTAATTCACTTGTGTTTAACACTGACACATCAGGGGGCCGTTTCATAAAGCTGTTCTTGTGGAAAATGGTATATTCATTGGCGATGGTTAAGCGCGTAAGAAAGGTTCACCAGTCGTTCTTAAAGTTGCTCTTAACTTACGAACAGCTTTATGAAACGACCCCCTGATCATTAAAGAGTGCTGGTGGCACAATGTAAATTGACAACTTTCATGGTCCATGGTGGAAATGGGGAAGGGGATCTGAAAAGCAAATCATTGAATAATTTCAGCGGGGTCTTTAAGCGTCAGAGCTGAACATGTTTACCTTGCAGATGACCAAACCGGAATAAATTTACAATAAAGTAACTGTTAAGAGTGTTGACATTATTGCCATTAAAATTCATTTTGCTATGACTTCTGATATATGAAAATAATTCTCAGGGTAAAAGAAAAGGAAAACAATTTTTTTTGAATTGATACATAACACAGCAATCTCTACGATATGATTCTTTAAAATACATGTATATGAAATGCTCTTCCACAATAATCTGTTTATGTGTGCGACACAAAAAGGAAAACAAGCAACTAGACATAACTCAGTGGCAACATTGACTGAGAAAGGAAATAAAAATGTGAAACTGGAGCAAACAGGCTACCAGTGTCTTTTTGGACAATCAGGTAATTTCCTTACTATATGAGATGCATTAGCAGATTTGATTCTATATAGCAACATCAGAAAAATATCTCTAAAGCACTTGACAAATATATTACAACCCTGGTCACTGGATTCAGGATTGCCTGTATATAAGGTGTATACACAATCACCACTCCCTGGGGAGTATTCCCAAGTTGAATGTCTTGTTGTGATCTCCCAGCAAACACCAAACAGATTGACATAGCACATAAACCTTGAAGGCTCACTTCATCAATGATCTTCGAGTGAGCTTCTTATAATAGAATCCCCTTCAATGTTAAGTATGATTCATCTTATTCAAACCATGGGACACTATAAAAGGACAAATGAAAAGTAATTTTATGCCTACCAATACTTTCTCAGGCTATAATGCTGAAGATAAAGCAAATATAGAACATTATTGCAACAAAGGACATCCCTGTAGAAACTCTCTAGAACGAAGTAGGTGGCAAGTTGAAAAGGATAAGTTCATTCCAATCCAAAGATTTCATCACACTTGCAAAAAGATAAAAACTAAAGTCTTCTTACATATACATTGTAGAGCCTCACAGAAGCTGATATAATCTGTTGAGGAAAGAGAGAAACAAGAAATATATTTAATCAAATATGATAAACACTGATATAAAATTTAGCTACATAGACAGATGCATACATGTATTCCATAAAGTATGTACATCTGACCCCTTATTTGTGGGGCCTCTCTCAAATGATTTCTCTGTTTTCTAGTTCATTTGAAAGAAAGGTTATAATGTTCCTTGCTTGAGTAGTTTGTAATGTGGAATAAGAATTAAACAAGGCATAAGCGATTTGTGTCTCGCCCACTTATGAAAATAATCAGAAATATTGTGATTTACGAGGGCACGCAACAGAATTGTATCGAAAGTTCATTGTGAAATGACTGGGATGGAATAACACTTGTCATAAGAGTCTTGCACGTTAACTTTAATGTTTACCTCAAAATGAACTTTGACCATACCATGTGACCTCCCAACACAATAACATGCAGGTCCCCTAAGTACATCTACCATCCAAGTTTGGTTGAAAAATGATTTACGGTTGCAGAGTTATGTGTAATAAGAGTCTTGCATGAAAACTTAAACGTTGGCCTGAAAATGACCTTACCATGTGACCTGCGACTGCAGCATGACATGCAGGTCTCCTAACTACATCGACACTCCAAGTTTGGGTGAAAAATGACTTGCGGTTGTGCAGTTAGGTGTCATAAGAGAATCTTGCATGTAAACTTTAACGTTGACCTTTGACCATACCATGTGACCTCCCAACACAATAACATGCAGGTGCCCCAAGTCCATCTACCATCCAAGTTTGGTTGAAAAGTGACTTACGGTTGCGGAGTTAGGTGTCATAAGAAAGTCTTGCTTGTAAACTTTAACGTTGACCTGAAAATGACCTTTGACCTTACCATGTGACCTCCAATTGCAGCATAACATGCAGGTCCCCCAAGTCCATCTACCATTCAAGTTTGGTTGAAAAGCGACTTACGGTTGGGGAGTTATGTGTCATAAGGTTTGTGACGGACGGACGACATTTTGATTCCTAAGTCTCGCCTTCACCTCTGGTGGGCGAGACCAAAATAATTATTTTATGGAACTGCCCTTCTGCATCTTTGTCTTTGGTATATTTATCCCCTTGCCCACTGAATGATGAGGGTTAATTGAATGTGCTTTGATCAAAAAGTAACTCAAAAGCTCTTCATTGATGAATTATAACTTATATCAAGCAAAATCTCCTATCACATGTACATGTATGATGGTAGCCCCTCTCCTCTCAAGAGCATAATAGCCTCCCTGTTGATTTTTTTTTTCCAAAAGAGAGTTGCAACTCAGAGCTATTACTTAACAGATCATTTTGTCACTTAAAAACTTAGTTAAAAAGACTTCAATGATATTAGATAAGAGGTTTTCTCACACATTGCAAGTTCCCTGACCCATAAAAAAGAATCAATTCCTTGAAACTTTCTATACAAAATATCTTCCACTTACTTGATGAGTTAAGATGAATGTATCCAGTACTGTCATCTGTTTATTGGCTCATCTTCATTGGTACGCTTCCTTATGTGACCTAGTCTGCAAGGGTGAAAATACATGTAACATTAAAAAAAAAAAAATCATCGTTATTGAGATGACCATTATCATACAAAAACAGCAACATAGTATATAGATAAGTGTTGCATATTGTTATTACCCTATCAGAAAACCCATTTCAAGCACTGTTTGATTTTCGCATATAATGGCTATATTATTTCATTTGTTAAAGAGCCTTTTTTTAGAGGAGGAACAATCATAATATAACAGACGTCAAAAGGCCAGGGTAAGACAAACTAACTCTCAAGTGGGAGCATGGGAATTTGCGAAAAATGGTCATTCAGTGGAAGATCTCTTGCTATTAGAGTCACTATGCACTGTAATAATGAAATGAGACACAAGGAACCATTCCTGAATCCTTAACGCTACATCAATCAGAGAACCTGACCTGTTGGATTCTTGGCTTCCTGTGATTTTTCGTTGAAGTCTTGGAGTTAAGGGATTCACATAGATATCTTACCTGTCTTGGCAGACTGTAAGTTCTTATTGTAGTCTTCGAGTTTCATGGATATATACAGTGATATCTTACCTCTTGAATTCTTGGCAACCTGTGAGTTTTTATTGTAGTCTTTGAGTTTCCTTGATATATAAAGTGATATCTTAACAGTTAAATTCTTGGCAGACTGTAAGTCCTTGTTGTAGTCTTTAGCTTTTATATTCCTGGATATATACAGGGATATCTCAGCTGTTAAATAACTTGGCAACCTGTGAGTTCTTGTTGTAGTCTGAGTTTCCTGCATATATACATGGAAATCTTACCTGTTGAATTCTTGGCAACCTGTGAGTTCTTAATGTAGTCTTTGAGTTTCCTGGATATATACAGGGATATCTTACCTGTTGAATTCTTGGCAACCTGTGAGTTCTTAATGTAGTCTTTGAGTTTGCTGGATATACCTACAGGAATATCCTACCTGTTGAATTATTGGCAGACCGGAAGTTCTTATTGTAGTCTTTGAGTTTCCTGGATATATACAGTGATATCTTACCTGTAGAATTCTTGGCATCCTGTGAGTTCTTGTTGTAGTCTTTGAGTTTCCTGGATATATACAGTGATATCTTAACAGTTAAATTCTTGGCAGACTGTAAATCCTTGTTGTAGTCTTTAGTTTTTATATTCCTGGATATATACAGGGATATCTCAGCTATCAAATTTGTGGCAACCTGTGAGTTCTTGTTGTAGTCTTTGAGTTTCCTAGATATATACATGGAAATCTTACTTTTTGAATTCTTGGCATCCAGTAAGTTCTTTTTGTAGTCTTTGATTTTCCTGGATATATATACAAGAATATCTTACCTGTTTAATTCTTGACTATGTGTGAGTTCTTATTGTAGTCTTTGAGTTTCCTGGATATATTTAGTGATATCTTATCTGCAGGGACCTGGGAAGCTGGGGTGCCCAAAAATTATCCTGGGGGTGCTGCATGTATTATTTTCCATAGACAGCACCCCCACGAAAATCAGGTTCCCCCTGTATTTTTTTAAATATGTTATAATGTACATAATTATCACATCCGACAATCGCAAATCATTTACATAGTCTTTCACATATTCCAATAACATCCCTCCTATAACGCGACTCAATCAAGCTCCAGCGGGGCAGCACTCCGATACAGACGTGGTCGCGCGCAATACGTGATAACCATACACACTCTTCCATAGCAGGGAGGGACATGGGGTGGTGGTTCGACTTGAAACTTCCAGGTTTTATGTCGAATCAAGTGAGCGGGCGCCCGACCGCCCGTGTATTGTATACTTATAATTTTAAGTCAGACAATAGAAATCAAATTTCACAGTCTTTTTCACCCTGCCCCATGTCCCTACGAGCTGGGAAGCGGGGTGCTGGGGGTGAAGCACCCCCAAAATTTGGGGGTGCTGCGTGTGTTATTTTCCATAGGCAGCGCACCTCCTGGTAATCTAGTGGTAGGTATGATAAATGACAGAAATGTAATGAAAATGAACGACGTTTTGTAGAACCCCCCCCCCCACTTCAGGATTTTCCGACACATTACTTGAAATAGTGTTCAAATTCACCCTCTTTCACATCGGAATATCAAATATGCCAAGATTCTAGGTCTACCTCTAAACACGCGCACTCATGTTTATTCAGATATGCAGCTTGATTTTTTTTTGGGGGGGATACTCCGGGCTGAAAATATTTATATCAAATACATTTTATAAAAATAAATAAATTTTCTCAAAATCTGATAACGATTAGTTAAGTTATTTAATTCTAAAGTTAAATAATATTTTATGAAAATGGTGATATGCATGTCGTCATGAATATTTAATAGGTGGGCTGATGCTGTCACATCCCCACTATCCTAGCTGTTCCTTGTGGAATCAAAATTGTTTCATTTTTTCATACCAGAATGAATGATATGTCTCCCTTATAATGAAATAAGTTGCAACAAAGAATATTTAATGGACTAAATCAGTTGTCAATTCAACTGTTTCGGTTCTTGAAAAGAAAATATTGAATAAACCTAATTTTATATAATAAAATACAAAAGAACAAGTGGGGAATAATGCTAATCTTTCAAATGCAATAACTGTGATATTCCTTGTCTGATTTTGATCAAATCTTTATTCTTATGTTCGTCTGAGTTTTCTTTATCTGTTCAAACCATTTTACATTCAGTGTGGAGTTTTAGATCAGAATATCCAAAATTTTCTGCACGCGCTTCGGGAAATCTTACTTGTTGAATTCTTGGCATCCAGTAAGTTCTTGTTGTAGTCTTTGATTTTCCTGGATATACATGTATACAAGGATATCTTACCCATTTTCATTTTTACTCTGTGTGAGTTCTTATTGTAGTCTTTGAGTTTCCTGGCTATAGACAGTGATATTTTGCCTGTTGAATTCTTGGCATCCAGTAAGTTCTTATTGTAGTCTTCGAGTTTCCTGGATATATACAGTGATATCTTACCACTTGAATTTTTGGTATCCAGTGAGTTCTTACTGTAGTCTTTGAGCTTCCTGGATATATATACAAGAATATCTTACCTGTTAAATTCTTTGCACCCAATGAGTTCTTGTTGTAGTCTTTGGGTTTCTTGGATATATACAGGGATGTCTTCTAACCTTGTTGGAGGTAGGATGTTAGGGATGTACTTAGCAAACAGAGCAGGCTTCAACTGAGCATAATCTAGGATTTAAAAAAAATCATTGTAATATCACATGTTAAATTCCACATAATATGAATCTTTGTGTGGAATTGATAGTTCATTAAATAATCAATTTTATTGTTCCTAACAACAAACATTTATTTTTTCACTTCAAAGTCATGATATCTTTCTAATATGAAAATGCATACAAGCCCTAAGTATGCTGAACTGTGCAAACTTAATACTATCTTCATTTTCATTGTCTTCATCATTATAAATCATCATGAATTTTATGTCAATTAACGATATCATGATAATTTCATTGTGTAAGTCATTATCATCAGCAGCAGTATTAGAATAAGTAGTAATATAAATAGTTGTAGTCATGGGTGTCGATCGGTATTCTTGGTTGGGGGGGATGATTGACACAAATATTCTTGTGGATGTGGATCTTTCAATATTACCCCCACTAAAATCACAAAATTCAATTTGTGTTACAAGTAAGCCCAGTGGCGTACCGTGGGTCATGGCATTGGGGGGCACCAGCAAAAATATTGAGTCACTTAGTGAGCGCGCGAAGCGCGCTCAGTTGCCAGGTATACTGACCTAATAGACACACTTTAAGGACAGTGCCATATATTAAACAGATATGTATCTCACTGATGAAATAATGCGAGCACGAAGCGCGAGCTTAAAATTTTTGATATTCGGATGTAAAAAGGGACATTATAATCAACTTTTTGTAATCATGATACTTACCTGTCTCGCTAAACAATGCAAGCGCGAAGCGCTAGCTGAAATTTTTTGTATATATTGACCCCAAACAGGGAGATTTTAAGGACTATATTTAAGGAATCCACTACATATCTCACCACAGTCATCTAATGCGAGTGCTAAGCGCTTTCTGATTTTGTTAGAATTACACATGAAGCACTTGAAGTCATTGTTATCATGATTATTAACATACGCATCTCAATAATCAAATATTGCGAGCGCGAAGCGCGAGCTGAAAATTTAGGAAATTCAGACCTGAAAAGGGGCATTCTAAAGCTTGTTTGTAGGAATTCACTAAGACCATACGTATTTCATTAACCAAATGATGCGAGCGCGAAGCGCGATCTGAAAAGTTTTGATATTGAGATCAGAAAAAGGGACATTTTAAGGACTAATTTTAGGAATTCATGGAGAGCAGACATATCTCACTAATGCGAACATAAGCACGGACAAGAAATGTTTTATATTAAGACCTTAAAATGTGGCAATCACTTTGAGTAGTCATGAAAAGAAGCATACTATTGCACATAAAATAATAATTCGAAGTGCGAGGAAGTATATTGAAAACAGGAGGTTTTAGTGCTACAGGATTATATATCTCGTTAAAGTTAAACAGACAATGTGAGCACCAGGAACAATGAAGACATGGGCCCTAATAAAATTATGTTTCATAAAGTTATGAAAAATGCGTCTTATGTAATATAACAGAATTATAGTATAATCTAACATCATCATGAACAATAATTTCTTCTTTCCCATTACATTCCCTTCCTCTCTCCCTCTTTTTCTCATTTTCCTCGTTTTTTTTTGTCAGCCGATTGGATGGGCATTGTAAAAATATGATCATATTATATTGAGCTCACTGAACCTCAATATTTTCATGAGAGGTATCTGATGGGGTCACATGATAAAATGTTTAATATTCAAAAGGGTTGTAGATTAAATGGGACAAACATCATGCACTTGGATGTGGGGAGGGGTAAATCTGAGAAAAGTTTTTTGTACTTTTTCAAGATCTACCCCTCTAGGATTTACGTCCATGAAGGTTTCCCTGTTTATCTTGCCACCCTTTTCCACCCGTTTATTTTTCCACCCTTTTGAATTAATTGATTTCTTAAAAATAATTTATTCACCACTGGTGGGATGGAACACCCAATCAACAAAAGTTTTTTTTCGTCGGGGTCCTTTTATGTCATGTGTTTAAAAAATATAATATACCGGTACATAAACATTTCATTCTTTTTCATCTTGAACCTCCACCCATCTGTTTAAAAGCCCTGGAAAAGAATGTTTTTATTTAATGTCGGAAAGTGGAATTTTCATTTAGGTCACTTGAGAAGAATGTGCCTAATTTGCATATTATTTTTGTACAGGTGTTTGGAATTATCTTGATCGGCCGGATCACTAGATAGGGTTAGGATGATCGATGTATGTACACTCGAAAAATTCTAGTTATTTTCTAATCCTTGTTATGTATTTTAAAGGATTTTAAGGATTTGTTTTCTCGTAATATTGAGTGAAAACAATATATATACTTATATCTTTTCATATTGGCTGTTTCAAAGTTTAACAAATCCTTAGCGGAATGATATTTTTTGGGGTGGTTCCGTGACTCCACTGCTTGTTGGCATTTTACGTTAGGTAGATTATTGCACGTCCTGGTTCTGGTGCAGGTCGGACTGCAATCGAAGCAGGCCTGGGAAAGGGCTGATGTAAGTGTCGTTTTATCTTATTTTTGCATAGAATTACAGTAAAATGTAATTAATTTAATAACTAATCGTTTCTATACTATCATGGACAAAATTATGAGAAAAGAATGACTTGTTTTAAGATTGAATTTAGTCACTTTTACTTTCATTGACTTAAGCGAGCAAGTGTATCTCGGTCAAGTTCAAAGACGAGTTGTATCTTACAAATTATGAGGATATTTACTGGTTTACTTTTTGTGCTAGACATTGTTGGGAATAATGAATATAAGTAATACTTGATATTTGAAAGGTCAGAAATTTAGGATTACTTGTTGAATTGAAGAGAAAGTTTTAGTAGATTATTTAAAAGATAACATAGAGGGCGTTCTATAGTAAACATTGTATTTCAAGATGGCGGCGCCCATGGTAAGGTATGCTTCTAGCTGACCTCGTTATATTATATGATGTGATGATTTCTGATTATGGTTCTGAACTAAGAAGTTAGATCTATGACTTCTTTGCTTACTGAACATACACATATTGTTTGTAGACTTAAATTACTCTTTTAATTGCAGTATCAGATGAGTAAACTGTAATAGAGAATGGTTGTGTTAAGCTCAATAGACAGAAATATGCAGTTTGACTCCGTTCGATAGAGCTACTTGCTCTATCAAGTACTTGGGTCTTGATCAAAACTTTGGAATTAATGAACATAGTTTTTACTAATTGGATTATTTATTCGTGCAAAAGAAAACATTAATATTTGTGAGTATATCATTACCAATGATTATCCACACTGAAAGTAGTAGAATTGTTTGAGAAATATAATATTTTTTAAACTATTAATTCAGGGAATTCTAAGCAATTTTATCATGAGTTGGAGTTATGATTATCTTATGGTTACGATTGTTGCTTTCTTTAATTATAGCTGGTCCGACTCATTTGATCCTCATCGAGATTTCGAATAATGTAGAAGCTGCTACTCCTTTGTGGTATCCTGGGTGATGTAGGTGGTGTGTAACCACCAGTAGCCTCTGACTTTGGGTAGGCATTAATTACATGGACTCTTCTATTTCTGTGTATAAATGATTCATTTTAATAGAATATCGTGATGTATACAGTGTATGATGCATTCTTATGTCATCTGACTAAATATGAGTAATATGCTTATTACATTTACTAAATAGTTTTGAGATGATAGCTACAACGATAATATTTACAAGCTGTTTTTGAGGAATGCATGTATTTTATCATTTCAGTAAATGATAGAGATGAATACACCCCACTTTCAATATCAATATTTTGCCATGTATTCAATATCTGCAGTCTATTATGTACATTGTGTGATGCAAGTGCTAATGACATGTTTTTGAAATGGTGTTATTGATAATCTTATTTCATTTCTGTCATTGCAGGGTTGTTGTTTTGTTACTCCTTTCATTTTGTTGGTTTTGGCAAACCTCAATAAAGTCGAAGAAGCTCAGATCTGGTGTCCCGTAGCATCTGTAAAGTTTGCTCCATTACGGTCTTAATTGGCTAACTCAACCCACCCCCCGACATTAATAACAATATTGCGAGGGAAACAAACTGATTGATGGCATACTATAATCATCATTATCAAACTTTTCATTTTTTCATCATCATTATTACAATTTTTCTACCCTGAATTATTGGGGGGGATGATAATACAGGCCATCCCCCCCACTTGAAATATTGGGGGGGATATATCCCCCCCATCCCCCCCGTGATCGACACCCATGGTTGTAGTAGTAGAAGTAATAGTAGCACTAGCAGCAGTAGTAGTAGTAGTAGAAAAAGTAGTAGTACTAGCACTAGCAGCAGCAGCAGTAGTAGTAGTAGTCGTAGAAGTAGTAGTAGTAGTAGTAGTAGTAGAAGTAGTAGTAGTAGTAGTAGAAGTAGTAGTAGCACTAGCAGCAGTAGTAGTAGTAGTAGAAAAAGTAGTAGTAGTAGTAGTAGTACTAGCACTAGCAGCAGCAGCAGTAGTAGTAGTAGTCGTAGAAGTAGTAGTAGTAGTAGTAGTAGTAGTAGAAGTAGTAGTAGTAGTAGTAGAAGTAGTAGTAGCACTAGCAGCAGTAGTAGTAGAAAAAGTAGTAGCAGTAGTTGTAGTAGTAGTTGTTGTTGTTGATGTATTAGTAGTTGTAGCAGCAGCAGTAGTAGTAGGAGAATGAGTAGTATGAGTAGAAGTAGTAGTAGTAGTAGTAGTAGTAGTAGTAGCAGCAGTAGTAGTAGTAGTAGTAGTAGTAGAAGTAGTAGTAAAAGTAGTAATAGTAGGAGTATAAGTATTATAGTAGGAGTAGAAGTAGTAGTAGTAGTAGTAGTAAAAGTAGTAGTATTAGTAGTAGTAGTAGTAGTAGCAGTAGTAGTAGTAGTAGTAATATTAATAGTAGTAGTAGTAGTAGTAGTAGTAGTAGTAGTAGTAGTAGTAGTAGTAGTAGTAGTAGTAGTAGTAGTAGCAGAAGTAGTAGTAGTAGTAGTAGTAGTAGTAGTAGTAGTAGTAGTAGTAGCAGTAGTAGTAGCAGTAGTAGTAGCAGCAGCATAGTAGTAGTAGTAGTAGTAGTAGTAGTAGTAGTTAGTAATAGTAGTAGTTAGTAGTAGTAGTAGTAGTAGTAGTAGTAGTAGTAGTAGTAGTAGTAGTAGTAGTAGTAGTAGTAGTAGTAGTAGTAGAAATAGTAGTAGTAGTAGAAGTAGTAGTAGCAGCAGCAGCAGCAACAGCAGTAGTAGTAGTAGAAGCAGTAGTAATAGTAGTAGTAGTAGTAGTAGTAGTAGTAGTAGTAGTAGTAGTAGTAGTAGTAGTAGTAGTAGTAGTAGTAGTAGTAGTAGTAGTAGTAGTAGTAGTAGTAGAAGTAATAGTTGTAGCAGTAGTATTAGAAGCAGCAGCAGCAGCAGTAGTAGTAGTTGTACATGTAGCAGTATATTGCTCCTTGCAGAGTATCTGCTGTAAATTGTTCCTCTAAAAATAAAGACCCTACAATTAATTGACTTCATTGTTCTTAATGCCATGACTGGCACTGAAGTAAAAGCAAACACCCACTGCCATTGAAGCAATGTTTGTATTTCAGTTACTATAGTTACATATGGATTGTGTGTGTGACTACATGTATACATTGTTATGGTGTCATATCATTGTAGGGGGTTCCCCCACAAATGGGGGATTCCCCAAGGACATTCGCTAAGGGTATGACTCACCTTGACTGAATGAGTAGAGACTGTTAGTGATTTCAGAGGCTACTTTGGGGTGCACTGCAAAAGGTTTAGTTTGGGCCTCTTCCAGCAAGGCTGATAAGGGTATCAAAATAGAATTAAAAACATAGCAACTATCTAAACATGACATAGACACAATAATGAATGCATGGTTGTTAAAACCTTTCTGTGTTGAGAGGTGATATAGGAGCAAGAGTCGGAGATACCGAGTACATAAACTAGATACATATAACTCATAGGATTCATTTGTTAAAATATTGTTTACATGTACATTATCAGTGTGAAAAATAACAAAGCAAAAATTAAGTATTCGTGGCTCGTCAGTCATAAATATAATTCAAGTATTATAATTGAAAGATTCATTCCATTTATTAACACATAAATGTACATGTTTATAAATGTGGTAATCTGTATCATCCAAAATGATGACGTACTGGTTATTTTCACAGTATGAGTTTTGTTCACCAAGACAGTATTATTCAAATATTTGGTTCAAGTCTATCTCCATATTGGAAAAGAATATCAAATCAATTCAGATGATTCTACTCACCTAGTACTCTAGCTATGTGAATATCAACTATGTACTGTATGAAGACATTTGTTAATTCAACACTAAGCTCACTTTTGATTCGAGGTACGATGTAGAAACGATTCTGAGAAATGAAAAGGAAAGGTAAACAAGATATATGTCTCCATGTATTTGATGGATAGCCAATAAATGAATTGATTTTAAGAAATAGAACATTATGTTTTACACTATGATGAACCCAACTATCAAACATAAAGTATACCAAATGCATTCAATTTCAGTCACAACTCCTTTGATCAGATTTCAATATCATCACACAAAATCTTTGTGTAGGAGCCGTGGTGCAGTGGTTCTGACTCTCGCCTTGCAAACAGAGGGTTGTGCGTTTGAATCCCACCGCGGTCTGGCATCCTTTGGCAAGGCGTTAATCTACACTTTGCCACTCTCGACCCAGGTGCTAAATGGGTACCAGGTAGGATGTGAAAGTCATTGTAGCTTGTCCAGTACTGTGTGTACCTCACCGGCGACTGACTGGAATACTCCCCAGGGAGTGGAGAATGTGCACACATTGTGTGCGGGAATGACTGATTGAATGCGATGACTGGGGTAATAATGTATCTGTAAAGCGCTTAGACACGTTGTTCGATGTATTAAGCGCTATACAAAAGCGGATTATTTTTATTGTCTTGCAATGAAAATTTCTTTAAGATACAAAGAACGAAATAAAAAAATTGATAAATCATAGCATGTTATAACAATGACAATATTACTTTAAAATGTACAGACCTCACATGAAAACTACAACCTTAAACCTCAGCTTGAATGTTACTTATACAAGCAGATCATACTTAATGTAGTACCACCAATAACTTTGTGCAATAGTTATAAAAATCGTCCTTTAGCTTATCAACAAGCCACTAAGTAAAAGTATGTTGGAATTTCATTTGAATCATTAAAATTTATCATAATTCACAAATATCAAACAATTAAACAGTAGACCTAAACAAGCCATTAGGCATGGGTAACCATATTACTAATGGAGTTGAAACTGAATTTAAGAAAGACATTTTAATAAAAGGATGGATCTGAAATAAGAATGAAACTGCATAAAAAAGCAGGTTCATTCATAGTTTCATACAAGGACAATAAAACCTGACTTACCAAATAACTGAATATGGCTACAATGGATCCCAGTGCCTGAGTATACTGTTTTACTATGTAATGAAACTGCTCCAATACTTGACTTTCAGAACAATTCTACAGAAAAAGAATAAAATTCAAATCAAAATCATGATCAATATACAGGTTCCAGGTATGAATACATCACTTGCATTGCATTTTTTTTTTAAATTACAATGCAAAATTTCCTTGATGAAATTCAACATGAATGAAAACTGATTCTTTTTCCTTTGAAAACTATATCATTCTTATTTCATACATGATTTTAAAAAATGAATTAAAAACAGATGTGGTGTTAAAATTGATTTTAAAACTTTTCATACACATATCTCTAATAAAGGAAGTGATGTATTTTGACAGGAAACCTCCACCTTGCATCAAGTTTCCTTTTCCCTGGGATAAACTAAATGTTATGTACAAAGATGAACAGATAAATAGAAACAAGTGTAAAGGAAATGAAAACAACATCTGCTCAAAATATATCAGAACACTAGCCACATCTGAAATTGATGGGACATCCCACAGCCCCCCCCCCCCTCCCCTACCTTCAAAGAAAAGGTGCTTCCAAAGGGGCTTGGATATTATTATTATCCTGGCTTTAGCCCATGATTGATCATAGTGCTTTTTATTTGGAGAAAAATGGTTTCGGTAACTTCAGTTGATAATGGTTACACATCCAATACTCATTTCATATCTATTCTTTAAACCAGAAAATGGCCTTGTCAAGAAAAAAGTTAGTGGGATGTATTCTTAGAAAGGCTTTCACTCAAGAAAGTCAATACATACCTGTAATTGGACTGCTTTATGCTGAAGATGTAATATGATAGTGTTACGTAGGTCACAGTACATTCTCTCAGCAAACTGCTGACAAACACACTTGTATACGCAACTGTTGAATAAGAGAAGTGAACATGCAGATCATAAAGAACCGTCTAATTTATAAACAATTTCCAATGATAAATTCTTTACAAATTGAAGGATTCAAATTGATGTACATGATTTTGACTCCTCTTAGGTACTTGGGCCCATATTCTGATCTCTAGTTTCATCTTAACTCTGATCTAAAGTTGTGGTTTTTTACCTTTTTCTGGATAAATACATGTATTGTGGAGCGTTGTGGCCTAGTGGATAAGTCTTCTGACTTTGAAACAGAAGGTCGTGGGTTCGAATCCCAGCCATGGCGTAATTTCCTTCAGCAAGAAATTTATCCACATTGTGCTGCACTCGACCCAGGTGAGGTGAATGGGTACCCGGCAGGATTAATTCCTTGAATGCATGAGCGCTGAGAGGCAGCTCGAGCTAAAGCCGGGGTAATAATAATAATAACAACGCGCCTCGGAATAGAATATTTCTAGATAGATGGCGCTATATAAATGCCTATTATTATTATTATTACTGTAGGTCACTCCTTGCGAACAAGATTCTTTTGGGGAATTTTACTATACATGTAATTTTTGACCCCCCCCCCTCCCTTGATTAAATCTTTGATTTTTTTTTACCACTGATTATTGTGCTTAGCCTAGCTGACATCTTTCAAAATACAGTAAGACCTGTATAAGTAGATGATGAAGACATATTAAAAATTTTAGGTTTCTATCATTCCCCAACCTATAAAATGATGTCAAACATACCCCCCCCCCCCACCCCCGATACACACAAACTTACCTGTACATTTGCTCATAAGATATTTTCATGAAAACTCCCGGTTCCTGTGTAAGAAGCATCTGCACTGCACTCTCAAGCTGTGGCCAATATTGCACTCTATAGTCCTCCTCTGTCATAAACCCATACCCTATAACATAAAAATAGGACAAAAGATTCCCTATTCAATTTGATTCATATGATCTCTCATCTCATTAAACAAAAATTAGGAAATATTTCACAGGATAGCATTATAAAAGATAAAGAAAGAAAAGGAGTGTGGAGGATATGGGGGGATTAACAAAGGCCATTGACCTCTCAAAGCTAATCCCCATATCTACAAAACTTCAAATAAGAAAATACACACATATATCCCATACATGTTAAAAATATGAGAAAACTTTAAAACATGCAAATTTACATCTATAGATCTTGAATAAAATCATAAAAATGTGATTTAATCAGAAGGATGATATGAGTTATAAAATATTTCCTGAATCAACAAATACTTGGACTTTCTTTGAGGTCATGTGACAAAAGAAACATACCTAGATCTGGGGAGAAAAACTGTGGGAGACTTACGTGTAGTTTGCAATGTAGAAAAGTTATGACTACAAAGTCACTCATTCCTAGTTCGCCACACACCTTCTGCACCACACAAACACACACACCTGACATTCACTAACCAACATGGTTCTGGAAATAGTTTGCAATGTTGAATGGCATCTCATGGCATCTGAAAGTAATTCCTGGAAATGTTTAATTATGTTTGGTTCTGCCAATGAAAGTTGCCTACACTCATTCCTAGTTCGCCACACACCTTCTGCAACACACACAAACACACACCTGTCACTTCCTAACAAACATGGTTCTGGAAATAGTTTGCAATGTTGAATGGCATCTTGTGGCATCTGAAAGTAATTCCTGGAAATGTTTAATGATATCTAAAATATATATAAAATATTTCCTGAATCAACATATAGTTGGACTTTCTTTGATGTCATGTGACAAAATAAACACATCTAGATCTGGGGAGAAAAACTGTAGGAGACTTACGTGTAGTTTGCAATGTAGAAAAGTTATGACTACAAAGTCACTCATTCCTAGTTCGCCACACACCTTCTTGCACCACACACAAACACACACACCTGTCACTCACTAACAAACAGGGTTCTGGAAATAGTTCGCAATGTTAAATGGGATCTCATGGTATCTGAAAGTAATTCCGAGTAATTCCTGGAAATGTTTAATTATGTTTGGTTCTGCCAATGAAAGTTGCCCATGTTTCTGGTATCAACATGAAGTTTACAATACATGGCTTTCGGTCATACCATTTTGAAAGTGTGGGCGATAATTGATACCAAAATGAGAGGTGGCATATCAAGTATTTATGATATTTATCGGCCGATGCAAGTATTGTACGATTCATGAAATTTATCCGCTGATGCAAGTATTTTTAAAAATCTAAGTTGGCACTGCTTATGATTTTGCCGCCCTCTATAGACGCGTCGCTAGGATGCAATCACAAAGAAGACAAGATGGCGACAATAATATCTGTATGTAAAACGCTCCTCTACTTTTAATATTTTCATTTATTTACAGCATTATTGTAACATAAAAACAAATGAATGTAGGCTAAAAGTTGCAACCTACATGTAATTAAAAGAAGTATATAGCGGCAGCGATTGCATGAATGGCCTGCACGTCTGTAGCCTCTTTGAGGCGTTCAAGTGCAGTATTTACAAGACAAGACAACCTATTATTGTAAGCCCATTTACATAAGTTCGGACTCTAAAGGCCACAGAAAACAAGTATTTTGGAGCAACATTGCTGTCTCCAAAATACTCGGTTTGTGTCGGCGAATGCAATCCTGCCCCACCCATGGGTGCATTACTGCCTCCGTGTACAGGAAAATTGAAGGCACGGCGCATGCAAAATTGCAACAAACTCCCGCGAATTTAAGAAGAAATTTAATCAAATCAAGTACTTCTACAAAACATACTGAACGATGTGAAGTAAATTCCCCCTAATATGATGATCATCCCTCAAATAGCGTCATTTAAGCATTGATTTTTCTTCTCGTTGACAAAATACGGACATCGCTTCCATCTCCCAAATTTTTCGTCTAATTAGCTAAAGAGGGCGCGCGATTTACCTTCATATCAAAGACACTACTAAGAAAAGACTAGGCACAAAAACTATTTTACATGTAAATTGATGCAAAGTGTTACGCGAAGTCGGCAAAGTGTCCAGTCTTTTTACTGTAAAGACTTTGGTGGAACGTTTATTGACAAACGAACGGTAGCACTGCGGGCTTCGTTCAAGGTACGTAGAATTTTCATTTTTTTTGTTTAATTTGTCATCGTTTGAATGTTTTCCAAAAAGTATTTTTGTCAGCAAAAATAATATAAAAAGTATGTTTTTTAAGTTATTGCATTGATTGGTGTCTATATTTTATCAAACAATCATGGGAAAATTGCGCATACAATGAATCAAGAATTTAGTTTCAAAAATACTGACAAGCTGAATTAAGGTTGTGAATTGTATTAGCGCCAACAACTACCTTCCTTTTATTTCCGTGGAAGAGACATGCGAAGCAACTTTTCAGGACGAGGTAAGTGATTTTGCTCTTTTTTTATGTGGTTTTTATATAGAAAAATATTTGTAAAATTTAAAATGGGTTGCTTTTCACCAGAAAAAGCCCTGGTGAGTAGGGGAATGAGTTTCGGCTAACATTATTTGCGTTATGAAGCGATGTTAACCGACAACTCTAAAATCCATTGCGTTAAAACGTTCGTAGTGCGAGGTTAGTTTAACCTCGCAATACGTGTGAGTGTCCCGCCCCCACCCAAGGGTTCATTACATGCCGCCGCGCACAGAAAAGTCAAGCCATAGAAGTCGTGTATTGTGGACACCAGAAGTGAGAACCCAGCACGCGCGACCCACTAATTAGAAATCCACTGCCAAACGCGGTTCATGGTGTGAGGTTAGTATACTAATACTAACCTCGCAATACGTGTGAGTGTTCCGCCCCAGGCTCCATGGAGACAGGCGCGTAGCCAGGGGGGGCAGTGGGGGCGGTCGCCCCCCAAGAAAGAAAAAAAGGAGAAAAGGAGAAAAAGAAAAAGCGAAAGGAGAAAAGGGGAGAAAGGTATAGCTTTGTTGTCTTTTCCCTTCTTTTTTGGTTAAAAGAATAACAAGTGGAACTCACAGGGGATGTTCAGTGATACTTGATTACTCTTATATCCCAAGTTTTATGAACTAGATCTATAAACTTTCAGAGTTAGGATGGTAATTCAACAAACACCCCCAACATGGCCAAAGTTCATTGACCTTTAATGACCTTTGACCATGGTCATGTGACCTGAAACTCGTACAGGATGTTCAGTGATACTTGATTACTCTTATGTCCAAGTTTGATGAACTAGATCCATAAACTTTCAGAGTTAGGATGGTAATTTAACAAATACCCCCAACACGGCCAAAGTTCATTGACCTTAAATGACCATTGACCATGGTCGTGTGACCAGAAACTCGCACAGGATATTCAGTGGTACTTGATTAACATAATGTCCAAGTTTCATGAACTAGATCCATAAATTTTCAAAGTTATGATGGTAATTCAACAAATACCCCCAACTTGGCCAAAGTTCATTGACCCTAAATGACCTTTGACCTTGGTCATGTGACCTGAAACTCAGGCAGGATGTTCACTCATACTTGATTAACCTTATGTCCAAGTTTCATGAACTAGATCCATAAATTTTCAAAGTTATGATAGTAATTCAACAAATACCCCCAACTTGACCAAAGTTCATTGACCCTAAATGACCTTTGACCTTGGTCACGTGACCTGAAACTCGAGCAGGATGTTCACTCATACTTGATTAACCTTATGTCCAAGTTTCATGAAATAGATCCATAAATTTTCAAAGTTATGATAGTAATTCAACAAATACCCCCAACTTGACCAAAGTTCATTGACCCTAAATGACCTTTGACCTTGGTCATGTGACCTGAAACTCGAGCAGGATGTTCACTAATACTTGATTAACCTTATGCCCAAGTTTCATGAACTAGGTCCATATACTTTCTAAGTTAT
The DNA here is from genome assembly GCF_037042905.1 of Lytechinus pictus. Taxonomy (NCBI): domain Eukaryota; kingdom Metazoa; phylum Echinodermata; class Echinoidea; order Temnopleuroida; family Toxopneustidae; genus Lytechinus; species Lytechinus pictus. The sequence goes on along the minus strand of NC_087256.1, from coordinate 10,483,985 downwards.
GATGTCATTTCAAAAACTTAACCTTCGGTTAAGATTTTGAAAATAATTCTCCCAACATGGTCTAAGTTCATTGACCCTAAATGACCTTTGACTTTGGCCATGTGACCTGAAACTCGAGCAGGATGTTCACTAATACTTGATTATCCTTATGGCCAAGTTTCATGAACTAGGTCCATATACTTTCTAAGTTATGATGTCATTACAAAAACTTAACCTTAGGTTAAGATTTGATGTTGACGCCGCCACCGTCGCCGTCGGAAAAGCGGCGCCTATAGTCTCGCTCTGCTATGCAGGCAAGACAAAAACCCTCACCGAGACTTTCTTCTCTCTTCATATAAAATTTTGCTTCCGTGCTCCACGCGGGAAAAATATCAAAATTGCCATTCCCTTTTGTTTCCCACACCTTTTTTCTACTCCGTTTTTCCCATTCCTGCCTGTGGGAATTGTATATTCTTGCCAGAAATTATAAAGTATACATGGGTGTAAAGAGTATGACAAGTATTTTTCAATAATTGCATTGACACAAAAGTTTGGCTCTTCTGTTCGGAGCGGGTGAACATTAACATCACTCCCCTAGTCCCCAAATGCTATTTCTTCCGCTTTTCAGCAAGTAATTTTTGGCAAAGTATCTGCTCAAAGGGGAGGCATCAAATTCGTGCCGTGCTATGCAAAGTATGTACGATATTATACTTCATATCGCTGCACATCCATGTCTTGTTTTGCGCCATTGATTTGAAATTTTGAATATTTCTGAAGTTTCTTTATCAAAAGGAAGCACTTAAGGACGTTCCACAGTTATGTTTGTGCGCATCATGATCTGCGCATATTTTACACTCTGCGCGCTGACATCACAATGGATGAACTGGCGATTTAATCAGCTGTAGGTATTGTGAGCTGATTTTTCTCCTTATCTGCATGCACTTACTGCAGATCTGATGTGTTATTTCATGAAGCTAATAAACTGGAATTATTCCATGGACCATTTTTTTATTCCTCTACAATTTCAAAATAGTTTCTCTGTAGTGCTGCAAAGTATGAGGAATATGACCCCGAGTTTTGAATAAATGGAAAAGTGGTTCGGAATTTTCCCTCACATAGATACTGCTTTTGGCGCGTTTTCGGGTGTTTTAAGAAGCAAATTTTCTCTAATAAGAGTGCTGATAGTTTGAAAACAAGCACATGAACCCATATTTTTTAATGTTTGCCCATCTTAGGTATACCTTCCTCTACAACTTTGCAAAGTTTGGTGAAAATGACATGGGTTTTGAATAAAGTGCAGCATTTCTTTTACTGCTCAAGTTTGTTATTGAAATTTTAAATTTTTGAGGTTGAGTATCTTTCCCGCAATTTGTAAGAACTGAGTGTTGTTAGACTTAAATGAGCAAACAATTGACAGCAATATAGATAGATTATCCATCTTACGGATACAATTATTAATCATATTGCAAAATTTGATGAAATTTTCATGGATTTTGACTGAGTAATAGGGCTATAAACTCAATGTTGTGATCTCGTGAGGTCTAAAAATGCCGAATTCTTTTGGATGCGCAATTCTTAAGAACATCATCCATTTTGGGTAACTTTGAAGCTCTATTGCAAAAAAATCAAGCACATGGACCCATGTTAATTTGTGCATATTTGGAATATTCAGGTGCTAAAGTATCTATGTGCAAAGTATGATGAAAACGACATGGATTTTCAATGTTTGGGAGCAAGACTACGGAACCATTCGCATTTTAGACGGTATTAACAGACTTTTGCTTGTTCTCGGCGCATTTTGGGCTGTTTTAAGCCAACTCGCAATACTTTGGACACTGATAATTTGAAAACGAGCACATGGACCCCATAATTTAAACATCTTAACTTCTTCAGAATATATTTTTCTACAAATCTGGAGAGTATGATGAAAATGACATGGATTTTGAATGTTTGGGGGCAAAACTACGGAACCATTCGTATTTTAGGCGGCATTACTAGACTTTTGCACGTTTTGGGCGCATTTTGGGCGATTTTCATGCCAACTCGCATCACTTTGGACACTCATAGTTAAAAAACAAGCACATGGACCCCATATTTTTAACTTCCATACACCTTTGATATGCATTCCTCTACAATTTAGCCAAATTTGATGAAAATGACATGGATTTTGAAAAAAGTGCAGCTTACAAAATACTTTTTTAATTTTTGAGTAGATTCACGTCTTTGAAGATTTGTTTTTTCCGCGTTTTTGCACCATTCTTGCCAAATGAGGGCGTTGCTGACTCCAACTAGATATAGTTTTACCAATTAAAAGACTTTCTCTTACTTTGGTATACACTTTGTTATATATTTTGAAAATTTGATGCGGTATCCACTGAGTAATGATTTAAACTCATTTGGTGAATTCGTGAGGTCTAAGAGAGGCACAATTCTCTTGATTGCGCAAGATTGCATATCATTCAAATACGGCGACTTTGAAGACCCATAGAAAAAAAATAAGCACATGAACCTTTATTATTTTTTGCATTTTCATAATGCATAGATACCAAAGTAACTCTCAGCAAAATTTGGTGAAAATGACATGGACTTCATTTTAACTGTGGAACGTCCTTAATATGAGCGAAATTACACATTTTCCCCCCCCCAAAATGAATCACAGAGGTTTCCGCGCTTCGCGAGCATGGGAAAGAAAAGGTCTCTCTTCTAGCTTGCATCATCCCTTTCACATTTTGGGCTTGTTTTTCTTCTTAATCGAGTTATATATAGGGCCTAATCTTAGAAATATCAAATTTAGAACAGGTTAAAATTTCAGAATTTTTTTTAAAAATATTCGCGGGAAGAAAAAGAGCGCCTATGAGTATGAGTATGACTCAGTATTTCCTTCCTGTATATAGGCCTACCCGTCTTCTACTCTGTTTTGCAACTTGAGTTAAAGAAATGTGGATACACTTATTTTTATAATCAAATCTGATGTGACCAAGGTAGTCATAATCATTTCTGTTCTCTATTTTCATAAAACTTTAATTTCTAAGCTTCCAGTTCCAGTTCCACGCTTCGCGCAGTAAGAGGAATTATTTCACATCTTCAATCTTTTCCCATTTTGATTTTTGGGGGCACTCATAATTTCTTTCGAAAACAATTTTGTTTTAATCATAGCAAGTCAATATTCGAGTTGATAAGGGTACTAGAGACGCAAGAGACGCCTTCTTTTTATTTGACTTTGATGAGATATCGAAAACTTCGCGCTCAAATGACAATGTCAATGACACATCAAATGACAATGTGTCAATGACAAAACTTCAATTCAAAATGTCAATGGGTGGGACTGTAAACATGGTAAACAAAATTTATAAGGAGTTCAACTTACCGAGAGGTGTTAATAACGGCGAATAGTCATTTCTTTTTGGATCCCCCATAACGCAGGATGGTTCATTCCACCATCTGATATCCTTCAAACGCCTGTCGAGTACAGTCTTTGCTGGTAAAACTGAGATTTCAAGCGAGAATTAATTCCGGTGTTTACATTCTTGCGACAAGTTTGGCATTTGCGTGCGCCATTGGCCATTGTCTAAATTTATGGTATCCGCGATGTGTCACAGAATTAAAAAGGAAAATTTCCCCTCTTTTATAAAAAATGGCCCCTATATTCTTGGCAATCCTGGGTATAGGGCTATAGGCATTTAGTTATAGTTATGAAAGTACTTACTTTGGAAAGGGGTATAGTTTTTTCTTCGTTCTTATATAAACTGAACCAGAAAATTAAAATCTAACTGAATTCCAGACTGAACCCCCTGACTTTGCGGCGATTAAAATTTCTTGTCATGTTAGGACGGGGTTATTGGTAGGTATACGATATACGAAATTTCGGGGTGGGGGGAGCTGTCACCCGCCCCCTTATAGCGGCACATGACTCACTGAATACTGCAATTTATCAACACAATTTCATTCCATCCCTATGAAAATACAGTATGATAAAAAAATTCTCACTACTACTTTCTTTGCATTCTGCCTTCGACGATGTACTCTTAGCACTCATTTTTGTAGAATTTCAGAGGAGTCAATGCATCAATAATGAACAAGCAAAGTTCCATTTAGGCCTATTTACCACAAATTTAACAAACTCATGGGGAATGTGAGGGGACTAGATTGAGATAATTACCTTGGTTTAAGGCTAATTTATTAACAAAAGATATACAAATCAGTGCAATCGTTCAAAATAATAGATTGACCGTATTATCGGTATAAAATTGGAAGTTACAGGGTTGGAAACAGTCGGAGGGGTAGGGGGTAGGGGGGGGGTGTATATGGGATGCATCCCATAACATCTTTGTACGATCAACCCCGGGTTTAAAGTTGGAAAAAAATATAATGGTAATTCTATGCATATAATCTTATAGTTATTATCATTACCATCCTCATTATTATACTCATACATCTTACAATGAAATCAAGTCAGAAAAGTAACATTTTTCCAGTGCTTGTTCATTATCGCTCTCAATATTTGATAATTAGGTAGCAGGATTTGCAACCCACATTCACATATATTATCGCGTAAAAATACGCCACACTGACGTAGGGGCGTGGAAGGCCGCACCCCACCCCTTCACAACAAAATGAAGAAAAAAATACAGATCCACAACCATGCAAGTAATGGAAAGCAAGCACAGTAAAAATGCTATAATAATCTGAATAATCATTCAAAATCTATCAAAAACTTTGATTTTCATTTTGAAAAAGTCCTTTTTTTGCTCACCCTCGAAACTTTTGAAGGGAATGAATTAGATCTAATATTTGAAAAATGAAACAGAAATGAGTACTTGTCAGTAATAGTTTAATGATTCATGTATCTGAAACTGCTGTATATTTCAATAACAATTCCCGTTCTTTACTTTAGAAGAGCACCCTCTTGTGATCGTAGACCTTCTAGCTAGATAAAAGAATTTCAAGTCCGTTCCCAACACGATGACCGGGCATAAATGTAACAAAATTCACTACAAGTCATAATTTTACTGTAAATGATGTACTAAAATCAATGTATAGAATCACTATACATAAAAGTACGGATCATTTTAAACGGCCTTGTGCATGACGTGATCACCAGATATATCATATTGTATTTTTGGAAAGTCGATTTAATAAACTTATAATGGCGACTTATTAACTTTGTAAGTTGACAAAAACCACATAAGGTTTTATGTCGACTTAAAAAAACTGTATGTTGTCATGGCAGCAATAATATTTTTGTCTTCACCAAGATAGCCATGACAGACTTGAAGTTCATTTTTAGAGGTACTCTCTATTGAAAGCCAGGAAATAATTTATCGGAGGAGTTGAAGAACATTCATTAGATCCAGTGGCGTAGCTACGGGGGGGGGGGGGGGGCATGGGGGGGGGGGGCATGTGCCCCCCTGAGATTTGGTGTGCCCCCCAGGTGCCCCCCTGAAAAAATTGGCGGAGCCAAAAAAAAGGAGAAAGAAGAAAAGAAAAAGAAGGGGAAAGACAGAAGGAAAAAAGAAGAGGAAAATAAGAGGAGGAAGACGAGTGCATAAAATAATTTTTGGGGAAGACTTGTAAAAAAAAATATTTCATGTTACTAAATAAAATTTTCTCTCGCGCTTCGCGCTCGATAAGAGTCATATCTTGTTCAATAGGCTCATATGGAGCTTAAAAAATATCAAGTTTTGAAGTCAATGTACAAAACATATTTCAGCTCGGACATCGAGCTTCATATTTTTCTTCCATTTACAAAATTAATGCACTCTGTAAAATGTTCATTGATATGGTCTACATATCAACATTTTACGCTCACGCTGCGTGGTCGCATTATTTGATTTGCCAAGTTCCTATTGTCTATGCTTATTCCATAAAGTTATCAAAATATCAATTTTCAGATGTGACTGTCAAAACGTAGGCCTAATTAGCGCTGCGCGCTCGCATTTTGATTAGTGAGTACTCTATAACAATTCTATACATGTATAAGCAAACAATAAACCCAGGCCTTTTCATTACATTTTAAATTTAAAAATTCAGCTCGCGATTTGCGCTCGCATTAATTGTTAAAAATGTATTAACCATTGTAATGCGTATTCATAATTTAAAAATACTTAAAATTTCTAGTTTTCAAGCCTTAAAACCAACAATTCCACACTGTCACTATGCATATTAGATTAACAAATAAGAAAATGTCATTTTCATGAATTCCTATTAACTAATTTGGGTCTTTTCAGAATGGAATATCGACAAGCTTAGGAATAATAGGACGATAGTCATCATTTTCATATGACAAAATGTCCTTAGAATGTCCCGGTCCTTTGTTAAAACAATAACAAAAAATATCAGCTTGCGCTTCGTGCTCGCATCATTCATTAAGTGTGATCCACATCCACTTCTCAATTTTCCTACACAGTACTTGAAATAGTGTTAAAATAATTTTAGTTAGATTGTAATATCAAATGTTTTCAGCTCGCGCTTGCATTATTCATGATATTGATCTTCATGATTAAAAAAATGTATTCAGAATGCCCAGATTATAAGTCTAAATCTAAAACGCGCGCAAGCATGTTTATTGAGACAGTCTGCATGTTCTTTATCTAAAATAAATCCAGTTTCAGATCAGAATATCAATAATTGTCTGCTCGCGCTTCACGCTCGCATTATAAATGAAATACCAATAAACCATATCCTATTCATGATTTACAAAATATGAATAGAGTGTCCCGCTTTTAGGTCTAATATCTCAATTTTCTTCCCCTTGCGCTTCGCGCTCGCATCAATTGTTTAGTTACATACCTATCCAATTTATGATTACAAAAAGTGCTTAGTATGCCCATTTTTTAAGGTTGGAATGTCAACAAGTTTTAGCTCGCGCTTGGCGCTCCCATTATTGAAATATGTACCGTATTTGTGGGTAGCTGTAAACAGTCCTAAACAGGTCTCTTTCCGATCATGCTAAAACATTTATTAAAAATTTCTGCTCGCGCTTGGCGTTCGCAGTAATTATCTAGTTACATATACACATCTTGTTCAGGGTCACAAACATTGCCCAGAATGTTAAATTTTCAGGACAAAATACATGAAAGATTAAAAAAAAAGTCGACATCGCAACATTCGCAACATACCTAAATGTCGCCACTCGCTATCATAACTGTTACATAACTCGACGTAATGAAAATGAAATGAGGTCAACCTCCAGGTCGACAAGATAAAATTAAACACTTTGAACATGCTTCCGTATAGCGGCTGAATGGCGTTGCGTTGACGCGAGTCTGCAATTCAGAAACAATTAGGACGTTTCAAACTGATTGAGTTGGTTCACTCGTCGGTGGAACATGTACCACATGTAGGTCTACGGTTCGAGTCCTGCTCTGCGCGTCACGTCTTTCGAATAGTGCCTTTAAAGGTCACTTCCACACATCAAATTGGGAGTTTTCGCAACCACTTCGCAGACGCTTACTGGAAAGTAAAACATCTATTGTCAAAAGCCCTCCATGACAAACCAGTCGTTGTTGAAGATCGATTAATCAAAACCACAGTGTAGTCCATGACCTTGGAAAAAAAGACCTATTTGCAATTTTTCGTCAGTTCCGAATCTTTGGACGATCAGCTGTCCCGGTTCACAAATTTTGAACAGAGAGCTTTCAGGTTTTTATTGTGATTTGACTTGCATTTTCAATGCATTTGCTGTGTGCTAGGATTGATTCCGCGTAGTTGAACGGAAACACGTTATATAATACACGCGTGTATAAACTAAGCCAACTTAAAAATCACTAATCAAGCCAACTATAATTCATTGAGGACAGCAAATCATTATTTTCTATGGATAGCATAAAAACAACGATGTTTTTTTCTGCAAACATCAAGGTGCATAATTATTCCTTACTGACCGATACATAAAACGTGGGGGGAAATTTTTTTTAAAACAGCAATGTAATGTTTTGGCATCAGTCTTCCAATTAGACAAAGGTCTCTCTCATCAATCCATTAGTTATTTTTTAGTCAGAAACAAAGTTCTTAATTAATAATTTCCAATCATTTTATTACTTTAAAAAATATATGAAAAAGAGAACTATTGCTGTAATAGTGCGACGAGCTTCTTCAGGAGCCATTTCCGCCGGCTTGCACCGTTTTATACTCACGTATAGCACGTGATGGCGCGCTTTCACGTTTTGCGTATTACATTCGTAAATAAACCCCCCTAATCTATACTAAGTGTTGGGTTATGTGACCCAACTATTCGATGAAATGCTACAAGAAAAATACGAATCATCACGTAACGTTAATGTCATTGAGAACAGAATAAAAACCCTATCACGCTATACGGCCGACCGCCGGGCACAGGTACTTCTGTGAATGTCTTAAAACGGTTCCATGCTGGACCGCCGGAATTTCTCTCGTTTTACGAAAGTGAAAAACATTACCGAAATACAATACGATCGGAGATTAAACTGCATGCTTCATAGGTTGCCACTTTGCAAAATTGAAATTAATACAGGAAAAAAAATATTTTAAGGCTGAGACTTTCTGACTTAAAGGTGTTGTTGCACACATATATTGCGATCTTTGTGCGGGTGCATGTTGGTGTGTGACGTCATGATTATTTTTTTACTAACAAGCGCCTGTAATTTTAAAAATCTTGAAAAACTGTTGGATAAAGTGCGTAATGTGCAAAAACTGACTTTTTGTGATTTGCTTGCGTGCAAAATAACAAAGTGTATATAGACCCTACACTTTGTAGATCAGAGGACGCGTTTCTAGTATACTCAAAACATTATAGCACGCCGTGACGTGATAACGTGAGTACACGTTACAAGCCATTTCCGCCAATCTGTATTGCCATGGGTATAATTATTTTTTCCTGAATTCTATACGTTGTAAACATCATGAGAACAAAAATGGTATAATAATGGGCGGCACTAAGGGGAAAAAATGCATGTCGGTTAACCTGACTTTTCTGTTAACTCACGACGGAGTCTGAGGGCGGGAATATTCTTAAAAAGAATAAAAGAAACATGATATATGATGGAAAATGCCTGTCACTCGAGTGGACCGAGGAGTCATGTTATTCATAAAAGTGAGACATTGATATATCTGTCCATCAAAGTGCGGATGTGTTTCCAAATTGAGTCAGAAGATGCCTAAATATCACAAAGAGAGAGCACACATTTATTATTCACGCGGAAGATTGTTTTACCTTCCCATAAGTTGTACCTGAAATATGATAAGACTTATTTTTTATATGGTACATATAAAGTCCATTATGTTGAAGGTTATTTTGACACAACACTATTTCATGATCACAGCAACAACATCTACAATTGCCATATACAATTGTGATAAAATGACGTAGACGTTGTTGTTGTTGTTGATGATGATGATGATGATGATGATAATAATGATAATAATAATAGTGATGATGATGAGGATATGATGATGTTTATGACAACAACAACTACTTCTCCTACTAAAACTATTACTACTACCCCTACTACTGCTACTTCTTCTTCTTCTACTACTACTACTACTACTACTACTACTACTACTACTACTACTACTACTACTACTACTACTACTACTACTACTACTACTACTACTACTACTACTACTACTACTACTATACTACTACTACTACTATACTACTATACTAACACTACTATTATTTACTTAAACTGATTTACAAGAGGGCACTGCATGGGAATGATAAAAGACTTTAAAAATATACATACATTAATCAATAAAAATAAATAGTCAAATACATCATACCGTTGAATTATTTAAGAGTACAATGTTCCAGTGTTTCAATAACAGATATACAAAATTTAATCAAATCAGTGATAAAATTAAACACAATAACAATTTAAAATCTACCGCATAATATAATTATAGTTGAATCAAAGAGACCCCCCACGACTGTCACTTATGACTTATCTGCTTATACTGTTGAGGTTCTATAATTTTGTATTGACAACTACAATACTGTTTAAAATCGATTGAGAGAAAAAAAAAACATTAAACAAACCACAACCACGTCCACGAATAACATCATAACCGCCCCATCACCATCAACAATTAATACCACAAGCATTGTCAATATAGAATTATATTGAAGCCATGCACATTTATCCCTCTCTATGTTTCTCTGTCTCTCTGATGAGCATTGTACAAACAAAAATATTTGTAAAATAATAAAGAAAATATGTTTTTAAAAAACATTAAACAAACATCAAATGGGGCTTTCAGCTTGTATATAAGTGGTTCTCTGCAAGTTCAGGTTTTATTTCAGGAAACAATCAGTTAAAATGTATGTTAGCATTTTGACTTGAAAATTATGTAAAAGGGGTACCGAACTTAAAAAAGGGCTTTCTTTACTCTGTGGTGATTAAGTGGGAAAATATAAAGAAAGTTTATTTTTCATGCTTGACGTAGAAATAGAAAAAGATGGAAATTGACAATTAACAAAGCATTCCGAGAGAGAAAGAGAGAAAGAGAGAAAAGGTGTGTGTGTGTGTGTGTTTGTGTGAGTGAGAGAGAGATGAAGAAGGAACAAAATAAAGAGGTGGAGTTGATAGATTTTTTTTTTTAATATTCGAAGGAGGATGGGGAAAACTTGAAATATATAATTAGCCAGCGATGATGAAAAAAAAATTAACAAGAGACATTACAATGAAGGCTCAATTATGACCAGACGATGGAATTATTTTGGAGAAATGGCAAAAAAGGGAAGGATTCATATTAGCGTGCAAGAGAGGAATTCTGCTAGAAGAAAAAGGAATTTAGAATGAACGCAGAAAGTGAACGATGGAGAAAAAAAGGCGGGAAGAAGAAGAAAAAAATCACAAGAAGGAGATAGAGAATTTTTGAAAAGGGCAAAAAAGCTACAGGCTACCAAATTTTCTTCGTTGTAAAATGTCAATTTGCACGCTCAAATGCAATTTTCTTCTTCTGTCTTCTGATGGTGATTTAATCGCCTCCGGGCTTCTTGAGCAAGTGGCAACGAATGAAAAGTCAGAAAAAGGTATGCAGAATTCTGTTTTCAGACCCTTCACATTAGAATCATGCATCTTTCACTTTGTTCTAATGCCACAATCTCTAAATCTCTAAATATTCATCGATTCTTCCTTTTTCTTTCCTCGCTTTCGTATTTTCCCTTCTTCCCAAATGTTTGTTTGTTTCCTTCCTTCTTCTTCTTCTTCTTCTTGTTCTTCTTCTTCGTCATTTTGTTCTTGTTGTTCTTTTTCCATTTCCGTTATTTTCCTTCCGTCTTCTATTATATTGCTTGAGCTTTTCTCTTGGTTCCGTCTTTACGTCTCATCTTTCTTGATCTTTCTTTTGTTGTTAAAAATTCCCTCCACGAAATGGTATTGTTGCCAAAGAATGACAAGTTTATAGTCTATAAAAAGGTGACAAGCAAACAAACCAAAAACAAAGAAAAAAAAAACAAAAATAAGGCTATCAGTGATTACCTTCTGTTCTGATAATCGGGTAGTACGCTGTAAAATATATTGGGTAAAATTTTAACCAGCACGAGAGTAATTATGTGTCCAATCAATTTTGGGCAGTATTTTACCCAATGCGGGAAGCATATTGTCCAGTAAGGTTAAATAATAAGCACCAATTACTTTAGAATGGGCGAAATTTTCATCATACTGGATAAATAAAAATGGAAAATGTTGGTTGGACACATAATTACCCTCATGGAACAATTTTACCCAATATTTTTTTAGAGTGTACCTTCTTATTATACTTTTCAGACATTTATCCGACAGTTGCCATAGCAAAATTTCTTCTCAGCCAATCAAAATCAAGGAAATTCGTCACATCCAACAACTTGTCAGGACAAAATGTTGACGAAACGCTTTCAATATCATCCAGAGGGATTTGTATGGATGTGTGCCTGCCCCTGGGGCGCCATGCTAACTCTTGCATTAGTCGTTTAAGGTCGTGCAACGCTCGTACGGTGCGCCCACGACTGGTCTTATACCGGGTGCGATAAAATCGATGTTCGAAGGATCTATCATCATCATCGTCATCATCATCATCATCTGTGTTGAAGTGTGTATAGTCATTTGAATCTCCTGGTGGTGAGCACTATGTGCATTATTGAGAGTCTTTACATGTAAGTGTGGACGTGGTATCAGACGGTTTAAAAATGCTTTATTGATCAAAAGGAATCCATCCCCTGTTTAAATGAATTAATCATGAATTAATACTGTTTGACTTTACCAGTGCTGTAGACAAACTATTCCACGATTGGATCACTCTTTAGCTGAAAGAGTTAGGCGAATGTTCAACCGACAGTGAGTGGTGAAGAGTTTGAATCCCTGTCACTGGGGAATGACATAAAGAATGATTCCGGATCGACTATGTGATCGATTGGAAAATGGCCTTAGAAAACTGTTGCAGGTGGTCGCAACGGGTAGCATGATCACTTGTGAAAGCCACTTTAAAGGACAAAGGTTTTGTGCAATTGTAAATAATATTTCGTATTTAAACTGATACCTTTTCGCATTCAAAATGAAAGTTCCTGTGTATTTCAGAATTCAGATACTTGAGCATGATACTCTTCCAGTTAACTTTAGATAACATCTACTTCTTTCCTTCTGTTTTTTTTTTATTGAATATATATTTGCAAATTTTTTTTTCTAAGAAGGTGTTGTCTGTAAAATTCTTACAGATTTTCCTTTCCAATTCTTAGGCCTCAATAGATCTGATTGAAAGTTTGTCCACGAAATAGTGTAGAATATGTAAATGGATCACCATAATGAGGTGGTTCTATACTCAACGAAATTGTTTTTCGGCTGATATCGTTTAATTTACAGTGCAGTAAAGAGTGAATTCAGAAAGTCTTTATGTATATGTGTAAAGGATTTATCAGAATGTACATTTAGTATACATAAGTTGTTTTGCTTGTATTGAAGAATGCAATTTCAATGAAAAGAAAGAAAAAAAATATAGTCTCGCCAGTAGTGTACCACTCGTACTTTTCGGTAGAGTATAATGCCTATCATTTTCTATTTTGACATTGTAGCATTTTGATGTGTACATGACTGTGGTTGATTTGTAGATTGAGATGTTGGTTGAGTGGCTTTCTTTGATTTATCGTGTATTCTATTGACCTCATGGTTAATGGAGATAGCACGAAAATACATCACGCTTCGCCAAGCAATAATCTGTTTTTGCTCTCCCGAATCACGACTTTTTGCCGCTTCGAAGCACTTTGTTCTCCAAAAACAACCGTTTCTGAAAGATTGCGTGCGCCTCTATGGTACAGTGACGGAAGGAGTATGCATATCAGGAGAAAAAAAAGAAGAAAATGAATGAGTGAGAGAGAGATAGAAAGTGAGAGGTGGAGAGAAAGGAGAGGAAAGAGGGAGAGAGAGGGGAGAGAGGGAGATGGAGGAGAGGGGGGGGGGTGCAGACAGACGGAGACAAGATGGGGTATAGCGATGGGGACTGACAGAAGTCCAGAGAGAAAGTTAGGATGGATAATGGGAGCCTTTCGAAATGTCATGTTTATCTTCAATTCAAACGTCCACACAGTCAAGATATTCGATGTCTACAGTGATACCACACCCAGAAATGGTGGCCAATTCACACGATCGAAAAAAAAAATGTATCACTTCTGTATCATGTTTAAATGAATACATTTAATGATACAGATATATCATTAATATTGAGATTAATTTGCATTGCTTCAATGAAAGAATATATTATTCATTTGTTGTCATTATCATACATAAGGCTTAAACTTTTGGCTATAACTTTTGGATCAGCAAGAAACCATTTTACACTAGCGTTAAACAAGTAACATTAATGCAGAATTAATGTACTAGGGAAAATTAAAGTTTTCTTATCTATCAGACTAACCTATATATTTAGAAAAACGTTTTTTTTTATTCAAATAGAAATTAAGTAATACATTCAAATATAATGTATGCATATAAAGTAAAATTTGATTTTTTGTTCATGAATGCGCTTGTATTTCATGATAGGTGTAAAGTTCATTTAAAGATATGATCATGTCACAGATTATTGAAATCCCTACTTTATTTAAATTTTATTTTATGATTTATTACAAGGTCCACTGTTCAAACCACAACTGAAGCTAGTGACTATATTTTTTTGTCACTTTAAGTTGTCCTTTTGAGAAATTTAAGCATCTAAGTGACCAGCGGCATAATAATTCCAAAAAATATGACCGTGCAGAACATGACGTACGGGTGATAATTTCGAAATGGTCACTAGCGAGTAAAGCGGGCGAGCAAAAAAAAAGAAAATCAATTTTTGATAATATTTAAAGTGATATCCAAATATTATTTCATATCCTACACTTTTACCCCTTTTTTACCTCTTGTTCCATGGGTTGGGGGCAGGGGGGGGGGGGCTTATAGTTCTTGTGACTCTACTGTTAAGTTAAATTTTTGAGAGAAATGCATAGTCATATTATAGCCGTGTAGTTTTAACGATGAATTAAAATTTGGTCAAACTTCATTTAATTAAAGGAGAATGAAACTCTTGGAGCAAGTTAGCTTTTGTGAAAGCAGAAAAATCAAAGAATAAGATCAACAAAACTTTGAGTAAAATAGGACTAGCAATAGAAGAGTTATGAGCATTTGAATGTCGAGATCACTAATGCTATGGAGATCCTCCCATTGGCAACGCAACCAAGATCTATGATATCACGGATGAACAACTCTCCCCTTTTGGACACTGAAAATATACCCCAAAACATCTCTTTTTGCTCATTCTAATCATATGACAAACGATTCATCAATGATATAATGTTGTGAAACCTCTGTACTTGTCCTCTCATAAAGAGAACACCTCACCTTGTGATAGATTCTATAAAAGTGAGAATATAAGTGAAATAAGTACTAAAGCAATGGGGGAGTTGTACGTGTGTGACATCACATATCTTGGTCGCATTGCCAATGGGAGGATTTACATGGCATTAGTGATCTCAATATTCAAATGCTCATAACTTTCTCATTATTCATTCAATGTTCCTCGAACTTTCAACAATATGTTTCGTTGATTTTACTCTTTGATATGGATTCAGCTGGTTTCAAGGGTTTCATTCTCCTTTAAACTTTCTCCTATCTGAAAACATGGATACTTCTCATATCTGAATCAATAATCATTGACGAAAATAGCATAAAAATAAGAAAAATCATCCCAAATAAGGCATGCCATGTACTCGACAAATCAACAAATCTAATTGAGCTGAAGTCATGGCTGGTATTTGATATAATGTAGGTTGCTTATATTAATGGCATGTGACCCCAAGGATTTCATTGCAGAACGAATTTACCAAGGAAATTTGGTATTGCCGAAAGCTTCGTTCGAATTACGAGGAAATGAATATGATTAACTTTCATTTCTTTGATGAAAACCTCTCGAATTCTACGCTGATGGCTTTTATTTCATTATAACTGTTCAAGAAATTAAAAGGAAAAGAAATCAGAGAAAAAAATTATAGGTCCCAATGGAACAGTACATGGAGAGCAATCAAGGAAGTCTAGCCTTCAGCACATGAAAAAGTGAGAACGGAGAAGAAATTTCATCTTCAACCTTTGTGCGATACATACGGTTTAAAATGAATAAGTGAAGACCATGATCTACAAAATATTGTTCTAAAATTTCGTCAAACTGCAAAGAAAACATTTCTCGCATATATTGTAAGCGAGACAAATATTGTTTCATTGCAGAAATGGGTTGCACGCACAGTTTGCATTTCGGAGAGAAAAGTTGCACAGTATGGTTAATATGTTTTATTCATGCCAAATAATCTTAAACTTAATCATCTGAAATGTTTAAATCTCACCTACCTCGTCAAAGACTGGACCATTTGTATTGTTATACCTTTGTGTGTTTGATCTAATAATGAATAACGGGATAGGGTTTACGTTTTTTCTACTATCTCAAATCAAATCAGACTAATTCCAACTATGAAACCCCTGATAATACAAAAATTAACATGGAGGAAACATAAAATAAATATATAATGTTATTAATATGCAACATTTATATAACACGTGATACAATGTTTCAAACTTGCATTTTACCCCGGCTTTAGCCCACATATAGCATGTACTGTTTATCAGAATCATGAGATGGTTTGGCATCTGATCTTCAGGGCCCTGGGAACGATTTTTTTCACAGAGGGAGCTGGTTTTGATTTGACAAGCCCACCCCCCCCCCAAAAAAAAAAGAAGAAGATCATTTCGGTCACGAGAAATTCGACAAGCAAAAAAGAAAAAACAGGTCTTGCTATAAAATGAAGATAACATTTGACAAGCCCCCCCCCCCCAACAAAAAAATTCACTACAAAATACATTTTTGTCACTTAGCACACCTGCGATAATTAATTCCAGGGGTGCTGCCTATGGAGAACAACACATGCAGCACCCCTAGGCAAATCTTCCCAGGGCCATGCTGATCTTCGGCGACAATTGCTCCAATTGAAAATGTGCACGTTAAGCCAAACATAAAACCTAAACTCCCAACCTAAATAAACCCTAATCTTTACATTAGGACTTTTTTAGCCATCACTACGCAGACGCTTTCTTGAACGCAGAGAATCCTTTGTCAAAAGCCCTTCATAATAATGCAGTCTTTGTCGGAAATATGTGAATCAGTGTCGTCCTGGACTCGAGACGAACGACATATTTGCGATTTTTTGTCCGGTCCTAATGTCAAGGAGATGTGCTCTCCCGGTTCACCAACTTACGACAATGACCTCTAATCTATCCATTGTGATTTGACGGGCATTATAAATAGATTCTCAACGTTCGGAAAAGCATCTGTGAAGTAGGTGACAAAATACGCTATTTTTCTGAACCAAAAACATTTTTTTGGCAACACAGTCATTATAATGTTACAGGTGTAAATCAATAACATATACATGTACATTGTATTTCTTTTCAAGCACGGCTAATTTTCAAGATTCGGCGTGAGCATGGCGACAAGCTTGCTATAAATACGATACAATAAAAAACATCACGAAATCATTTCAACGTTGCAAAATAAATGATGTTGAAAGCATGGAACGCATGGAAGAAAGGAAGGTATGTGAATACATAATACATTACGAGTATGATTATGAATAAAAAGTAAGACAATATTATAATAGTTCACACAAGCCAGGACTTTACCTTGTGATAAAGAAACACAATGCTTAAGGCCTGACTCATTTGATTGATCAGTGAGACCAAACTCCGATCTCGATACTGTAATTTAAACTCTTGAGCATTCTCCCACAAAATCCCGCTTGAATAATTTTCTCTATATCCCATGGTTTTTTTGTAGGACAGAGATGATTTATTCAGCATTTAAGGGAGTTTTAACTCTTTATTTGAGTCTGCAATTCTAGGAAAAAACAGTGATTTTCACATCATGCAATACGTACTATTTTGTTTGTTTAAAGGCGACCGCACACCTTACGATTGGTCTGCGACCCGATTTCAGAATAAAATGTAGTAGAATTTGATGCTTATAATGAGACTTGGAATATCTTACTGTGTAATGTTTTAAATCATCGTGCGAATACCTATGTTCAAATCTGTGACTATGCTATCATCCTTAGAATAAAAGCGAAATTAATATCTAGTCGTAATGACGTCATAGCAGTCGTATGATTGGCTACGATTTGAAACTAATTTGGCCTTACTCCAAAATAAAGGCTTGCATTTTTTTAAATGGTTATATTAGAATTCTTTCAATTAATTTTAACCAAAAATAAAATTATATGTTCCATTCACATTTTCAGAAAATGAGCAAAATGCGATTTGTTCCAAAATCGGATCGCGAACAGTCGTAAGGTGTGCGGTGGCCTTAAGCCCCTTTCATAATTGACGTACGACCTGTTTACGACCGCCTGCAACAGTTTTTTCTTGTTGTTGCACGATCGATCTCTTGGTGTCTTGCGAGCACTCGCAGTCGTTGTAGACGATCGCACGAACTCGAGGTGGTCGTGACTGGTCGCATCTAAAATTTAAAGATGTTCAAAATCCAAACGCGATCAAATACGATCTATTCACTCGCATCAGATCGTACCATCGGTCTGGAGATCATCGTGAGAGTGTTGTTCAACGTTGTACGACTTGATGCGAGAGGTGGCACAACTAAGTAGTCGCATTTAGTCGACTGGAAGTGGTACACCACTTGCCCATGTGCTAGCGATCTATAGAGACCAGTCTTGCGACTGGGTGCGATAATATATAGGCCATAAGACTGTTGCAAAACCGATCGCAACACGGCTTACAACATTGCACTACCGTTGCATTCGCATGTATGCGACCTTTCCTCGGTGTTACAAAATAGGAGTTAAGAATAGATAAGCCCCTTTCACAATAGACGTACGACCAGATGACGACCAGATTACGACCGCCTGCAACAGTTTTTTCTTGTTGTTGCACGATTGATCTCTTGGTGTCTTGCGAGCACTCGCAGTCGTTGAAGACGATCGCACGAACTCGAGGTGGTCGTGACTGGTCGCATCTGAACATTGAACATGTTCAAAATCCAAACGCGATCAACATACGATCGATTCACTCGCATCAGGTCGTACCATCGGTCGGGCGATCATCGTGTGAGTGTTGTTCAACGTTGTATGACTTGGTGCGAGAGGTGTCAGAACTAAGTAGTCGCATTTAGTCGACTAGAGGTCGTACACCACTTGCACATGTGCTTGCGACCTACATGTACAGAGACCAGTCTTGCGACTGGGTGCGATAATAATATATAGGCCATAAGACTGTTGCAAAACCGATCGCAACACGGCTTACAACATTGCACTACCGTTGCATCCGCATGTATGCGACTGTTCCTCGGTGTTTTAAAATAGGAGTTAAGAATAAATAAAAGAGATGACAGAAAATATTAGAAAAAGGTGTAATATAGACTCCACGAAATTAAAGCTATGTCTGCTATTACATTGCTCTGAGTTCGAATTGGTCTATACCTCACATCAATCACACGAACACTCGCACTGGTTTAATTCAAACGTACGAGCAATCGCATTGTCTCACGTCGACTCTCACGACTATACAATCAGTCGTGCAACTATTGAGACTGATATGAAACCACTCGCAATCCCTCGTGCAACATTCGCATGTGATCGCACGAGCACAATACGAGCATAAGCGACTTACTCGTACAACGGGGTTTACTGGTTGTTTTTGTTGTACGACAGCTGTTGCATTTGTGAAAGCCCCTGTGCGATCTTATGAGATGACTAGCGATTGATGCCTGTTACAGCCTGTCGCACGACCAAAAGGTCGCAAATGGTCATACGTCAAATGTGAAAGGGGCTTTAAGAACTCTTTAGGGCATTTCCATGCGGTATAACATAATTATCATCATCATTATCATCATCGTCATGATCATCATCATCATGATCATGATCATCATCATCATCATCATCAATTATCATTATTTTTATTGTCGTTCAGATCTTCCAGACTATACTGACTTCTGTATTGAGGAAATTATGAAATATATGAAATTAAGAAAAATCATAGCTAAAGGGGGATTCTACTAGTAATGTACAGGGAAAAAATATAATCCAAGAAGATCAATTTCTTTCCTATGATTGTGTGTATGTTATGTTTTGTGTGGGTGTGTGAGGGAGAGTATTAAGGATGTGTAGGAGGGTGTGTGGGTGTGTGTGGGGGATGTTGCTGATTAATGTTTTAGGGGTATATAAAAAGCTTAACATGCCCTATACCTGAGTTACAGTGAGTGTAAAATTGGTGAATAATATGGGCGCATGTGTGGGGGTGTGTGACTTCGTGAGTGTGTGTTTGTGTATAATTGGTTGATTTGTGAGTATATACATAGCTATACAGGGATATGGTGAGTGTGAAATTAAATGAATGATGTGTATGTTGGTTCGTGTGTTCGTGAGGGTGTGAGAGAGGGTGTGTGAGTGTGTGTGTGGTGCCCTTAGAAGGGTGTGTGTGTGTGTGTGTGTGAGAGAGAGAGGGAGAGAGGAAGAGAGAGAGGGGGGCAGTGGGGAGCGAAGAAGGGGAGGGCGGAGAGACGTAGGGAGAATAAGCCTGAGAGAGGTATAAACAAGATAATGGCAAATAGAATGAAGCCGGCCAGAGTAAGGAACAAATAGACACAAATTCTCTCTAGGGACCTGTCATTTTCCTTTCTATCCCTATTTTTAAAGGCAGACTGATAATGGTTCTTGGATCATTATTTAGCTTATTGCCCCATCTTAGATGTAAACACATTTTTTAATATTCAGCGCTTAACTTTTCCCTTTGTATAACCTTTGTTATTTGGATCTTTCTTCAGTTCTGTTTTAAGCGTGACCTATTTCTACCTACTTGTGTGTGACTTACCATTTATCATCTCCTATCCTTATTCCTCCCACACAGTTTTCATCTCTATTTTGAGCGGGAAAACAAACTGTTGGGATGTTCAACGTTAAACCCAACGGTCCTATTTTAAGAAGAAATGTCGAATTAATTATCAGTCTCTTTTCTTTTTAAATATAGAGACTCTCTTTATCATTGATTAAATAACCGTAGACTTTACAAAACAAAATATCTTGTGAAAATAAACAAAATACTTTTTAAGCGCAAGAGACGAATCGTACAAATGTGTTCAGGGTGATTTTTTTTCTTTTTAGTTTGAGCCACAATGAAAACAGTATACTGTCTATAAACTTTTGTCTATTGATTACTGTTCTTATTTTCTCTTCATCATTTCATTTTTTCACCTTTTCCATGTCTATTCAGCATGATCTTAAGTAATGAAAACAAAAATCTTTCAAAATGCACAATCTAATTTTATTAAGATCTATTTTAATCTATTATCAAAATTCGCCAAAATTCGAATCGAATAACCCGATATCAATATATTTCATTATATGAATCTTCGACCTATGACATTGAAATTAGTTAATGAAACTAGAATCCAAATTCAAGGATTTACTTCTATTACACTTATACAAGCTCTGTTTCATTTCGACAACCCTATCCCTCCACACACTCTCTTTCATACCTAAAACATCCACACACAGAGACACACTATTTTATCGTTACATCAACTTAGCTTATATTGCATCTTGCTTTGTTAAATTCATGATCTTTCCTCAAAATCTTATCCTAAGGTATCCTGCATATTTTTTTTTTTACTTGCGATCATTGGCAGCGATCAGGGCCGGCGGGATTGGGACATGTCCTCCCTCTTTTTTATTTTCAAATTTTGTACACATTGCAAAAACTGCGGTGTTAATTTAACACCAGTCCGGAATTTATATATGACCACACCAGAAAAGTGTCGAAACAACACCGGTTTGAAGTTTAATCGATGCTGTTTTAACACTAATTGGTGTTGTATAAACGCCTATCTGGAATTATTCCAAAACCAAACCGGTGTCGTTTTAACACTTCTCTGGTGTGGTCATATGTAGATTCCGAACTGGTGTTAAATTAACACTACCGATTTTGCAGTGCAGCAGCCTATGAAGGAGGTCGTTTCGTTTTCCCTCTTAGATGGACCGAATATCTGTAACATTACCGCCTGAGCCAACCTTGGCCTGAGCACGAGATGTATTTGACTTTGTAATGTTTCATTTGTTTATTTTTGTTTCTATTTTATGAAACGAAAATAAATGAAATTTTAATCTCCTCTAATTCTAACCAAAAATCATCAGCTGATACAATTATGATAATACAGGCAACTGTTTACCATGTTCACATTTGTTTATGGACAGTGTGCGGTGTATATAGACAATACAGGTTTATGAGCCTACATGTCAAATATGATTACGTGCTTGTATCAATCTACTGATATGCTCCTCAATCGGATATTCTATAAATACTCCCAACTTGCAGACTTGGGTATCAGACGGAGACTCTCTTCTCCAAAACACATTCATCCCATCCTTACACCAATGTTATATTGGAACTCAAATTATCATCTATATACATTTTTACTCTCCGATTGGAGTAAGGTGATATTTCACAAGAATTATGACCCCAAGATAAAGGACTTAAATTTCTTTATTTGTACGTTTTCATATTAGATCGTATCTACATAGGGAAATTGCCTTTGGTCAAGTAGGGCAAGTGCTAAAATGTCCTTTTCCAACTTCTTCACACTGAGGGGGTGGCAAAACCTGAACAGTTCTATTTTTTCTGGCAATGGCCCTCGGGGCACCTGTCCCTCTCCATCAGATACGCCATGATCTCTCTTATATTTTATTTTTTGTATTATTTTCCGATTTAAAATAATGTCTTAAAATGTCTCTTGTGGAGCGTTGTGGCCCAGTGGATTAGTCTTCGGACTTTGAAACAGAGGGTCGTGGGTTCGAATCCCAGCCATGGCGTAATTTCCTTCGGCAAGAAATTTATCCACATTGTGCTGCACTCGACCCAGGTGAGGTGAATGGGTACCCGGTAGGATTTATTCCTTGAATGCTTTAGCGCCTATATGGCCGCTCAGCTACAGCCGGGGTAATAATATACCAAGTATATTTCAGCGCCTTGAGCACATAATCAATGTGGATTTGGCGCTTTATAAATACTCTATATTATTATTATTATTATTAAAAATTCCCAATTCTAAATGTTATTTGATTTGAGTAAGAAAATAACGAGCAACTAACTAGTACATAGGTCCCAGCAAGGTATAACATCTGCAAGCGAATGATAGGGCCTATCACTATTTCCACATAACATGAAAAACTGCCCATTTTAAAGATATTTTAATTAAAATGTTCGCTCTTTTGATATTGCACAAACAGGCATATCAATAGGTGGTGCAGAAATTGTATTGTTTTGATTGTGGGTAAAATTTAAATAAGAACGTATACGGTCACTGCTGTTTCATATTCCTTATGTTTTGGCATTCGTTTACTTCCCATTGAACGCTATACCTTCAAGGATCGAATTTGTTTAGGATCTAATTAAGAATAAGGTATAAATGGGGAGAGATTTCTAAAACAACGACACTTTAGGGAGTGCAAAGTTAAAAACAAAAAAGAACAGAAAACCCCACACAGACGTAAGGGAAAACACGCATCTAAAATTCTGTAAGGTCAATGAATTGAAGCAGATGTAATATGTGGTTATTCGCTCATCCATAAATGTCTAACATCGAAAACACTGCCCTTTGAATAAGAACTTTGGGTTAAGGGCATACCGGGAGGGCAAACTATTTCTGGGTGACTCCGCCTTGTATTTGAAGAAACCCTATCACTTTGCTTGTATTTTTATCTTTCCATATTATGTTTGTTGATTATGCAAAATAAAATTACTATAAAAACAAAGAAATTGAATGCCAACTGGTTGAAAACCGAGAAACACAACTGTCCGTGGTTGATCTCTTTTAAAAGTTACATACAATTTCATCTTATAGAAAAAAAAATGAATTGGATAAATTTCTTGTTATGGAAAAATCCAAAAGTCCCTTTGTGTTAATCATCTCTACTTTAAACAGGTTATTTTGATAAAAAATATTTCAGATAAAAAATGTGCCATATAAAGAACTTTCATAATGTCTTTAGAAAAATTTACCGATCTACAGCCTGCAAAACTGAAGTGTTTTATTCAGGTATTTGGGAGCTCGTATATAAATTTAACTCCCAGAGTATTATAAATTACCACCCCGAAGTGAAGTCCCTATACGAGCTTAAATAGTGCAAAATTTGGTACTTTTTAAGAGTGTAAATTCTCAATATAAATATGATAAATTAAATTAAACTTCATCTACACGTACATTGATTTGTAAATCTAGTTTTCTAATGGACAGAATACCTCTGTATACATTTTTGGGCCGAGGAATTCAGAGTGTTGAGACAAAAACAATGGATTTTCCATGTCTACATCATTCTGTACACAGGAGAAACGATAGAAAGGTTACCTTTCTGTGCCCACCTCATGGCGCCTACCCGGTGGCGCCATGAGGTCACGTGACTTGACAATGCTTTTGCCGCATTACCTTGTCTTGACATGGTAGCTGCTCATTGTGATGTTGTATGTTATGAAGGATTGAGCACAGTCAAATCTGTGTTAAGAAGATTCAAGTTACTGACAGATGCGGAAATTAAATATCATCTGACAGACATTGTAGTAGGTGAAATGATACGATGTATTCTAGAGTTGATTGCATCGCTACGACAGTAACATGAGGATTATCACATGTAACAGTAGGATGGAAATTCAAATGCAGCTCTACAAAGTAGTGGATGTCGTATACCTAAAAACAATGATAATAGGAATGAATTAATCGCATTGTTTGAATAGACATTTTAAAGTAAAGTAATAGACATGGAGATAGATATAATATTACAATAATATATTCTTATATTTTAAAGAGATACCAATTCAAGGGGAAGGGGCACATGTAAAGCATGCTCATGGATTATCTTGACATGAATTGTTTAAAAATTCTAAATACATTGTATATATGTACTCTACATTCTGATTGAGAAATTAGATTTTAGATGGTTGCCATAAAAAGAAAGAATCAACAATGGAGGAAATTTTAAAGAAGTGAGAGTGTAAAAGAGGAAGAAAGGCAGAAAGGTGGATTTTGAAGAGTAATGAAGAGATGATAGATAACATGGACTAAGGAACGGAGTTTTTGTGTTGTCCATTGTTCGACACATTCAATAAAAGACACCAATGCTGTAGGTTTACCTTCCAAACCATTACCCCCCCTCAAAAGAAAAATACAGCAAACGAACAAATTAGTAAAAAAAATGTTAAATTTTGGTTAGTAAACTAGCTTTTTCTGTAAAAGGTGCTCCATCTGTTAAACATCAAAGTTTAAATCAATGAATTATGCTTGGATATGATTTGAATGATATTAATATGATTAAAAGAACATTGGTTCATATTTCATCAGTTGTTTACATATGATTTTATTTATGGTAAATTGAATTAATGCAAGTCTTATACAGAAAACCTTCATATGAGAATATTTCCCAATCACAATCTGTGTATCATTTTGAAGATTTTACATGATGATTGAAATAGTATCCCGTCTCTCAAAGCCCTACTTTATATCAATTTTAACTGATGAGGAGAAAACTTAAACTTGGCTAACCTCCTTTCTCAATCTCGTTTTATTGTGTGCGCTGAATGTGTAAAGAATGTGAAGTTTCTCTTTTCTGAATTTTAAACCGAGTACATCTTGCTGTACTTTGTATTGTTTTTCCATTCGACTTGAGCATGTCTCGAATGGCGAAACCTAAGATGAAAGCTGGCTAGTTGTTGCGTTCAGCCAAGGCGCTTAAGGCATTTAATGCACGTCACTCAGTCACACACCCAGCAAGAAACACACACTCGCACAACTGAATACACACACACGCACACACGCTCTCAACGCACATGCCTGGCGTCGAATAATACGTGTCGAGCAAGCTATCTACTGCTGACGATCAAAGGAGAGTTTTGTGCAAAGCTGTATTGTCTGCGATTGGTTGGAAACTTAAACACACCGTGAGAACGCCGTCACCACCCTGCGTTCCATGTGGGCTACCACAGTGGATTAACCTCGCAGACTGGGCACCCGTACAACATTTATTTCTCTGTCTCTTTTGCTCTCTCCTTTCCCCGAAGTCTCTTTCTTCGATTGTTGACTTATCATCCACCGACGGTTAGTTCGTGACAAGAAAGCTTCGATTTTTCCCGCCGAGTGGCTTCGGGTCTCTCGCTGCTGTCTACCCGGGCGGGAGCAAGGTATCGCACATTCCGACGCGGCATGAGCGACGGGCCCCTTGCAAGTTTAGGTATGTAACTAAAACAAAAACCAATCTGTTTATTGAGAGTGGTACAGTCCAAGTTTCATTCTTTGTCGCATGTCATATTTAGGTGATATCATGACATTGATATGCAAGCCACAGTATGCACCTGTTTGAAAGTTTAAACGTTTGGAATGACAAGCATATCTCTCATGATCACTCTCAGATCCTGTCGTGGAATGAATGTCTGTGAAAATTGTAAACAATTCTTGTCTGGGTTCTAAATTGAATAACAGCTTGACGACTCCGAGTCTTTCGAATTTAATTACTTTATTTTATTTTATCTATGCATGTAATTAGCAAATACATCTCCAGAAATATCTATTATGAAAGTTTTTGTACAGTAGAATGAAAACGTGATCTATTACTGATAACATAATGGTAAAGAAAAATCGCAATGGTACCGGATTTTATTCTAATAGCTCTAATATCATCAGAAATTTTTGCTTGCCGAGATCTAGTAAGATGTAAGGGTATGGAAACAGTGCATATAACCATATCCACTTGATTTCTCCCGAGATAAGAATTCCGAAGCGTTGTCATGGTCACCCACTCCCTAAGCCTCTATCATGTCTATTGAGTATAATGATTAATAACGAAGGCTAGATTAATGTCCTTTATTTCTTTTTAAAATCATAATATAGCCTCCGCGGAGGACCCCTATTCCCTTGACATGCAAGGAAGTATGGAGGAGGAGGAGGAGGAAGATGACGAGGACGACGATGAACGAGGGCGACATCGAGCAGATGATCTAACGGTGTTATGTGATGACAGTGAGGATTACCCTGGGTCTCGAGTACCGACCCCTCCATCGTCTGCTGGTCTACACCCTACTAATACTAGTAACAGTCCAAGCAGCTGTGTACTGTCCCAGCTGGATACTAACACGGAATATGACTCGTTACCCCCTGCCACACCTCACACGGGTCACGATGAACCTGTCTACTATATTGGTAGCGGTGAAGCTCATGGTTTACCCACCGCCAAACACGGCGATGGACTTCTGCAACGTCTCGCCATCCGAGCTATTCATCTCTACGCGTCCGATACCGACGTCGAGACGAACCCGTCATCGAGTCTCGATGACAGTAGTAGCTTTGGACCAGAGCATACAGGGCGGGAGGTTCGACTTCTGATCAACGACAGCGAACCGTTGCTCCGAGTTGTCGATCACAACACCGGCGCCAAGATACTTGCCCTTAACTGGAACGGAGTTAATAAAGTATTTCTCACTCCAGCCTGTGGAGAGCAGATCATAGTGATTTCTGTAGGGTCGCCAGTCTCGGCCAGTGGGACTACACAACTCCAGCATGATGTCGACTTTGTTTTCTTCGCCTGCGCGTCTCGACGACAGGTAATTACTCTTATCATATTTTACTTATACCCCTGTCTGTTTATCTACTAAATGTTTTCTAAGACTTTTTCAGTGAACAGCGAATAGCTTGGATGTGAACCTCTCTTTTGTTTCAATCGTAATTTTCGAAGGCCACTTGGTTTTATTTGTTTGTCGTTACGAAACATAGAGAATGATAATTAAGATTAAACGAATGGACATTATATGATGTATGTGCATTACAATCGTCAATGGCCTATTATCAATAGCTTTAACAATCACAAATACCTTCATTGTCTTCAACATCGTGATACGAGAACAGTAGTACAGTGGTAGTAGTGGTATAGCAGTAATGGAACAACAACATCAGTAGTAGAAGTACTAGTAGTGGTAATAGTAGTGGTAGTAGTACTATAGTAGTAGTAGTAGTAGTAGTAGTAGTAGTAGTAGTAGTAGTATCGTAGTATCATAGTCATCGTCATCATGGTGGTAGCAGTAGTCGTAGTAAAATATAACAGCCCCAAAATTTTGATTTTCACTTTGATAATATCCTAACCCTATTATACCAGACATATATTTTTGAGCGAATGTTTTCGTTAATTCATAAATACTCGTTCACATTTTAGCAGTGCCACGCGTAATTAACAGTCATCTGGTCGATGATTTCAAGTTAGAAGATATCTCCATAACTCGCCAAACGCCGTCAGATCCCACACGAACTATCTGTGATGGCAATACTCGTGTATAAACATGCGGGGTCAAAACACGAAGAAAGAGTGAATTCATTTTGCCTCTGATCAAGACTCTGCATATTACTCAATCAGCATCTCTCATGGGTGATTTATTTGATCAATATTTTTCATGCCATTTTCAAATTCCCCGATGACACGTCAATGAGATATATATTTCCCCGAAGCGAAGATTTATGCCACTACACTGAATCCTGTCTGGATTCAATTCGCCCTTTCGATATGTTCAACATATTCCCACTTCTTATGAATGATACGTTTGCTATTTCGAAGTAGGAAAAAACGATGCAAGAATCTTTGGAGATAATTTATTTATTGAATTATGTATCCGCTAGTTTGTGAGCTAAAATGTATTACTGA
Source organism: Lytechinus pictus (assembly GCF_037042905.1). Classification (NCBI taxonomy): domain Eukaryota; kingdom Metazoa; phylum Echinodermata; class Echinoidea; order Temnopleuroida; family Toxopneustidae; genus Lytechinus; species Lytechinus pictus. Next base: position 10,455,802 of record NC_087256.1, on the reverse strand, counting down.
ATGTTGATAGATCATGAACCTACTGGTATGGCGGGTAGAGCAAGGGCGTAGGCTGGGGGGGGGGTGCACTGGGTTCACGTGCACCCTTCCGCTGAGGCAGAGAAGTTCGGACACTGGCAAGCAAAACGAAACTTGTACCCCTTCTACTTTCAACAGCTGATTTTCAAAACTTTAGTTCCACCTTCCCAAGATGTGCACCCCATACCACTTTAGTACCTCCCCATGCTCAAACCAGCATACGCCCTTGTAGAGGGGTAAGAGAGAGAGAGAGAGAGAGAGAAGACGAAGATAAAGGGGAGGGGGAAGTGAGAAGGCAGATAATGGACAAAACTTTCGGAATCCTGTTAGATTTGTTGCTTTCAAGATTATATTCAATCTTAAGTTCGCGTCCACTTCAGAATTTCTGTTTGTAGTGTGCCCTAATGAATGTACATGCATCAGGACGATCGGAACAAATTAAGAGATGGCAACCCGCTATTTCGTATTTCATAAGCCGATTTATAATGAACATTACACACTCCTTACTCTTATGCATCCCCAAATTTCTACATCGTTTACAATACTGCTTTAAATTGTTCAAATACTCTCAATTCACATGATTATCTTGTATTTTTTTCAGCAATAAAGTCAGTTTTTAAAGGTTTAAATATCGTAATATGTACTCCGAATAATATGGACCGAGCATAATGTATGCTATGTGAGGCAAACAAACCGTGAAAAGGCAACACTTCTATAAACCTACACTGACACCTGATTTTTGTTCAGCATCCTTTTTCTTTCCATTGATGAAGTGTCTCTATGCATCTACTGAGTCCATAATCTTTTTTGGGAAATGATTTCTGGGAATCATATATAGGATATCATTGTTTGTGCGTGACTGTGTAAATTAGGTTATCATTTCCAGCAGTGAAAGCAGCGAGCGTCCCGCGCTTTCGGCAGATTCCAGGGGTCTATCCACATCATGTCTATCTTCTCTCCCTGTCTGTAAACATTCGAAATTCGATTTGTTTTTTTAGGTTGGCGTCCATTCTTAAAAATATAAATCTGATTTTTAAAACACATCCACCTTCTAAACTTCATTACAATTGTTTCGAATTTTAGTCCCAACATAGCAATTGTAAAGATAAAAAATGTCATAAAAAGTCTGGTTTTCATAAATGGTGAAAATAAGCGTAATGGGATGCCGAAAATTAAAAAGGAATTAAAAAAAAATATATATACAAATAAGGTAGTTTTTCTCAGTAATATAGGGCAAGCCAAGGCCAGAAATATTCAAATGATATTGCGTCGTACAGTTCACAATGAACAAGAGTGGAATAATTCGGTATGCATTAATATCATTAAATAATGATAGTAATAATAACAATAATAACAATTATGATGATGATGACGATGATAATAATAACAATAACATCAAGTTGTGGACAAGGGAAATAATAATAATAATAATAATAATAATAGTATAGTAGTAGTAGTAGTAGTAGTAGTAGTAGTAGTAGTAGTAGTAGTAGTAGTAGTAGCAATAGTAAGAGTAATGACAAATGGATTTACAAAGGTAATTTTCCAGAGGATATAAAACGTTCCTTAAAGAATAAAGAGAGTCAAGATTTATAAGTAGGCTTATATTTTTTAATAGGTCGAGTGAGGTAATATTATGTAGAGGGAGTTTGTACCAAAGACGTATAAGGTAAGAGACTGAAAAGAGTTGAAGCCAGGCTGTTTTGGGATTTAGGAATGTTATAGGAAGGAGCAGACGTAGAGCGAAGAAGGTATGTTCTCTGTTTCTTGATGAAGATGTAGGAAGGATGTGCGGTTGGCAAAGATTTATAAGTGTGAACAAGTATGCGATAATGTATTCTTTGAAGAAAAAAAAGACACGCAGCATATACCTATCATAATTATGGTTAGATCCTATATGGCCTTAATCTGACAAGAACTTACCTGTAGCTCCAAAAGTCGAAAATTTTAATAAATTATGGCCTGTCACATGAAGTACAATGTAACCATGGTAATGGCTGGACTTATGCTTCAACCATGACTCTTATCTTTCTTATTAATTTAACTAACAGGCAATAGTATACCCCATCCTGTCTACAAACGAAGTGGGGGGGGGGGTGCGGGCAAAGTGCCCCACTAATTTTTTTTCAAAACTTATTTTCTATTGCATGTTTTCACAGATCATTCCATGTTTCTCGAAATTTGCCGACAATAGCCCCCGTGATCAGTTCGGTCTCATCGCTCCCTCGCCTTACATAAGTACTGCGTACAGCCATGATTATACTATGTACACAGGAGCCATACAATATCTGCCTTAAGAAAATCACTTCATAATGGGTGTATGTCATTACTATCATGAGCAGAATCCAATAATAAAAAAATAAAAAAAACACCACAACCAGTCCACCATAACAACAAAGTACTCGCAGTGTCACATTTATTGGCTGTATTTTAATAATTACTTTCAGAGTTTTCTAGGGTAATTTCAAATCAATCCGGTGTAATTGTTTTGCCCTTTCCACCCAGTCTCACTCACGCCACCTAGAGAGTTGATTGGCGTTACGAATAACAATCAGAGTATAATTCTTACCAATTCAATAGGCTCTTCTTTCTTTCAAGCACGTAATTCGTCTTTTGATAATGATATTGGTATTCACGTGATATCGACAGCGTGAAATCCATTCTTGGGTAATTATCATTGTCTCCATTCTGTGACCAAATGTTTTCATCAAGGTTTCAATTTGATGTTACAGTCACATCATGGAAATCGATTCCAAATCTATTACGTTATTACCAATGAAATACCATCGGTCGGTTTGAAGTAGGTTTCGTTAGTGTGACCGTCATTGTCTCTGTCTGCTGGGCATGGCTTTGTTAGACATAGGATTGAATTGAAATAACATTAAATTTCTATTCTTGCGCATTGCATTGGTCACTTAAGTCTTTGATCAGATCTTTCCTCAGCTTAACTTTTACAAAATGTTTGCTGAAATTACTTAAAAAAAAACATTTTTCCCACTCATCATACGTAAAAGATATTAATTATACTGTATGTATTCATGGTATTAGACCTTCATATGTGTGGTTGCCAGTTTCTTTTCTTTTTGAAGATTTACTTTGATATTGAAATGAAATGGACCTGAAACAAGGCTGAAGTTTAAATGGGCAAAGCAATTTAATCTACAAGTTGTTTATAATAAAGGAATCACAAAAGGAACTACAGCTGTGCTGTGATGTAATGTAATGTTAATGTATCACTTTTTATTCAATTTAACAAAATATACATTGAACACACAGGCAATCGGCTATAAGGTAATAAGCCTGATCGGATATTTGGCAAGATTGTTTTACACTGTTGGTCATAAAGGTGGAATAAAATATTTTTGAATAAAAATCGACAGTTTTGTTGGTATTTGAAAGGCTACGCGTAGACAAAATGGTAATTGAGTGATTACATAATGTTTCCCCATTACACAGGTGAAATTATAACATGAGAAATTTGGATTACGTAATAATTTCTTTTGTTGTAGACTATAAAAGGATATGCATATGATATTCTGTCCCTTTCCCTGATTTAGCACTGTGTACAAGAAGGTTGCATTTTTTTGAGTTCCTTGTACCGTTTGAAATAAAAATCGGTAGAGACGTTCCCTGGACTATGCCTGGTCCAACGGCAACATAAACACGCGAGAGAGTGGTAGCACTGCGACAGGAGGGCTACAAGCAGACTGATATCACAGAAGTCCTAGGGATATCACAGAGTGCAGTCTCTATAAGATCCTGAAACGTCAACGTAAGGCGGGGAATGTGCGGCCACGGAAATCTCCAGGACGTCCCAGATTGACCACAAAAAGAGATGATCGCCAACTGTTGAATTTCAGCCGCAGAAACCGGAAATTGCCCATACGAGCCGTCTTCGTCGCTTGTGGAGATATCATGGGATCAACGTTTCCCGGTCAACCGTTCATCGCAGATTGCTCCAACATGGTTACCGAGCACGACGGTTGACCAAATGTCCACGCCTGTCTGTTCGCCACAGAGTAGCTCGTCTTCTTTGGGCTAAGGAGCACAGAAGGCTTCATCCAGGACATTGGCAACATGTGGTCTTCACGGACGAGAGCAAGTTCATCCTTGAGCGAAAGGATGGGAGACAACGAGTCCGTCGAGGGCCGTCGATTAGCCGGGAAAAACCTTCGCGATGAATGTATCCACGAGACGACTCAAGGCGGAGGCGGCTCAGTGATGATATGGGCCGGCATCCATTATGGAGGGAAAACGCCACTGGTGGTTTCGGACGGAAACGTCAACGCCGCCGCCTACAGGGATATCTTGGAGTTCCACTGTCTTCCATATGCAAGACGAGTGTATGGGCACAATTTCCGACTGCAGGATGACAACGCTAGACCGCACAGGGCCGCTGCAGTAAGGGAATTCCTGGAGGCAGAGGGCGTCGTACAGTTGCCATGGCCAGCTTGTTCGCCGGATATGAACCCCATAGAGCATGCATGGGATGCGCTAGGCCGAGCCATCAACGACAGAGAGGTCATTCCTCAAAATCTGCAGGAGTTGGCAGATGCTCTGAGGGAAGAATGGGATGCTATGCCTGTTGACGTCATCAACAAGCTAGTGGACAGCATGCCACGACGTCTGCATGCGCTGGTTCGTGCCAGGGGTGGACATACCCGATACTAGTGACTGAGTAAGGACAATGACTCAAGTTTGATGCAAATTTGTCCATGAAATCACAAAAAAGAAGTCATCTGGAAAACTGAGAGAGATTGAAAATAAATATCTTATGATCCTTTAATTTACTGTAGGGCCTATATTGTCGTCATTGTTGTTCTATGCTCATGACATCCATCGCTTAGGACATAAACTTGTAAAATATCACTGTCAAGCGTGTGTAAAAGGCAGAATAATAAAGTAAAGTGGTCATCATGCACCATAAATGCCATATTCAAATCATGTTGTAATAATTACGCTGTGAAAATTTGGTGAAAAAAAATATTCCACCTTTATGACCAACAGTGTATATATGAGTTTCACTTAAAAAAGACATTTTAAATATTCTTAAATCCGGGTTTTGACTATACCAATCGGTAAAGTATTATGGAAATCATAAATGCAGTTGTTTTTATTTTAGTTATTTATAAAGTTGACGAATACTTAAGGCGGGCTAATGACCACACATGTCCAATCTAGTAACTTATTTAGGGAAATAATGCATTATCTTTGAATTGTATCAAAAAACGTTCAAGACAGTTCCAGCAGGGAAATAAATTTACAAAGAAGCACAGCTGCACTGTTTGTTATCTGATGTTGAAAGCCGCCAATTCTATTGGAGAACCGATGCGAGATGTTTTTCATGAAAAAGTTTATTTCTGATTATTTTATGTTTTATTATAATAAACAAACTTACATTTTCTTGCACATGGAAAAAAAGATTAATAACGAATCATATAATTACACCAATCAATGTGGCCAGATTATATTATTTCATCAATATCAAATTCTGATTTCGACACTTTTTCGACCGCTCCTGGAAAACGAAAATTTAAAATGGAATTTTAGAATATAGGTATCAATGATGAAACAGTGCCGCACATGCACAGTCGAGTAATATTGTAATGCACCCTTTTTTTTATTAAAGTAAACATGTATATTGCACCATTTCCTTTTCTTGTATTAGTACAGAAGTGCAGCAGGGAGAGAATGACCGCATTACCACATTGTACCGAGGTAGTTACAGGGAGGTCACTGATGTTGAAGAGGGTGGGAGCGAGAAGTGAACCCTGTGGGACTCCAATATTTAGTCGTTATGGAGTTTGTTGTTACTCCATGTATGTAAAAGTCCCCTGCCAATGCCAGATCCTGGCGAAATTCGTTATCAATGGAATGACATAATTATTTAATTCAAAACACGAATTGACAATGATGCAGAAATTTTAGTCATAATGGAAACGCTGTAATAAGTTATTTCGCAGATGGATTTTAAGTAGCGTCTAGATCAACTAATTGCATAGGTCTACTAGTTATGCTAGAACGTCGAGACGATATTAGATTCGCCATGATCATTGTAGCGAATTGCGAAAACCCCATAATAAACTGTAGTTTCGAATGATAACAGAATACGACACCATTCTCCTACCTTTAAAGCATAGCCCGAAGACTGATTTTAAGAAGCGGGATGAGGCATGTCTATGCTATCACACATTTTATGAAGGATGGGTATTTTCTTTTATCTATATCCCATTACCCCCTGGGGCCGATGATATTTCGTGCAAACCATTTTCGTCTTTAAAAGACTATCATAAATTTACAAGGCGTATATATATATTGTAAAGACATTCAAAATAATATTAAAAGAGCTTTTTATGTAGGGAGCGTGTTGCACTGGAGGCATATCGTATTTGTAGTCCCTATTTTAGTAGCATTTTTGAAGTGATATTGGTAGGTATAATGGAACAAAAATAAATTAAATATACAAGATGTTATTGAGAAAACATTTGAAACCAGGTGCCCGTAACACAAAGCTTAGCAATGATCGTAGAACATTTTTCTATTGCATTCACTACAATGTACAATCAATCGTGAAAATCAAGGGCCACGATTAATCGCAATTTTTTGTGTTACGGAGCCCTGGAGACACAGAGAATGATCATAGACGAGAGGAATGAATACATACAATATGAAATACAATATAAATATATATATATATATATATATATATATATATATATATATATATATATATATATATCTATGTGTGTATATATTTATAAACATCATGCTTACAGTCTAACAACCTTACCGTTAATACCCCCATTCCACTGACCATCGGAACCTGATCTGACGCCAATCTGATCCCAATTTTGCAAAAATGTCAGCGCTCCGATGAGTTCCGATGAAAATTCACCCGACATCCACTTTTTTTGGTCCCTGTTTTCCGTAAAATCCTATAAAGATCCAACATTGATCGGGGTAATCGGATGAAGGACTGGTAGCGGCCCGATGTCTGTCCGCCATTTTCATCGGCAGCGTCCGATTGATTCGAATGTGGTCGGATTGTAATTCGAGGGTGGCCTGACACTAATCTGACACTTCCAACACTCTCCCGACATCAACCCGACAAATCGGTTGCTGTTCGGAGGGTAATCGGACACTGACCCAATACTGGTCGGATTTTCGCCAAAATCGGCAGTCGAGTATAAAAGCATGCTGCACCTCCTGACAATACTAGACATGGATCAACTTCTTCGCAACGCTGCAGCCCTGGGCTGTGTTTTTATGCTCCAGCAACAAACTATGCAACAAGACGCAATAGCCCTTCAGGTCCTGAGAAAGAGGCTGAGAAAAAGGCGAAGAAGACCACGTCGTTATTGGGTTCGACCATGGCTGCAAGCTGAGAGAAGGCTGTTATATGGGCACTACACCAGACTCTTGAATGAACTAAGAATGGAGGATACAACGGCATTTTTCAATTTCTTGAGAGTTACGCCAGAATTTTTTGATGAACTACTCCAGAGACTCGCACCAAGACTCACGAAGGACGATACCAATGCCAGGAGAGCCCTTGAACCTGGTCTCAAGTTAGCCTGTACCATAAGGCACCTTGCAGCTGGCGATCGGTATCCGTCACTGTCATACCGTTTCAGGGTTGCTCGAGAAACCATTTGCAAGTTTATCCCCGAAGTCTGTCAAGCCATAGTGGATGAGTATGCTAATGAAGTGATCCAGTGTCCCACCACTGAACAGCAATGGCGTGCAATTGCTGAAGAATACGAGAGGCGTTGGAACGTTCCACATGTAATGGGGGCACTTGATGACAAGCACGTGGCACTCAGGAAACCAGAGAACTCCGGCAGTCTCTACCATAATTTTAAACATTTCTTCTCAGTAGTCCTCATGGCACTTGTTGATGCTAACTACCGGTTCTTGTGGATAGACACCGGTGCTCAAGGACACATGTCTGACGCGCAGATATACAATGCATCTGAGCTCAAAGAGACAGTGGAGAGTGGTCAAATAGGATTCCCCCCACCTGAGCCAATGACCAATGACAACCAGAACATGCCATATTTCATGATCGGGGATGACGCCTTTGCTTTGCGAACCCACATGATGAAGCCCTACTCGAGAAAGAACCTGAATCGTACAGAGCGGATATACAACTATCGCATAAGTAGAGCCCGAAGAGTCGTGGAAAATGCCTTCGGAATACTAGCAGCCAGATTCCAGTGTCTTCTAGGAACACTACAGCAACAACCTGATGTTGTGCGTAACATCATAGAAACATGTGTCTGTCTCCACAACCTGATTGGAATACGGCACCCAGCCATGCACCATGGTCAGCTGGATACAGAGGATACCGACCATAACATCATACCAGGAGAATGGAGGAACATGGCTCCCATGCATGAAGTACCAACTCCAAGAGGACCCTTCCGCGACACAGCAGAGGCCAAAGCACAGCGTGAAACCCTGATTGGGGCCTGAATAGGCCTATCCTCCGTCTCTGCATCCTCAGGAGAAGGCACAGAGGATTCTTCTGCCACTTGAGATTGTTGTGGAGTGTCGGGAGGTCTCTTCTTAGCCTTCTGTCCTCGAACATTTCTGTTTTTTCTTGGAGCCATATTTAAGATCTTGGTGCTGTGTAGTGTCCGAGAAAATATGTGAAGTCAGCGTCGGCTGGCCCTCCTTTCATAGTCCGTTGGCCTTCAGATGTCGCCGCTTGCTATGCGATATGTGTCGGATGGCAGTTTGGTTAATGAGCGATTACCCTCCGATGTCACAACGGATAGCAATCGGACGGTACTAATTATCACGTTAACCGCCGATGAGAATCGAATTGGTGATGGGCGGCTATCAGGCGCGTCGGGCAGACCGCCGATTGCAATCAGATGAGCGTCAGATGACAGTAAATCATCGGACACTCATCAGATTGCCGTCGGACGTCGGCTAGACAGGTCCGATAGTTGCACAACACGATTCTGACACACATCGGACAGACTCGACATTCATCCGACGCTGACTCGATTTACGACCGGAAATGGCGTCCGATGGCGAACTAAGCTCTGAGCTTAGTTCCTTCATCGGACGATTTCGCCTCATCGGATTACGCCCGACACGTCGGACACTGACCTGATAGTCGACAAACACAAATCGGATTCATCGGAGTGTGATACGATACTCTTCGGTGGGTTACCGGAAGAAAAAAACTTTGCTTCCGATGAGTGACCGATGAGCCCAATTCTCTGTGGAATGGGGGTATAAGCGTGAGAAGATTATCTTCACCGGATATAAAACTTGAAGAACACGATCGTAAGAATGTAACGACCAATCGAAAAGGGTGGTGAAACATTGAACTTGCACATTGATCATGCTTGTAACCCCTAGTGTCGACACTTGCTCCTGCGACACTTGCTCCTGCGACAATTGCTCCGGGCATAATTTCGTCTAAGATGTAGGGTTAGGAATAAAGCTAAATGAACGTAGTTGCAGTAAAACACTGATTTCGTTAGAAAGTCTGTAAAACCAAGGTAAAGTATTGATATATCATCGTGGATCTAGATCTGGTACAGTTACATAAACTGAACTTTGTGAAATCATAATATCTAGCTAAAAAACGATCACACTGAAGATCGCCAACACAGATAGGCACACGTGGGACAGTGTATTATTATTGCTGGAATAAAGACCCGACGGAAGTGACCGAATCTGCGCTTATTTCGCTTATTTCTCAGCAATTACACAATTTCTTCCAGAATCCTTTGGCACATATTTTGTATTCATTTATTAACAGACACTTTGGTGATCATTATATTAAATTCTGTAGAAGGTCATTTTGAGATCGTTCCCACAACTGGAATTTAGCATAGAATCATAATTTTCGCACCTCTGAAACCACCATTTCTGTAGTCAAGTATTCTACTGGTATCAAGATAATCAACTTTTTTGAGAGAGGGAAACAAAGAAGATCAAACAGCAAGCCCATCTTCTATTGAAAGATATGTGTTCTCCAAGCCTGCATAATATTAAATGATTATTTTAGATTACTAGAGATAAAAAAGGCATCACTTATATCAGACCACGTGATCTTTAATTATGCACAATTCCGGCACCTTTTAAACAACGCGATCTGGCGCCAAATCTAAATCCGGATAGACTCATCTCCACAGGCAATGATCAACTATGTAATTGGATTTATTGAGTTTACAAACCTAAGTCTTCCTCACGCGAAAGCCACGGAAGTCTTTCTCAGTTTGATAGTTGTTTTACGATATTGTAATAAAATGCCCATCACTTTCCAAAATAGCGGAAAACAACAAAATTGTACATTAAACGCGACAACAGAGAGCCATAGAGCACTTAAACGTAATTGAAGTAGCATTTACATTCTGTGTTTTGAGTTATTGAACTCGGGTTGGAGATACGGATAATCTATTCTGAATTAATACTTGTGGAATGCACTGTCCGAGAGTTAGCCTTTCTTCTACTAGTTTATGTTATTCACGACATTGGATCTATCCCATGTTAACCAACGCTAAGACAGGTTTTTTTTTAAGGCTGATAAATCTATATTTTCCTTACATCACGGAATAGTTTTTCATCTAAAAATTACGTATCATTATTTTAAAAAGGCAGTAATGAATTGTATAGTGGTGATATCAACAAGTGTGATCTGAAACACATTTATATTTCATATTGTAATACGAAATGTAAATAAATTTGCGTGTACAGTTTAGTACTATTTAGGAATTTGAATGACTTTGTTAAATATTTATTAATTCAAAGACACCTATATATTTTGGTTTCCAGCAGGTTCCCGTTTCATTTCATTTATGTTATTTTGCATTTTGCCTTGCTTTGTTATTTGGTGATGAAACATTCAAAGCAAAATATTTTTTATAAAATTATATCAACTAATCATGAGACTTTTTTATCAATAAAAAAAATCTTATTTATATATTTTCCATTCTATATGATAACATGATTCTCTTCACATTTCAACCAAGATAAACCAGAATATCAATGAGCATGATGAGTAATGAATAATTATGGAAAATCATACATTACAATTCAATTTCGAATTGGAATTCAGACTGAACAAGGTAATATACAATCGAATATACTATCATGACTGTGTTTATGTTTTGATTTTTTTAATACAAGTTCTGTTATTTATTTGTTTGTGTTCTTATATTTGCATTTGTCATATTTGTACTATGTGGAGGGGTCCGTTGTAAAACGGTTTATTTTCAACTGAACCAGACTACTCTTCTTTATTAATTGTATCAAACATGAATGTATATATAGATAAACACTATTGAGAGAAACAATAATTATTGTGCTATTCATGCAAAGATTTTCATCGCTGTATTACTATTGAATTAACATCAAAATTATATTAGTCGATTTTATGTGATTTTTTATTAGATATATTTTTTCATCGTGTAATGATCTGGTTCATTGAAACATGAAAATACAACAAGGATAAGATACTACAAAAATTACCTTGATTTCATCGTGATTTTCTTAGCAAATTTACCTTTCAAATTCATTACCTTCAAATCCAATAGTACCTTAAGTTAATTGCTATAATATTTGTCCGTTTATTGAATGAATTAATTAGTTTACAATAACCCATGCCTGCACCCAGTTAAAAGGTATACTGAAGAATTACAAAAGGGGCGAATAAGTTAGTTACAACATATAGGTCCATGGTTACAAGCATGGAATTACAATGTATTTAATATTGTATGTGATTACTGACCACTAAATACGATATTTACTAAAATATTTAAATTTGAGTACATAAATATAAAATATATAGAGGTGTTGTGGCTCAGTGGATAAGTCTTCGGACTTTGAACCACAAGGTCTGGGGTTCAAATCCCACCGCAGCACTAGCGTCCTTTGGCAAGGCGTTTATCTACATTTGCCACTCTCGACCCAGGTATAGTAAATGGGTACCCGGTAGGAAGGAATTCTTTGAATGCTCGATGCGCCCGATCAGGGTAGCCGTGCTAAAGCCGGGGTAATAGTATGCAGCGCTTAGAAACGTCTATATTAGCACTATATAAATGTTGCATATTATTTATTATTATTATATATAAGTGTAAATACAAAGGTTGTATTTTATAAAAGCTTATCAGATGATTGACACACATCGCAACAAATAGTGTAAGCTAACTGTATTCCAGTAGTAGTTTATGTATTGCTAAAAGGTTTAAGTAGTGTCTCGTTAAGTTTAATCCCAGGAAAAGAAACATAAATTTGAATCATTTGAATACCAACAAATTAAGGATACTTAACTTCGTTTCGTTTATGTCTCGCCTGCATAGCAGAGCGAGACTATAGGCGCCGCTTTTACGACGGCGACAGCGGCGGCGGTGGCGTCGTCAACAATGAAATCTTAACCAAGGTTAAGTTTTTGAAATGTCATCATAACTTAGAAACCTAGTTCATGAAACTTGGACATAAGGATAATCAAGTAATACTGAACATCCTGCCTGAGTTTCAGGTCACATGATCCAGGTCAAAGGTCATTTAGGGTCAATGAACTTAGACCATGTTGGGGGAATCAATATAAAAATCTTAACCAAGGTTAAGTGTTTGAAATGTCGTCATAACTTCGAAAGTGTATAAACCTAGTTCATGAAACTTAGACATAAGGATAATAGTGTATCATTAAAGATCCTGTCTAAGTTTCAGGTTACATGACCAAGGTAAAAGGTCACTTAGGGTCAACGAACTTTGACCATGTTGGGGGTATTTGTGGAATCGTCATCATAACTTTGAAATTTTATGGATCTAGTTCATAGAAACTTGGGACATAAGAGTAACCATGTATCCCTGAATATCTTGTGCTTGTTTCAGTTCACATGACCAAAATCAAAGGTCATTTAGGGTAAATGAACTTCGGCCGTGTTGGGGGTATTTGTTGAATTGGCATCATAACTTAGAAAGTTTTTAGATCTACACGTGTAGTTCATGAAACATAGACATAAGGGTGATCAAGTTGTTTTGCACATGTCTGAGGTCATATGATCATGTTCAAAGGTCATGTTGGGTAAATGGACATAGTTATTTATTATCATATATGAGTGTTTTCTTTTATTAATAATTATTTAATAGCTGTTTTCAAAGTCAGCACTGCTGGTATATCAAATCGCGGAATGCAGGCGAGACTGCCAGAGGCGTTCCACTTGTATATAAAATTGATTAATACAAGAAAATCGCTTAGAATGCTTTAAATTTACTGTTTTTCTGATGTTTGTCTAAACTCCTAGGTTGATCCTGAAACCATATGCCTTGCTTCGCACTGCGTTGCGTCAATATCGAAATGAAATATAGGAATACACTGAAAGAGATAAACCTGAGGTGCCCCTCCCGTGTATGAGAGGATACAGTCATGTACGTGTGGGCGATGTGTTTACCAACTAAGCATCTAACCACTAGGGTCAGTCGTGCAATTCTCATAAAACCATCCCTTTTTTCACATTCCCATCGGCAAGTTATTTTTGACGACAAAGACAGTAATCTCCAGTCTCTGATGGTCTTCTCCGTTTTGCCATCGGGATCCTCTTATTTAAGGCCCGGATCTTAATGATGATTTGATGTTTCCATGGCGATGCTCCTAGTGGTTTCGCATCCTATTTTACGGATGCATAACCTCTTGACATATTCCATCTCATGAAAATAATAGTCATACGTACCATACCCGATAATTTTTTTATTTTGGCAAAGGTTTAAAACTCCAAAAAGATATGTTCTACACATATTTGTAGCTAAATACTTACAATCAAACATTAGGTGTAGGCAAGTATTTAACTTTGAGAGTGACATGTCATCCTTGCATATTAGCTCGTATATTGAATGATTTATGATGAATCCCTCATCCTAATCCGTGTTTATAGAGAGGTGTAATACATGTACCTCATATTTTGATTGGAATAGATTGCTGTCTGCATTGTGCGTTTAATAAAACAGTTACATCATTGTTATTTTGCTAAGCTCTTCTTCATGTTCTTGATTTATTGCCTTTTCATTGTTTTTTACTCTACTATATCGATAGCCACTCTAAAGACTTTGTATAAGGTGACGCGAAAGAAAAAACCCGTCACCAATGCTGTACACGCCAGGAGAAAGTATTTTTTTTTAAGTGTAAAAGGCCGATTGATTTGGAACTTGAAAACCCTTTTCCTTTTTTTATAGTCATATTTTGAGGAGGTAAGTGTTGACCAATCTAAACCGCTATGGTTGACAATTTTTGTAGAAGGAAACCAAACCTTCTAATAAGTGAAATTCTTCCTAAAAATAATAATAATTTAGTGAAATATCTATTCTATTTTCTAATAATATAGTCATAAATGAAACCAAAGAGCGCAAGTCGTTTGAATTGGAATTACCAATTCATCACTGCTCAAAGTTGGGCTCAATTACTTTCTTCATTTCCAATTGCAATTATGTAATTGAAGAAATGTTAAATTACAATTACATTTCAATTAAATTACATTTTTTAAATTACAATTACCAATTACTTTTGTCAATTAAAATTGCAATTACTTTCTATAAAAGTCATAAATGATATCAATTTGTATTCTGTATGTACTAGCACCACCTATTTCAACATAATTACAGTTACAGAGAAACTGACGAGATGAAAGTTTATGTTAAAGAGCACAGATTCTGCCTATTACACTCTTTGATGCTGAAGCAGTTGACATGAAAAAGGTCCTGAAATTAATTCATAGATTAAGTAAGTTGATTGTAAAGTAATTGAATGTAATTAAAAGTAATTGACAGTAATTGAAGTCAATTACAATTACAATTACATTCCTTTCAAACTTTGAAATACAATTACACTTACTCCAAAAATGTACGTATTTGATCAATTACCTTGTAATTGAGCCCAACCCTGTCATTGCTTCGTTCATTTTGGTAAATTTCCTTCATTTTGACGCAAGGCATATGTGGTACCCTGGACAAAAACAATGTCACTACAGCATGAGTGAATATATCTCTTTTTACTTGTTCAATTATAGAAGATTACCTAGACTAAAATATGTTTTGAAATATAAGTTTAACGTATTTTTTTATTATAAAAACTTTTTACGCTCTGTACACATGTCCATAATGGTAACATTGTCTTTATTTTCTTCGTAAAGTTTACCGTCCATGGTATTTTGCTTTCAGTCAGATTTCTCTTTGATGAAGTGATCGGTGATATGTTTCTATTCAAAGTTTCAAAGAAGGCCATCCAAGCCTGTCAATTTTACTTTATTACAATGAAGACGACGAGCAGTCGTAATATGTTTGCCACTGCGCTATTATTTTCAGCGTTGAAAATAGGCCTATCAATAATTAAGAAAAAAACATACTTAAGTGATTAGTCTGTACTTCCTTCCTAGTTCGCACTTCCTGCCTTGAAAGTATCGAAAATATGGGTTTCGTTACAATGGTGTTGACTTCCAAAGCAATGGTGAATTTTTGCTGTGCAGATGGGTGTATGCATAGGAAACTTGAGACTCTCTAATCCCTCATGATTAGAGATGCAAAAGGCTGTGTGTTCAAACACGACAAGTCATTGCAATCGGATTATTTACATATTTTTATATTCGTCAAAAGTTTCATAAGCGATATGAAATATGATATACAAGGATAATGCATGCATCCAAAGTAGACTTTCTCTCTGAGAACACAGCAACAGTTCAACTCTAAATATTTTTTTCGTGAAGTTTGTAGACACAAATCCTTTATTTAAACAACTTGTTGTCATTCTCCGAAAGAGAATGGTTCTCAAACCTCAATTGCACTAACATTTAAATGTTTTTATTCGACGCGCAAAATATCACATGATAGCGTCATGATGTAAAATATTACAACCCCTTGGGATAAATGATATCAGGATTCAGAGTCTTGCATAATTTAAGTGTAAAATAATGGAGTCAACTTCGTGTTTCGAGCCACTGGGTGTGTACACGATAGGTCGGGTATCCCGTTTCTTATTCAAATCATAACAAACAACTTCGGTTGCCCGTATCATTTTTAGAGCAATGGAAAGAGATAGGGCATAGGTTTCTTTTTTGGGGGGGGGGGGGGTTTGCAGGGAAGTGATGGGGCTTAAAAGAAACGGAATAGAAGTTAAGAATGCAAATAAAATTGAATACAATGGGATGAAATATAATGATTACAAAATGAATATCGACGTAAAAGTTTATTATTAAAATACAACAAAGAGAAAATAATGCGCGGAAATTTACTTAGAAGGGGGGGGGGTGGCGCTTGATCCTCTTTCACAGGCTCCTGCGGAAAAAAAACGAAAATCGAGGGGACACGCCCCCACCCCGGGATCACCGCCCCGTGGATAAAGGAGTGAATTGATAACTAAGTGTATAGTACAAACAAAATTAAAAGATGAATATAACATTCTTTAGCGTAATAATATGATATTCTGCATCGTATACGTGAATATATTTGTAGATTACGAAAATTTTCGATAAAAAAACATAATAGCTGATAATGACCCAACATAAAGAAGCAGAAAATCAACATAAATAATCACGGATTATCGCAACGCTTTGCAGGTATTGATTTCTACCGGTAATGTTTTTCAAAATGAATATTATCATACAAATCTCATGATCATGATACCGAACAGGGAATAGGCTTCCAGCGCTGAACTGTATAACAAAAATCGACATGACCGAAAAAGAAGCGAACTGATGAGAAAAACTAAAAAACGGACTTCACCCGCCCCTCTGTTGCAGGCGCCTGGGGCAGGTTCCAAATGCAGAATTCCGAGTTCTGAAAACACCTGCAATCGCTCCACTTCTAATATATGCAATAATAAATGTACTTAATTCAATTTCAAAATCAATGCACGTGTTCTTGGTTTATGTGGTTTCACTTCAAGTGTTTATTCAATAGAGGGGTAGAGTACTTGTCGGAACGTCCTAAAATTGCCCACGCAATTTGTCCTCGTCATTACAGTCTCAGTGTTTGGAATGAATAAGCCATTTGTTTTATAAATTAACAAATGAATATGTTTGTCAACTCTCAAAACATGATGAATATATGATAAACTTTGTTTGAATAGTTTGATTTATAAAAAATCATGAATATAAATTTGATTATTCATTTTTGTGGGCATAATGTTTATAGCTCCAGGGGTGGCGTCACGGGAGGGGGGCAGGGGGCAATGGCCCCTATGATTTGCAACTAATGAATAAAAGAGGGGGAACTTTAAAAATAAAGAGGAGGAAAGAAGAAAGAAAAATATCGAAAAGGGTTGTCTTTGTGCGTCTATTGTCGGATATTTTTTTTGGATTGATTTTCAATTTCTTTTAGGAGCTTACCAAGAGGCTCATAAAACAATTGATGTGAATGGAAAAAAAAAGAAAATAAAGAATAAAGAAGGATTTCCAAAATACGTCTGTGTGCGCGTATTTTCGAAGTTTTTTGTTCTTGTTTAAAAAAACCGAATTTCTTATAGCAGCTTGATAAAAACCTCATTGAACAATTGATGTGAGTACAATGACCTTCTTTTGTTTGTGTTTTCAGTCCTGTAAGCAATGGTAAGCGAGAGATAAAAGGTTGTTGTATTTCAGCAGATAATAATGCTGCGGTGTTATTTATCTCGTCTCTCAGCTAATCATATCATTCCCCGTATATCATCTATCCAGAGCAATGCTTTATAAGATTATCAACAAGATTCCATTCGAGGATAGAATGTTACCTACGATTTAAAGGATGTACCTCAAAATAGCCAAAAATAGCCTCCCTAATGAAGACAAATTCTTATCAGCTAACAAGATTTCAGACAGCTTCAGTCATGTGACAATATCAGTTTCTCCTTCTTAACGATATAGGTCATATTTCTATTCATGTAGGACAACAAAGACATTTATATATAAATATATGTATAATTATATATATATATATATATATATATATATATATCCCCTTTCCCCCAAAAATCCATATTTTCGAAAAGAAAACTGAAAAAGCAATACTCCGAAAATTATTTTTGCCCATCACTAATTTTGATCGTGGGCCTGGCAGACACCGTGCAGCCTGCGCCAGATCAACGTAGCTATATCGTGACTCATTCTACAGACTAGAAAAAATGTTATTCTCATCTTAAAGAAAGGAGGAAAAGAAGGAATCACTAATACTTTATAAACTTATCTGAAACTATCATTTTTCCGATGACAGTTTGACGGAAGAATAAAGAAAAGGTAAAGAGGATAAAGCTGTTATTAATAAGTTGTAAACCACCAAATCGCTAACAGATACTTTAATTCAAATAAACGTAATATCGATACAAGGAAATGCGTAATTAATGCTGTTGATATGAAAGGACAAAAGCTTCGTTTTGCTGAGAAATAAATTATGAGGAAAAACTAATATAGCCTTAAAACGAAAAAAAAATTATGTTTACTTTTTTGTCAAATCTTTTGTGTTCTGTAAATCGACTATTGATTCAATAATTCATGTAGGTCAATAAAGCGTCATATTGTATATATTATGAGTCACGTGTCTGTGCAATGAATCTCTTGTACACGCTCTCTCTTTGTTGTCTATTATCTTTACATCATCGTGACCTGTTGACGATACACCGGCTTCTGCTCCTCCAACCTACCCTCTCGCCCTGGAATAGTTCTCTCATCCGGTTCATCAACACCTCCTCTTTCATAACGATATCCACGTAGACATCTCAAGTACTGATGTAAACTCAAATTATAAATTTAGTTTGAAACGCAAACGCCAAGTTGGGTCTGGCATCTCGCGAGAGTGCTGAAGTGTACTTAGCGGGACTCTCGTGGCGAGCTTACCGTGCTATGCTGTGGGTCACACAATCCTTTGGAGTGTATGCATGCAGATCAGATAATGGAAAACATCATCAGTGAGAGAGAGAGAGAAAGAGAGAGAGTGGGGAGAGAAGAGTAGATAGAAATAAATAAGATAGAAGGGGAGGGAGGGAGAAAGAGAGAGTGTGAAGAGGAGAAAATCATAAACGGAAAAAATGGAAAAAGAGGGGATAGAAACACAAAGAGAGCATGGGAGAGAAAGGAAAAAGAGGAGAGATGGAGCGATATGCACGACCATAGACCAGGACATGACAACATTTATTATCATAATGTAAAATTGAAAGCTCTTGTGTGCGAGAATTCATTAAAATTCAGACTAGCATAATTTGTAGATGGAGGAAGATTACGTTAGCAGTCATTCCTGCAAAGATGGGGCAAAAGTCCCCAATGCGTGCTTTTTGTCACTGTACATTAAAAAGTTTGAATAAATAAATGTGCAGTGAAGCTGAAAATTTTGCGATTTTCTTTCTTCCCTTACCAGATATTCTATTTTTATACATTGGTATACAGGTAGCTAAGAAGGAAACAGAAATGAACTTGTGTTAAATGTTATTGAAATTTGGTATTCGCATCCGGCCGATCATGCTGATCAAAACTGAGTGTACGCATGACAAAGTTAGTAATATAATGATTACCTCCAAACATTAATATAATTTAAGAACAACTTCAAATTACTATACTATCATGAATAAAATAGTATTACTTTTCCTGAGGTTGATCTAAACCGAGGCTCAAGGGCCACGATCGTCTTGCTTTCCTATCTCACATTACTTCTTTTAAGTCAGACGACTTTTCAAGTCCCTTATACTTCGCATTATTTGAAGGCTCAACATTTGAAACTCCTTTTCATCTTCTGAAAAATTAAACCTCTTCACAATACTACATTTACATTCACTATTGGCCTAAGTGAGTGAGATCGGTTTAACATGTTGAATACGTTGCCGTCCTAGTACGTGAGGCATCATTACTGTGTCGCCTGACCAGTACACAAGGCGCCAATCAGAGATTACTTCCAATGTGACTGCCTATATCCCCCTTTCTGTTTAGCCCCCGGCCTATATAAGACTTCATGAACTTATAACAGCTGCATGGGGTACTATTATGTCCTAGATGAATTCCTTGCATATGGAATTATACACTTCCCTAAAACGTATAGAAATCTATAATCTAACAACTAACAACAAATCCGAACAACTAACCTCTATTTTACTTCAATTTCATCGTTTATTTTTTTAATTGAATACCTTACTGCAATTTGCTGTAAGGGAGGCATGTGTTACATTGTCGCTATCAGTCTGACAGTCTTAAAACTTGAACCGGAATCTGTCCTTTTATCATTCTAAGAAGTTATTCAAAATTAGAGACTTTACAGGCATGTTATGAAAAGACGGAAGTCAGGTTGACTGTGTGATACTTTCTACGATTTTAGTGCACCAAACTTGGGCATTTTATGGTCATGTGACTTGAGTAGCAGTCGTTAACGTCGCGATAAATTTCTCATCGAAATTTGCAAGTCAGATCTCTATCTGAAGAACGAGATGGCATTAGATGACATGCGAGAGAAGATTTACATCATGGTGAATATATTGGGAAGGGCAAGGAAGGGATTCCAAGGATATGGATTTCTTGAGAGGAAAATGTTGAAGTTCCTTTCTCTTTGCGCAAGATCATAAAGGTGAAACATCAGACGATCCAAGTATAGGTTGGCTTGAGTTTATTTAACCGTTACCGAGTCAACGTTCAACGTAAATACATTAAAGAATCATAAATACAACACATCATGTATGGAACGCCAAACGGCGTGATAATTTAAATACGAATAACTCATACTGGCGTTGATTTTTTTAGCCTCACGATATATCGTAGGGCGGTGTCGACCATGTTCACCTGCTGCACATTCTCGACAACACGAAAGGTTTAATGTACCGTGTAAGCGAACTCCCTTCAATATCGATCTGGAGGATCAAAGCATACGGGATAGACAGATTCAGGGGCTAAAGGGGATGTACAGGGGGTTGGAGAGGGAGGGGGAGAGAGAGAGAGACAGAAAAGAGGTAGAAATAATTGAAAGTTTATCTACTTCACGTTATTAATGTGTTGATAAAGGAAATATGTTAACCTGTTTTAGACATCCTAGATGTTAGAAGGGGATGAACTTTTTGAAATGCCATTTGGATACAGTTTTGTTGTTGTGAAGAAAATATATATATATAAAATTATTCTATGTTGATACAAATGAACAAATTTAATTAAGCGATAAGATGAAATACGAGATGGTTTATCAACAACAATATCATCGCTATGATCGGTTATGTTCAAAATAGAAGAAAACTCGAAGCATATTAGATGAAAAAAGTAGAGAGAATGAAAGAGAAATACATAAGTAAAGAAATAAAGAAAGAAAGAAAGAATGAAAGAAAGAAATAAAGAAAGAAAGAAAGAAAGGAAGGAAGGAAGAAAAAATAAACAAACAAAGGGAATAAACGGAAGTGAATGAGATTAATGTGTTAGGATGAGAATGAGATAGAAAGACAGGGGTAAAGAAGTCGGTTGAGATAGAGGCGGGGAGGGATATGAATGAAGAAGCAGATGGAAAAAAAGAGAAAAAGAGTGTGTGAGAGAGATGGAGAGAGATGGAGTGAGAGAGAGAGGGGGGGGGGAGAGATGGAGAGATGAAATTGATCGAGATAAATAACTGAATAGCTTAAATGGATAAGCAGGTGACAATTTAAGAACCGTGGTGAGAGAAATGATCGATCATAGTAATTCGAAACTGCCATTTTACAGTCTCTTACCACAATCATTATAGTTGTACAGAATTCCTTCTCTTGTAAAAAGAATAATAAAGATCAAATCCTTCCCCTTTCCGTCAAGATTCATTACTTTTGTCATGTATGTAATCAATTTAGATTAAGTTTTAATATCACGACCCCTTTGTTATCTCATTTGCATAATATTTACTTCTTCTTGAACCTTAAAACGCAGTTCCTAAAGAAGAATAAAGAAGGGGGCGAAAAGATGACGAACAAGAATTAGGAGAAGAAGAAGTTACTATGACTTCTATTATGACGCATATTCCTTCAACTACTGATTTTGTAATTAGCACCTATTCATCACCATTTCGATCATGATTATTTCAAATTAACGTAATTTCTGTGCCAGTATTTTGGTTTATCATTAAATCATTCTTCCTTTGATTTAATCATCACCAAAATACTCCACAATGACAATCATCGTCATCACCACCACCACCATCATCATCATAATCTTCACCATTATCACCACCATTCTCATCCTTATCATCACCATCGAAATTATGAACAAAATTATGCTTTATAAATGCATTGGATAATTTAATGAGTTTAATCCGGGGTTGTCATTTTTTTCAAGAAATGTGCTTATAATGACAATCTTTTCCTGCCAATTTTACATGTTAAAATTATTTGGTAGTAGATCATATTTGTTTAGAAATATATTTTATTTAGTCCATTTTTCCTAGATGATTCATGCCCCCCAAACAAACAAAAAAGCAGTAACCAAAATGTTATATTTGATATGTAATGAAAAATGTATTGTACGAATGTTATGAATGCAGAAGAAAACAGTAAATCAAATCAAATCCAGGGATCTGGCCACGGAGCTAGGATTATTATATTTTAGAGTGCTGAGCATTGTCACAACACCCCCATAGTAATTATAATCATCTGGAGGAGGATATAATATATAGTCCGGACTTTTCGCATTTACTACGGAGTAACTCTCTAAAACGCACCAATTCCTTTGAAAATGCTAGTCAACTCACAATGGAGAGCTGAGAGGCTTTTGATGAAAGTTTGTGTACCGAGACAGTATATTACCGTGTTTACACTTAATCGGCTTTTGAATCGGCTCGCGGTTCTGAACCGCGAGCCGATGCAGCATCGGCTTTTTCATAGCGTGTAAACGCGAGTAACTTGCATCGGCTCGCGGTTCAGAACCGGCAATTTGCACCACCAAAGTAGTAGGTTCAGAACCGCGAGCCGATGCAGAATCGGCTTTTTTACTACATGTAAACAGAAAGCCGATTCTGCATCGGCAATTTGTGCGCATTTCATTTAATTTACCATTGTGACGTAATTGTAAGCGCACTGATTCAGCGTTGTCTTTATTATGACGTATATTGTTGGTGTGCGTATCATTTCAGGTTTTTGCATCGGCTCGCGGTTCTGAACCGCGAGCTGTAACAACGTGTAAACGCAAACCAAAAGCCGATTCTGCATCGGCTTTTGGTTCTGAACCAAATGCCGATCAAGTGTAATGCGCGTCAATTGCCGATGCATAATCGGCTTTCTGTTTACACGTAGAAAAAAAGCCGATTCTGCATCGGCTTGCGGTTTTGAACCTACTACTTTCGTGGTGCGAAATTGCCGATTCTGCACCGAGAGCCGATGCAAGTTAATCGCGTTTACATGCAACCAAAAAGCCGATGCAGCGTGTAAACACGGTAATTGTTGCAAATTCGGTCTCAAAAGTTGCGCGAGACTTAAACAAAAAGTCAGAAAATTTTGCGGCGCTATCTTTTTGCGTTTCGGAAATATCGCGCGAAGCGTCGAGGGGGGGCATCATGCCCCCAGTCCTTTTAGGGTTAAGAATATTTAGCTATTTATAGAACAGCAGTTTGGTAACTGATGAGGCCACCCTGATTAAATAAAACTGAAAATAAATAAATAAATAAGTAATGGTGGCGTGATGAGTAAAAAAAAATCCGGGGACCAGTCTGGGCGTATAGGGCAAAGTTTTGACCCTTTATCAAATACAAAAATCTAGTTTTATGATAAATTTTACATCCTTTCAGAATTAATACATTTCATCCTCTTCCTTTCTTTTTCTTTCAGTTTCTCCCCTTTTCCTTGGTCGTGAAACTTAGAGGGCCATGGTTCCCAGCCCCCCAGCCCCCCCCCCCCCCGATTCCATCTACACGCTAATATCCTATATACTCAAGATGACGTTTATATCAGATGATCATATTAATTTATTATGATATTAAATATGCCTATTAGGAACATGCATTTTGGAGAGCAAAGAAGTAATGTCCCAGACAAGATAATTGCATTTTCTTCTGAAATATTTCCAAAGAGGACAGAATTATAGAAGATGAATGCTAAACTAGAGATGCGTCGTACCGCCAAGGAGTGTACTGTATTGTGCGGCAGAGAGTGAAATACCCTCGTTTCTTTTGGTGGTTTGTGGAACGATATTGGTTTTGCTGGCGGGGACAGAACTAAGATGCACTTAAGTGGAATTTGAATTAACAGAAGCCGATAACGTCGCAATTTATCTGATCAGATAAGGGGAAAGTGCTCTCATAGCCATTCACATTAATTGCTCTGGAGTGGCGTCATATATGCGCTGTCCAGTACTGCAACGTCAGTCAAGTTTATATTGTTTTCCCCATAGTCCGATGCATTCATTTTCAGTGTGTGACGTTGGTCATCCCGTTGGAAATCGTTTTTAACTAGGATAGGGGCTGCACCGATGCTCGGTTTTTAAGGGAGAATAAAATGAGCTGTGGTAAAATATTGCACAATTCCACAAACGATAAACCAATCATAAAAACAATGGGATAGTTGACAACTAGGTTTGATCGGCTATCTCTGATGCAGAAACAGACTGATATCTAGTCCGTCATATCGATAATAAATAATACGATGATGATGTTCACTGAAAAATGATACTGCCATGGAAAAAATCCAAATGAAAATTTTGTAAAGAAAAGTAAAATATACCGTAGCCGAAGCTGTCGAATATTCTTTGACTTGTTTTGTGATCAAGTTAGATTGATACTAATGGTCAAAATCATATGTGATGTGTTGGAATTAAAGCGTCACCATGACAACCATTGAAGCTGTCAAGTTCAATCCCTATTGCATCATTCCTCTTTTCTTCTTATCGTCGTGCATCTTTGGATAGAAAGTCTTCTTTAGTTGAAAGATTTTGACGGAGCGGGACGAGAAGACAGAGAAATCGAAGAGTCTTCTCACATTTCAAGTGTTTATAGTCTCTCCGAATACATAAGACCTGGCACAGATGTCTCCATAAAATAGCTCTAACCCTCATTGTCTATCAACTAGAGCACCTTCCCACAATCCTGTGTGCCCCAGTATCGTAATGGGTGGCGCGCGTTTGCATAGGAAACGTCGTATAAAGTCGCTCATATACAAAGTGGGATGGTGAACTTTAACATTCTCGAGAATTTTGTGTATGATTCTCACTTACATATCGTAACCAATGAATTCTTAATCCGTACTGTTACGCCTAAGTACATCCTGCGTAGTGTATTTAATGGGTTTATTTTGTGCAGGAGCGAGATCAAAACGAAATGGTTTCTATAGTAACGGCATGCAACCAGCCTCTTGCTAGAAACCTCCATGGCGCCCAGTCTTATACTCTGGATCTATATGTGAATGTATCTTGCTACTTTATTTCCCCGGTCGATATGTTTTTTTTAAATAAATGACGATGAGAAATTATTTTTTATCGAGCTCTGCTCACAGAGTCGTGCAATAATTACTTGTCGATTTGTATAGCATGAGTAACAACTTTAAAAAGTTTTATCTCTGTCACAGTGTAGCGACTGTTCGCTCTTGTTAAAGATCTATCACTGCATGCAGATGATCGTTAATCGCTCAGCTTCAGGCTACCTATCACATTGTCTACGCCATATTATACATTTTTCATATCTGATATGTATCACCCATATCCATGATATCCTTCCTGTACTTCTCCCTCTATTTCTTCCTTTATTCCCTTTTCTTTTCTTTTACATTTGCTATTATTCTCTCTCACACCTTTTTATTTTGTTTCAGTTTTCTACCACACATTAAAAAGGCTGTTTGATTTTTAATTATTATTATACATTGCTGTCTTGTTTAAACAGGTTAAACGAATGTTTAGAACCTTAAACTACAAAGTTTAATTTCTAATATTTAATTCTCAATGAATAATATTGAGTATGGTTGTTTAAACTGTTTAAAAATACGCTGTAAGGTTCATAAAAAAGCGTTGTATAATATTTTAAACTGTATTTTTACTGTGTAGTATCTATCCCATATCACATATTATTACAAGGTTCCCCCAGCCTCCTTTTCCTCTGTTATCTTCTCTTGTCAATTTCTGCCTTCGATACCTGCTCCTCCTCAAGATTTTTCATTCATTCTTTCCATTTCTCAATCTTTCCATCTCTCTAGCTCTTCATCTCTCCATTTTCCCCATCTCTCTATTTCTCCATCCCTCCATTTCTATATCTTTCCATCTCCCGATATCTCCATCTCTCTTCATCTCTCTCCATCTTTCCATCTCTCAATCTCTCTTAAATTCTCCATCTCTCCATCGTATACCAACTTTCCATCATGACATTCATCTCTTCTGAGTCACGTGATTTGAGAAGATTATCCCCTGTAACAGTCACATCGCGTGACCATTTCTCTTTCATTATTTCCTATGTTCGAGTTTATCTACCTCAATTTAACGTTTCCTTAATTTACACTCTAACATTAATTTTACTTCGTAAGAATAAAAGGTTCACCTGCGTAAGAAATACATGTACTTATTAAATTAGTATCTAAATTTGTAATGAGTTATGACCCGGTTTTGGGTAAAACACTGTTTTACATATTTTCGAATCACGGCGGCGGAGCGAAGTTGAAAGTGGGGGCATTTTTGCTATAAAAAAGATGGCACTTATACGAGAAAGGGCACTTGGTAACACCTAAAACGGGTCCTCCTCAGGTGAAAGGGGTACAGTACACGTTCGTGAGGGGGCATTTTTCTTGCGTAAAAAAGGGCTCTTTTTCAGTGATTCAAAAAGTATGGGGGGCACTGTGCCCCCGCCCTCAGGATCGCTGCCCCTATTTCGAATAATGTAGACCTAAAGCATGATCTTATTTGAGGTTAGGATAACCATAAGAATACTGATATCCAAATCTTAAATAAGCAATGGCCAAGTGGACTAAAATATCTTAGCGCATATCGTGATTTGCTGTCACGTGTAAAGCTTGGATATCAATTCATACGCGCTTATATGATACAATCCAATCCAAATATTCGTCGATAATTGACATGTTTATCTTTTTCATTAAAATTTATCCCCTCTCTCGTTTGTTATTCTTTCTAATTTCTCACTCTCTCTCTCTTTGCCTCACACCACCTCACTCCTTTATTCACTGTTTGACTCATTTGTGCCTTTATTTTTTTCCATATTTCCAAGCTCCTTTATACTTATATCCATGCGGAAATACTCTGTTCTTTCATATATTATCTTTAAGACGAGTAGAAGGGCAACAAACCTGAAGACATAATCATAATATAGCTGCATTCATTATTCCTACCTTAAAATTGCGATTGTCATCAAGCCAGTACTGCATTCTTTCTTCAGGGAAATAATTATTTTGCTTTCTTTTTTTTCTTCGATAGGATCACGACCGTTGTCGTAGTCCTAGTACATGAGTTGTATTAGAAGATATGGTGGAATAGATGATTAGTCATCAATCAGCCTGGCTCAGAGCTTATTAATTGATGGCCTTCTTTACTTCATCTACGATTCCATCTTAAATATTGACCTATATCCATACCAAAAAAGGGCTTGGGAAAACTTTAAAGAGTCATATTCGACCATAACACGTGAACGTAAATTCGTACATGTGTGCTTATTATGAAAGAGTAATTATGGTAAGGTAATCTAAATTTTATGCCCATCTTGTTTGAGCTTATTTACTTCGATTTCAAATTTAACAACACAATGAATTCCTAGTGGTTGATTTTAAGGTAAATTCTTTTTTCAAGAAAAAGTAGCTTGGCCTATCATGCACAAAATGCAAAAAAAATATTTCATGGCATCTTTTTTTTTTTTTTTTTTTTTTTTTTTTTTTTTTGGGGGGGGGGGGGTGTCAACTAGATCCGATCCTGGTGACTGGTGCTTGTGTATGTTAATTTTCGGTTGTGTTTGGCATGTTTGGGGCCGGAGAAGGAGGGGGTGATAGAATATAGTAAGGATTTTACAGAAGTAGATCAAGATGATAATGTTTATATACGTCTGAGACCGAATTTTACCCCATTATTTGAGATACATTATCCGGTTTTAAACCACAGTCGGCTTCAATTTTCTGAATTGTAGGTGCATGCCACAAGATCTACTAATGAGCCTTAGCGAACGTCCCCAATACCTTTAATATTCTCCCTTGTGCATCCCTTAACACCTAGCTCGTAGATGACGTTAATGACACGTATCAAGAAACTAATTAATAGGGATGGTAGCTGATTGAAATGAGGTTGAATATGCAGCAAAGATGGTGGATAGCAGACGAAACACTTAAGGGATTTTCTATTTTGTCATGGAAAGTTTATTAGTTCAGATTGACATATTATGTGCACAGGAATACATTTTAACAGGATTTTGTACATTGTAAGGCGAGGCACAAATGACATGCTATCATCACGGAAATAAAATTATACAAAAGTTTACTTAAAACACACTTTTTTAAAAGAGCTCTTCCAATTGCATGATTTCAAACCCTTTTTTTTAACTTATCTTTACTTGAGTCGCTTCAACTTTAGTCCCTCCCCTCCTTTCAATTTTCTCGTTTTATTGCAACCTTATCAATACCACATTCGTAAATGGGGTTTGACTTTTGAACATTCTCAGTCTATACTCTTAATGTACTGTAAATAATTGTTTTGTTCGTTACTCTGTGTGGTCGTAATTCTTTTGATTTATTTGTAACTTTGTGTTGAATGATTATCTTGTCATGTTTCAAACTATTCTTACCGATGTGGCTAATGATAATGAGTGAAGATCCTTTGGTCAATTCGTCATCTTTTCAGTGTAAGGTAATTGGTGAATGTATAATTCCATTGCATTACGTCTGATTTTCCCCTTTTTGGTGAATTTGTACATCTAGGTCTATAGTGACAAATTCAAAATTCGCAGAGGGATACCCAGGTCCCAATTATTTAACCTGTTTGGTTAAAGCAATTTTGCATTAGAGATGACAAGCCTAATACATTCTCTATTAGGGTAATGTGAGTTATCTTAACAAGGGATTGGCGCCAGTTTTGAAGATGAAATTCTTGCGCGTGGAATAATCCACATTTACGATGGATGCAACATTCTCTGTTTTGTGCCGACAAAAATGATAATGCCCCTGAAAGGTGCGCGGAAGAATCCATGCAGGATGGTTACATGAAATACAGTGCATATGTGACATGATGGCTTAATATACTGGCTGAGGTTTTAATCAAAAAGAAAAAAAAGGGGTATATGCTTTCACAATGTTATACTGAGCGAATGTCAGGGAACACATCTTTGCCCATGTCACTCCAACAAAACATATCACATTACGATCTATGATGTTACGTCATTTCTAATGACACACTATTGGTCGGTTTCGAACCGGTTTTGTCGGTGTAACTGTAACAAATAAGAATCAATGTGTTCGATACTTGACCAGGGGAGTGTTTCATCAACATTTTTGTCCGACAAGTTGTCAGATCTGACATCTTTCCTTGATTCTGATTGCCTGAGACGCACTGTTACTACGGTAACTGTCGGATAAATGGGACTTGTCGGATAAAACGTCCGACAAGTCCTTTCATGAAACGCCCACCAGGTTTCATGAGAACGTGAAACAGGAAGGTTAAGAAAGCAAAATAAGAAAAGAGACTAAAAGAGGGAATGGAATAGAGAAATGAAGAAAAGTAAGGGTAGTATAGTAGTATGTGTATAGATAAAGGTCAAAGAAAAGGGGAAAGAATGTGGCAGAGAGGGGAGAGAGGGAGAAAAAGAAGGAAATAAACACGAGGGTTTAATAAGAGATGGAACGAAAAGTGAATTAAGGAGAGAGAGAAAGAAATTGAGTATACAGAGAGCGTGCAGGAAGCATGCAGAGAGAAAGAGACATAGCACTGTCGCAGACGGACGCGGGGGGTGAGGGAAAAGGAAGGAAAGATACGTGGGGGCTAGCAAATGTTGATGAAACGCAATATTTGATTTGAATACACATAATCAGAAATCACATATCATGGATTGATTTTAAACAGTAAAATGATAACTAAATGAGATATGGCATGTAAATTCGTATCAGTGCAAAATAGAATTAAAACATTAAAGGAGGTGATATATGAAGGAACTTGCATAAAAAGCAAGGGCAAGAAATTGAGGGAGGGAGAGAGAGAGAGAAGGAAAAAAAAGATACAGACGGAGGGAGAGGGAGCACAGAAAAGAATATTTTACCGCGGAATAAACCCCTTAGAAAGATGTCATGAACCCCCGAGAGATCGGGTAAAATACTCTTAAATCTTCGCAATGGCTGATTAGAAGAATAGACCTGTTATGAGCGGGCATTCATCAAGTATGCGAGAAGCAAAGGTCCACTGAATACACGTGCCTCTTTTCATGTGAAATCTATACTCATCCTTACCCGAGTAAAATGATTATCGAAAGTGCAACACTCTTTCTCTCTTTCAGAATTTTTCTCCTCTTTTAGCCTCCCCAGTTCAAGATCGAATCGGGAAATATTGTTACACCGTCTTAGAGTGTTTCAATTACGCTATATATTACAATACACCAAAGTCCCCTCTATACATCCTATCATGTTTTGTTCATTAACTGCAGTCTTTTCTTGTTTAACCCGCCTTTCTCACCTCTTCACTATGTCGAATAAACTTCCCATTTTTTAAGATCGCCATTGGCCTCCTTATTCCTTTATTTTGTGCAATCCCATAATAACTTGTCAAATTTAAAATGTTATTTTTTAGAATATCCGTTCTTTATATCGACCATGTGCATTCGTATTGTTATTATCTGTGTATAAGAATTATGTACAAAATTGTGAAGTAATAAAAATGAGCGGGGGGGGGGTGATATTGCTGTAAAATGTCAACCAGTTAAAAATGTGCAAGTAACGCCAAAAGTCATTGTCACAAACCAAGGTGCGACAACGCCATTAGTATATAAACCAAAAATCATCATGACCGAAATAGCTATACGGGTTGCAAAACGTGCGACTTCATTAAAAATCCAGGATACCTGTATGGAAAACTTGTATCAATAAATAAATATATATATATATCGGTATATGCAACAAGCGTTAGGCTGATTGATTACAAAACGTATATAGATAAATTGTGATCGCTTTAAAGTATCACGTATCATCCTTAAATTGTGTGCCAATTGAAGATTCTATTTCCGAAACATAATTTATGCATGATTACAAAGCTATACTAGCTCAAAACCAATGTAATATATATTGATAGTTTTAGATATTATCTTTTTTTTATTACATATTCTAAAAATTAATTATCTTCCTGGCTTGTCATTCTTCAACATTGACATGATTCTACTCAATTTCGCCGAGATCGCATCATCTTACGGCGTCAATTATCCCTACATCTTTATGATGGTAATACTCATCTCTGATACATCGTCTATACGATGGTCCCTGTGATCCTTTAAAGGGGAATCCAACCCAAATAAAAACTTGTTTTTATAAGAAAAAGAAAAATCAGACAAGTTGATAGGTGAAAGTTTGAACAATATTGGACAAACAACAAGAAAGTTATGATTTTTAAAAGTTGTAAATATTGGTAATCACTATACCCATGGAGACTTCAAATTGGCCGCATATGAGATGTCATAGTGATGTAAGGCAAGGAATACTCTTCCATGTACTCCAATACATATTGTGGCTAAAATGTCATTTTCCCAAAAAGTTTTATTTCAAATTATATTTTTCTTTCATCATGACGACATAAAACAATATACCTGGATTATATTTAGATTACTGCCCCAGGGGAATAGGTACTTAGGAAAAAACCACAAATCCCTAATAATAAAGTACATGGCCTATGGGAAAGTTGATCTTGCCCCTTGTCATTATTTACTTACCCAGTTGCCAATTTGAAATCTACATACTATTAGTGATCTCAATTTAAAAGCAGCTATAACTTTCTTATCCCTTGTCCGATTTCTTTCAAACTTTCGCCATTCTATTTAATTTATTTTTCTCCTTCCCAACACAAGATTTTATGGCAAAGGCTGGATTCCCCTTTAAGTGATGTCTCTAAGCCCTAAAGGGTGTTTCATAAAGCTGTTCGTAAGATAAGAGCAACTTTAAGAACGACTGATGATCAATTCTTTTGGTAAATGGTACACCATTGGCGATGGTTTAGCGCATAAGAAAGGTTCACCAGTCGTTCTTAAAGTCGCTCATAACTTACGAACAGCTTTCTGAAACACCAACCTGATATGAACATGAAATACCATGTGTATTGATGACAAGGGGGGCTGGAGAATAAGAAAGGAATCATCTGAAACATAAATGACATTTGATTTTAATACTTAAATGTTGATTACTGCACAGTCATTACGCTATGATAATCGTATTCTGCGTTTAGTCGTAGGCAGATAACATAAAGTTTTGATCATGTTGATCAAGAATAAATGTGAGCTGTACAAAGTATCAATTACGTATTCCCCTTATACCAAATGTATCTAGATATCACGGTTCTATGGAACATTTAAGTTTAAATGCTGTTGTTCAATGTCTCTCATCGATTTGTGAAATATTCGAATGTTTAACATCTTCTATAACTAACCCTCCAAGAAACAACTTGTTCAGAATTCATCTCTTCTCCTTTCTGCTTTGCCTTTAATCTTAAACTGTTAGCATACTTTTTTTTTTTTGAATTACGGGTTTATTTCACAGCGCCATCTCTCTCTCTCTCTGAAAAGCATGCTCTCCACTGAGGATCCGATCAGCAATAGGAACTATTATTACAATTTTCGAAAATACTGAATCATATTTTCTTGGTTTAGCTGCATTTATTGTCTTAAATATTTTGCTTCTTAACTATTAAACCGTGCACCACAAAACAGATTGATGGCTTGTTTTAAGTTTGAAATTTTCGATATTTTGTTCACGTTATAAAATGCACCCTTTCCCTCAGTCGGATCCAAAAGTTAACAGTATATTACTTGCATGTTTATTCATCATTTCACGGAGCAGCAAAATCTCCAACGAAAATTGCTGTGTATAATATTGCAGGAGATTGACTCCAAAAGCGGGCGATAAAGAATAAAGGCAAGGTCGAATACTTACAGGATAACAAATTAAAATAGCGCCTGTATTTAATAGACTATGTGAGCCTATTTGTCCCTCGCTTTGACATTTCCGTTTAGAAGAAGCGTATGGAAAGCTAAACACTTGAAGGAGAAAGCGAGCTTCGCTCTCCTTTCTATGGACGTGAAGAACATCGTATTTATTGACCTTGTCTTTCCTCGCTTCATCCGATATCTATACAATAGACTAGGAAACAGAGAGTGATAGAAAAACGAGAGAGAGAGAGAGAAACATTCAGATAGAGAAGAGGTTAGAGGGAGGGAGACAGACAGACAGACAAACAGACAGACAAACATACAGAGAGACAGATAGACAGATAGGGCGGAGAAGAAGAAAACCAAGGAAGAGCAGTCGTCCGAATTGCACCGTATATTTGTGTTATTCTGGCTTTGCGAGCAACCATGCTTTAGAAACAACTATAAACCCTTAGTGTATCCTTTCTAAATCAACTGATCTATTTTTGTTGTTGTTGCAAAGTCAATAGTTACCTTTAAATTAAATACAAACCTCGATCATCATATAATCAAACCACTGGAAAGGGTACCGAAAGACATCGTATATTCAACGTATTGGTGGTTTGGTTTTTCTCTCTAAGTGGCTATAACGAGAGGAAGAAAAAAATCAGATAAGATGGGTTAAATACATCTTCTCGTGGTAAAAGCAGATTTATTATTTATGGGTATAGAGGTATATCAGATTGCAGTTCATGAGAAATGGCTTCAGCCTTTCCAAGTTTTTCGTTTAATGTGTACTGAAGAGGATCGAATATCGCTTGGGTAAAAGCCCGCCTATGATGGTTAAGAAATCATTTGACCGTGTGCATACGGAAAGGACATTCTAACGTTACCATGGTATTGTGCTAACATGCCGTAATGACACCAAGATATTGATGTCGTTTCGTGGCGTTCTTCAATAGTATAAAGGATGTTAAGATGAGAAATAATATTCCCAGTCATTTCTCAAGTCAGACATTTTATGAATTTCAAAGAATGCAAAGATTGATAGCTGTTTGTTTTATTCCATATAGTCGTGATGGTATTTTATTCGATTACATTACTTCGGGTTGTATTTAAACAACTTATGGTATGATTCATTAATTAGTTAGATAGACTTATATTTTCATTTGGGAAAATTTACTTAGCATTTCTCCATAATATTATATGGACTGGATATTCTTCAGCCAATACTATTAGTCTTGTTCGGGTACAGAGAGGGGTGGGTGTATGAGCGTGTGTGTGTTGGGGGTAGTGATTTGTATAGGCATCCCATTGATGATAAATGATGTTCAATTTTAAGAAGTGAATAGTGACATCATGGAGGTAGCTCCCTGGCGACTCAAGTGGTGAAAATAACCTCTAGAAACTTGTCATCCTAGACTTTGTGGTTTGTTGGCTACATGCTTAGAGTGGTCATGTACTCATTAGCAAAATCAATTGCTAGAATTACATAGAGAGGAGGAATGTTCAGACATTGCTAAAAGAAAAGCAAGTACAGTCTATCTTAACACGGATGAGTTGACAAGTGATCACCATTCCCCTCCCCAGCCCCCCCCCCCAAGAAAATAAATAAATAAAATATAAATGAAAATGAAATAAAGCCGGAAGAGAGGAAAAGTGAAGAGTAAAGTAGGAGGCGTAGTGTGAGATACAGTGACATTCTCCAAACGAGGGATATTATTGAATTTAAAAAAAGTAGTTGAAAGAAGATGGAAACAGCCAAAGTGGAGGAGAGTGATGGGGGGGGGGTTACACAGATAGTCAAAGGAGAAATAGGATGTGTAGAATATATAAATAGACGGGGGGGGGGGACATGGGAAGACTCAGAGAATGAGAGACAGTATCAGAGAGAGAGAGAGAGAGAGAGAGAGAGAGAGAGAGAGAGAGAGAGACGTGTAGGGGGTACATGGCGGCAAGGGGGCGTTGGGTATCAAGATGCGAAAATAGTACTCCAACAGAATACATTATATGGCATAATGTCGGAAGAGGATCAGAAAGCTCTATCTTGCAAAGAGTGGGGAAGGATGAGTAAGCGGTATCCGTTTGAGGTACCCTTAACGACGCCACAACTGATAGCCCAGGATTGCTGTCTTACGAAGTTATTAACCTCTGGGAACCATAAAGGTCACAGCTTTTATGGCACTCTTCCATCAACTCGGAGATGATAACGGAATTCTGATACTTTGGGGTCAGATGCTTGTTCTAATTCTTGGAATATATAACAATGGAAGAAGCGGGAGAAAGAAGGGTTACCGGTAGTCCATGTAAAGAGATAGGTGTTGAAGGTCCATGAATATACATTGTCTATCATCCCACAATGTTGATGTACCAAAATGGTTCAGACTTTAAAAGGAATTTAAAAGATTGAAAAGGGAAGGGTAGTTTTACGAAGAATGGGGCAAGAGAGAAGAGAGAGGGAGAGAAATGAAGAAAGAGAGGAGATGGAGAGAAAGAGAGAGAGAGTAGGGGATGAAAGACAACATCAAACACACATACACACACGCACACATCCTTACGCAACCGCACACCCTCAACCATGTCGACACACCTCATTAAAAAAACTATTTGTTAAATGCATGCACATTATGTTGCTATTGCATTGTGTGTAATTGTGTACTTGTGAATAAATGAAATGAGCAACCAATAATAAGCAAACACACACACTCTCACACACCGACACCCACACACACCATCACACACGTCTACACCCCACACACACATTCTCTTTATTTAGACTGAAATTTGGCGAAGTAAGATATATTCGATAGGTTTATAAATTATGAATAAATAAACAGACTTATGAAGACTTTACAATGTTCAATAGAATAATCAATACTTCATGAATAATTCGGAGTTATCTGGTAAGTTATCTAGATTTTAATCACATCGTGTAAGGCTTTATCAAAACATGTAAGTAGGCGCTGATGAATGCCTAAATTTTCACTGATTAAACGCTAAGAAAATTATAAAAACACAAGACTCATAAATCCAGCCCACAATTTCCCCAGGACTCCCCTATCTCCCCTCTTTTACCAAAATGAAATAACAACCAAATCTCTGTATACCGTCTTTGCTACTTCTTTCAAAGGTCATTATATATTATTATATACCATATACATTTACCCCAGTGAATTGTGATGCAAACGTAATATAATCCAGTCCTTCTCCCTGATGAGTTAGCACGAATCTAATGTCAAATTCTAGCGATGTAACAGGTTTTATTGAGTCTGTTTTTATCGTAAGATGTTAATAGCTGTCTCTTTGAGCAGTACAGCTTGTTGAGTTGCGTCAGATACAATCACTGCTAAATACAAACCTTGTTTTTTCAACTTGTCTCGTAAGATGATTCCCCCTTTTTTCAGGGGGGTGATCATTTTCCTTTTCAATGATTTATCCTCAGTTCAGTCAGTTGCCAATACATGAAAATTATCTGGTTTTTCTTTAGGGAAAGCATTTATACTAGTGTGCTCCCAAATAATGAATAAAACATGAATTATGATGACGAAGAAACCAAATGAAAACGTTACCAGCCTTTTCATATGTGAGGGGGGAGGTTGAAAGGTTTATCTGATATTTCGGTCTTCGTTTTATTTTAATACCGTTAGACGAAGATATGAACTAACATGATTGGCGGTACCTAATTAAAACAGCAGATAGAATGGTTAGAAAAATAAATAGCGGATCGAATAAGTATGTACATGTATATACACCTCACACCTTGTCATTTTTTCTGGTGTTTGTGTGTGTGTGTATTTGTGGGAGGGGGGGGGGTTCTTGTAGGAAATCCGGTAAGAAACACAGAGACTTATATTGTCACTTGAACGGTTGAGAGTGATACGAAGTAGAAAGGAATTCTAATATTGAAATCAGCGTGCATGTTTATGTGAATCTAAGATTAGCAAAGTGACAAACTGCTATATTAGTCGTTATTTTCCTATATACCACACCTGGCTCGGAGGGGTATTGTAGTCCCTCGAACGATGTCATCCATCATCCAAACCATTTTTTTATATCTTAAGATAAACACGAAATTGATACATCTCTCTGTTTTTAGGCACGAAATGCGGATAGCCATTAGAAAAATGAATGAGGATGATTAGTATGTCACTTATGAAGCATTTGTTGATTGAAATTTCGTTTCCCGCCCTTGTCCAAGCCTTCATTCCAAACCTCAATTAGTGGGACTATAGTAAGCAAACTATTGATTGACATCCAATATAAAGATTACATGTTATACTGAGAAGAGTTTACAGGGAGATAGCAGAGCAGAGAGAGAGAGAGAGAGAGAGAGGGGGGGGGGGGGAGAAGTGGCACAGGTGAAGAAGAAAACTGGAGCAAAACAGTAAGAGTGGGTAGAGTAATATTCGGCATTGAAAATAAGATCGATTCATAGTAGCCTTGGTATCGAGTATATGCAATGGTAATTTCACTTACATTGTCATCTCAGTACGTTTATAATCTACATAAATTTTTGCTTGAAAGTTTAAACACAATGATAAACTACAATTGAGGATATCGTTTCCCATTCATAGGGGGTTATTCGTTTACGTTTTATAATTTTAGCTGTGACGTAAATAATTTTGGGAGGGTATAGCTCACAGTTGTCTTCCGATTGAAGTAAACTGAGCGAGTCATGACTTGATTTTTTTTTCATTGATGATTAATGAGGTAATCACTAGTTTATAATTTTACAATCTATTTACCCATTTAATTCTTCCCCCTTTTTGTGGTACGTTTCTATTTTCTTCTTCTGTTCTCTATTACGCCACGATGGATACCGGAGCATTACAAGTGTTCACATAATTTTCATTATTAAGAGGGTATACCACCAACAAAATTGAAAGAATTTATAAATTTTCGGATGAAAAACACGGGATTTCTGTCGTAATCCCAATACTCGAATGCTGACTCATAATCGTTATAATGTTTATTTGACAAAAAAAGTAATACTTCCCAATTTAATTCTCAAGATGTTAAAATGTGGAGCGTTGTGGCCCAGTGGATTAGTCTCCGGACTTTGAAACAGAGGGTCGTGGGTTCAAATCCCAGCCATGGCGTAGTTTCCTTCAGCAAGAAATTATTCCACATTGTGCTGCACTCAACCCAGGTGAGGTGAATGGGTACCTGGCAAGAATTTATTCCTTGAAATGCCGAGCGCGTAAAAGCTGCTTGAGCTACAGCCAGGGTAATAATATCCAAGTCCTTTGGAAGCGCAGAGAGACGTTATTCACAATGTGTTATGCGCTATGCAAGAACTGATTATTATTATTATTAAAATCTCAGTTTTTGTTTTATTTTTTGTGTCCGAATTTAACGTGTGACTTTTTTTTTTGGGGGGGGGGCGATGTAGTTTGCTTAGAAATAGACAGCCAAAGCACAAGAAAAACAAAATCTTCACTTTCAAATATTAAACGCATCTAGAAATATTCTTTGAATTGAAGTAAAAGAAATAATTGACCAATAAATGTTGAAGTTATACAACAAAATTTGGAGGGAGGATAAAATACGGTTTGTAACAGCAGTTTTTCTTTTGGAAGAGAGAAAACCGTTTGAGGTAATCAGGAGATATATGATCATATCACGTTGACATTTTCTATCTAGCGCCATCCTACACCCTTCTCTGATCAGATACAGACATGATGTAATATAATATAGTCTCTCGCCGCTATCAGAGAAATAATTTATTACGAGAGATATCTGAGGGAAATCGCATTTCTCCCTTTTTAATTCAATTTCAAAGCTTAAAAGGTAAATTTTAAAATGTTGTAATGGTATTAGACAATGCACTTTTATATTGAATAGATTTTTTTCGTCGTAGGGGCGGGGCTTGGGGATCTATCTCGCCATCGTTCTCGCTATTCCATTTAAGATATTGAGGAGCATTATCGTGCGTATGAAGTAACGATGATGGGTCGGATAGAGATCATAAGGTAATGAAATTATTGGTTTGAATGGAGTTTAAAGAGCAAGAAGAACAAACAAAAACAATAAAGAAAATGTAGACGAGAGAGAGAGATGTGAAGAAGGAATTGTGACGCCTGGATATTTTCAGAGGGGGGTGGAGTGTAATGATGAAATAAAGATGACCTATTTTTGTTGAATAATTGATTAACAGGTTTAATTTAGAATTAGTTGACCCAAATCGTTTTTGTTCTTTCTTCTCCTTTTCCACTACCTGAAAAATCATAATCGTCTGTCGCCACCTACTAGTACCCCCCCCCCATCTTATCGCTCTCGCAGAGATGAAGGATGTGATTTCAAGAACATATTGATTTGGTGAAAGTAATAGCACAGCCTTGCATCCAAATTACGTACAAGTCAAGCTTTTCCCTATCTAAACCTATCCATTCATCAAATTGAAGTGTGATCAATTTCAGAAATCCCAGAGCAAAATGGATTTTTCCTTTCATTACTTTGCATGGGTAGAATTCGTTTCTGGTACAGTCATTCATCATTTCTGATTATGATCATCTTTTCATGCTAAACAACATACCCTCGTGAAACCGATTTGATCATGACATACCAATCGAGATAGATAGAATGTTGTTTATATAACAATAACTGAAACTGTAGGTCGACATTTAAATCAAATTCATCAATACAGCAAGACTATCTGTCTGTCTGTCTCTCTATTATCTATCTATCTATCCATCCATCCATCCATCTATATATCTATCTATCCATCTATATATCTATCTATCCATCCATCTATCTATCTATCTATCTATCTATCTATCTATCTATCTATCTATCTATCTATCTATCTATCTATCTATCTATCTATCTATCTATCTATCTATCTATCTATCTATTTATTGTTCAAATATTTCACTCACCGCAGGCTACCATGGTCTTTCACAGGTACAATTTAATCCTATCAAATTAATTCAATATTTGGTTCATATGGACAACAATATACTTTAAATTTGCACATACATGTATTTATTTCATGGTTCACAATCGTACATGGGAGTATTGTACCCACTTCCAACTTTACGTGTAGTATTTTTAATGCAATAAATTTGTTAGAGTCGGCAGGTATATGCCTGGCGCGGTGTCGTTTTGCACGAACTTAATGGACAGGGGACTGAAGCAAATTGATCGGATTTGTTGTTTAGCTCTGTCCAAATCGTGGGAGGATAACATGTTAGGGATTGGAAGGATTTAACTTAAGGGAGGTGAGAGTTAAAGGGTGGACAAAGGGCTGGATGGGGAGATGGAGAGAGAGAGAGAGAGAGAAAGGCTGTGTGTGTGTGTGTGTGTGTGTGTGTGGGGGTGTGTGTGTTTGGGGGTGAATAAAAGGGAAAGAGAAAGAGAGAGAGGGAGAGAATTGAAAAGAGAGAAAAAATACGAGAGAGGGGCAGAATAAAATGGGGGGAGAGAGAGGGGAAAGGGAAACGTCCAATGGTAATTTAGAGAAAACATAATTGGCGTAAGAAGGGAGGAAGTGAATATTAAAGAAATGTAGAGGGGGCAATAGAATTGAAGCGCGGTAAAAAAAAAGTGAAGATGCACGGTTGAAAAGGGGACGGGCCTCTAACCGATTTCTTAATACTTTACAACTTTAGACAATTCTAATTTATTCATACAATGTAGATTCCAAATGATCGGCAAACTTTATTCAGGGCTTAAGGGAATTTTTCGTAATGCTTCAACCCCAACATTTTCGTCCTGATTGAGGTTGTTGAGAGAGGAGGGGTGAGAACTGAGAAGAATCAGAAGATGATTTCATTTCATTTCATTTCGTTTATTTCCATTTTCAACAATTGCGTGGAAAGATATCGAGGAACATGAAATGTAAACCCAATATATAGAACTAAGAACAAAATCATTCAAGCTGTTAGTTAATATAATTATAGTGTATATATAATCATGTCAATAATAATAATTGAAT
Source organism: Lytechinus pictus (assembly GCF_037042905.1). NCBI lineage: Eukaryota > Metazoa > Echinodermata > Echinoidea > Temnopleuroida > Toxopneustidae > Lytechinus > Lytechinus pictus. The sequence continues at coordinate 10,414,887 of NC_087256.1, read as the reverse complement.
ATACAACGAGAACGCTGCTAAGTTTAAAATTAAGAATATTTTTTAACTGTTAATTACCGCGAAATTGATTCCTACAAATTAAAAAAATAATGGTAAGTAATGATAAATTTAAATATTCGATAGTGTTCAAAGCAAAGGAATATATCATTGTATCCACTGTATGCATTTCGAAAAAAGTTCTGTTTTCAAAGAAATGAATAAATGAAAATGATAAGTGCCCTTGCACAGAGTTTCATGTTCAAAATCGCTACAAAAAGCCCTCGAGGCATTTCTAATCACTAAAGATGCATTGCTTATCTATCTAGCGCCCCTCGCGTTGGACTATAATCAGTGAACTGAATATATATGTTGTGGGGGTATGTACCAATGAACATCTCTAACTTCATCAAAGATGTCAAACACAGACAAAGAAGAGAAAGAAATTAATGTCTTTAAATTCATAAGCAGAAAAAAATGATTTTTTGGGGGAGGGGGTAATGCAAAATTCTAAAGGTACTACAACCGAGATTGCCTACCCAAAGAAACATCACACAATTTAGTATTTGTATGTTCATTTTCTTTTATGATGTTTTATAATATCAAACACACAATAAAACATGTATGATAGATTTTATATGATATTGATTTGAATATTTACTACTCATCAACATAGAGAAATACATGAACTTTTTTTTTTAACGGTTCCGTGCATTGTTATGTACAAAATAATACCACTTAAAGCGTTAAGAGTAAGATGGTTGTGATGGCCTACACTCTCTCTTATATCTTGATACATGCCTGTATCGCATACACCTGATACATGCTCCGGGATACAAAGAGTCCCCATAGACAAGAACCATTTATCCCATTATGATCAGATATCTCACGCTTATTATACCATGCTGCAAGAGATCCAATTATTGACGAGGTATAAAGCTATTAAGACTGGACATTGCGTGCTATCTTTCATTGGGGGAGAGATAACCTTATACTCAACACCCCTCAAGAACTATGGACAAAAGCTTAGTTTCGGTTGCTTACTGGTCTTGTAGCTTTACCTGAGTTGTCTATATCTTTCCAAAGGGCATGAATAAGAGTATATATCCTTATTGTTCCATATCCATTTCTGGATAATGATGCCCTTTTTCTCTTCGGGATAGTTCTCCTGCCGCCTCCGCTTTTACCGTCTAGTTTCATGCAGAACTCCATTTCTTCTTCAAAAGATTGGGGTAATGATGATAATTTGGCCGTATATAAAAACTCCAAAACGATAGCCTCGATATAAAATAATAACATTTATTTACCCATATTTGCCACATGACATATCATCTTACTCCGTTTAAACCTTCATTGTAAAAACACTGGTGTTAATTTAACACCAGCCTGGTATCTATACACAACAAAAAAAGTAAGTCCCCCCTAAATCAAATTGCTGTAACTTTTGAACGGAATTATTTTGAGATATGATATTTCGTAGGTGGTTTTCTACACTCATTACGCAACTCCTATAGTCTGGTCTGTTAGCGGAATTATGTGGACACGGTGGACAAAAGCATGATTTTTTCTCCAGACCTTTGTTTATGTATGAGAATTAAAAATGGGGTATGCTCCAAAAAATCTGGCTGCAGGAACAGTGAAAAAATGGGTGAAAATTTCAGAATTTATGAGTTTAGATTGGTCTGATATATAGACTAGCGCTAGTGCAAAACTCAATAGCAGTGCATTATTTTGCATTGGTTTAGTTCTTGAATTCAGACCCTTTTTGAACAGATATTCTGTTTGTCCTCACATCTCAATGCACCAAAGATCTGAATGCAGATGCTAAACAAGCCAAAGGGTGGTGATGGAGGGGGTTGAATGTTGGTGTGTATGTACATATTTTGGTCTTGGTGTAAAGATGTGCAAGACACATTTTTTTGCATGTGTTGGAAATTGTGTTGCCATGGTAACAGTGTATTATGGCAAAAATAAGGTACAAATCTTGCAGTTAGAACTACTTCCTCTGTTGTCACCCGATTCTCATGAAATTTGGCACACACATTGGTCTTGAGGTGAAGATGTCTAAGACACATTTTGTGTGTCTTTCAAAAATCTTGTTACCATGGTAACAACATATTATTTGGTGAAAATTGGGGAAAAAATTACAATTCAAACTGCTTCATCAGTTTTAAATCAATTCTCATGAAATTTGACACACACATTGGTATTAGAGTAAAGATGTACAAGGCACTTTTTGTATGTGTTTCATAAATTGTGTTGCCATGGTAACAACATATTATATGGCAAAATTTAGGTAAAAACCTTGCAATTTGAACAACTTCATCAGTTTTGAACCATTTCTCATGAAATTTGGCTCATACATTTGCTTTGAGGTAAAGATGTGCAAGAACCATTTTTTGTGTGCATTTGTCAGAGTATATTGCCATGGTAACCACATATGATAGCCAGAAATGCAGGAAAACTCATTGTGGATCAAACAACTTCCCCTTTTTTTAGTCAGTGCTCATAAAAGTTGGAAGAAATATTCATCTTTGGGTAAAGATTCATATTAAATTCTAAACTGCATTAAAATATATGAGTGTGGGGGTATTAATCACCTTCAGTAATATTTCTAGGTTTTGGGGGAGGAGCGGGATTGGTCCTTAAAATCTGACCTCAAAATAAAGGTTAAAGGCGGTGTCCATTAACACTCTTGAAATAAGCATCCCCTCAAGGGCATAGGCTGGGGGTACACTGGGTGAATGTGAAACCTTCCGCTCTGGCAAAGGAGTTCCAACACTGGCAAGCAAAACAAAATGTGTACCCCTTCTACTTTCAACGGCTGATTTTTCAAACCTTAGTTCCACCTTCCCAAGATGTGCATCCCTCCCCATACCACTTCTATCTCCCTATGCTCAACCAGTCTACGCCTTTGCCCCTCAGGGGTCTTTGTATTTTAAAGCGAGACATTTACTCCCTTTTTTTTGGGGGGGGGGGGGTCTTTAGAAAATGACCTCATAAAAGTAAAAGTTAAAGGATTATGACTAAGAACTTAACCCCCCCCCCGCAAACAAATGGGGCTGATATATTTTTTGAGCAGAAAAATGCCCCCCCCCCTCCCCCATTAAAAGGTAAGAAGATTCATTTGCACTTCAGAGTTCAGACCATTCATTTGATGTTTAATGCATTCTGCTTTGGTAAAAAATTGTTTACAGTAGCCAATTAATCATTGTTTATTTATATTCTCATACTCAGTCTTTTATTCATATTCCATTCCTACTCTTTCTTTTTAACTATATCACATCACTCTTGATTTTGAGCTTCACCATACCATCTTATGTTTCCTCTCTCCTTTTTTTACCCTCTCTTCTCTCCAAGTATATTTTTTCTGACATATTATAAAGTGAACCTTTAATCATGCAACTAATTATAGAAATATATATATATATAATATATACAAAAATCTCTGCACTTGTTTTAAAAATTCACTTGCAAATCCATGACTCAATAGCATACCATATCAAAAATATGCATATGTGCACAATAATTTTTTGCCTTCAATTTTATTTCATTTAATTTTTTCAGTATAATTGTCAAAAAATGAATATTATGTTTCAGTAGCAAAATTGTTGGATGCAAGATCTGACTGTCACAAAAAATGCAAATAATTTTGCATTGGAGTAAGGACGAACGTATTCACTGTTCATTGAGCAAATGATGACTTTTATTTCTCTACATATATATTCTAGTCATATCCCTTTCAGATGGTGGTAACTGCAGGAATGGGAAAACTCAGTGATATAACTAAAATTTTCACAGAGGATTTTCGGAAAACAACTAAATCCATTTTTTTTTCAAGCAACAGTTATTCCATTCTGAATGCTGCAACTATGAATTTGATGCACCTTTACCGAAATATAATATCATGACAGCCATTTCTTCAATTCTTTAAACTAGACATTAAATATAGCTAATAGTATTATTTAGGACAGAGTGTAGCCAAAATAGAGTTTAGAAGATTATGAAGAAAAGAATAAATGTCATGGTATTATATTTCAGTGTAGGTGTAAGCATTCAAAATGGAATAATTGTTGCTAGATAATAATGAATTAAAATAGCAAAAAAAAATGTACTTAGAGAGGGAGAAAAAGAGGGGGGGGGGGAGGAAACAAAACAAGAAGGTAAGGTAAAGCTCTAAAGTGCAAAAAGTGCAAAAAGTGATGTAAGAAAGTCAGAGTAAACACTGAAATGAACAAAGACTGAGTAGAAGGAGATAAATAAAACGTTGATTAATTGGGCACCGGAAATGATCTTTTATCAAACCAGAATGTTTTAGGCTTTAAATTAATACGCTGAAGTGTAAAGGATTTTTCTTCCCCCCTTTTTTTTTTTTTTTTTTTTTTGGGGGGGGGGGGGGGGTCAGTTCCTAGTTGTAATTATTTCCTTTTACTCTTTATGTGGCAATTTTCTAAAGGCCCCCCCCCCCCAAAAAAAAAAAAAAAAAAAAAAAAAAAAATGGAAGGGGTGCTTTCTTTAAGAGTGTTTAAGTTGCTAATGGCCATGTCCTTTAACCTTCTATATTTTTATGTTGTCAGTTTTTAAGGACCTCCTCCGCCTCCCCCCCCAAAAAAAAAGAACCTATAAATATTATTGAAGGTGATTAATACCATGAATACCCTGCGCTATTTTATGATGTTAAAGGGGAATCCAAACCAGATAAACACTTGTTTTTATGAGGAAAAGAAAAAATCAGACAATAGGTCAAAGTTTGAACAATATCGGACAAACCATAAGAAAGTTGTGAATATATAAAAGTTGTAAACATTGGTAATCACTATATACCCATGAAGACTTCAAATTGGCCGCACATGTGATGTCATAATGATGTAAGGGAAGGACCACTCTTCCATGTACAGAAATAATTAATTGACTAAAATGTCTTTTTCAAAAGTTTTACTTCAAATTGTATCTTTCTTTCATGAGGACATAAAGCATTATACTAACAGGTTTATATTACGGCCCCAATGAAATTTAGGAGAAAACCAAAAATCAAAGTACAAGGCCAATGGGAAAGTTGTCCTTGCGGCCTCACCCCTTGTCATAATTTACTTACCCATTATCAATTTGAAATCTACATACTAGTAGCCTTAGGGATCTTAATTTTAAAGCAGCCATAACTTTATTTTGCTTGTCCGATTGCTTTCAAACTTTCACCATTCTTATTTTTCTCCTTTTCCACACAACATTTTATGACCAAGGCTGGATTCCCCTTTAACACTGAATGTGAATCTTTACCCAAAATGAATATTTGTGTAAACTTTTCTGAGCACAGGCTGAAAACTGAGAAGTAGATTGATCCACAATTGATGAGTTTTCCCTGCATTTCTGGCTATATGTGGTTATCAATTAAGGCAATGCACTCTCTGACAAATGGAAAAAAAAAAGGTTCTTGCACATCTTTATCTCAAGGCCAATGTGTGAGCCATATCATGCATGAGAATTGGTTTGAGTAGTTCAAATTGCAAGGTTTTTACCTAAATTTTGCCATATAATATGTTGTTACCATGGCAACATAATTTCTGAAACAATCACAAAAAGTGCCTTGTACATCTTTACTTTAATACCAATGTGTGTGCAAAATTTCATGAGAATTGATTTAAAACTGATGAAGCAGTTTGAATTGTAAGGTTTTTTCCCCAATTTTCACCAAATGTTATGTTGTTACCATGGCAACAAAATTTCCGAAAGACACACAAAATGTGTCTTAGACATCTTCACCTCAAGACCAATGTGTGTGCCAAATTTCATGAGAATCGGATGAAAACAGAGGAAGTAGTTCTAACTGCAAGATTTGTAACCTTATTTTGCCATAATACACTGTTACCATGGCAACACATGCAAAAAATGTGTCTTGCACATCTTTACACCAAGACCAAAATATGTACATACACACCAACATTCAACCCCCTCCACCGCCACCCTTCGGCTTGTTTAGCATCTGCATTCAGATATTTAGTGCATTGAGATGTGAGGACAAACAAAATATCTGTTCAAAAAGGGTCTGAATTCAAGAACTAAACCAATGCAAAATAATGCACTGCTATTGAGTTTTGCACTAGCGCTAGTCTATATATCAGACCAATCTAAACTCATAAATTCTGACATTTTCACCCATTTTTTCACTGTTCCTGCAGCCAGATTTTTTGGAGCATACCCCATTTTTAATTCTTATACATAAACAAAGGTCTGGAGAAAAAATCATGCTTTTGTCCACTGTGTCCACAAGTAGGGTGTTTTTGACGCTAACAGAGCGGACTACTAGTGAAAAATAAGATTGATCGGCTGGGTCATGCATGAGTAATTAAAGATTGAATTAAAAATGACCATTTTTGAAAGTCACAAGAGTCGTTTTTCAGATTGTGCAAATACAAAGTTGGGCAAAAGTTGTTTTTAGGTGAATTTTATGGTGTTATGCTGATTTACTATCCATCATTTAGCCACTCCACACACAATTTTGATATCGTATGTTCATGGTTGAGTGAGCACAATATCGCAGGGGCCGCGGAAGCGGGGTGGGGGCCCACTTTTTTTTCCAAAAGCATGTACAAAAATGTAAAAATAACCATACGATTGTGATTTTTGCATGGGTCAGCCCCCCCCCCCCCCACTTTTGGCTCAGCCCCTCCCCCATACTTTGAAAACCGTTCCGCGGCCCCTGTATTGTGACGTACCATCATAGGGGTTTTTGGTAGTATCCTCTATAACTTGTTAGGTCATATTAAAATTTGAGAATGTTGGTGGCTCCCCCGATTATAGGCCCCTCCCCCATTTTTAAATTCTGGATCCACCACTGATTCGTCCATAAATTAAACTGATCATGAGAAATTGTTAGGAAAAGAATACATTTATGCAGTATAAAGAGTATTCATTCTTAAGTTTCGAATGTGCTCGCTCAACCATGAAAATGTTAAAGTTCGGAAAGTGTGTGGTGATAGAAATGATGGATGATAAAAACAACAGCAATTAGAGTGACATTTGAAACCGAACTTGCCCCCAATATTCACCTTATTACCATTTAAAATGAGTCTGTGACATTGAAAATACACATTTTCCCACTTTGATGCGTGCTCACTCATCCGTAAATAAACAAATCGATTTCATTTTTGCACAGAATTCTGCCCATAGGTTGATAAACATTACTGCAAAATGACATTGCTAAAGACAGCCGTGAAAAAAAGTTCCACCATATTGAATAAGGGGTTACTTATTCTTAAACATATGCACCCATAATGTACACAAGTCTATGAGAGAGGAAGTCAAAATTTTAACAAAGATGATATAAGGGGTTTGTTTCATGGACGGTTTTTGTTACTTCTGCCAACAGTTATTTCATGAAACTTCGCACATGGTTTCAAAGTAACACTATCCAAAAGGCGCGCACACCAAAATAACAATTCGATACGGCACAAAGTGGGGCCAAGGCCTTGAACTTTCTTCTCATTTGCATAATTTTCGAATATTGTGTGCTCACTGATGCATTTAAAATTGGGATTTTCCTAAAAATCAAATCAAATCAACCATGCAAGGAGGTTTGTGACAGATATCCATAGTTACAAAGTGTATTTTTTCCAATAACGTAAAAAAGAGCTAAACACATTCCACATGTTCATTCAAGCGTGAATGTTTAATTAAACGCCTTTGAATCATCGAAGCATATTAATTGGTCATGAACATAACGAAAAAGTTGATAAAAGATCAGTTTCAGTTACCAAAATGAAACAATACTTGCCTATGATATTTGAAAATCGTATTTTTTGTTTTCAATAAATGTTCATTGAACCGTGAAACGATGAATATTGTTCAAGATACTCTTCCCAAAAATAACTGTCATCATATTCTATCATTTTTATTGATGAAAATGTGTAAAAAATCCAATTATAGCAAATTTGGACTTGTGATTATTCAACCGTGAAATTTAGCCAAAAAATTGTATCGGCTTTTAGAAAGTACCTTTTACAAGCCCTCTGACTAATTTTCATGGTGAGAATGTGGAATCAGTTCCAATAAAATGGAATCAAAGTCATGATTTTTGGCTTGTGACTTTTGAAAAGTGACATTTTTGCCTTCTGACGGTGCTCACTATAGCATGACGTAAAATACGTCCATAACATTTACTCAGAGGGTAGCTTATAAAATTACCTACACGCTCATGTAAAATTATATCAAAAACTCGTATTGGTTCAGAAATTATTGATGTTTGTTCAAGGGGGGACTTACTTTTTTTGTTGTGTATATATCGGTCCACACCAGAGAGGAGTTGAAACAACACCGATATTTGGCGTAAGGCTGACACCAATTTGACATTTAAGCAACACCAATTAGTGTTAAACCAATATCGTTTTGATTTTAACTGGTGTTGTTTCAACTCCACTCTGGTGTGGACCGATATAGATACCGGGCTGGTGTTAAATCAACACCGGTGTTTTTGCAGTGTTCTTTCCCCACCCACACTCTTAACACTGGGGTGATATGTAAAACCAGTTGGCGTCCGTAGATGCCCACTCCCAGATGTAACATAAAAAAGTATAAAAGTAACAACCGAAGGTATCGTAATAACACACATCGGTGTTGAACACTAATATTTATTTTTATGTATATATATATATTTTTTTTTAAAGTAAACCGACTGGTTTAACACCAAATTTTTTTGCTGTGCAATATTTCGGGATCATCGTATCCCTTTTATTAAACGACAAGTCCACCCCAACAAAAAGCTGCTTTGAATAGAAAGAGAAAAATCAAACAAACATAACACTGAAAATTTCATCAAAATCGGATGTAAAATAGGAAAGTTATAACATTTTAAAGTTTTGCTTAATTTTTCAAAACATTTATATGCACATCCTGGTCGGCATGCAAATGAGGGGACCGATGACATCCTACACTCACTATTTCTTTCGTATCTTCTGTAAATAAAATAAATATTTTGATTTTCTCGTCATTGTCATGTGAAACAAATCCTCCCTGAACACATGTAATTCAATTATTTTAACATTTGGTGGTTCAAGCAAGGGGGTCCTAATTGTCGAATTCATAAAAATTGAAATATTGTATTATTCAAACAATAAAAAAACAAAAGAAATAGTGAGTGAGTGACACCATCGACTCTCTCATTTGCATATCACTGAGTTGAGCATAGAACTGTTTTGTGAAAAATAAGCGAAACTTTAAAATGTCATAATTTTCTTTTTTTACATCCGATTTTGATGAAGTTTTCAGCGTTATTCATGTTTGATTTTTCTCTATTTATTCAAATCAACCTTTTCCTGGGGTGGACTTGACCTTTAAGCATCGACCGATCAAAGCTGATATACGTTATTTCGAATGGCATATCATCCGTCGGTTTGAAATCCGCTTCTTAAGTGAGGCTGCAGCATCAATTTATACTCAGTCTGTAACTTATCCTTCATTCTGTCTCGATCACTTTTCTGAATATGCCGTCGAACTCTTGATGACGTCATGTCGATTAGGCTGTCGGGGCACTCCTATATTTATTCAGTGTCCCACGCCGACTCTTTGAAAACTTGGAATAACAGCAATGTTGCAAAAATGTTTATCGCAAGAGCCACAATGACAGTAATATCATTTAATTGATCTTTCAGTGGTCATTTTTTCGTCGTCATCGTCGTCTTCTTCTTCTTCCCCTTCTTCTTCTCCTTCTTCTTCTTCTTTTTCTTCTCCTCCTCCTCCTTCTTTCTTCTTTCTTCTTCCTTCTTCTTCTTCTTGTTCTTCTTCTTCTTCTCTTTCTTCTACTACTCCTCTACCTCCTCGTCTTTCCCCTTCACCTTCCCACCCCCCTCTTTTTTCCGTCTTCGTCTTCTTCTTCTTCTCCATCTCATCCGCCTCCTCCTCCTGCACCTACTCCTTATTAATTATCTTCCTCTTCCAGTCTTCCTCTCCATTTTCTTCAAACAATGATCCAAAGCGCTAATCAAATCCAATATCCCATGTCCACTCCAAGGTCCCGCCACCCTCGCCAAGAAATGCAAGAAGAAATGTGACTGGAAGACAAACTCAAACCATGTCTCATATCGATTTTCCCCACACCCTTGGGTTAGAAAAGTCTACCATTTCTGTGAGCGTCATACCTGACTGATATTAAGTCGTTGTTTGGGAGCATGAGGGACAAGCAATTGACCTAGTTACTAAGTTAGAGTGGTAATGGTGTGCAAGGTATAAGAAGAATCGGTAATCCAGGCATGCGAAGAGAAAAGGTGAAGCGCGCGACCCGGTAAGGTATCTGAGATCAACAAAAGACTTGGATGCGCCTCCATGACAAAGATATAATAAATGGGTTGAAACTTTCACGGCAGTCTTACAGTCAATATCATTATATCAGACTGGAAACAATAGTGATACCTTGAACAATGTCTTGATTATCCACACCCAGTTTCATGATTAATTCATCCTACATTCACACCATGGATTATAGGTAGTTTTCGCATTTATTATGGGGGAACTCTCTACAACGCATCGATTGCAATTAAAATCACAATGGGGGAACTGAGAGGCTTTTGTCGGAAGTTGATGGACTGGCTGTCCCGCGATAGCAGATCATCCAAAGATTTGCACTGGACGAACAAGTCAAGATATTCCCATGCTGTTCCAGTCCACCAATTTTTGACAAAAGCCTCTCATCTCTCCATTGTGATTTGACGTGCATTTTAGTTTTTCGTAGTAAATTCGAAAAGTCCGGCTGACTCCAAGCCGACGGATGGTATGTCATTGGTAACAATGTAAAAGCTTAGGTATGTCGGTTTCGACGGTGTGACTGTCGCATTTGAGAGAAAAACGGGAGTTCACTGGGTTTTTTTAGCACCGCGACGTAGAACACTTTCAAGAGCGTAGAATATATATTGTCCTTTGACAAAGGCAAACAAGGAGTCTTTGTCGAAAATTTGTTTCGTCCTGGACTCTGGACAAACGCAATACTTGCAATTTTTTGGCAGCTCCGAAACTTAGCACGAAACTGCAGTTCCGGGTCACTTATTTTCGACAAAGAATTATCAGCTGTTCATTGTCAATTGACTAGCAGTTTCAATGCATCATCTGTGTTTTTCTGCGTCGCGCTTGTGAAAACTCCCCAATCCTCCGTACGCTGCGACCATCAAATTTGGCAACCCTACCGGGACCGTCTAAATAATCTTATGTAGCGGATTTTACTATTATTGATAATGATATTATTGTTTTTATTACTGTTATTACCCTCATCATTATTAATATCATTACTATTATATGTGTAATCTCCTTATATTATCATGGTTATGCATGTATTTGCTGAAATTCAGCTCAATTCAATTGAGTATTTCCAATTCAACAAAAAGAACACAATTAGAGCAAAATATGCAGATAAAGACAAAATTAAAAGATACAAAATATCATTAAAACGTGAACAATAGAAGTATGAATAAAATATTTGAAAAGATAAATCCAAACTAACCAAGTTTCTCAGAAATATGAAAGTTGAAAATTAGATAACTATCCAATATATTTGATGCTTTTCATTGATTGTTCTGAAACCACTTAATATAAAATAAGTAAAATAATTATAGCCCCCTCGAAAGGTCTTTTGAAAGAATCACGAGGTTTTTTGTAACTTTTATTTCAATATCGCCTTTATCTGATTAACAAGATGTATTTGCTTTCGAAGAAAGTGTTTTCACGCAAACACAATCTGTATCGGGTAAGTCTCGCCATTAATTCATCCAAAAGCAGTAAAAAAAAATACTGTAAATCCGATTCTTAGTTGAGCGTGGCCTAATCGAAACGGCATTGACGTTTTTTGAATGTCACGCCAAATCAATAATCATTAATTATGCTGCATTCGATCCCACATCCAATATAGACAGTCCTCTCCATCAGTTCGATGTATCCACCTATTTCTCTTTCTTTCCCTTATCCCTCTTTCTTTCCTTCTTTCTTGTCTCTCGCTCTCCATGTCTCCTTCCCTCCCTTAGTATAATCTATCATAGCATCGTACGTCCCACCTTTCCTTAATGTGTCTTTTCCATGTTACTAAATAAAGAAGCTCGGCGATGCTCAATTATTAAGGGGGATAGAAAACCTGAAATAATGGCAAGGACGAATACAGAATTAGGAAGAATTGTTCTGACAAGAAGTAACTTCATGAATTTTAGCAAAAATTAAATAACCACAAAAGAGTGATAGCAAGAAACGTATGGCAACTGTTTTCAGTATCGTAAACAAGATAACGTAATTATCAAAGAGACGAAACATCCATTTGCATTTCAAACCCATGCGGACAAAATGAGGACCAGTACACAGATATTTGGTTAGCTCTAATCGCAATTCGCAATCAATGTTCGTTCACATTAATGTACACAATGTTCTTCATAATATTAAGATCACACAGAATTGGACTCTTTCGCAATATCGGGAGGGGTAATTAAAATGTTATTCGAAGATACGGGGTGTATCTTTATCTACGAAAGGACGTAGATGCGAGTCAATATTAAAGCTTTCCAACTTTGTTTAACAAAGAATGATATGTTCATGGTTCATAATGACGTTGGTACCGTTTGATGTAAAAAATAAAGGAAATTGAATTTTGAAATATAATTTATCATGTCAGTGCTTGTCAGAGAGATTTATAGAGTAACGTCTGTGTCGAATGAAAAGAACAATAAAATCATCTTGTGATATTGAGACTTGAAGTTACTTCTTGTCAGAACTACTCTTCATAATTTTGTATTCGTCCTTGTCATTATTTCTGGTTTTCTATTCCCCTTTAATGATTGAGTCTTTCCGAGCTCATTTTTTTTTAAACATGGAAAAGTCACATGAAAGCTTTCCAACTTTGTTTTATAAAAAAATAATATGTTTATGGTTGAAAATGAGCTTGGTACCGTTTGATGTGAGTTATATGTTGTTATTATCAAGATTATGCAGATCTTATATGTCTAGAACAAACAAAGTTTAGAAGGATTTCATGTCCACTTTGATAAAAGACTGATATAAAAATAAAGGAAATTGAATTTTCAAACATATCATGTCAGTGATTTAAGAGAGATTTATGTGGGCGCGTCGTGATCTAGTGGTTCTGTCTCTCGCCTTTCAAGCAGAGGGTCGTGGGTTCGAACCTACCCATGGCGTGTTTTCCTTCAGCAAGAAATTTATCCACACTGTGCTGCTCTCGACCCAGGTGAGGTGAATGGTTACCCGGCAGGATAAATCCCTTAAATGCACCAATTGTTATTATTATTATTATTATTATTTTTATTATTATTATAGAGGAACGTCTAATGAAACTTAGAATACTAAGATCATCTTGTGATTTTGAGACTTGATCAATGTATTCTAGAGGGTAACAACCTATTTATTCTTGGTTTGTTCTTTGTCCAGGCCCGGCGTCTGGTGGAGGCGGTCTGTCGTCGAATGGAGAAACAAAGATCACGAACTGGTCTAGGAGCTGTTCTCAAATCGTCCAGGGGACGACGAGCAAGCTTACAACCAAGTGAAGAAGCCCCTAGATTAACATCCATTGGTCGACGTCTCAGTTCGTTGACTAAAGAAGGTCCGCCCCACGGTCCTGATCACTATCCCCTGGGTTCACCGAGTTTTGGATCACCGCTAGGATTGGCTCACCCTAAACCAGCAGGAAGGTTTGGTATACCAAACAACAAGCTTCCAAGTAAGTTCCGCAAGTTCTCCCTCCCAAAGTTGAAGAGCATCCCTTGCATAGCAGCATTGACGATCAATATGTCATTGTTGGTTGGTGAAGTCGAGAGTCCACCAGGTACCGTGCTTGCAGACGCCCAACTCCTTCGGCTCGCCATTCAAAGGAATAATGTGGAGAGTGTGACAGAGGTTCTTGATCGGCATTATGAGTTGTTCAATGTCGGACCCGAAGCAGCGACTGCACCATCAACACCTCAGCCACACAGGCGAAGTCGAAGCGATAGTTTGCAGGTGGAGGTCCTTTTACAGCAGAGCACTGCACTCATCAACAAGTTCCAAGATGGAAGGGTCACTCCTGAACCAGAAGAAGAAGAACCTGCGGAACTGAAAGACACCGTTCCTTTGGTATTCAAGAATGCACTTCATCTGGCCATTGCTCACGGCTCTCTGGACGTGGTTCAACTGCTTTTGAAGCGTGGTATTGATCCTTGTTTGTCTGGTAGATGCAGATACAGTCGGCAGCCTACCGGACAATCAGATGAGACAGGTTCGCCTACCAATGTTCGGTACAGCTATGTGGACATTGACGATGCTTATCTGGATAGACCTAGTTTATTTTTCGCTGTGCATAACGCAAGTGCCGTCATTGTTCGCATGTTACTTCGGTATGGTGCTGTACCAGACCAAACGGACTGTGATCGTTGTACACCTCTACATGTGGCTGCAAGGGGGTTTCATCAACGATGGGAATGCGCTCAAGTACTGCTTGTCCATGGAGCCAGTATATTGAGCCCTGATAAGGATGGTATTCGACCAGTAGATCTAGCTCCTCGTCTGCGGAAGCTCCAAAGAAGGATTCTCCTAGATCACCTTGATGTTCTGTCTCCGGACAATCTTCACCTGCATTGTGAAGATGGTCCAAGAGTACGGATTAGACCTCTCCGTGATAGCAGGAAGCATTCATCCGGTCTGATGGCATTACCAAGGTTTGTCGCTCGTGTGGCACGATCACGGTCACCGAACACCAACGAAAAGGATCGACGAGCGACGGTGTGTGTATCAAACGATAACGAGGTCGAGGAAGAGAAGGCAAGATCACGGGCGGGGAGGAAGATGAGCTTCTGGGGCTGGCCGAAGAGACGACGTAAGTCCCGTGAGGATTCGAAGGACAGTGATTGTGATCCGGGTGAACAACCAGCCCCTTGTGGAGTTGCTGTCAGTGTTTCTGGGACACCAGGTGGCTCGATGAAAGAACATGTACAGATCACTACAGAAGCTGAAACACCAACTAAGAACCCGACAAGGAGAACAGGAAAAACGATGCTCGTGTCAGCAAACATTGGTAAGTTTAGATTTACTTTTATTCACATTATCGTCATATTACTTTTTAAGTTAAAAAGAAAGTAAAACGATTGAAACCTACTTGTAGTTATC
Source organism: Lytechinus pictus (assembly GCF_037042905.1). Taxonomy (NCBI): domain Eukaryota; kingdom Metazoa; phylum Echinodermata; class Echinoidea; order Temnopleuroida; family Toxopneustidae; genus Lytechinus; species Lytechinus pictus. The sequence goes on along the minus strand of NC_087256.1, from coordinate 10,399,797 downwards.
TTTTTAACTTAACCATAACACCATTATTCACATCATTATTTACACAATAACCAGAAATATACAAACAAGTTCATTAATTTTGTTTAAAGACTAAGTGGTATAGGCCTACATTTAAAAAATTTCATTTCAATGTTTACTTTCCTCTTTTCTTTCATAGGAACATTATTGAATCATTCATGGCAGGTATTTTTTCCTTCCTGATCGGGTACAATAATACGAATGATTTTCACAAAATTCACTCTAAGGAATGAACATGATGAAGACATAGAAAAGGGAGAGAGAAACAGATCTCATTCATTGTTATTGAATCTTTAACATCTTTATCCCCTGGAGCCTTTAACCTATGTCTTCCTGGTATATCATGTTACTCCCAGCATAGCCTAGTGACGTATGCCGAGTCTTCCGTGGTAATTGTCAAATCACAAATGAATCCAATTCATAAACTCCCTGTCTTTCATTAGCCATACTAAATTGAGCCAGGGCTATGTTGGCGATTGAAATGATGATGAGGTTGGGAGGGGGTGGATGGATGAAGGAGAGGGTATATCATGCGAGAGGTATTTCCATGGGGGATGGGTATGATAACGTGACAAGGGGGAGAGGCTGCACTGTCGGAGTGATAGCAAGAACTGCACGCCTTATGCAAGTGTGGCTATCCGGGGGGGGGGGGGCGGTTGTGTGTTTGGTCTGTGTTCCACAATTTGGAATACATTCAATGTAATTCATAATATACAAAGGGATCATTTATGATTTAATTTTTTTTTTGGTCGGTAGGGCTACCGAAAAAAAGAAATTAAATCATAAATAATCCCTTTGTATATCCTTTAAACGAATACATCAACGATTGATTAAAATCATTCTATCATTTCTTTGAATTCCCTATTAATTTCGGTGTTGTATATATATCTGATCATATGTTCCATCCCATAAACTTTTCTCCGATGAGAACACTCACACGAGGGAAATGAATGAATAAAAAGAAGCAAGAATTATAAGTTCATATAGCACGCGTTACTGGTAAAATATCAAATTTCTGGTTCACCGTTCGACTTGCATTTGTCGCGTGTCGTCTTAATAATAAATGACGTTCACCAGACGTAAGAGGAGTTCACACTGTTCTGTTACCTGGGTGCGTTTGGCTTCCATGCATGTATAGTCTACTACAAATACTCACAAACACACACGCATTTGGGAATGGTTGAGAATTACTGGCGTAGATCAACCGATAAGGATGGGTCAGTGAGAACGATACAATACTCAAATGTAAGGATATCTTCTTATCACAGCCGCCCAAATATCGTGACCTTTAAGTCTTTTGCTGACGTACTCTTAGTTGATAGACAGTAAAAACTGCGACGGCAGAAGGAATATTTATCTCCAGGGTATCTGGAAAGGGGCACTAAAGAAACATTTCTGAGGGGTATTTCCAATATGGCACGAAAAATATATAAAGGGATTCTTGCATCCGTCAATTGATAATAAAAAGTTGTAACCATGGTAACATGAAACAAAACGTTAACTTTCAACCAATCAGAAAAGCGCTCTATTAGGTCAGTGCACTTTTGCCTCACCCCAACCCCCCATGTCGTAATATATATTCTTTATAATGACTCAATCTATTAAGTGGTGGATGATTTTATTAATGGGACATAAAAATGTTAATGATGCAAGTATGTTTTCAAGTGACATCAACCAGGAATCATATATATATTGTCCAAAGTGCTATACAACATGGACCAAAAGAATAACATTTCCACTCAATGACCGGGAAGTATTTTTGATTGAGCAACATAAAGCTTTATAGACAGGAAGAATCATTGTTAACACTGCCAGTCAATAGTTTCAAACTTTGTAAGGTAGATCAATACTGATTGCACTTTAATGATAAAAATTAGACACTTCCTTATAAATTATTGTTTTCAGAGAATTTAATGAAGACAGGAATTTGTAAATATATATATATATATATATATATATACCTATATATATTTGAAAGGATGCTATAAATACAGCTAGAAAGCATGGAGACGAAGCCTGGTCTGGGCTTCATCAAATTTAATTACGAGCTTCCGGCCATTGGGCCTACTTCAGGTATCTGAAGATGTACAAGGAAATTTCAGCCTAATGAAGACATATAAAGATAAAACCATCTTACATGAATTTAAAACGAAATGGAATGATAGCTTCAGATTTAGATAATTATATTAAAGTGGGCCAAGTCCGACAGAGAATAGAGTAAGATATTCAAAATCTTTAGTTTCATCAAAGATTTTGTAACAGCGGCGAGTTGGTTGAGAGGTGGGTGCAAAATCGTGTTGCCGCAATTGGGAAAGTAAATATAAAGAAAATAAAGGGTGTGGGGCGGGTGGTTTAAAATTATTTTAGGAATAAGTTGGAGGCGATATCACAGAGGGATCTGGTTCAGTTGTTAACAGTTCTGGGGGTGTAGTTTATATTCACAAGGAATTCTCAACATTTCCTGGAACAAAAACATTAAAAAGAAACGAATCTATTCGTTGTCTTCCTCAAGTGCCCCCCCCCTCCGAACCTTCCTGCCCCTCCCTCCATCACTGGCTGATGGAGATATGATGTGTCACTGCTGCCGTAGCCCCCCTAAATGCTACAGTCACAGCAAAGAACCCGGCTCAAGACCGATCGAGGATATTACGTTATTTTAAATAGCATCATCGGTCGGAATTGAGATCGGCTTCGTTGGAGTGACGGTGGAATAACGAAGACAAGATTGAAACACGTGGTTATTCTGAGAGAGAGCGGACTCGAGTCAACATAAATGAAGCATGGCAGTTCACCGTGGCAGTTTCTAGACTGATTTTTTTGGGGGTTGATATCAATAATGCAACCACGTACGTACTGAGCCCTGGAATAGTTATCTGTGCTGAAGATGGCATTTGATTGAACAGCGCAACAATCGAGTATCCTTCTCTCAATTGCAGTCCGAGTACAACGGTCGAGTACCAGGATCCTGTTTTTTTTATTATTTCAAAGATACCGTAATCTGTTATCTTAAGCTGATGTGAATATACCACTTTTCAAAATAAGTCCAATGACTGTCAGGGACCAATCGTGTGCAAGATATTGTTTTTCGATGACGTATGGACCAATCAGGCGGAGGGTAAGTCGAGAATATATTTAGAGATCATGTGATAGATGACGGAATGCTTATAGGTGTATGAATGTTAGACTAAATCAGTGATGGCATTGTAATTGATCTTCGCATTTGTAAAAATGGTTAAACGTGGCTTGGAAGCCAATAAAACCAAAATGTACTTCCTTTTGAAATGCTTAATTAATTACTGGACCGAAAAGTTTATTCATTTTGAACTAGCTGTCGTGTTGCATCACATAAGACTACTCACGAAGGCTAGGGCGGGGGAGGGGCAAGTGAGAAGGATGGATTGGATAAGCAGGTGAACTATTTTATCTTTATTATATTAACATACGGGATGCTATATTGTATATTCATAGATAAAACGTAAATCAACAAGTTGAAATGTCCATTATTATTCAAAATGTTCATTTTCATCCCCTTTTTAGGCCTAACTATATTTTTAAATTCAATTGTGCTCATATGACATTAATCATTTACATGAATTCCTCGCCTGTAAGGTCATGACTGTTTGAAAATGACATGGTTTGTTGAATCTTTAGAGGGATCAATATATGCGAGACAATTTAACAGTATCTTTCATCAAAACAGTATCGTAACCCCCCCCTTCCTCCTTCCTTCATGCCAACATGATTTACACTCTTGTTTCGGCTGTGTGAAATTATGTGAATCGGAAAGGTGCCAGCCGTGTCAACTTTGATCCGTTTCAAAGTAACTCGTTTTCCGAATTACCTTGACTCGAAATTAAAAATGATTTTCAGCCGATGCCACTCCGTGTTAGATCAAGGCGAAACTTGAGAGTCACTTTAACTGGGAGTAAAGTTGACTCCCAGATGGCACTATTCCGAGTCGAATTTGACTCTGCAAAAACAAAAGTGTATCATTTCATGTGTGTATAATTAAGATGTCCATTTACGAATGTTATAGAATGATAGAAAATTTAAGTTTCTTGCTCCTAATCAGCTAGCGTTGAGCTTTGCCAAAGTATGAAAATGCTCAAAACGGTTCTTTAACTTAGATCGTTATTTTTTTCAAGACAGTCGATTCTGTATTTCTTCATATATACACATACAAGAGGGGTTTTTTGTATGAATTAAGAAAATACTTCCTTGAAGCAATTAGTCGCATGATCAAAACATACTGAAAATACAATGAAAATATTTTAACGATATTTTATATCGTACTGTCAATCTACCATTCCAAATAAGATCTAAAACATGTCCCACGCAATGCATATATCATAATAGACAGAGCTGAAAACAAAACAAAAATAAAAATTTACCCTCGATCAAACAATTTCGTGATCGGGTCGTTGTATACCACGTGTGACTGACGTCACAATACAATAAAATAAAACCGAATAGGATGTATGACAGGAAGGAGCATACACAGAAGCAGATGCATAGCTCTGCTATGTTTCCGTTTTAGATAAAAAAGAACTGACATGTTGTTTCCGGGATTGATTTCTCTATATTGCAATTTTAAAATCATATATAGGCATAAAAATACGAATAATGGATTGTGTTTAAGAGCAGTACACTATGTTTGTAAAATACTGCGTAGTTTAGTGTAGTGCCCTTTTTTTAATTTCAAAGATTTTTTCGATACATCTCTTCCAAGACTAGATATGTTTACTCACGAACTTGAAGACGATATTATATTTGAATTAAAGTTAAAGAATTTGTATTGTTTGATCATGAATTACACCATGATCCGATGATCATGATAAGTGAAAACCTGTTAGAATATGTTCCGTCATGCTAATTATTATCATCATCATCATCACCACCATCATCATCATCATCATCATCATTATCATCATCACCATCATCATCATCTCCACCATCATCAACATCGTCATCATCGTCATCATCATCCTCATCATCATCATCATCACCATCATCATCATCACCACCACAATCATCATCATCATTGCTCGTTAGTTTGGCGTTGCTTCATTACTAGATCATCTATATCGTTAAGTAATTAGCAAAACGGTATTGGCCCCGATGAACTTTGTCATTTTTTGTGAGTACCGAATTATAAAAGCCCTTTAAAAAGAGGCCTTTGATTGATCAAGCTTACTCGACCGTAGTGTGTTATATTTCACCTTCTCTACTCTACATAACATCCTATCACAGTACAGTATTAACGACATCTTTACTAATTAACCTATTGTTGGCTCAATACTGTTTGTAATTGTGTCTATGAGAGAGTAGGAAATAGGGTACAGGTGGAAGAAACATCAAGTATACCATGTTTTCACAGGTTAATGCGAGTACTACATACAGTAAAGGTCGACGAAATGGTAGTAAACACGTTGAAAATGAAAAAAAAATGGCAGACACAAAATAATTGCGCAACAGAATTATAAAAAAACAAAATAAATGAGCAAAACGGAAAACGGACAACGATAAAAAAATAATAAGATCGGAATAAAGAGGGAAAGAGAATAATATTATAGATTAGAGAAAATAAAATCTTTACGGGAAAGAGAAAATGAGAGAAGGAGATGATAAGTGGCAATGAGAAAGAAAGAGAGAGGGAGAGAGAGAGAGGGGGAGAGAGAGGAGGGGGTCGGGGGAGAAAAGAAGTTGGTGAAGCAAAATTGAAAAAAAAATGATCGGCACTGATGAAAAGAGACACCAATGTAATCACTGCTCTGCCAGTCGCATCATAGCAACTGTGCATAGCAACGGGTGACTGTGTACACAATTCTTCCCAATTTGAATTACCCCACGCCGCGTGTGGGGATGACGAATCAATGAAACATTTCGTAGACAGAGAGGTGCTAAAATGACCTTTAATCTGCTGAGCCGGGGGTGGGGAGGACGGGGACGAGGGGTCTGTTAGGGGAAGGTGTCCATAGCGCCCAGCCGTAACATTAGCGATTCAGGATAATAGAAACATATGAATTAATAGCCCAACAAGGACAATGCCAACGTTGATGAAAATAATCTCAACAAAAGTATTGTTTTAGTCACCATCATTTATGACGGTATAAATAAAGCGCGTTGCAAGTTATCTCCGATTGTATAATTACTATATCATAATCCAGTTCTATCATTTCAAATTCTGATTGATTTATTTTAAGGAATTGCTTTCTAGCCAGGTATTCTGATTCATTTCATCATATTCAAAATAATGAATTATGACAAAGTAAGCTTTAACACTGTAGCTTTCTACACTAATCTGTTTTAAGGAGGTATCTCATTGGACGGCTGATGCTTAAGAACGTTTCAAATTTTGATTCTTACGAATGTTTGTTTGCAATATCAAAATGTAGTTACCAACTGCTTTAAAACGGAAAAAATATTTTCGCAAAAGTTCGACGCACATTTCTAATCAGAGGATCTATTTTATACGCGAGCCATGTGCTCATTTGATCGCTATCATTGGCGAATAAAAGAGAACTTCGGCGATAGTTTGCAATGATTATGACTATTTTGCAAACGCTAGCAATTGTTAAAGGAAAACAGTTTCGGAAAGAAATTCTGAATATGTTTAAACTTTTATTTTTTTTATTTATTTTTTTTTCTCTAAGAGAAAAAATAAAAATGAATAAAAAGACTTTTGTAATTAAACTTTTTATTTACTTTTAATGTTTTGAGACTATTTGTATTTAATGTTATGTGTAGATTGTAACCTTGTAGTAAAGACAAACATAATTACATGTTCATTTTGCAGAGACTTTAACAATAGCATTCACATTCACACATGTGACATTCATAATGCATGCCAATGTCCTTTTCCTGGATGTATTCATTCTGTTTTTTCTTATTTTGAGATAAATGATGATGAATTTATTAATATGCATCATTATGATAACAATCATCTTTATAGTAATCAAGATTTTAATAAATTGTATAATACTTTTAATGCAAATGAAGTCAATGAATTTGACTTGGATATTGATTCTAACTGTAAATATTTCTCAGATGATCAATTTGTAGATTAGTTTTAAATATATAAATAGTAGTTTTAGTATTTTACACTTCAACTCTCGTAGTTTAAGTAAAAACTTTGATGCAATATCAGAATATTTATCCACATTATCGTTTAACTTTTCTGTATATGGATTTTTAGAAGCCTGGATTAATGGCAATACGCCTCTCTTATTCAACATAGATGGTTATACATTTGTTAATTCTGATCGTTGTCAAGGGAAAGGAGGAGGAGTAGCTTCACTGATTTCTGATTCCTTAAATTATGCTGTTCGGACAGATTTACTAAGTTGTCCCCAATGTTACGAATCACTTTTTATTGAAATATCATTTCAACACACTAAAAATGTTATTGTAGGTATTATTTATAGAAAACCCTCATCAAACATAATTGAGTTTACTGAATATTTTGAAGATTGTTTAAAAAAAAAATTCTGAATGTAAGCATGCATACTTAATGGGGGACTTTAACATAGATCTTTTGAAATATTCTACTTATGGTCCTGTTAATAAATTTTTAAGTGTTATTTATGCCAACATTTTCTTGCCTCTTATCAATAAACCATCTAGAATTACACAATCTTCCTTTTCCCTAATTGACAATATTTTTACCAATAATTTCAACTCCGATATTTCATCTGGTCTATTAGTAAATTATATTTCTGATCACTTCCCGGTTTTCCAAATTTCTGAAAAATACAAGTTGATTAAACAAGATTTTATATATTCATGCCAAAACATAAATGAAAACATGACCAATCTTTTGGCAAGAAAAACTTGCCATTGTTAATTGGGATGATATATTATTCTGTGAAAACACTGAAACTATTTATAATAGATTTTTAATGAAATTCAGTAAATTATATAACAATGTCTTTCAAAAAGCTTCTAGATCCAAAGAAAAGAGAAAAGCAAAGAAACCATGGATTGATTCGACACTGTTAAAACAGATGCGGAAAAGGAATAGACTATTGAAAAAATATCGTGAAAATCCTAATGAGAATTCTAAAAAAAATATGTGAAAATACGTAATTTTGTAAACATAGCACTTAAGAATGCTCGTAAAAGATTTTACGAACAAAAGTTTAAAGAGTCTACTGGTAATTTGAAAAAGACATGGAACATTATTAAAGAAGTACTTGGAAATAAAAAGAAAAAGCTGCCTAATTATATAAATGTTAATGGTAATAATGTTCATGGTGATAAGAATATAGGAAACAGTTTTAATGATTTTTTTTGTGAAGATTGAATTGAAGATAAAAGAGTCTGGAAATTCCTTAGATAATAATGATTATGCCAAATTCTTGCCACAGGAATGTATTAAGTCTTTATTTCTTAAACATATCACTGAGAATGAAATACTTGATATTGTTAAAAAAATGAAAAGTAGTAGAAGCTGTGGAATCGGTAGTATTAGTCCCATAGTCATTAAAAAAACAATTATACTCATTTCTAAACCGTTATGTCACATATTTAACTTGTCATTATCATCCGGTATAGTTCCTTCCAAATTGAAAATTTCCAAAATGATTCCTGTTTATAAACAAAATGATTTACATGATATCTCTAACTATTGTCCAATTTCTTTGCTCCCATTTTTCTCAAAAATTTTCTCAAAGAACTGTATATAATCGATTATATGATTTTCTATGTATCAATTCTCTCTTAAATGATAATCAATTTTTTTTTAAATGTATCAACTGAAATGGCAGTTATCAATTTACATGATTATATAATTAACTCATTGAATAAGAAACACCATACAATTGGAATATTTTTAGATCTTAGTAAGGCTTTCGATTGCATTGATTTTTACTATTAAGTTATTCTTATTAAGTTACAGTACTATGGAATAAGGGGTCTTCCGCTGCTCTGGTTCAAAAGTTATTTATCAAACCGATTACAATATGTTTTTTACAACAATGTTTTATCTGAACTTTTGAATGTCTTGTGTGGCGTGCCCCAGGGATCAAACCTAGGGCCGCTATCATTTCTAATATTCATAAATGACCTACCGAACTGTACAAATAAATTAAAGTTTCTACTTTTTGCGGATGATACCAACATATTAATTTCTGATGATTCAATACTATCTTTAAATAATGTTATAAACACTGAGCTCAAAAACATAACTGACTGGTTTCATTCTAATAAACTATCTTTAAATATGGATAAATCAAATTATATATATTTATCTCTCAATAATACTTCACAAAATACTTCAGATTTATTACACATCAAAATGAACAGTCATATTCAGTGGCGTACCGTGGGTCACGGCAGGGGGGGGGGGGGGCACCAGCAAAAATTTTGAGTCACTTAGTGAGCGCGCAAAGCGCGCTCAGTTGTCAGGTATACTGACCTAATAGAGACATTTTAAGAAAGCACTTGTAGTCATTGTATCATTAATAACATACGCATATCAGTAATCAAATAATGCGAGCGCGAAGCGCGAGCTGAAAATTTTTGATATTCAGACCTAAAAAGGGACATTATAATTGAACTTTTGTAATCATAATACGTACTTGTCTCGCTAAACAATGCGAGCGCGAAGCGCGAGCCGAAATTTGTGTATATATTGACCCCAAACAGGGAAATCTTAAGGACTATATTTTAGGAATCCCTTAATAGTATACATGTCACCATAGTCATCTAATGCGAGTGCCAAGCGCTTGCTGATTTTGTTAGAATTACATTTAAACACATATGAAGCACTTGTAGTCATTGTAATCATGAATCACATACGCATCTCACTAATCAAATATTGCAAGTGCGAAGCGCAAGCTGAACATTTAGGAAATTCAGACCTGAAGAGGGGCATTTTAAGGCTTCTTTGTAGGAATTCACGAAACCATACGTATTTCACTAACCAAACAATGCGAGCGCGAAGCGCGAGCCGAAATTGTTGTATATATTGACCCCAAACAGGGGCATCTTAAGGACTATATTTTAGGAATCCCTTCAAAGTATACATATGTCACCACAGTGATCTAATGCGAGTGCCAAGCGTTTGCTGATTTTGTTAGAATTACATTTAAACACATATGAAACACTAGTAGTCATTTTAATCATGAATAACATACGCATCTCACTAATCAAATATTGCGAGTGCGAAGCGCGAGCAGAAAATTTAGGAAATTCAGACCTGAAGAGGGTCATTATAAGGTTGTTTGTAGGAATTCACGAAACCATACGTATTTCACTAACCAAATGATGCGAGCGCAAAGCGCGAGCTGAAAAAAGGGACATTTTAAGGACTGATTTTAGAAATTCATGGAGAGGAGACATATCTCACCAATCTACTGATGCGAACGTTATCACGGACAGGAAATGTTTTATATTAAGACCTTAAATGGGGCAATCACTTTAAGTAGTTATGAAAAAGAAGCATTTGTCACTATATAAAAAAAAATAATATATTGGGTGTATATTGACTTGAAAACAGGAGGTTTTCGTACAACAGGTTTATATATCTCGTTAAACAGACAATGCGAGTACCAGGAACAATGAAGACATAGGCCCTGAGCAAATTATGTTTCATAAAGTTATGATAAGAATGTTTCCTATGTAATATAACATAACGTGATTATAATATAATATACCATTATAATGAATAATAACTTTTTCTTTCCCACTACGTTCCTCTTCCTTTCTCCCTCTTTTTCTCCTTTTCCCCGTTTTTTTTTTTTTTTTTTTTTTGGGGTCAGCCGATTGGGGGCTAACACATATCCCACGAAGTTGAACCCAATATATATTTTACAAAAAAAGATTATTTGCATATGTTCAATCTCATCTAGATTAGCGCATTCAAAAGAATTATTTATCAAATTCAATCTTCTTACTGTATTTCAACTGAATTCATATCACTGAATGCAATATTACTTATAAATATAAACACAATTTACTTCATAAATCATTATCTTCGATGCTTATTGTAAATTCATCTATGCATGATTTTAACACAAGAAATACAAATAAATATCATTTATGGACTGTTAATAGAAATTATGTATCATTTTCATTTAGACATCATACACCAGTTGTGTGGAATAATCTCCCCATTGCAATAAAGTCTCTCAACTCAATGTATGCTTTTAAAAGAAAATTGAAATTTTATTTAATCAATAGTACTTAAATTCTGTCTTTACTGCATTGCCTGTTTTCTTTTGGGTTTGTGCGGACTTTGTATCTTGTTGTGTTCTGCTTTGTTTTCATTGTACAATTATATGCCCATTACCTATTCATAATTTTTCTTTAAATGGATTCAATCTAATTCTATACTGTATTATCAAGGGTGGTTATCCAGACAATTCCTTTTAATATTTTAATATTATATTTCAAATCTTTCACTGCTCAAGTTTTCACGCAATTGTATGATTATGTGTATGTTTTATTGGAATTAAATAAATGAATTGAATTGAATTGAATTGAAACTTTCTTTGCAACAAGAAAAATTATTGGCAAAAATGAAAACTGTTTAGGAGCTTTCTTGCAACCTTTGGAATCTTTTACGAATCCTGGCGAAATCTCTAATTCGCAACGTTCACAAGCATTCGCCGCTCAGTGAGATACCCCCTTAAAGTGAATCCCCTGAAATAACCCTGTATTGGCCCATCTTTGCTATTTCTTTTTCCTGAATACATGTCGAAAATTATTAAGAGATGATACCATAGGTGTAAGGCAAAGAGACACATGTAGACCATGTTTCTACTTCAAGAAACATTGTCTCAATGGTCTTTTTTTAGTTATATAAAATTACCATAAAAGTCACAATATAATAATTTTGTATAATAACAGTATAATAATGTTATATAATAATGTTGTACAATGACACTATAATAATGTTATATAATAACAGTATAATAATGTTTTTGTACGATTGTCGATTAATAAAAAGAGAAACAGGGCTATGAGTCATAGGTAAAATACAAATAACACCTCGAATTTTGTTTGCCGTGTTTTCTTACGACTTAGCCTGTAAATACGAATTTGTTGCTACGTTCATTATTTCTATTATTCTGTTATCTCAATCTTATGTGTCCGATTTACACCCTGATAAATAAACACATTCCAGGATCACCTCCAATTTGTTGAGAAATATTCAGCTTCTGATTTTTCTCTAGGTAGCCCACAAAGCACTTGCTACTTTTTATCATGACAGAGAAGGTATACCAGAATCAAACCGGATCTTCAGTATGGGACCCATTCTCGTCAAAATTCATCATTTTCTGGGCTGTGTCTTTCAGATATCCAAACTAGGGAATTAATTTCAACTAACTTCTTGAAAACGTTGTATTTATTAAAAAAAAGTGATAGGAAATTTGTAAGAAGTCGATAAGAAGTAGATGATTGTTTAAAATGGCGTTTCCGGTTAGACGTCGACGCATAGGTCAGACTCTCGAGACTATACCAGGTACGTTACTTTCTATTTGCTATGATGTTTTCCTATACATTCCAGTAGTATTTTTCACAATAAATTGTTCTTCATTTAGGGGAGTGGCGGGAGATGTGGGTTAGGGAATCTTATGGAAACTGCGACCCAGATGATTAAATGACGAGATCTCGAAGCTCACCATACCTATATCCTTTAGGAGAGATGATCAAGTGACATGATCTGGGATCTCGTTATCATGGTAATGTCAGTATCTTGTCCCGAAGATGAAATAATGAGATGCAGAGATCTTGGAGCGCGTTTTGTCCACATCCTGAAGATAAATAAATCTTAGATCCCGTCATGTTTTCATCTTATCATCTGGTCGGTTCACCTATCTGAACATCTTCCTGATGGATATAGACATGACGAGATCGAAGATCTACAGTATGCAGTAGTCTTATCATCATGATCATCGCTACAACAGGATGTAGATATGACGAGATGGTTATCTGGATATCTAGGTGGTTCAGCTGATCTTTCATAAACATACCTCTAGTTCGACGAACCGCCAGTAAAACAGTTTAATAGCTCAAATGTTTGTTAACTCTATGAGTCGAATTTGTAATCTTTTTTTTTTTTTTTTTTTTTTTTTTTGGGGGGGGGGCAGTCTATTCGACGTTTCCATTCTGTCATTCTTACCCCCATATGTGTTATCCCATGAGTCATTTCTGCTGAAATCACCTAGTATACAGTGCTCCACCAAAACCATAATTTAATGATAATAAATCTCTGATGATATTTGTCTGTATTATAACTTGGACATAGAACTGTAATCAAAGGGTTCTTTAAAACTTGTAGTCTAGGTTAAGTGAACTCGAAGGCTCTAAACCAGGGGGGTAATATACTCAGAACGGTTCTTTCGTCCAATCTCAGTCTCCGTGTTGAGCGACGAGATTGATAAAATTATTCTTGAGTATTATGAGTTACAGTATTGGTATGCTGTTCCCCTTTCAGATTTTTGCTCCAGTATTTAGGATTGTGCACTTCACAGTACGATCACGACAGTATAACATCAATAAAAAAAAATAGATGAGAGAGAGAGAGAGAGCGATATGCAGATAGAAAAATAGAACTCAGTCTGCTAACATCTTATTTTAAAGTCGTCTGCATTACTTATGAATCTACTTTTGTGAGCTCTACCAATGATTATCAACACTTCAATACAGAACACTGTATACCAACATTAAAAGAAAAGTGATCCGTCGTATTCTCTTCTTTGTTTGATTGGAGATATTCTATTATTGCACTTTTTCGAAATATAACAGATTAGAGACTTACATCATATATATATATGATGCGTCGTAAAATGCCTTTTACTGACATATTCGAATTACGTGTTCTGTTCAAACAAATGTTGTTCTTGATCATGAGAAAGCTTACCAGAGGCTTACCATACATTGCAACAAATAATGTATGCAAAATAGATTTCAATAATTGTACTTTTAAATAGAAATTTGAATGAATTTCGATCACTTGACAGGATTATGTTCATCACTGTGGCATGATCTGTAGTACCATTTTTTTTCCTTCAAACTTTGCAACACTCTACATTCTAACAGAACACTTTATCGGGAAAATTCATACTGGATTCTGTACTTTGTGTTCAATGTTCCTTCCCAAACGAAATCATTTGTTATCCTTGTCTCTACCAGATTAGAAAATAGAAAGATGAACGTGAGTTATGTATAAACTTTAGACGGAGCACTGGTTCATGATTTATTCATGTAGCCGCCCATGTCTGTCTCTGATCGGAAAGAGGGTTATAGCAATGACAAGAGAGGGGCGAGAGAGTGAAGGAACAGGAAGTGTGTATTTTGATGAATTAGTTGTGCGCTTGAGAGGGTCGTGGTGGTTTGGGTTGTGGGGTGTGTGTTTGCGTGAGAGGGTGATATATGGTGGTTTGGGTTGTGGGGTATGTGTGTCCGTGAGAGGGTAGTTTATGTTGGTTTGGGTTGTTGGGTATGTGTGTGTGTGAGAGAGGGTGGTGTATGGTGGTTTGGGTTGTAGGATATGCGTGTGCGTGAGAGGGTGGTATATGGAACTTTGGGTTGTGGGGTACGTGTGTGCGTGAGACGGTGGTATTTGGTGGTTTGTGTTATGGGGTATGCGTGCATGAGAGGGTGGTTTGGGTTGTGGGGTATGTATGTGCGTGAGAGGGTGGTATATGTTGGTTTGGGTTGTGGGTGTGTGTGTGCGTGATATATGGTGGTTTGGGTTGTGGCGTACGTGTATGCGTGAGAGGGTAGTATATGGTGGTTTGGGTTGTGGGGTACGTGTGCGCGTGAGAGGGGTGGTATATGGTGGTTTGGGTTGTGGGGTATGTGAGTGCGTGAGAGGGTAGTATATGTTGGTTTGGGTTGTGGGATATGTGTGCGCGTGAGAGGGGTGGTATATGGTGGTTTGGGTTGTGGGGTATGTGTGTGCGTTAGAGGGTAGTATATGTTGATTTGGGTTGTGGGGTGTGTGTGCGCGTGATAGGGGTGATACATGGTGGTTTGGGTTGTGGGGTATGTGTGTGCGTGAGAGGGTAGTATATGGTGAATTGGATTGTGGGGTATGTGTGTGCGTGTGAGGGTGATATATGGTGGTTTGGGTTGTGGGGTACGTGTGCATGAGAGGGTGGTATATGGTATTTTTGGTGTGTCGGGGTGTGGGTTATATTTGCGTGAGAGGTGTGGTATATGCTTTTGGTGGGATGCGGGGTATGTGTGTGTGTGTTAGTGTGGTATATTGTGATTTTGGGTGTGGGTATATGTGCGTGAGATGGTGATACATGGTGATTTGTGTTGGGGGTTGTGTGCGTGAGAGGGTGTTAATATGCTTAGGGGTGTGGGGTTTATTTGCGTGAGAGAGTAGTATATATGACGGTTTGGGGTGTGGGATATGTGTGTGTGAGAGGGATGGAATATGGTGGTTTAGGGTGTTGGGCATGTGTGTGTGATAGGAATGGTATGTGGTGGTTTTGGGTGTGGGGTATGTGTGTGCGTAAGAGGGATGCTATATGTTGGTTTAGGGTGTTGGGCATGTATGCGTGATAAGAATGATATGTGGTGGTTTTGGGGGGTGTGTACGTGAGAAGAGTGGTATATACGGTAGTTTGGGTGTTGGGTATGCTTGCGCGAGAGGGTGGTATATGGTGTTGTGGGGTGTTTGGTATATTTGCGCGAGAGGGTGTTATAATGGTAGTTTTGGATGTGGGGTATGTGTGCGTGATAGGGATGCTAAAGGGTAATTTGGAGTGTGGGGTATCTTAGCGCGAATGGGAAGGTGTATGGCGGTATGGGGTGTGGGGTATGTGTGCTTGATTGGGGTGGTATATGGTGAGGGCGTGAGTATGGGATGGTGTACAGAAAGTCAGAGAAAGAAAGAGAGAGTGAGTGAGCAAAATTGAGGGACATATTGTTGAGTGCGTGGTGTGGGTGGGTTTGTGTGCGAGGGGAGGGAGAGCGTGAGAAAGTTCAAGATAGGATAGGAGCAGGTAAGAGTTGGTGGGAGTGCTTATCGTTGAACATGTTTTAGTGAGGATGTGCGTGCGTGGGGTGACACCCACCCACAGAAACATGGACATAAACTGGGTGATGAACTGCACAAGGTGCCATTTCCATAAAGACGTGTGAAATGCGTGTAACAGCTGTCAGAAGCAGGGCTCTGTTTGAAGCTCCTTGGCGTCACATACCACATGAGTTGAATAAGAATTGGAAGAACCCACTGCGTGTTGATTGAATCATCATGGCATGCTATCGGATGCGAGCCACCGCATTACAGCAGACACAATATAACATCAGTAACCCCCCCCCCCCATTCAGTATCAATCGAAGATTCTCGATTGCATGGTTTCATGTCTCTCGTCAACTATCATTTAGGATGCTAACGTGATATTTGGTAAGGATAGTTCATCAACCCCCCCCTTCTTTCTCTCTGATAAATTTCATTAATATCATCCATAATCCTGTGTTTGATGTGGAGTACGTGTATCAACCAGTGTTCTATTAGTTCGCTCTGACTCTTAATTACTGAGATCATGCGCGCTTGTTGCACTATCACTCCTTACAATTTCAGTCTGGCAGCGAGTGAATATACTAGCATATTAAGATGGAAAATGACTCGTAGATTATTCTTTTATATCGCAAGGGTAAGGTTGATCTGAGCGATCTTCATTAGATCTTATGTTTTCAATGCACGGGTGAGAGAGCTCCCAGAAGAGTTTTGACGTTATTAAGGGAACATTGGTGTTCACCTGATTGGAATAATGTTCATGGTACTCTTGAACTAATCGGAAAAGAGTTGTGGTTCTATTCGAGACAACTTTGTTACGGGTTTATGAAAAGGTACGTTTTATTCAATCATTCACGTCGCTATTTAAAGGGAAATTTCGTTTCAATAGTAAATTTCCTTATTCGTATTCATTTTAAGTAAAACATCTCGATATGTCGAAATGCAGGAAGGCTTGGGAAGAAGTAGCTATTCGTTTGTTTTTTAGGGGGAAGGGGGTAAGAAGGAAAAAGTGGTCTCACAAATTTAGAAAATCAGCATGAGAACATCAAATCTACCGTATCATTGACCCGTTCAGACAATTCCTTACTCTATATTATAATGATTTAGTTTTTTTTCAAGTTTCCATCGTAAATGAAACTGTACCATTGTTATACTATTGTTTTATCATTCATTTATATGATTTAGACGATTCGTTAGAATGTCCTCTATATTCAATTTATGAAGTAAAGATACCCGTTGCCTGTAGATTGCGTAATTTCTGTGTTTGTGTCAGTTATTATAATCACGGTGATAATATCGATGGTAACCTTTAAAACTGATCAGATGTTATGAGCATCCTCTTGAAACGATCCCCCATCCTTCTATAGGCGTGAACTTTATTACTCTTCTTCACATAATATTGAGGGAAGGATTGATTTAAAGTTAAAGGGACTTTAAAGCGTTGGTGGAAATGATGTTGAAAATGTTTCATTAAGATATTGGTGAATATTCCAATTAATATGTCATCTTCTGCTTGCTTTTTGCCTGTTTTATTTATCTTACCATGTAATATATTCACATTAATGAAAACAGTGTTACATTTGCAAATAAGAATACATGATTAGATTGTCGAGTTTGGTGCAAAACTACACTTTGTCCTTTAGCTTGTTAAAGCGCTTACGTTTCGCGTTAGTACTAAAGGATTTATTCAACACCACCATCAAATGTTATTAACATGTGCATGTTATCGTGCTATCAACATGTGTGACATTTCTATAGTTTTGTAACTTTCTAGCTTGGAACTTTGTTATTTAACATCAAATTAGGCTTTCAGGAGGAAAAACTAGTTAGATAACAAATTAACTTCAGAACTCGTCCTGTCTAATTTTGATTAACTCGTGCGATATCACGGGTCATTTTTGTAATACTTAAAAGAAATAGCTTCACTATGTATTGGGTATAAAGGTTCATGCTTGTTGGAAAATATAGCACAAGTCTCGTGTAAAATAACCCTCTGTATACAACAAGACCTGACGTATAATACAAATGATTATTGAACTTGATATGAGACCAAGTTTATCGAACAATTTTGTGTATCAAAACTTCAATATTTTTATCAGGTTTTTTAAAAAGAATGCATACACGTTTTCAGTACAGTCAAATAATCCCACAATCCCTTCGTATTATATAACGGTCCCAAGGCTGATATATCAGGGTATTTGACACCACAAAATGATGTCAAAGCATGCAGATAGTAATGAGAATATATATGTTTATTTTTGTTTATAGGGGCATAGATAAATATAAAAGAGCAGAGAATTTTGAGAAAGGTAGCCTGGTGAAACAAATCTTAAAAGAACAATATTAATGATAACACTTCAGCAAATATGCGTGTCCCTATGCGCTAAAAGTATAAGAAAAGCTAAGGGACATGAAAGGAACATGTAGATACAATTCAATATTGGATACTGAGTTAACTCGAAAATGATTTAAGTGTTGCATAAGTATCACTTAAGATAAACTTTGAACTTATCTAAATTACTTAGACATCTTAGGAAATCAGGTAGTGCATTTCATAAAGTAGCGGAGGCGTATGAAAAAGAACGTTCACCTTACGACTTAGTTCAGATAGAAGGAACAATGAATAATGCTTTTGAGGTTGATCTGAGAGTACGGGAAGGACGGTAGTGTAATACTAATTTTGTTAAATACTGCACTGCCTTTCTAAATAAATATTATGATTGATTGATTTTCTTTTCTTTTTTTGTTAATTTGTCATATTTAAATCACACTTCATGTTTCTTTCCTTGTTCACAGATGAGTGTTACGAGGCCTTGTTGGCAGAGCAGAGTGTTGAGACACTAAAACGTCTTTCTGTGAATAATGAATGCATTCCGCTCCTTCTTAATCGCCTACCACATTGTGTACCTCGTCTGTTAACATTAGCCAACAGTCTAGGAGAAGAAATTAGCCAGAGCATCAGTCAAATCGTTCTCAATCTTACACAGGTATGTAAATATTTATTATTCTTAAACAACATTGATTACACTACTTGGTAAATTAATGTCTTGTCAATATTTAGACATCCGGACCCGTCTTACAAAACGTCGATTAAAATCAGACTCAAGTTACGATTGATCTGGAACACCTATCTGTGAGCTACATAAATTTTTGAGTTTGATCTGAATCAAAGGACTTCGCACACCTTACGACTGGTACACGATCAGACTTTGGAACAAATCGTATTTTGCTTATTTTCCGAAAATGTGAATTAAAAGTATTTCTTAATTTGAGGTTTAAATTAACTGTAAGAGTACAATGTAAAGTGTGAATGATTGCAAGCATTAAATAATCTTGAGTAAAGGCCAATTTGGTTTCAAATCGTGGCCAATCGTACGATTGCTATGACGTCATTACGACTCGATATTCAATTTGCTTTTATTCAAACCAGGATGGTAGCATAATCGCAGATTTGCAATAAGTGTTCGTACGATGATTTAGAACTTTTAACAGTAAGATGTTCCATGTTTTAATATTCGCATCAAATTTTATTACGTTTTATTATGAAATCGGGTCGAAGGCCAATCGTAAGGTGTGCGATGGCCTTTAAGGCCACCGCACACCTTACGACTGTTCGCGATCCGATTTTGGAACAAATCGCATTTTGCTCAATTTCTGAAAATGTGAATGGAACATATCATTTTATTTGAGGTTAATATTAATTGAAAGAATACTAGTATAACAATTTTTAAAGATTGCAAGCCTTTATTTTGGAGTAAAAGCCAAATTAGTTTCAAATCGTAGCCAATCGTACGACTGCTATGACATCATTACGACTAGATATTAAATTTGCTCTTATTCTAAGAAGGATGATAGCATAGTCACAGATTTGAACATAGGTATTCGTACGATGATTTCGAACATTACACAGTAAGATATTCCAAGTCTCAATATTAGCATCAAATTCTACTACGTTTTATTCCAAAATTGAGTCGCAGACCAATCGTAAGGTGTGCGGTCGCCTTGAGTATCTGACTCTTTGTAAGACGGGGCGCTGGTCATTATTGCATATGGCTCCGGCTAAAATGTCTGCTAAATAAGGGGGAATCGAAAATGTTGCAACGTTTGCTTACATCGTTTTTTAATTATTTATTTGTCGAATTAATCTATTGCACTATCGGCCCGAGAGAATTTTAATAGTACGGGAAACAATTACATTGTGAAAAATTGAGCACAATGCTAGGTGTTATTGAAGAGAAAAGGAGAGAGACAGAGAGAGAGAGAGAGAGAGGTAGAAAGAAAGAAGGGGAGAGAGGAGATTATTTGAAACAATATTCAATCACAAGCCCATAACGACCTACAACGAATAAAAAAAGAATTAAGGTATAGAGTTGAAGAAAGGGAGAAAATTTAAATAAATGGATGGAAAACAACCGAAAAGAGCGAAATAAAACAGACGAAAGAAAGAAAAAAAAATAAAGAAAGCCCCCCAAAATAAATAAATAGATATAGGAATAAAGCTGATATTTACACTGAGGAACTGCCTTTGATGGTTACACGACTTACACCTTTCCTTTAAAAGAAAAAGATCTTTGTAACCCAGTGTATCTTCTTAGTTATGTCATGCTTGTGTTATGAATGATTGATTCGCATTCGTCGTATCTTTGTTGCTAAGCACGCCATGATAATCTAGGTAAATATTGACACCATTTTGTTTCCCGCTCATTATGAATGCAGCTATATAAAGGGATCTTCATGCACATTACCCGCCAATGAGGGTGGTCTGTAAACAGGTTGTATGGCAAGTCCAGAAAAAATAGCGTTATCATAATGAGCTGAAAGTTGTATTCAAAAGGGACTTTTTAAAGCTATACAAGTATTAGCAGTTAGCATTTTGATTGTTGTATGAAATTAATATCCATTTGAACTTGACATATCGTTATGAACTATGAAAACAACATTATGGCTATAGGATGCACCGATGAATTGAAATCTTACTTGGCTGAATACAAGGCTATTACATAAATACATAATTATATTTAATATCTGTAACGTTTAACAGAAAGTGGATTGGGGCAGGGGGTGTGACAGCACTCTTATGGTTTATTCAAGGAGTAAGATAATAAGGGGATAAACACCAAGAAAACGGAAGAAAGAATATTATATACCAACAAAATAATGATATAAAAGTGATCTGAGTAGTGTAACTTTATGCTACAGCTTTTATTGAGTAAAATTGATTTCACCTTTAGGACATCCTAACTTCTCTCAAAATGTTACGTATATAGTCTCCAGAAACAGCCCATGCAGTGACCTATGGGGGCTTAAATCTAAATCGGCTAAATATATATACTGTATACAGAAGCTACGAAAGGAAGATTTTACTGGCATGCGATATTTCCTACGATAATCCTCCATGATGCAGAGAATAACCCCTTTAATACTTCAAGCCACATTTCATTCGATCGACTCGCCCGCTCAATCAATCGCCTCTAAATTAGTATCGGGGTCCGGTTTTTTTGGTCGGTCTCGTCTCGTCTCGTTAACCATACAGCCCAGGAAGAGGTGGGCGAAATTGAATAAATGTTATTAGAACTCTGACTAAGAAGAAGAACAGATGTTCATGTTGACAGTCAGTCCAAGCAAAAATGAAATACTGCAAACCTCTCACCCATGAAATATAATCGTATGATAAAATGATGGAGTACTAATGAAGGGGAACGACTCGATTCCGGGGAAGAGGGGCAGATTTGTGTCCATATTCATCAGGTTTAAAATCGCAATATATCTATTCGTCGTGTAAAGAAATCAATGGATTGCATTTCTAAGGTCATGCTTGGTAAATTAATAAAACTCAGTTGAGTTGTAAATTTCGACAAAAAAATAAACAGGAGAGAGAGATTGAGAGGAAAAGGGGAGAGGGAGGGAAAGAGAGAGACACATTGACACATACACCATGTACACAGAAATGAGGCGGAGACAGTCAGATCATGCAGATAGGGGAGACTAGACAGTATAACGTAAATGGTTGTTTTTAGACGATGGGGATTAAATTTGTTGATATTAATCACGCTGATGGAATACTATCCGTGAACCCAACTAACATATACTTCTATCGTTTAGACCCATCCCCATCTGTGAAATAAAATGCCATGTACTCCATCGATGAAACCACGTGATCAACATGCTTTGATTAACAAGAATGACAGGATGTTTTTTTCGGATCAAATTGCTCAAATTGTGAACAGGTTCATCATAATTATCATACACAGAAAATTCAAATGAACATGTTTAAGGAGGAGTCTTGCTTATTCGCAGTTTTGTGAATCTGTATAGGCTCTAATTATTTATAACCGGTTTTCACTTGATATTTGATCAGAAGATAGGAGTTTGAATTGTTCTGGTTTTAAACGTTTTCATGCCAATTCTGGCTCAAAAAACATGACAACTTGTATTTTCGGATGATAAATCCCTGTATTATCAAAGTGATCGAGAAAAAAAGCTAATTTCAGTGGTTTCTGAAATTCTAACGCCGAGTTAATACATTTTCCGCAAAGAAATGTCCCCAAATTATTATTCAACATTGTCTGACTCCAATCAAATACAAATGACAGGACAGAAAATATTGATGAATACGTGAAATTTAGCTCATATGTATGTTAATAGGCACAGACTTATATTGCTCCGGAAAATTTGTATGCCCACCGCGTTGGCGAATTGTCTAAAACCGCTTTCGAAGTAGTCACTTTTGTTTATGCAAACATGCTTTATGGGGAAAGTTTGATTCTATGATGCAAAATATCTCTCTTAACACTTTTGACTTCTCTTTACATCTTTCGCAACGCAAAATAAAGGTCATGAAAACCTTTCACTTTTTGGTTGCATACGGAATTTGGTTTTCATTTTCTCTTTCAGATCTTCTCAGTTTATATATCCTCTTTAATCCCTTTAATTCTGTAGCATGCTGACTTCTTCATTTGTCTATATACTGATCATTTCATTTACTTTGACTCACCCTTTCCATCTATAATAGCAACAGCTACAAATTTAAGAGTTAAAGAGGGAGAGAGAGAGCGAGTGGAGAGGAGAAAGAGTGGGAAGAGAGAGGAGAGAGAGTAAGGGAGATGATGACAAAGAGGAGGAGGGGGGGGGGGGCAAATAGAGACAACAGACAATTATGTTGTAATTCATGAATGAAAGCAATTGTGTTTTCCTGTGGGTGTTTCATGGAAAGACTTGTCGGACGTTTTATCCGACAGTTACCATAGGAACAAGGCCTCTTAGCCAATCAAAATCAGGGAAAGATGTCAGATCTGACAACTTGTCGGATGAAAATGTTGATGAAATGCTCTCCAGGTGTACCTTAAATCATTAGTTGATGGGTTTTTTCGTGAGTTAAGGTCGCACTTGCATTCAGGTTGCTATGTTTCGCCTATTTGAAATTAGAAAACGACGTTTTGACATTCTAACACTGTGTGGATAAATGAAGATGTCGCCAAGGGCGAGGATTTTTGTTTTTGTTGAATAAAAAATGATTAGATTGAGAAAGAAGGCAAAAAGGGAGGAGGGGAATTAAGGGTGAAATACTTCGAATTCGAAATACTCTTCCGTCCTATTACCGGGGACATTTTCGTCTGCTGCCTGACGCAAGTTACTCTTGGTTGATATACAAGCCTTCATTTACAAATTGATACTTTACGATCTTCGCGCTCCTGATAATTTACAATGGGAATTTCTTAGTGCATGCATAATGTAGGATTTGCAGGTAAAATAGCCTTCAATCTAGCTGGCATGTCGAATAGATTACGGTACGCTGTCAGTGATGTTGCATTAGGTGATTATACGTCTCAAGGGCTTCCATCAACTCAGGCAGTATCTACTTGAGAACTCATGTTTTATCATTATGTTTTGTTTATATACAGTTGATAAAAGACGACTTTGAGGAAGGTCTCTTGTTTGAAGTGCCGTATGGAACTGCCCAGAGGGAAGAGAGTTGGGAACATTTGGCCAGCTTGTGCAAGTTGGCTGTGTTGCTGTTTCCTGCGTCAGGCTCGGTTCGTCTAGCAGCCATCGTGACCTACAATCAGGTGCTTGAATCATTCCTAATGATGGGGGACCAACAGACAGCGCAGAGGAGACTAGGTCTCTCGCGTCAAAATGCGGAGGATGCCAAAGATGGCCCGTCCTCCCTCGAACCATCGGAACCCAAATCACCCAAGAGGGGTGGATTCGTGCAATCATTACGTAACAGTTTCAGACGGAAATCGTCGTCGAGTATCGGACCAAAGCAGGACTCACTCTCACCAAAGTCCGCAGAGAAATCAAAGTACCTGCAGGTCGAGAGTGCAGTTGATAAGGACAACCTTTCTACATTCCAGACCACCTCTTTGTCAGCAGTCCTGACAACCCTAAACCAGGTTGTAGCCCGTGATGACCGCATTGCCCAACTGAAGGTGGTCATCTGTAGGAATATACCAGAAACGGACATGACGATGATTCCTAGAACTGGTCCAGGAAGTCGGCGAGGTGTATTTAGTCATCGGACATCTTACACCTCACATGGACACCGGGACGATTCTAACCAACCGGTGGTTCAGGCGGCACTCCGCTTGTTATCTTCATTAGATATTAACCTCCTGTTAGAATGTATCCAGACCGTCGGCATCGCTCCTGCCACACCTGCATCCAATACCAAACTCCACATTCATACGACTAAACCCAGGGAGAAATCCGACTGTAAAGCCAAAGGATTCCCGACTACATCTATCCCTGGGATTCGGATATCCCAATCTGATGACGACAATCTCGATAGTCCTCA